>NC_143034.1:10080000-10680000 GCF_057628025.1 Oncorhynchus mykiss
TATATAGTTTACTATATTACTATCTAGTTTACTATATTACTATCTAGTTTACTATATTACTATCTAGTTTAATCTATTACTATCTAGTTTACTATATTACTATCTAGTTTAATCTATTACTATCTAGTTTACTATATTACTATCTAGTTTAATCTATTACTAGCTAGTTTAATCTATTACTATCTAGTTTAATCTATTACTATCTAGTTTAATCTATTACTATCTAGTTTACTATATTACTATCTAGTTTAATCTATTACTATCTAGTTTACTATATTACTAGCTAGTTTACTATATTACTAGCTAGTTTAATCTATTACTATCTAGTTTAATCTATTACTATCTAGTTTACTATATTACTATCTAGTTTAATCTATTACTATCTAGTTTACTATATTACTAGCTAGTTTACTATATTACTAGCTAGTTTAATCTATTACTATCTAGTTTAATCTATTACTATCTAGTTTACTATATTACTATCTAGTTTAATCTATTACTATCTAGTTGAATCTATTACTATCTAGTTTACTATATCACTATCTAGTTTAATCTATTACTATCTAGTTTAATCTATTACTATCTAGTTTACTATATTACTATCTAGTTTAATCTATTACTATCTAGTTTAATCTATTACTATCTAGTTTAATCTATTACTAGCTAGTTTACTATATTACTATCTAGTTTAATCTATTACTAGCTAGTTTAATCTATTACTAGCTAGTTCACTATATTACTATCTAGTTTAATCTATTACTATCTAGTTTAATCTATTACTATCTAGTTTACTATATTACTATCTAGTTTAATCTATTACTATCTAGTTTACTATATTACTATCTAGTTTAATCTATTACTAGCTAGTTTAATCTATTACTAGCTAGTTCACTATATTACTATCTAGTTTAATCTATTACTATCTAGTTTAATCTATTACTATCTAGTTTACTATATCACTATCTAGTTTAATCTATTACTATCTAGTTTAATCTATTACTATCTAGTTTAATCTATTACTATCTAGTTTACTATATCACTATCTAGTTTAATCTATTACTATCTAGTTTAATCTATTACTATCTAGTTTAATCTATTACTATCTAGTTTAATCTATTACTATCTAGTTTACTATATCACTATCTAGTTTAATCTATTACTATCTAGTTTAATCTATTACTATCTAGTTTAATCTATTACTATCTAGTTTAATCTATTACTATCTAGTTTACTATATCACTATCTAGTTTAATCTATTACTATCTAGTTTAATCTATTACTATCTAGTTTAATCTATTACTATCTAGTTTACTATATTACTATCTAGTTTAATCTATTACTATCTAGTTTACTATATTACTAGCTAGTTTACTATATTACTAGCTAGTTTAATCTATTACTATCTAGTTTACTATATTACTATCTAGTTTAATCTATTACTATCTAGTTTACTATATTACTATCTAGTTTAATCTATTACTATCTAGTTTACTATATTACTAGCTAGTTTACTATATTACTAGCTAGTTTAATCTATTACTATCTAGTTTAATCTATTACTAGCTAGTTTAATCTATTACTAGCTAGTTTAATCTATTACTAGCTAGTTCACTATATTACTATCTAATTTAATCTATTACTAGCTAGTTTAATCTATTACTAGCTAGTTTACTATATTACTATCTAGTTTAATCTATTACTATCTAGTTTAATCTATTACTAGCTAGTTTACTATATTACTATCTAGTTTAATCTATTACTAGCTAGTTTAATCTATTACTAGCTAGTTCAATCTATTACTAGCTAGTTTAATCTATTACTAGCTAGTTCAATCTATTACTAGCTAGTTTACTATATTACTGTCTAGTTCAATCTATTACTAGCTAGTTTACTATATTACTGTCTAGTTTAATCTATTACTAGCTAGTTTAATCTATTACTAGCTAGTTTACTATATTACTATCTAGTTTACTATATTACTATCTAGTTTACTATATTACCATCTAGTTTACTATATTACTAGCTAGTTTACTATATTACTAGCTAGTTTAATCTATTACTATCTAGTTTAATCTATTACTATCTAGTTTAATCTATTACTAGCTAGTTTACTATATTACTAGCTAGTTTACTATATTACTATCTAGTTTAATCTATTACTATCTAGTTTAATCTATTACTAGCTAGTTTAATCTATTACTAGCTAGTTTACTATATTACTATCTAGTTTAATCTATTACTATCTAGTTTAATCTATTACTAGCTAGTTTAATCTGTTACTAGCTAGTTTAATCTATTACTAGCTAGTTTAATCTATTACTAGCTAGTTTACTCAAATCCCTTCTAGTATATTTTAGCACTATATAGTTTACTTCATTACAAGCTAGTTTACTTTATTACTAGCTAGTTTACACTATAAATGTATGCTCCACTACCATGGTCTTCTGAGCAGTAAGAGTTAAAGATATCGGAAGTAACCAAAAAACTGATCATGACCCAAGTGCAAGAATGCTTGTGTGTGTGGCTCAAAACTAATTCCTGGGATTGTTGATGAGTGCATTCAATGTGTAGCCAGTGTAATGACTACAGTGTGCTGGTTTCCTATGGGCTTGACCCACCAATGTGCTCATGTTAAAACCCCCGCTGAGAGTGAGCGAGTATCTAGAGGGAGAGAAAGGGAAGATAAGGGGACATTGTGAGGGATAGAAGCAGACGGAAGAAAGGAAGTGACAGAGAAGGGAGAAATGAGTGAAGAGAGGAAGAGTGGAGGAGGAGGAGGAGGCGGAGGAGGAGGAGGAGGCGGAGGAGGAGGAGGAGGTGGAGGAGGAGGAGGAGGAGGAGGAGGAGGAAGAGGAGAGAATGCATAAAGGGCAGAAGGCGAGGTCTTGTCATTGTATGAATGATTTATGATTTGACTCTACTGAGCTCAATGAATACAGAGTGCTTTACACACACACACACACACACACACACACACAATCACATTTTACTGCACGCAATGATCTTGCAGACACAATACAACGTGCAAGCCAACAAACAAACACACACGTCAGAACACAGACACACACGTCAGAACACAGACACACACGTCAGAACACAGACACACACGTCAGAACACAGACACACACGTCAGAACACAGACACACACGTCAGAACACAGACACACACGTCAGAACACAGACACACACGTCAGAACACAGACACACACGTCAGAACACAGACACACACGTCAGAACACAGACACACACGTCAGAACACAGACACACACGTCAGAACACAGACACACAGCACGTTTAATGATGCGTGTCCATTCTCTATCTGCAGTGTAAATTGTTTTGAGGGATTCACAAACCACTATCCTCTCTTCCTCCCCTCCCCTCTCCTCTTTTTATCCACCTCTCCTCTTCCTCCTCTCCTCTTCTCTCCTCCTATCCTTCTCCTCCTCCTATCCTCTCTTCCTCCCCTCCCCTCTCCTCTTTTTATCCACCTCTCCTCTTCCTCCTCTCCTCTCCTCTCCTCTCCCTTATCTTCTCCTCCTATCCTCTCTTCCTCCCCTCCTCTTCTCTCCTCCTCTCCTCTTCTCTCCTCCTATCCTTCTCCTCCTCCTATCCTCTCTTCCTCCCCTCCCCTCTCCTCTTTTTATCCACCTCTCCTCTTCCTCCTCTCCTCTCCTCTCCTCTCCCTTATCTTCTCCTCCTATCCTCTTCTCCTCTCTCCTCTTCTCTCCTCCTCTCCTCTTCTCTCCTCCTATCCTTCTCCTCCTCCTATCCTCTCTTCCTCCCCTCCCCTCTCCTCTTTTTATCCACCTCTCCTCTTCCTCCTCTCCTCTCCTCTCCTCTCCCTTATCTTCTCCTCCTATCCTCTTCTCCTCTCTCCTCTTCTCTCCTCCTCTCCTCTTCTCTCCTCCTATCCTTCTCCTCCTCCTATCCTCTCTTCCTCCCCTCCCCTCTCCTCTTTTTATCCACCTCTCCTCTTCCTCCTCTCCTCTCCTCTCCTCTCCCTTATCTTCTCCTCCTATCCTCTTCTCCTCTCTCCTCTTCTCTCCTCCTCTCCTCTTCTCTCCTCCTATCCTTCTCCTCCTCCTATCCTCTCTTCCTCCCCTCCCCTCTCCTCTTTTTATCCACCTCTCCTCTTCCTCCTCTCCTCTCCTCTCCTCTCCCTTATCTTCTCCTCCTATCCTCTTCTCCTCTCTCCTCTTCTCTCCTCCTCTCCTCTTCTCTCCTCCTATCCTTCTCCTCCTCCTATCCTCTCATGAGAGACTAGGAGGTTAAATGATCAACAATTGATTAAAGATGATGAGAGAGGGAGGAATGAGAATGGTGAGAGAGAGGGAGAGAGAGAGAGAGAGAGGGGGAGGAAGGGAAATAGTGAGAGACGGAGGGAGGGGAGTGGTGAGAGAGAGAGAGAGAGAGAGAGATAGGGGGGATAAAAAAGAAAAGAGAAAAGAAAAGATAACAGAATGAGTGGGGGCAGAGAGAAGTCAAGGACAAAACTGACTTAATATCACAGAGCACAGACTCATGGGAAATGAGGTCCACTCGCTTTTGTAGGAGGGGCGTGAGGTGTTTGTGTGTGTGCCATGTGAGTGTATGAGAGAGAAACAGAGAGAGACAGACAGAAAGAGAGAGAGAGAGACAGACAGAAACAGATAGAGGAAGAGAGAGAGAGAGATACTTTATATTATTTGTAACTATTTGTGAGTGTAATGTTTACTGTTCATTTTTTCATATGTTTCCCATGCCAATAAAGCCCTTACATTGAATTGAATTGACAGAGGGAGAGAGATCACGTTTACTGTTAATGTTTACTGTTAATTTTTGTTGTTTATTTCACTTTTGTATATTATCTACCTCACTTGCTTTGGCAATGTTAACACGTTTCCCATGCCAATTAAGCCCCTTGAATTGAATTGAATTGAATTGAATTGAGACAGACAGACAGACAGACAGACAGACAGACAGACAGACAGACAGACAGACAGACAGACAGACAGACAGACAGACAGACAGACAGACAGACAGACAGAGAGAGAGAGATACAGAGAGAGATACAGAGAGAGATAGAGATAAACAGATAAGAGAAGAGAGAGAGAGATAGACAGAGAGAGACAGAGAGAGAGAGAGACAGACAGAGAGATACAGAGAGAGAGATAAACAGATAAGGGAAGAGAGAGAGATAGACAGAGAGAGACAACGGGAGAGAGAGAGATAGACAGAGAGAGACAAAGGGAGAGAGAGAGAGAGACAAAGGGAGAGAGAGAGAGAGAGAGACAAAGGGAGAGATAGACAGAGAGAGATAAAGGGAGAGATAGACAGAGAGACAAAGGGAGAGAGAGATAGACAGAGACAAAGGGAGAGAGAGAGATAGACAGAGAGAGACAAAGGGAGAGAGAGAGATAGACAGACAGAGACAAAGGGAGAGAGAGATAGACAGAGAGACAAAGGGAGAGAGAGAGAGAGAGACAAAGGGAGAGAGAGAGATAGACAGAGAGATAAAGGGAGAGATAGACAGAGAGAGAGATAGACAGAGAGAGAGAGAAAGATAGACAGAGACAAAGGGAGAGAGAGAGAGAGAGACAAAGGGAGAGAGAGAGAGAGAGAGACAAAGGGAGAGAGAGAGATAGACAGAGACAAAGGGAGAGAGAGAGATAGACAGAGAGAAATAAAGGGAGAGATAGACAGAGAGAGAGAGATAGACAGAGAGAGAGAGAGATAGACAGAGACAAAGGGAGAGAGAGAGAGATAGACAGAGAGGGAGAGATGGAGAGAGAATGCATTATGCAGTAAGCAGACAGTGTAATCATCATTGTGTCTGCTTGATTGATATTCATATCAAAATTATTAATCACTGTTATATGGTTATATGTGTGTGTGTGTGTGTGTGTGTGTGTGTGTGTGTGTGTGTGTGTGTGTGTGTGTGTGTGTGTGTGTGTGTGTGATCCTGCTCTACAATATTAATGTCAACACATTTAGACTGCTGCTTCAGTAAGTCAGGGGAACAGTTGTCACCACATTTAGACTGCTGCTTCAGTAAGTCAGGGGAACAGTTGTCACCACATTTAGACTGCTGCTTCAGTAAGTCAGGGGAACAGTTGTCACCACATTTAGACTGCTGCTTCAGTAAGTCAGGGGAACAGTTGTCACCACATTGAGACTGCTGCTTCAGTAAGTCAGGGGAACAGTTGTCACCACATTGAGACTGCTGCTTCAGTAAGTCAGGGGAACAGTTGTCACCACATTTAGACTGCTGCTTCAGTAAGTCAGGGGAACAGTTGTCACCACATTTAGACTGCTGCTTCAGTAAGTCAGGGGAACAGTTGTCACCACATTTAGACTGCTGCTTCAGTAAGTCAGGGGAACAGTTGTCACCACATTGAGACTGCTGCTTCAGTAAGTCAGGGGAACAGTTGTCACCACATTGAGACTGCTGCTTCAGTAAGTCAGGGGAACAGTTGTCAACACATTGAGACTGCTGCTTCAGTAAGTCAGGGGAACAGTTGTCAACACATTGAGACTGCTGCTTCAGTAAGTCAGGGGAACAGTTGTCAACACATTGAGACTGCTGCTTCAGTAAGTCAGGGGAACAGTTGTCAACACATTTAGACTGCTGCTTCAGTAAGTCAGGGGAACAGTTGTCACCACATTGAGACTGCTGCTTCAGTAAGTCAGGTGAACAGTTGTCACCACATTTAGACTGCTGCTTCAGTAAGTCAGGGGAACAGTTGTGTACTTTTATTAAAACAGGTTATTCATTATTTAATTTTCCCACAAGTGTGAATAAAATGGCATTGTGACATCATAATCCTCTAATGTCCTGACAAGAATGTTGTTCATCATCATCATCATCATTATGTTACAAATACAAAAACAAAATGGCTGCCTTCCCTTTCCCTTTGACAAGGAAGACATACATGACATTAAACATACTCAAGTAAAAGACTGTAGCACCATGGTTGAGTATCACACAAATATACATTAGAACACAACACAAAACTGTTCATATAAAAACACACACACATCAACAACACAGAATGGGGACAACATGAGGTTGGAATACAGCATCTAATTAACGTTAGTTACACGTTGTGGAAACGTTTCCCAGATGTAGAGGTGCTTCTTTGGTATCAGGATGAATGAGTGAATATAGGAAGGAGTGAATGCAGGAATGATGGATGAATGAATGAGTGAGCAACTGTGTGAATGGACAATGTATAGATGAATGAATGAATGCATGAAGGTATGGATGAATGGATGCATGAGTGTCTGTAAGTATGAATGGATGAATGAATGAGTGTTTGTAAGTATGAATGGATGAATGTCTGTAAGTATGAATGAATGAGTGTCTAAGTATGAATGGATGTGTGTCTAAGTACGAATGGATGAATCGATCAATGGATTAATTAATTAATGAGTGTCTGTAAGAATGAATGGATGAAAGGTTGAATGAATGGATGAGTGTCTGTAAGTATTAACAGAGGAATCAATGAATGGATGAATTCATGAATGAGTGTGTGTAGTATGAATGGATGAGTGAATGAGTGTGTGCTGGAATGAATGGCTGAATGAGTGTCTGTTAGAATGAATGGATGAATGGTTGAATGAATGGATGAGTGTCTGTTAGAATGAATGGATGAATGGTTGAATGAATGGATGAGTGTCTGTAATTATGAAAAGATGAATGGGTGAATGAATGGATGAGTGTCTGTAAGTGTGAATAGATGAATCAATGAATGGATGAATTCATGAATGAGTGTCTGTAAGTATGAATGGATGTGTGAATGAGTGTCTGTAAGTATGAATGGATGTGTGAATGAGTGTCTCTAAGTATGAATGGATGAGTGTCTGTTAGTATGAATGGATGAGTGAATGAGTGTCTGCTGGTATGAATGGATGAATGAGTGTCTAAGTATGAATGAATGACAAATGGATGAGTGTCTGTTACTATGAAAAGATGAGTCCTGGTGTAAAGCTATAAACACATCAGTCTCTGATGGCATCAGTAAGTCTCTTGGTTTTCCCTGTGTAAATGTCCACCATTACCAGGCTGTTAGTATGAATGGATGAATGGATGAATGTCTAAGTACGAATGGATGAATCGATGAATTAATGAATGAATGTCTGTATGAATGGATGAGTGAATGAGTGTCTGTTAGTAGGAAAGTATGAATTGATGAGTGTCTGTTAGTAGGAATGGATGAATGGATGAATGGATGAGTGTCTGTAAGTATGAATGAATAGATGAGTGTCTGTTAGTATGAATGGATGAATGGGTGACACTAACAGTGACACTAACAGTCTGTTAGTATGAATGAATGGATGGATGAGTGTCTGTTAGTATGAATGGATGAGTGTCTGTTAGTAGGAATGGATGAATGGGTGAGTGTTTGTAAGTATGAATGAATGAATGGATGAGTGTCTGTTAGTATGAATGAATGAATGGATGAGTGTCTGTTAGTAGGAATGGATGAATGGGTGAGTGTCTGTTAGTAGGAATGAATGAATGGATGAGTGTCTGTTAGTAGGAATGGATGAGTGCTGGGGTAAAGCTATATAAATATCTCTCTGGCGGCATCAGTCAGTCTCCTGGTTTCCCTGTGTAAATGTCCGTGGATCTCAACCCTGTTACCGGGCATGTTAGCCCTGTTACCGGCCGTCTCATCCCGGTTACCGGCTGTGGAGGGCTGCCGTTAACCGTTGAAGCAGACGGGACCCAGTTGGAAGCCAAACTTCTGGTTGTTGTTTCCGAAGTCGGAGACTGAGACGTCGATGAGGGGGAGAGAGTCTGACTGAGGGGCATCAAACTCTAACACCGTCCTCTCCTGACCTGAAGCAGACTACAGGGAGAGATGGAGGAACACACCAACAGATATTACACTTCTACTACAGTGTGTGTGTAGTGTGTAGTGTGAAATGTGTAGTGTGTAGTGTGTAGTGTGTAGTGTGTGTGTCCGTTCCTGACCTGAAGCAGACTACAGGGAGAGATGGAGGAACACATGTCATCAACAGATATTACACTTCTACTACTGTGTGTAGTGTGTAGTGTGTAGTGTGTAGTGTGTGTGTCCGTTCCTGACCTGAACCAGACTACAGGGAGAGATGGAGGAACACATGCCATCAACATGTTAGGCAGTGTGTAGTGTGTAGTGTGTGGTGTGTGGTGTGTGGTGTGTGGTGTGTAATGTGTGGTGTGTGGTGTGTGGTGTGTGGTGTGTATTGTGTAGTGTGTGGTGTGTAGTGTGTGGTGTGTAGTGTGTAGTGTGTAGTGTGTGGTGTGTAGTGTGTAGTGTGTAGTGTGTGGTGTGTGGTGTGTAGTGTGTAGTGTGTAGTGTGTGGTGTGTAGTGTGTATGGTGTGTGGTGTGTGGTGTGTGGTGTGTGGTGTGTGGTGTGTATTGTGTAGTGTGTGGTGTGTGGTGTGTAGTGTGTAGTGTGTAGTGTGTGGTGTGTAGTGGCGGCTCAAAGAGTTGTAAAATAATTGTTGCATTTTTTAAATTTTATTTAATAATTTCATATTTTCAATACTATTACAATGATATTCTTTGATTATATTCTTATTTTCAATGATATTCTGATTTAAAACATTTGGTCTTTGGTGATAGTGTGATAGTGGTGGCTTTAGGACAGGTTGTATCAACAGTGTTTTGGTGATAGTGGTGGCGTTAGGACAGGTTGTATCAACAGTGTTTTAGTGATAGTGTGATAGTGGTGGCATTAGGACAGGTTGTATCAACAGTGTTTTGGTGATAGTGGTGGCGTTAGGACAGGTTGTATCAACAGTGTTTTGGTGATAGTGGTGGCATTAGGACAGGTTGTATCAACAGTGTTTTGGTGATAGTGGTGGCTTTAGGACAGGTTGTATCAACAGTGTTTTGGTGATAGTGGTGGCATTAGGACAGGTTGTATCAACAGTGTTTTGGTGATAGTGGTGGCATTAGGACAGGTTGTATCAACAGTGTTTTAGTGATAGTGTGATAGTGGTGGCATTAGGACAGGTTGTATCAACAGTGTTTTGGTGATAGTGGTGGCATTAGGACAGGTTGTATCAACAGTGTTTTGGTGATAGTGGTGGCATTAGGACAGGTTGTAGCAACAGTGTTTTGGTGATAGTGGTGGCGTTAGGACAGGTTGTGTTAACAGTGTTTTAGTGATAGTGTGATAGTGGTGGCATTAGGACAGGTTGTATCAACAGTGTTTTGGTGATAGTGGTGGCTTTAGGACAGGTTGTGTCAACAGGGTTTGGTGATAGTGATGGCTTTAGGACAGGTTGTATCAACAGTATTTTGGTGATAGTGGTGGCTTTAGGACAGGTTGTGTCAACAGTGTTTTGGTGATAGTGTGATAGTGGTGGCTTTAGGACAGGTTGTATCAACAGTGTTTTAGTGATAGTGTGATAGTGGTGGCATTAGGACAGGTTGTATCAACAGTGTTTTGGTGATAGTGGTGGCATTAGGACAGGTTGTATCAACAGTGTTTTGGTGATAGTGGTGGCATTAGGACAGGTTGTATCAACAGTGTTTTAGTGATAGTGTGATAGTGGTGGCATTAGGACAGGTTGTGTCAACAGTGTTTTGGTGATAGTGGTGGCATTAGGACAGGTTGTGTCAACAGTGTTTTGGTGATAGTGACGTCAACAGTGTGTCTGTTACCTGGCAGCCGTCGTGCAGTGCTGCGATGTAGTGTGTCTGTTACCTGGCAGCAGTGTGTCTGTTACCTGGCAGCAGTGTGTCTGTTACCTGGCAGCCGTCGTGCAGCGCTGTGATGTAGTGTGTGTTCTGGTGCGTGAGCTCCTCTCCACTGCTCCCTCTGAAGCGCAGCGCGTGCTGGTGGCTGAAGGTGGCGGTATGGAGCCAGGCGGCTGAGTTCTGACAGTGGTAGGTGAACGTCTGTCTGGATGAAGCACTCAACAGCTTAAGAAACACCAACTGGACTACATGGACCGGACTGCCATCTGAACCAGAATAGGAGAACTGGAGAGGGAGGGAGGGAGGGAGGGGAGGGAGGGAGGGAGGGAGGGAGGGGGAGGGGGGAGGGAGGGAGGGAGGGAGAGAGGGGGGGGGGGGGGGGGAGGGAGGGAGGGAGGGGGGAGAGAGGGAGGGAGGGAGGGAGGGAGGGGGGGGAGAGGGAGGGAGGGAGGGAGGGAGGGAGGGAGGGAGGGAGGGAGGGAGGGAGGAGGGAGAGGGGGGGGAGGGAGGGAGGGGCATTGAGTATGATAAAGGGATATATCATAGAGAGAGCAGGATCACAAGAAACACACACACACACACACTGCGTACCTGCTTTCCTTTCCTGAACTGGCTGTACCAGGTACCAGGTTTCTCTCCTTTCCAGGAACTCAGCTTCACCTGTAGAAGACACGTCAGTCATTACTGTACATCCAACACTTCTCACTATACTGAACCCAGCTCTACCTGTAGTGATTTGTCCCTCGCTCATATGGAGGAGAGGAGAGTGATCGTGTGGACTCACCGACTGGAACTTCATGTCAGGGTACAGACATGTCTCTCCATCGGCCGTGAAGTTACAGAACACCTTGAAGGAGTCTCTATGGCAACCCTGGTTAGGGTCTATCCAGTACTCACCTATGGGGGGGGGGGGTAGATTTTGGGTGGAGAGAGGTGGGAAAGAGAGAGGGCGTGTAAGCTCTGTTGATAATTTGATTATATAGGTTGTACATTGATGATGTAGTGACAGACAGAGGTAGATATACTGAGAGGTAGGTACCATCAGTGAACTCTGGTGATAGACAGAGAGATAGATGTATAGATTGATATCGAGATCGATAGATCGATAGATCGATAGATCGATAGATAGATAGATATATATGTACCATCAGTGTACTTTGGGAACAACAGCTGTAGCTCCTTGCAGGTTCGGGCTGGATACTGGTAGGTCCCCAGGGGGGTCCTCAGACCCTCTACCTCCGTCCTCATGGAAGAGAGAGAAGCAAACACCTCCTCCATCTCTTTCTCCTCCTCCTGCCCTGCCTGGTCTGCCTGCATCCTCTCCTCCTCTCCCTCCTCCCTTCCCTCAACCCCCTCTTGCTCGTCCTCGTCTTCCAGGGCGGCCCCGTCAAAGGAAGAGTGCTGCCTCCTCCTCCTTCCTCTCTCCTGCACCGGGAGAGACTGAAGACCCACCGCAGGGAGACCCTGAGAGGAGGAGAGGCATTTCTAAATGAGGGTTCTAAGGTTCTATGTGAAGGTTTCATGTGATCTTCTGAGGTTCTGATGGAGGTTCTATGTGAAGGTTCTAGGTGATGTTCTAAGGTTCTATGTGAAGGTTATTTGTGGAGGTTCTATGCAGTGGTTCTTGGTGTGGCTCTATGGTTTTATGTGGAGGTTCTAGGTGAAGTTTATAAGGTTCTAAGCAGATGTATTTGGTGGAACTCACAGGAGGTCCAGGAGGGCCAGCAGGACCTGTATCTCCGATAGCACCAATGGGACCCTGATTCCCTTTAGAACCCTTCTGTCCTACTCTACCCTGAGAGAGAGAGAGAGAGAGAGAGGGAGAGAGAGAGAGAGAGAGAGAGAGAGAGAGGGAGAGGGAGAGGGAGAGAGAGAGAGAATAGCATGACAGAGAGAGAGAGAGAGAGAGAAGAGAGAGAGAGAGAGAGAGAGAGAGAGAGAGAGAGAGAGAGAGAGAGAGAGGAGAGAGAGAGAGAGAGAGAGAGAGAGAGAGAAGAGAGAGAGAGAGAGAGAGAGAGAGAGAGAGAGAGAGAGAGAGAGAGAGAGAGAGAGAGATAGAAGAGAGGGAGAAAGCAAATTATTTGACAATGGTTACTGATCAAAACCTTAGAAAAACCTTGACAAAGTACAGGCTCAGTGAGCACAGCCTTGCCATTGAGAAGGGTAGACACAGGAAAACCTGGCTCCCTGTAGAGGAAAGGCTGTGCAACCACTTCACAACAGCAGAACCTGAGACAGAGCTGCATTTCCTGACAAAATGTCAAAAATATAAAACAATTAAAGTGTCATTTCCCCAAATTTGAAAACCTTATTAGTAGGCTAGCCATCCTGTTGGGGGAGGACGCAGAGAGCTGTGGGTTGGCAGCGCACTACATTGCTGCCTGCCATAAGATGAGGGACAGAGTCTGACAGACCAATCAACCTGCACATGTCCTCTACTTTATGCTTATTGTTATCGTTCAATGTAGGGTTATTTTGACCCTTGGTTATTTTTGTTACTGTTGTCCTGTTGACAATTTTGTTCTTATTATTTTCATTGTAAATATCCAAAGTCAGCTTAGGTAATAGTTATATTGTTACGTCATGCCAATAAAGCAAATTGAATTGAATTGAGAGAAAGAGAGAGAGAGAGAGAGAAAGAGAGAGAGAGAGAGAGATGGAGAGACAGACAGAGACAGAGAGAGAGAGAGAGAGAGAGAGAGAGAGATAGAAAGAAAGAGAGAGAGAGAGAGAGGAAGAGAGAGAGACAGAGAAAGAGACAGAGAGAGAGAAAGAGAGAGAGAGAGAGAGACAGAGAGAGAGAGAGAGAAAGAGACAGAGAGAGAGACAGAGAGAGAGAGAGAGAGTAATAATAATAGTAATAATAATAGTAAGTAATTGTAATTGTAATAGTAATAGTATAGTAATAATAATAGTAATAATATAGTAAGTAATAGTAATAGTATAGTAATAATAATAGTAAGTAATAGTAATAGTAATAGTAGTAATAGTAATAGTAATAATAATAGTAAGTAATAGTAATAGTAATAGTAGTAATAGTAATAGTAATAATAATAGTAAGTAATAGTAATAGTATAGTAATAATAATAGTAATAATAATAGTAAGTAATAGTAATAATAATAGTAATAATAATAGTAGATAATAGTAATAATAATAGTAGATAATAGTAATAATAATAGTAATAATAATAGTAATAATAATAGTAGATAATAGTAATAATAATAGTAATAATAATAGTAATAATAATAGTAATAATAATAATAATAGTAGATAATAGTAATAATAATAGTAATAATAATAGTAATAATAATAGTAAGTAATAGTAATAATAATAGTAAGTAATAGTAATAATAATAGTAATAATAATAGTACTAGTATAGTAATAATAATAGTAATAATAATAGTAATAATAATAGTAATAATAATAGTAATAATAATAGTAAGTAATTGTAATAGTAATAGTATAGTAATAATAATAGTAATAATAATAGTAGATAATAGTAATAATAATAGTAATAATAATAGTAAGTAATTGTAATAGTAATAGTATAGTAATAATAATAGTAATAATAATAGTAAGTAATAGTAATAATAATAGTAATAGTATAGTAATAATAATAGTAAGTAATAGTAATAATAATAGTAATAGTATAGTAATAATAATAGTAATAGTATAGTAATAATAATAGTAATAGTATAGTAATAATAATAGTAATAATACTAGTAAGTAATAGTAATAATAATAGTAATAGTATAGTAATAATAATAGTAAGTAATAGTAATAATAATAGTAATAGTATAGTAATAATAATAGTAATAGTATAGTAATAATAATAGTAATAGTATAGTAATAATAATAGTAATAGTATAGTAATAATAATAGTAAGTAATAGTAATAATAATAGTAATAGTATAGTAATAATAATAGTAATAGTATAGTAATAATAATAGTAATAGTATAGTAATAATAATAGTAATAGTATAGTAATAATAATAGTAATAGTATAGTAATAATAATAGTAATAGTATAGTAATAATAATAGTAATAGTATAGTAATAATAATAGTAATAGTATAGTAATAATAATAGTAATAGTATAGTAATAATAATAGTAATAGTATAGTAATAATAATAGTAATAGTATAGTAATAATAATAGTAATAGTATAGTAATAATAATAGTAATAGTATAGTAATAATAATAGTAATAGTATAGTAATAATAATAGTAATAGTATAGTAATAATAATAGTAATAGTATAGTAATAATAATAGTAATAGTATAGTAATA
Organism: Oncorhynchus mykiss; assembly: GCF_057628025.1. NCBI lineage: Eukaryota > Metazoa > Chordata > Actinopteri > Salmoniformes > Salmonidae > Oncorhynchus > Oncorhynchus mykiss. Next base: position 10,094,970 of record NC_143034.1, read on the forward strand.
ATAATAGTAATAGTATAGTAATAGTAATAATAATAATAATAATAGTAATAATAATAGTAAGTAATAGTAATAATAATAGTAAGTAATAGTAATAATAATAGTAAGTAATAGTAATAATAATAGTAATAATAATAGTAATAATAATAGTAAGTAATAGTAATAATAATAGTAATAATAATAGTAAGTAATTGTAATAATATATAGTAAGTAATAGTAATAGTAATAGTAATAATAATAGTAATAATAATAGTAAGTAATTGTAATAGTAAGTAATAGTAATAGTAAGTAATAGTAATAGTAATAATAATAGTAGATAATAGTAATAGTAATAGTAATAATAATAGTAAGTAATAGTAATAATAATAGTAAGTAATAGTAATAATAATAATAATAGTAAGTAATAGTAATAATAATAGTAAGTAATAGTAATAGTAATAGTAATAATAATAGTAATAATAATAGTAAGTAATTGTAATAGTAAGTAATAGTAATAGTAATAATAGTAATAGTAATAATAGTAAGTGATAGTAATAATAATAGTAAGTAATAGTAATAATAATAGTAATAATAATAGTAGATAATAGTAATAATAATAGTAAGTAATAGTAATAGTAATAGTAATAATAATAGTAGATAATAGTAATAGTAATAGTAATAATAATAGTAAGTAATAGTAATAATAATAGTAAGTAATAGTAATAATAATAGTAAGTAATAGTAATAATAATAATAATAGTAAGTAATAGTAATAATAATAATAATAGTAAGTAATAGTAATAATAATAGTAAGTAATAGTAATAGTAATAGTAATAATAATAGTAGATAATAGTAATAGTAATAGTAATAATAATAGTAAGTAATAGTAATAATAATAGTAAGTAATAGTAATAATAATAATAATAGTAAGTAATAGTAATAATAATAATAATAGTAAGTAATAGTAATAATAATAGTAAGTAATAGTAATAGTAATAATAATAGTAAGTAATAGTAATAGTAATAGTAATAATAATAGTAATAATAATAGTAAGTAATTGTAATAGTAAGTAATAGTAATAGTAATAATAGTAATAGTAATAATAGTAAGTGATAGTAATAATAATAGTAGATAATAGTAATAATAATAGTAAGTAATAGTAATAGTAATAGTAATAGTAATAATAATAGTAAGTAATTGTAATAGTGATAGAAATAGATAGTGATACTCACAGAGAGACCAGGTAGACCTGGAGGACCATTAGGACCTGCTAGACCAACCAGACCCTGAAACAACAAACACACCGCCAATGCAACAACAGGTAATGTAATGCAGGTGGTTTGCAACCACCATAAGTAACTTTGCGAGACACGGTCCAGGATTTAGTTGAAAGGGCAAACACAGTATGTGTCAGACCAAGAGCCTTGGATTGACGTGTGTGTGTGTGTGTGTGTGTGTGTGTGTGTGTGTGTGTGTGTGTGTGTGTGTGTGTGTGTGCGTGCGTGCGTGCGTGCGTGTGTGTGTGTCACCTCGTCTCCTTTAGGCCCCAGTAGACCCTGGTTCCCTGGAAATCCTCTGTCTCCCTTCTCTCCAAACTCTCCTGGAGGGCCTATCAGCCCAATCAGACCTCCATGACCCTACACACATAACACACACTTAGATAGCACTGAGGGGGGAGGGTTATGTGTGATGACCCTACACACATAACACACACTTAGATAGCACTGAGGGGGGAGGGTTATGTGTGATGACCCTACACACATAACACACACTTAGATAGCACTGGGGGGGAGGGTTATGTGTGATGACCCTACACACATAACACACACTTAGATAGCACTGGGGGGGAGGTTATGTGTGATGACCCTACACACATAACACACACTTAGATAGCACTGGGGGGGAGGGTTATGTGTGATGACCCTACACACATAACACACACTTAGATAGCACTGGGGGGGAGGGTTATGTGTGATGACCCTACACACATAACACACACTTAGATAGCACTGGGGGGGAGGGTTATGTGTGATGACCCTACACACATAACACACACTTAGATAGCACTGGGGGGGGGGGAGGTTATGTGTGATGACCCTACACACACATGACTTGGAAAATATATTTTTGTTGATATTCTGTCTATCACTGTTCAAATAAACCTACCATTAAAATTATAGACTGATCATTTATTTTTGTCAGTGAGCAAATGTACAAAATCAGCAGGGGATCGAATACTGGGGGGGAGGGGGGTCTGTGTGTTTGTGTGTGTTGTCACCTTGTCTCCCTTCCTGCCTTCATCTCCCTTCAACCCCGGTAGTCCTGGAGGACCCTGTGGGAAAGAGGACAGAGGGCAAAGGTGACAGAGGTCAAGCTAGAGGTCAGAGTAGAGTTCCAAGGTCACATAGGGTTCCGTCCAAAATGGTACCCTATTCCCTATATACTGCACTACTTTAGACCAGGGCACATAGGTCTTCCTATTCCCTATATAGTGCACTACTTTAGACCAGGGCACATAGGTCTTCCTATTCCCTATATAGTGCACTACTTTAGACCAGGGCACATAGGTCTTCCTATTCCCTATATAGTGCACTACTTTAGACCAGGGCACATAGGTCTTCCTGTTCCCTATATAGTGCACTACTTTAGACCAGGGCACATAGGTCTTCCTGTTCCCTATATAGTGCACTACTTTAGACCAGGGCACATAGGTCTTCCTGTTCCCTATATAGTGCACTACTTTAGACCAGGGCACATAGGTCTTCCTATTCCCTATATAGTGCATTACTTTAGATCAGGGTACATAGATCTAGGGCAATTTGGGACAGAGCCTTAGTAAACTAGCCTTAGTAAACTAGCCTTAGTAAACCAGCCATGTAAATTATCCTTAGTAAACTAGCCACAGTAAATCAGCCTTAGTAAACTAGCCTTAGTAAACTAGCCATAGTAAACTAGCCTTAGTAAACTAGCCTTAGTAAACTAGCCATAGTAAACGAGCCTTAGTAAACTAGCCTTAGTAAACCAGCCTTAGTAAACCAGCCTTAGTAAACCAGCCTTAGTAAACCAGCCTTAGTAAACCAGCCTTAGTAAACTAGCCTTAGTAAACCAGCCTTAGTAAACCAGCCTTAGTAAACTAGCCTTAGTAAACCAGCCTTAGTAAACTAGCCATAGTAAACTAGCCTTAGTAAACCAGCCTTAGTAAACCAGCCTTAGTAAACTAGCCTTAGTAAACCAGCCTTAGTAAACCAGCCTTAGTAAACCAGCCTTAGTAAACTAGCCTTAGTAAACCAGCCTTAGTAAACTAGCCTTAGTAAACTAGTCTTAGTAAACTAGCCTTAGTAAACTAGCCTTAGTAAACCAGCCTTAGTAAACCAGCCTTAGTAAACTAGCCTTAGTAAACTAGCCTTAGTAAACTAGCCTTAGTAAACCAGCCTTAGTAAACCAGCCTTAGTAAACTAGCCTTAGTAAACTAGCCTTAGTAAACCAGCCTTAGTAAACCAGCCTTAGTAAACTAGCCTTAGTAAACTAGCCTTAGTAAACTAGCCTTAGTAAACCAGCCTTAGTAAACTAGCCTTAGTAAACCAGCCTTAGTAAACTAGCCTTAGTAAACTAGCCTTAGTAAACCAGCCTTAGTAAACCAGCCTTAGTAAACCAGCCTTAGTAAACCAGCCTCAGTAAACTAGCCTTAGTAAACCAGCCTTAGTAAACCAGCCTTAGTAAACTAGCCTTAGTAAACCAGCCTTAGTAAACTTAGTAAACAATAACTTGTGTTTGTAGAGACCGATACAGGATGTATGGGTCTATAGTAGTGACTGAGATAGGGCTGTAGACTGATACAGGATGTATGGGTCTATAGTAGTGCCTGAGATAGGACTGCAGACTGATACAGGATGTATGGGTCTATAGTAGTGACTGAGATAGGGCTGTAGACTGATATAGGATGTATGGGTCTATAGTAGTGACTGAGATAGGGCTGTAGACTGATACAGGATGTATGGGTCTATAGTAGTGACTGAGATAGGGCTGTAGACTGATATAGGATGAATGGGTCTATAGTAGTGACTGAGATAGGGCTGTAGACTGATACAGGATGTATGGGTCTATAGTAGTGACTGAGATAAGGCTGTAGACTCTGGAGAAAGGGACAACGGATGGAGTGGGATGGAAGGATGGAGAGATGGATGGATAAAGGTGTAGACTGTTTTACCATGGGTCCTGGTGGTCCTGTTACGCCTGGTGGTCCATTTAAACCTTGTTCCCCCTGAGAGAGAGAGAGAGAGAGAGAGAGAGAGAGAGAGAGAGGAAGAAGAGAGAGAGAGAGGAGAGAAAGCAGGGGGAGGGAGAGAGAGAGAGAGAGAGAGAGAGAGAGACAGACAGACAGACAGACAGACAGACAGACAGACAGACAGACAGACAGACAGACAGACAGACAGACAGACAGACAGACAGACAGACATTGTTTTATTTTAACTGTATTGTCATCGATGAAGTTGGTCAGTTTTACATTCTCAGTATAAGTACATCTGGCACATGAGGTTGTGTGGTCATGAGTTGACAGGTCAGGGGTCAGGGTGTGTGTGTGTGTGTGTGCTCACCGCTGGGCCAGGGATCCCTCTGAGACCACTAGGACCTGGTTTACCAGAATGTCCCTGGGCTCCCACCGGTCCTGTCTTCCCCAGGAGACCCTCCAACCCTGGAGAGCCCTTCCCTCCTTTCATCCCTGCTTTCCCCTGCTTCCCTTCTTTACCCAGGTGACCCTAACGGGGAAATAGAGGAATATTTAAGATATTGACAATTACATATAAACTAACTAACACACAGTGACACTCTCTCTCTCTCTCTCTCTCTCTCTCTCTCTCACCCTGCGTCCCGGTGGTCCTGAGGGCCCGGGTTCCCCTGATGCTCCTGGTGGACCCTACAGAAAACAACGATGAAACCCCTCAAAACACCTGAAACGTCTGAACAACGAGACAGACAGATGCAGGGGACTCCAACAAACTCCAACTCTCTGGGAGTGGTTGGTCACAGATGGAACTGATTTAATGGATCTGTGTGGGTTGGAACGCTGTCTGAACCTGCACATATACACTTATACAGATGATATACCAGACATATGAAACACTCACTGATTTCCCTGGATCTCCACCATCTCCCTTGGATCCAGGACCTCCATCCTCCCCCTGTAGACAGAGAGAGCAGACAGAGAGAGAGAGAGAGAGAGAGAGAGAGAGAGAGAGAGAGACTTAACTTGCCCCTGTAATAGAGATGGTATGTTCAGTACCGGGGAACAGTGGGGAGAAGAATGGAACACTCACGTTGGGTCCTGCCTCCCCTGGCTGTCCTGAGTCTCCTGGGAAACCAATCGGACCCTGAGGGGAGAGAGGGGGGGGGGGAGCGAGAGAGAGAGAGAGAGAGAGAGAGAGAGAGAGAGGGGGGGGGGGGGGAGCGAGAGAGAGAGAGAAAAGGACAGAAAGGATTATTATGAAAGGGTGAGTGTGTATTATGTGAGAATGTACAGTGTTCATATGTAACTCACAGAGGTTCCCTTGGACCCATCCTCTCCTGGGGGGCCTCTGGCTCCTGGGGGCCCTGCTGCTCCAGAGAGACCTGAGTCCCCCTTCTCCCCCTGGTCACCTATATCCCCCTGGGGTGGAGAAAGGGGGGGCAGAGAGGGGGGGCAGAGAGGGGGGGATAGAGAGACGGGTGGGGGACAGAGAGAGGGGTGGGGGACAGAGAGAGGGGTGGGACACAGAGAGAGGGGTGGGGGACAGAGAGAGAGGTGGGGGACAGAGAGAGGGGTGGGGGACAGAGAGAGGGGTGGGACACAGAGAGAGGGGTGGGGGACAGAGAGAGGGGTGGGACACAGAGAGAGGGGTGGGGGACAGAGAGATGGGTGGGGGACAGAGAGAGGGGTGGGGGACAGAGAGAGGGGTGGGACACAGAGAGAGGGGTGGGACACAGAGAGAGGGGTGGGACACAGAGAGAGGGGTGGGGGACAGAGAGAGGGGTGGGGGACAGAGAGAGGGGGGGGACACAGAGAGAGGGGTGGGGGACAGAGAGAGGGGTGGGGGACAGAGAGAGGGGTGGGGGACAGAGAGAGGGGTGGGGGACAGAGAGAGGGGTGGGGGACAGAGAGAGGGGTGGGGGACAGAGAGAGGGGTGGGGGACAGAGAGAGGGGTGGGGGACAGAGAGAGGGGGGGAACAGAGAGAGGGGTGGGGGACAGAGAGAGGGGTGGGACACAGAGAGAGGGGTGGGGGATGGAGACAGGGGTGGGGGACAGATAGAGGGGTGGGGGACAGAGAGAGGGGTGGGACACAGAGAGAGGGGTGGGACACAGAGAGAGGGGTGGGGGACAGAGAGAGGGGTGGGGGACAGAGATAGGGGTGGGGGACAGAGTGATTTCACACCTCACAAGCTACAGACAACAGACAACATGGAAAGCTGCAATACGCAGCCAGGGATTATGTCTACAAATCTGACTGACCTTTAGCCACGTCTTCATGACTTTTGTGAAAGTGTGATATGTGGTGCAGTTATGTGTGTCTGATGGCAGTGTATTCCAGACTTACGTTGCCTCCTGATACACCAACGGGTCCTGGGTCTCCCGATTCTCCATCCTCCCCCTGAGAGAGAGAGAGAGAGATAACGAAAGAGAGAGAGAGAGAGATAATGAAAGAGAGAGAGAGAGAGAGATAACGAAAGAGAGAGAGAGAGAGAGATAACGAAAGAGAGAGAGAGAGATAACGAAAGAGAGAGAGAGATAACGAAAGAGAGAGTGAGAGGGAGAGAGATAGAGAAAGAGAGAGAGAGAGAGAGAGAGAGGAAGAGAGAGTGAGAGGGAGAGCGAGAGGGAGAGAGATAGAAAGAAAGAGGGAGAGAGAGGAAGAGAGAGTGAGAGGGAGAGCGAGAGGGAGAGAGATAGAAAGAAAGAGAGAGAGAGAGCGACAGAAAGAAAGAGAGAGAGAGAGAGAGAGAGAGGAAGAGAGAGTGAGAGGGAGAGCGAGAGGGAGAGAGATAGAAAGAAAGAAAGAGAGAGAGAGAGAGAGAGAGGGAGAGAGAGATGACATGAGCCCCTCTCTTCCACAGACACATAATATCCCAATGAACACGTGTCCAGAACATCACTGTAGTGTCTCTCTGCTCACCTTCTCTCCATTTACCCCTGGCTGTCCAGCCCCACCTGGTCTGCCCAGAGCACCCTGCACAACACACAGAGGACAGGCGTGTGTGTGTTTTGTGTGTGTGTGTGTGTGTGTGTGTTTGTGTAAACTCAAGTGTGTGTGTGTGCATGTGTGAACTCGCTGGTGCGCGCGCGCGTGTGTGTGTGTGTGTGTGTGTGTGTGTGTGTGTGTGTACTCACCTGTCCCCCACTAGGCCCTTGTGGCCCTCTGGGACCAAACTGACCTGGACGACCCTGATAGGAAAAGACAGTCAGTATAGTAATCAATCAACAGACCATCAAGTCAGTATAGTAATCAATCAACAGACCATCAAGTCAGTATAGTGATCAATCAATAGACCATCAAGTCAGTATAGTGATCAATCAATAGACCATCAAGTCAGTATAGTGATCAATCAATAGACCATCAAGTCATTATAGTAATCAATCAATAGACCATCAAGTCAGTATAGTAATCAATCAACAGACCATCAAGTCAGTATAGTGATCAATCAATAGACCATCAAGTCAGTATAGTGATCAATCAATAGACCATCAAGTCATTATAGTAATCAATCAATAGACCATCAAGTCAGTATAGTGATCAATCATTAGATCATTAATAGATCTAGCTTCATTATGTGAATTAATGATGTCACAATCACCAATCAATCTCCAACTCACCTATCTAGTTCCAAACCATTCTATATAGTTTCTGTATCTGAGTCAGTAGGCTGACAGGAAACAGTGCCATAAAGACAGGATGTGACCTCACCATCAAGCCGATGTGTCCGCTCTCGCCCTTCTCCCCTGGTAGACCAGGCATCCCCTAGGGAACACACAACCTCACGTTTAGAATTGTATATAAACAGTTGATTGACACACGAAAGCTGTCAGGATGGCAATTACTGCAGTCAATTACCATGACGACAGTAATACCACCCAAGACAATATCACCTGAGAATATTGAGAATATTGGAAGCCTGACACTTGAGGCCACTCACCTGTATGTGTGTGCGTGTGTGTGTGTGTGTCTCACCTGTGTGTGTGTGTGTGTGTGTCTCACCTGTATGTGTGTACGTGTGTGTGTGTGTCTCACCTCTATGTGTGTGCGTGCGTGTGTGTGTGTCTCACCTGTATGTGTGTGTGTGTGTGTGTGTGTCTCACCTGTATGTGTGTGTGTGTGTGTCTCACCTGTATGTGTGTGCGTGCGTGTGTGTCTCACCTGTATGTGTGTGCGTGCGTGTGTGTGTGTGTGTCTCACCTGTGTTTGTGTGTGTGTGTGTGTGTGTGTCTCACCTGTGTGTGTGTGTGTGTGTGTGTCTCACCTGTGTGTGTGTGTGTGTGTGTGTGTGTGTGTGTGTGCGTGTGTGTGTGTCTCACCTGTGTGTGTGTGTGTGTGTGTGTGTGTGTGTGTGTCTCACCTGTGTGTGTGTGTGTGTGTGTGTGTGTCTCACCTGTAGTCCGATGGGTCCTTTGGAGCCCTTGAAACCCCGGAGACCCTCGTCTCCCTTGGCCCCGTACATTCCCTGCTGGCCCCTGGGACCTGACTCCCCATCCACACCCTGGGAGAGAGGAGGGGGTAGGAGGGGCAGAGGGGGGAGGAGGGGCAGAGGGGGGAGCGAGAGAGAGGGTGTAGGGAGGAGGGGATGGAGAGGAGGGGAGGAAGGAGAGAGAAGAGGAGGGAAAGGGGAGGAGGGGGAGAGAGAGAGAGAAAGAGAGAGAGAGAGAGAGAGAGAGAGAGAGAGAGAGAGAGAGAGAGAGAGGGAAAATGGGGGGGGGGGGGGTAGGGAGGAGAGGATTACATTCAATCTTAAAAATGAATCCTTTAGACTAGAGAAACATTACAGGTGGATGTAGAACAGACTCACAGGAACTCCTGACTGCCCCATCGGCCCCTGGCCACCGGTTGGTCCTGAGGGGCCCTATAGAGACACAGACAATGTTACTTAGTTACTGGGGAGATGACAGGCAATAACAAGGTTCACGAGACTAAATGGTTAAATATTTGGTATTAGTGTAGTATTAGCTTAGTATTGGTGCAGTATTAGTGCAGAATTAGTGTAGTCTCCGGGCAGTCTTGTGGCAGTATTAGTGTAGTCTTGTGGCAGTATTAGTGTAGTCTTGTGGCAGTATTAGTGTAGTCTTGTGGCAGTATTAGTGCAGAATTAGTGTAGTCTCCGGGCAGTCTTGTGGCAGTATTAGTGTAGTCTTGTGGCAGTATTAGTGTAGTCTTGTGGCAGTATTAGTGTAGTCTTGTGGCAGTATTGGTTTAGTCTTGTGGCAGTATTAGTGTAGTCTTGTGGCAGTATTAGTGTAGTCTTGTGGCAGTATTGGTGTAGTCTCCGGGTAGTCTTGTGGCAGTATTAGTGTAGTCTCCGGGTAGTCATGTGGCAGTATTAGTGTAGTCTCCAGGTAGTCATGTGGCAGTATTAGTGTAGTCTCCGGGTAGTCTTGTGGCAGTATTAGTGTAGTCTAGTGGCAGTATTAGTGTAGTCTCCGGGTAGTCTTGTGCCAGTATTAGTGTAGTCTCCAGGTAGTCTTGTGGCAGTATTAGTGTAGTCTCCAGGTAGTCATGTGGCAGTATTAGTGTAGTCTCCAGGTAGTCTTGTGGCAGTATTAGTGTAGTCTCCAGGTAGTCATGTGGCAGTATTAGTGTAGTCTCCGGGTAGTCTTGTGGCAGTATTAGTGTAGTCTTGTGGCAGTATTAGTGTAGTCTCCGGGTAGTCTTGTGCCAGTATTAGTGTAGTCTCCTGGTAGTCTTGTGGCAGTATTAGTGTAGTCTCCGGGTAGTCTTGTGGCAGTATTAGTGTAGTATTGGTAGTAGTATTGGTTTGGCATTAGTATAACATCAGGGTAGTATTAGGGTAGCATTGGTTTAGTATTTGTGTAGTATTAGGGTAGTATTGGTGTAATATTAGGGTAGTATTGGTGTAGTACTGTATTAGTGTAGTATTGGTAGTAGTATTGGTTTGTCATTAGTATAATAACAGGGTAGTATTAGGGTAGTACTGTATTAGTATAATATCGGAGTAGTATTAGGGTAGTATTGGTTTAGTATTTGTGTAGTATTAGGGTAGTATTGGTGTAGTACTGTATTCGTGTAATATTGGTGTAGATTTGGTGTAGTAATTATCTCAGCAGACTCACTGATTCTCCTTTGTCTCCTTTGCTGCCCTTCTGCCCTGGTCCTCCAGTCTCTCCCTACACACACACACAATAAACGCCTTCAGATACACACAACAACAACAACAACAACAAAACACTCAGGGACAGGCCATGTTACCTTGTCCCCATCCTCTCCTGGGGGTCCTGCAGGGCCTGCAGCTCCAGGTAGTCCTAGAGGTCCCTGGTCTCCATCCTGTCCTGATGGTCCAATAGGACCCGCCCCTCCCTGGGACAACACAACACACAGACAGACAGTTACATTACCTACACACAACTCTGGAACTATAGGGACTCAGAACACAGAACTCAGAACTCACAATATGGAATGTAGAGCTCAGAATATGGAACTCAGAACTCACAATATGGAATGTAGAACTCAGAATATGGAACTCAGAACTCACAATATGGAATGTAGAACCCAGAATATGGAACACCTTTAAGGTACCTACCGGTTCCCCCTTCTCTCCCATTGGTCCAGGTCCACCCACAGCCCCTGCCCTCCCAGGCTGACCAATGGCACCGGCTGACCCTGGGGGACCCCTCTCACCACCGGCCCCCTGCAGAGAGAGAGGGGCGGGGGGGGATTTACATATGTGAATTATACATCTTCACACTGCCTGTCTGGGGTCTGTGTTGGCAGATGGAGAGAGAGGAAGTGTCTGTCTGGGGTCTGTGTTGGCAGATGGAGAGAGAGGAAGTGTCTGTCTGGGGTCTGTGTTGGCAGATGGAGAGAGAGGCAGTGTCTGTCTGGGGTCTGTGTTGGCAGATGGAGAGAGAGGAAGTGTCTGTCTGGGGTCTGTGTTGGCAGATGGAGAGAGAGGAAGTGTCTGTCTGGGGTCTGTGTTGGCAGATGGAGAGAGAGGAAGTGTCTGTCTGGGGTCTGTGTTGGCAGATGGAGAGAGAGGAAGTGTCTGTCTGGGGTCTGTGTTGACAGATGGAGAGAGAGGAAGTGTCTGTCTGGGGTCTGTGTTGGCAGATGGAGAGAGAGGAAGTGTCTGTCTGGGGTCTGTGTTGGCAGATGGAGAGAAAGGAAGTGTCTGTCTGGGGTCTGTGTTGGCAGATGGAGAGAGAGGAAGTGTCTGTCTGGGGTCTGTGTTGGCAGATGGAGAGAGAGGAAGTGTCTGTCTAGGGTCTGTGTTGGCAGATGGAGAGAGAGGAAGTGAGGAATAGAGAGAGAGGACAGATGTAGAAGGAGAGGAGAGAGGACTCACTATAGCTCCTGCTGCTCCGACTGGTCCTTCACCTCCTTTCAGACCAGCAGGACCCTGGGGAGAACACACTGCTATCATACCATCACAGGATCTGTGTCTGTGTCTGTCTCTGTGTCTGTGTATGTGTCTGTGTCTGTCTCTGTGTGTATCTCTGTGTCTCTGTGTGTGTCTCTGTGTATGTCTCTGTGTATGTCTCTGTGTATGTCTCTGTGTATGTCTCTGTGTCTGTGTGTATGTGTGTTACCATGCCCCCGGCGGCTCCTCTGCTGCCTCTGAAGCCCCTAAGTCCTGGAGGACCAGCTTTCCCAGAAGTCCCTCCTGTGCCCGGGTCGCCCTGGAAACAACAACAACAACAGCTCTGATTGGTGGAACGCTCATGAGGTCAATTGAACTTACCAATGAAGATGATTCTTGTAATGACTGGTAATGGTGATTATCGGGGTGAAAACAATGATGATTCATAATGATGATGATGATGATGATGACGAAGAATCACCTTAGCTCCCTCCTTCCCGGCGGCGCCAGGTAAGCCCTGCTCTCCCGGTACGCCAGGTGACCCGGGGTGACCTCTGTCTCCCAACGACCCGGTCTCACCTGATTTACCCTGCAGCAACCAATCAGGTTAGCGAGAACACAAACAGACCAATCAGGTTAGAGAGAACACACATAGCAACCAATCAGACTCACCTGTGGCCCCACAACACCTCCTGGACCTGGGGGTCCCGTCTTTCCTTGGAAACCCTAGAGAGAGAGAGAGAGAGAGAGAGAGAGAGAGAGAGAGAGAGAGAGAGAGAGAGAGAGAGAGAGAGAGAGAGAGAGAGAAAGAGAAGAGATAGACATTAGTGGATGGATAGGTGTAATTAGGTAACTTCTTGTGACCTCTAACCTCTACTCACCGGCTCTCCTCTCTGACCTGGATGACCCGGAAGTCCATCTTTCCCCGCTGGACCCTACACACACACACACACACAGGAAGGGACATCACAGTCACACAATTCAACATCCTGTTAAACTACAATGTGTGTGTGTGTGTGTGTGTGTGTCTGTGTGTGTGTGTGTGTGTGTGTGTGTGTGTGTGTGTGTGTGTGTGTGTGTGTGTGTGTGTGTGTGTGTGTGTGTGTGTGTGTGTGTGTGTGTGTGTGTGTGTGACACTCACGTTCGGTCCCTTGGGTCCTGATTCCCCGTTCCGTCCTTGTGGCCCTTGAGGCCCCTAGACAACACATAAATGAATCAATCAAACAGTCAATCAGTTAATTAATCAAACCCTTATCCAACCAATCAAACACATAATTCAATCAAGTCAGCAATTAGCAAGTTAGCCAATTAACAAATCAACCAATCAAACACTTACACAACCAATCAACCAGTCAACAAATATACTAATTAACAAATCAGCCAATCAACTAATTAACCAATCAATCAATAAACCGATCAATGAGGCATGACGTTCCTGTCCTTACCCTGTCTCCAGTTGGTCCATTGGGTCCATCATGTCCAGAGGAGCCCTGTGACAGACAGCACGGAAAACAGACAAATCAAATACAATTGTGTTGGTCGCATAGACATATTTAACGAGTGTTACTGCGTTTGTAACGAAATGCTTATGTTCCCAGCTCCGACAGTGCAGTAATATCTAACAATACAAAGCAATACACGCAAACCTAAAAAAGTATAAGAATGGAATCAAGAAATGTAGAAATATTAGGACGAGCAATGTCCGAGTCGGGAATATAAATCTATATGTACAGAATGTGTTCAGACCCCTGGACTCTGTCCACATTTCGTTACGTTACAGCCTTATCCTAAAATGGATATATTTTTTAAAATCCTCAGTAGTCTGCACACAACACCCCATAATACCCAATAATGACATCACAATACCCTATAATGACATCACAATACCCTATAATGACATCACAATACCCTATATTGACATCACAATACCCCATAATAATAAAGTAAATAATAAATAAATAAACAGGTTATGAGAAATGTTTGCAAAATGTATAAAAGTAAAATATAAAAATAAACGTATTTACATGTAAGGTATCTTATTTACATAAGTATTCAGACTCTTTGCTATGAGACTCGAAATTGAGCTCAGGTGCATCCTGTTTCCATTGATCATCCTTGAGATGTTTCTACAACTTGATTGGAGGAGTCCACTTGTGGTACATTTAATTGATTGGTCATGATTTAGAAAAGCATGCACCTGTCTATATAAGGTCCCACAGTTGACAGTGCATGTCAGAGCAAAAACAATGCCGTGAGGTCGAAGGAGACAGGATTGTGTTCAGATCTGGCTCAGGCTCAGATCTGGGGAAGGGTACCAAAACATTTCAGCAGCATTGAAGGTCCCCAAGAACACAGTGGCCTCCATCATTCTTAAATGGAAGAAGTTTGGAACCACCAAGACTCTTCCTAGAGCTGGCCGCCCGGCCTAACTGAGCATTCAGGGGAGAAGGGCCTTGGTCAGGGAGGTGACCAAGAACCCAATGGTCACTCTGACAGAGCTCCAGAGTTCCTCTGTGGAGATGGGCGAACCTTCCAGAAGGACAACTATCTCTGCAGCACTCCACCAATCAGGCCTTTATGGTAGAGAGGCCAGACGGAAGCCACTACTCAGTAAAAGGCACATGACAGCCCGCTTGCAGTTTGCCAAAAGGCACCTAAAGACTCTCAGACCTATGAGAAACAAGATTCTCTGGTCTGATGAAACCAAGATTGAACTCTTTGGCCTGAATGCCAAGCGTCACGTCTGGAGGAAACCTGACACCATCCCCATGGTGAAGCATGGTGGTGGTAGCATCATGTCTGGAGGAAACCTGACACCATCCCCATGGTGAAGCATGGTGGTGGTAGCATCATGTCTGGAGGAAACCTGACACCATCCCCATGGTGAAGCATGGTGGTGGTAGCATCATGTCTTGAGGAAACCTGACACCATCCCCATGGTGAAGCATGGTGGTGGCAGCATCATGCTGTGGGGATGTTTTCAGCAGCAGGGAGACTAGTCAGGATCCAGGGAAAAATGAACAGGGCAAAGTACAGAGATATCATTTTTAAAATTGGATTTTCTAAAATGTCTAAAAATCAGTTTTTGCTTTGTCATTATGGGGTATTGTGTTTAGATTGATGAGGGAGGGGAGAAAACATTTAATACATTGTAGAATTACGCTTTAACAAAATGTGGAAAAAGTTAAGGGATCTGAATACTTTCCGAATGCTCTGTATTCAATTATAGAATGCTATACAATATACTAAACTATGAATTGATAGACTACTATGCTGTATACTATACTATAATCTTATAGAATACTATACTATTAACGTATGTAACACTATACTATATACTATTAACGTATATAATACTATACTATATACTATTAACGTATATAATACTATACTATATACTATTAACGTATATAACACTATACTATAATATTAATCAGTGTGACTGAGGTTATGCTCCAAATGGCATCCTATTCTCTATGTAGTGCACTAATCAAAAGTAGTGCACTATAAAGGGAATAGGGTACCCTTACAAATGGCACCCTATTCTCTATGTAGTGCACTAATCAAAAGTAGTGCACTATAAAGGGAATAGGGTACCCTTACCAAAGGCACTCTATTCTTTGTGTAGTGCACTACTTTTTAGGGTGCCTTTTGGGATGCACACTGTGTTACTGCTGGATAGAGAGATTATGATGACCTCATAATGATTAGAATGGGTTGAACTCTGACCTTTCCCCCTGTCTTCCCCGTTGGTCCCTTGGCACCCCGGCCCCCACGCACCCCCTGCAGGAAAAACAACAGTATTACACACACAGATAAACACGCATAGGCAGAGACAAACACACACACACACACACACACACACACACGCAGATAAACACACATAGGCAGAGACAAACACACACACACACACGTACACACACAGATAAACACGCATAGGCAGAGACAAACACACACACACACACACACACGCACACAGACAGTACTCACACACGTACACACAGACAGTACTCACACACGTACACACACAGACAGTACTCACACACGTACACACACAGACAGTACTCTCTCACACACACACACACACACACGTACACACACAGACAGTACTCACACACACACACACACAGACAGTACTCTCACACACACACACACACGTACACACACAGACAGTACTCACACACACACACACAGACAGTACTCACGTTAGGACCCCTCTGTCCTGCACTGCCTGCTTCCCCCCCGGGACCCTGTGGAAGAGAAAACAGGACAGACCGTTGCCATGGGTACACCATACAGCCCGTTACCATGGATACACCACTGAGTACCTGACAATATACTGTATACTGTACCTGACAATATACTGTACCTGACAATATACTGTATACTGTACCTGACAATATCTTGTACCTGACAATATACTGTATACTGTACCTGACAATATCCTGTACCTGACAATATACTGTACCTGACAATATCCTGTACCTGACAATATACTGTACCTGACAATATCCTGTACCTGGCAATATACTGTACCTGGCAATATATTGTACCTGGCAATATATTGTACCTGGCAATATACTGTACCTGACAATATACTGTACCTGGCAATATATTGTACCTGGCAATATACTGTACCTGACAATATACTGTACCTGGCAATATACTGTACCTGGCAATATATTGTACCTGGCAATATACTGTACCTGACAATATACTGTATACTGTACCTGACAATATACTGTACCTGACAATATCCTGTACCTGACAATATACTGTACCTGACAATATCCTGTACCTGACAATATACTGTACCTGACAATATACTGTATACTGTACCTGACAATATACTGTATACTGTACCTGGCAATATACTGTATACTGTACCTGACAATATACTGTACCTGGCAATATACTGTACCTGACAATATCCTGTACCTGACAATATACTGTATACTGTACCTGACAATATACTGTACCTGACAATATACTGTACCTGACAATATCCTGTACCTGACAATATACTGTATACTGTACCTGACAATATACTGTACCTGACAATATACTGTATACTGTACCTGACAATTTACTGTACCTGACAATATACTGTATACTGTACCTGACAATATACTGTACCTGACAATATACTGTACCTGACAATATACTGTATACTGTACCTGACAATATACTGTACCTGACAATATACTGTATACTGTACCTAACAATATACTGTACCTGACAATATACTGTATACTGTACCTGACAATATACTGTACCTGACAATATACTGTATACTGTACCTAACAATATACTGTACCTGACAATATACTGTATACTGTACCTGACAATATACTGTACCTGACAATATACTGTATACTGTACCTGACAATATACTGTACCTGACAATATACTGTATACTGTACCTGGCAATATACTGTACCTGACAATATACTGTATTTGACAATATATTGTACTTGACAAAAAACTTTTTGGGTGTGTTTTCTAAAGCACCGACTTGATGAAAGTTTGTTTCAATTACATAGAAACGCAATATAAATACCATAAATATTGCCGTGTCCATGTCCAGCAGGGCCTGTTTGGCATAGAATTACATATGGGATCTCTATGTTATGAATATCTATGTGTGCGTTGGTAAATTCACTCTGGCTATCTACTCCTATTTCCGAGCACCTCGTCTAACTGTGTCAGAGCGCAGAATAACGAAAGAATTTACAAACGCTTAACACCTGTTGAATATGACAGGTGTCGGTGAACCTCTGGACCACATGACGACGGCCTAACCAGCTCTGTCACCAACGCTCTGGACCACATGACGACGGCCTAACCAGCTCTGTCACCAACGCTCTGGACCACATGACGACGGCCTAACCAGCTCTGTCACCAACGCTCTGGACCACATGACGACGGCCTAACCAGCTCTGTCACCAACGCTCTGGACCACATGACGACGGCCTAACCAGCTCTGTCACCAACGCTCTGGACCACATGACAACGACCTAACCAGCTCTGTCACCAACGCTCTGGACACATGACAGCGGCCTAACCAGCTCTGTCACCAATGCTCTGGACCACATGACAACGACCTAACCAGCTCTGTCACCAACGCTCTGGACCACATGACAACGGCCTAACCAGCTCTGTCACCAACGCTCTGGACCACATAAGTAAGCTAGCCAACGTGTTGGCCAGTTAGCTCGGGTGCTTGACTGCCGTTGTGAGGTCAGAATGCTCGGATCAACCCTACTCCTCGGCCAGAGCTGCCAGTGTTGCCGCTCTGAACCTTCCGAGAGCGAAACATTCTGAACGCTCTGAACGCTCCTAGAGCGAAACACTCTGAATGCTCTGAACGCTCCTAGAGCAAAACACTCTAAACGCTCCTAGAGCAAAACACTCTGAACGCTCCTAGAGCAAAACACTCTGAACGCTCCTAGAGCAAAACACTCTGAACGCTCCTAGAGCAAAACACTCTGAACGCTCCTAGAGCGAAACACTCTGAACGCTCCTAGAGCGAAACACTCTGAACGCTCCTAGAGCGAAACGCTCTGAACTCTCCTAGAGCGAAACACTCTGAATGCTCCTAGAGCGAAACACTCTGAATGCTCCTAGAGCGAAACACTCTGAACGCTCCTAGAGCGAAACACTCTGAACGCTCCTAGAGCGAAACACTCTGAACGCTCCTAGAGCGAAACGCTCTGAACGCTCCTAGAGCAAAACACTCTGAACGCTCCTAGAGCGAAACACTCTGAACGCTCCTAGAGCGAAACACTCTGAACGCTCCTAGAGCGAAACACTCTGAACGCTCCTAGAGCGAAACACTCTGAACGCTCCTAGAACGAAACGCTCTGAACGCTCCTAGAGCGAAACACTCTGAACGCTCCTAGAGCGAAACACTCTGAACTCTCCTAGAGCAAAACACTCTGAATGCTCTGAACGCTCCTAGAGCGAAACACTCTGAACGCTCCTAGAGCGAAACACTCTGAACGCTCCTAGAGCAAAACACTCTAAACGCTCCTAGAGCAAAACACTCTGAATGCTCCTAGAGCAAAACACTCTGAACGCTCCTAGAGCAAAACACTCTGAATGCTCTGAACGCTCCTAGAGCGAAACACTCTGAACGCTCCTAGAGCGAAACACTCTGAATGCTCCTAGAGCGAAACACTCTGAACTCTCCTAGAGCGAAACACTCTGAACGCTCCTAGAGCGAAACACTCTGAACGCTCCTAGAGCGAAACACTCTGAACGCTCCTAGAGCGAAACGCTCTGAACTCTCCTAGAGCGAAACACTCTGAATGCTCCTAGAGCGAAACACTCTGAACGCTCCGAGAGCGAAACACTCTGAACGCTCCTAGAGCGAAACACTCTGAACGCTCCTAGAGCGAAACACTCTGAACGCTCCTAGAGCGAAACACTCTGAACGCTCCTAGAGCGAAACACTCTGAACGCTCCTAGAGCGAAACACTCTGAACGCTCCTAGAGCGAAACACTCTGAACGCTCCTAGAGCGAAACACTCTGAACTCTCCTAGAGCGAAACACTCTGAACGCTCCTAGAGCGAAACACTCTGAACGCTCCTAGAGCGAAACACTCTGAATGCTCCTAGAGCATAACGCTCTGAATTTAGGAACGCCCAGAGTGCACTCTGGCACTCCAGATTGAATGTATGAACACCCTCTATGGTAAAGCCTCCCTCTACTACTCACCCTCTTCCCCTTCTCTCCCAAAACTCCAATAGATCCAGGAAAACCATCCGAACCCTGTTGGGAAACAGAAACATTACTGCTACGATCAGACACTGTGTTAGCCTTCTCTGTGTTCCTGCTACGATCAAACAATGTGTTAGCCTTCTCTGTGTTACTGCTACGATCAAACAATGTGTTAGCCTTCTCTGTGTTACTGCTACGATCAGACACTGTGTTAGCCTTCTCTGTGTTACTGCTACGATCAAACAATGTGTTAGCCTTCTCTGTGTTACTGCTACGATCAGACACTGTGTTAGCCTTCTCTGTGTTACTGCTACGATCAAACAATGTGTTAGCCTTCTCTGTGTTACTGCTACGATCAGACACTGTGTTAGCCTTCTCTGTGTTACTGCTACGATCAAACAATGTGTTAGCCTTCTCTGTGTTACTGCTACGATCAGACACTGTGTTAGCCTTCTCTGTGTTACTGCTACGATCAAACAATGTGTTAGCCTTCTCTGTGTTACTGCTACGATCAAACAATGTGTTAGCCTTCTCTGTGTTACTGCTACGATCAAACAATGTGTTAGCCTTCTCTGTGTTACTGCTACGGTCAAACAATGTGTTAGCCTTCTCTGTGTTACTGCTACGATCAGACACTGTGTTAGCCTTCTCTGTGTTACTGCTACGATCAAACAATGTGTTAGCCTTCTCTGTGTTACTGCTACGATCAAACAATGTGTTAGCCTTCTCTGTGTTACTGCTACGATCAGACACTGTGTTAGCCTTCTCTGTGTTACTGCTACGATCAAACAATGTGTTAGCCTTCTCTGTGTTACTGCTACGATCAGACAATGTGTTAGCCTTCTCTGTGTTACTGCTACGGTCAAACAATGTGTTAGCCTTCTTGGTGTTACTGCTACGATCAAACAATGTGTTAGCCTTATCTGTGTTAACTGACATGTATATTGGTTTACTTGATATATTAACTCCTCTCACCTTCGGCCCTTTTTGTCCAGGATACCCCGGTAACCCTGGAACTCCCAGTTTACCCTGAGAGAGAGAGAGAGTGAGAGAGTGAGCGAGAGAGAGACAGACAGACAGAGAGAGGAGAAAGAGAGGAGAGAAAGAGAGAGAGAGACAGAGAGAGACAGAGAGAGAGAGAGAGAAGAGGAGAGAGAGAGAGAGAGAGAGAGAGAGAGAGAGAGAGAGAGAGAGAGAGAGAGAGAGAGAGAGAGAAAGAGAGAGAGAGAGAGGAGGGAGAGAGAGAGAGAGAGAGAGAGAGAGAGGAGGAGGAGGAGGAGAAGAGAGAGGGGGAGGGAGAGAGAGAGAGAGAGAGAGAGGAGGAGGAGGAGAAGAGAGAGGGGGAGGGAGAGAGAGAGAGAGAGAGAGAGAGGAGGAGGAGGAGAAGAGAGAGGAGGAGGTGGGAGAGAGAGAGAGAGAGAGGAGGAGGAGGGAGAGAGAGAGAGAGAGAGAGAGAGAGAGCAGAGAAGATTGGGTCTTCTGGAAATGTTGACTTCGTGTAACTTTTTGTTTAGCTCAGTGGGACAGCGCAGACAACAGTGGTTCAAAATCGTGTTGAAACACGCCCCCCCAACCCCCTTCCTCCCGTATACACACACCCCATCTGTGTACCACCTACCTTTTCTCCAGCGATGCCCACGGCTCCAGCCTCCCCCAGGGGTCCAGCCTGTCCTTTAGGTCCTTCAGGACCATCCTCTCCCCTGGACCCTGGGACCCCGTTGTCACCCCCGTCACCTTTCAGCCCCATCTCTCCCTTAGAGCCGGGGAACCCATCCTCACCCTACAACCCGGAACAGGTCAGAAACACAGAGATAACTCTGGGTAGTGCTTTGTAAAAAACACAGAGCTAATTGGGGTATAGCTGGGTAAAACACAGAGATAACTCAGGGTTGAGATGTGTAAAACACAGATAACTCAGGGTAGAGCTGTGTAAAACACAGAGATAACTCAGGGTAGAGCTGTGTAAAACACAGAGATAACTCAGGGTAGAGATGTGTAAAACGCAGATAACTCAGGGTAGAGCTGTGTAAAACACAGAGATAACTCAGGGTAGAGATGTGTAAAATGCAGAGATAACTCAGGGTAGAGCTGTGTAAAACGCAGAGATAACTCAGGGTAGAACTGGGTAAAAGACAAAGATAACTCAGGGTAGAGCTGGGTAAAACACAGAGATAACTCAGGGTAGAGCTGGGTAAAACACAGAGATAACTCAGGGTAGAGCTGGGTAAAAGACAGAGATACCCCAGGGTAGATCTGGGTAGAGCTGGGTAAAACACAGAGATAACTCAGAGTAGAGCTGTGTAAAACAGAGATAACTCAGGGTAGAGCTGGGTAAAACACAGAGATAACTCAGGGTAGAGCTGGGTAAAACACAGAGATAACTCAGGGTAGAGCTGTGTAAAACACAGAGATAACTCAAGGTAGCGCTGGGTAAAAGACAGAGATAACTCAGGGTAGAGCTGGGTAAAACACAGAGATAACTCAGGGTAGAGCTGTGTAAAACACAGAGATAACTCAGGGTAGCGCTGGGTAAAAGACAGAGATAACTCAGGGTAGAGCTGGGTAAAACAGAGATAACTCAGGGTAGAGCTGGGTAAACGACATAGATAACTCAGGGTAGAGCTGGGTAAAACACAGAGATAACTCAGGGTAGAGCTGGGTAAAACACAGAGATAACTCAGGGTAGAGCTGGGTAAAACACAGAGATAACTCAGGGTAGAGATGTGTAAAACAGAGATAACTCAGGGTAGAGCTTGGTAAAACACAGAGATAACTCAGGGTAGAGCTGGGTAAAACACAGAGATAACTCAGGGTAGAGCTGTGTAAAACACAGAGATAACTCAAGGTAGCGCTGGGTAAAAGACAGAGATAACTCAGGGTAGAGCTGGGTAAAACACAGAGATAACTCAGGGTAGAGCTGTGTAAAACACAGAGATAACTCAGGGTAGAGCTGGGTAAAAGACAGAGATAACCCAGGGTAGATCTGGGTAGAGCTGGGTAAAACACAGAAATAACTCAGAGTAGAGCTGTGTAAAACATAGATAACTCAGGGTAGAGCTGGGTAAAACACAGAGATAACTCAGGGTAGAGCTGGGTAAAACACAGAGATAACTCAGGGTAGAGCTGTGTAAAACACAGAGATAACTCAAGGTAGCGCTGGGTAAAAGACAGAGATAACTCAGGGTAGAGCTGGGTAAAACACAGAGATAACTCAGGGTAGAGCTGTGTAAAACACAGAGATAACTCAGGGTAGCGCTGGGTAAAAGACAGAGATAACTCAGGGTAGAGCTGGGTAAAACAGAGATAACTCAGGGTAGAGCTGGGTAAAACACAGAGATAACTCAGGGTAGAGCTGGGTAAAACACAGAGATAACTCAGGGTAGAGCTGGGTAAAAGACAGAGATAACCCAGGGTAGATCTGGGTAGAGCTGGGTAAAACACAGATATAACTCAGAGTAGAGCTGTGTAAAACAGAGATAACTCAGGGTAGATCTGGGTAAAAGACAGAGATAACTAAGGGTAGAGCTGGGTAAAACACAGAGATAAGTCAGGGTAGAGCTGGGTAAAAGACAGAGATAACTCAGGGTAGAGCTGGGTAAAAGACAGAGATAACTCAGGGTAGAGCTGGGTAAAACACAGAGATAACTCAGAGTAGAGCTGTGTAAAACAGAGATAACTCATGGTAGATCTGGGTAAAAGACATAGATAACTCAGGGTAGAGCTGGGTAAAACACAGAGATAACTCAGGGTAGAGCTGTGTCTCTCTCACCTTCTCCCCTTTGCTTCCCTTCATTCCTCTAATTCCGTCCGCTCCCTGTGGATGAGACAGAGAATACACACTTACAATGGAACCCAGAGACAGAGAATACACACTTAGAATGGAACCCAGAGACAGAGAATACACACTTAGAATGGAACCCAGAGACAGAGAATACACACTTAGAATGGAACCCAGAGACAGAGAATACACACTTAGAATGGAACCCAGAGACAGAGAATACACACTTAGAATGGAACCCAGAGACAGAGGAATACACACTTAGAATGGAACCCAGAGACAGAGAATACACACTTAGAATGGAACCCAGAGACAGAGGAATACACACTTATAATGGAACCCAGAGACAGAGGAATACACACTTATAATGGAACCCAGAGAGAGAGAATACACACTTAGAATGGAACCCAGAGACAGAGGAATACACACTTAGAATGGAACCCAGAGACAGAGAATACACACTTAGAATGGAACCCAGAGACAGAGGAATACACACTTATAATGGAACCCAGAGACAGAGGAATACACACTTATAATGGAACCCAGAGAGAGAGAATACACACTTAGAATGGAACCCAGAGAGAGAGAATACACACTTAGAATGGAACACAGAGACAGAGAATCAGAACAAACAGAACAGAACACAGATTTAGAATGTACCTTCACTCCTCTTGATCCTGGATATCCTATAGGCCCCTGGACTCCTGGTGGGCCCTATACACACACACAGAGACACATCAGTAACATCACACACACACACACACACACACACACACACACACACACACACACACACACACACACACACACACACACACACACACACACACACATGCACACACGCACGCACACACACACACACACACAGGCTTACCGGTAGTCCCTTCTCTCCTGGAGTCCCCTCTCTCCCTGGGTGACCCTGTAGACACGAGGACAAGATCATATGGATGAGAGCGAATATGTGTGGGTGTGTGTTAGCGTGTGTGAGTTTGTTAGCGTGTGTGTTAGCATATGTGTGTGTGTGTTAGTGTGTGTATTAGCGTGTGTGAGTTTGTTAGCATGTGTGTTAGCATATGTGTGTGTGTTAGCATGTATGTTAGTGTGTGCGTGTGTTAGCATGTGTGTTAGTGTGTGTGTGTGTGTGTGTGTGTGTGTGTGTGTGTGTGTGTGTGTGTGTGTGTGTGTTAGCGTGTGTGAGTTTGTTAGCGTGTGTGTTAGCATACGTGTGTGTGTGTTAGTTTGTGTGTTAGCGTGTGTGAGTTTGTTAGCGTGTGTGTTGGCATATGTGTGTGTGTTAGCGTGTATGTTAGTGTGTGCGTGTGTGTGTGTTAGCATGTGTGTTAGCGTGTGTCTGTGTGTGTGTTAGCGTGTGTGTGTGTGTGTGTTAGCGTGTGTGTGTGTTAGCGTGCGTGTGTGTGTGTTAGTGTGTGTGTATGCAGTACTCACGGTAGGTCCATCATTCCCAGGTAGTCCCTGCAACCCTTTCTTCCCTT
The DNA here is from genome assembly GCF_057628025.1 of Oncorhynchus mykiss. NCBI lineage: Eukaryota > Metazoa > Chordata > Actinopteri > Salmoniformes > Salmonidae > Oncorhynchus > Oncorhynchus mykiss. The sequence goes on from NC_143034.1 coordinate 10,119,497, forward strand.
GGGGCCCCTGAGAGACAAAGCCATTTTAATTACAACCTACACCTTTAATTTATCTCATCATATCATATGGCATGTAAAGTATATGTTGTCATACATTAATTACAACCTACACCTTTAATTTATCTCATCATATCATATGGCATGTAAAGTATATGTTGTCATACATTAATTACAACCTACACCTTTAATTTATCTCATCATATCATATGGCATGTAAAGTATATGTTGTCATACATTAATTACAACCTACACCTTTAATTTATCTCATCATATCATACGTCATGTAAAGTATATGTTGTCATACATTAATTACAACCTACACCTTTAATTTATCTCATCATATCATACGTCATGTAAAGTATATGTTGTCATACATTAATTACAACCTACACCTTTAATTTATCTCATCATATCATACGTCATGTAAAGTATATGTTGTCATACATTAATTACAACCTACACCTTTAATTTATCTCATCATATCATACGTCATGTAAAGTATATGTTGTCATACATTAATTACAACCTACACCTTTAATTTATCTCATCATATCATATGTCATGTAAAGTATATGTTGTCATACATTCCTGTGTTTTGGCATGTTCCATATACAGTTGAAGTCGGAAGTTTACATACACCTTAGCCAAATACATTTAAACTCAGTTTTTCACAATTCCTGACATTTAATCCTATTAAAAGTTCCCTGTTTTAGGTCAGTTAGGATCACCACTTAATTTTAAGAATGTGAAATGTCAGAATAATAGTAGAGAGAATGACTTATTTCAGCTTTTATTTATTTCATTTACATTCCCAGTGGGTCAGAAGTTTACATACATTCAATTAGTATTTGGTAGAATTGCCTTTAAATTGTTTAACTTGGGTCAAACGTTTCAGGTAGCCTTCCACAAGCTTTGCACATTAAGTTGGGTGAATTTTGGCCCATTCCTCCTGACAGAGCTGGTGTAACTGAGTCAGGTTTGTAGGCCTCTTTGCTCGCACGCGCTTTTTCAGTACTGCCCACACATTTTCTATAGGATTGAGGTCAGGGCTTTGTGATGGCCACTCCAATACCTTGACTTTGTTGTCCTTAACCCATTTTGCCACAACATTGGAAGTATGCTTGGGGTCATTGTCCATTTGGAAGACCCATTTGCGACCAAGCTTTAACTTCCTGACTGATGTCTTGTTGCTTCAATATATCCACATAATTTTCCTCCCTCATGATGCCATCTATTTTGTGAAGTGCACCAGTCCCTCCTGCAGCAAAGCACCCCCACAACATGATGCTGATTCACGGTTGGGATGGTGTTCTTCGGCTTGCAAGCCCCCCCCCCCCTCCCCCTTTTCCTCCAAACATAACGATGGTCATTATGACCAAACAGTTCTATTTTTGTTTCATCAGACCAGAGGACATTTCTCCAAAAAGTACGATCTTTGTCCCCATGTGCAGTTGCAAACTGTAGTCTGGCTTTTTTATGGCGGTTTTGGAGCAGTGGCTTCTTCCTTGCTGAGCGTCCTTTCAGGTTCTGTCGATATAAGACTTACTTTACTGTGGATATAGATACTTTTGTACCTGTTTCCTCCAGCATCTTCACAAGGTCCTTTGCTGCTGTTCTGGGATTGATTTGCACTTTTCGCACCAAAGTCTGTTCATCTCAAGGAGATGCATCTCCTTCCTGAGTGGTATGACGGCTGCATGGTCCCATGGTGTTTATACTTGTCACGTTCTGACCTTTATTTCCTTTGTTTTGTATTTATTTAGTATGGTCAGGGCGTGAGTTGGGTGGGCAGTCTATGTTTGTTTTTCTATGTTTTGGGGCATTTCTATGTTTTCGGCCTAGTATGGTTCTCAATCAGAGGCAGGTGTCATTAGTTGTCTCTGATTGAGAATCATACTTAGGTAGCCTGGGTTGCACTGTTTGTTTGTGGGTGATTGTCTATGTTAGTGGCTTGTGTCAGCACAGGTCTCATTTTGTAGCTTCACGGTCGTATTTGGTTTATTGTTTTCGTTACTCTTTTGCATAGTGTTCAGTCTTTCTTTATTAAAGATTCACCATGGACACTTACCACGCTGCGTATTGGTCCTCAGATCCATCTCGCCTCTCCTCTTCAGATGAAGAGGAGGACGGCCGTGACAGAATCACCCACCAACCAAGGACCAAGCGGCGTGGTAGAAAACAGCGACGAAAGCAGCAGCAGCAGCAGCAACAACAGCGGCCGGTATCACAGGACTCCTGGACATGGGAGGAGATACTGAACGGAGAGGGACCCTGGGCACAGGCTGGGGAATATCGCCGCCCCAAAGCAGAGCTGGAGGCAGCGAAAGCTGAGCGGCGGCGATATGAGGAGGCAGCACGGCAGTGCGACAGGTACGAGAGACAGCCCCAAATTTTTTTGGGGGGGGGCACACGAGGGGTGGAGCTAAGCCAGGTAGCAGACCTGCGCTCACTCCTCGTGCTTATTATAAGCAGCGCGATACTGGGCAGGCGCCGTGTTATGCGGTTAAGCGCACGGTGTCGCCAGTACGTGGCCATAGCCCGGTGCGCTATAGGACAGCCCCCCGAGAGTGTCATGCGAGTGCGGGCATCGAGCCAGGGCGTATGGTGCCTGCTCAGCGGGTCTGGTCGCCGGTACGCAGTTTTGGTCCAGGGTATCCTGCGCCGGCTCTGCGTGCTGTGTCTCCGGGGCGCTGGGAGGGTGCAGTGCGTCCTCTGCCTGCGCTCCGCTCGTGCCGGGCGAATGTGGGAATGGAGCCTAAGGGAGAGGTGCGTGTAGTAAGCACTAGATCTCCCGTGCTTACCCACAGCCCGGTTCAACCTGTGCCTGCACTCTGGAGGGTCCGGGCTAGAGTGGTTATCCAGCCTGGGGAGGTGGTGCCAAGGTTGCGCACCAGAGCTCCAGTGCTCCCCCACAGCCCGGTCCTTCAGGTGCCTCCTCCTAACCCCAAGCCTCCTGAAGGGCTCCCCAGCCTGGTGGTACCTGTGGCAGCCCCACGCACCAGGCTGTCTCTCTGTCTCCTCCCTGCAGGTGGTCCTGTCTGTCCGGCGCCGCTGCCGGAGTCTCCCGCCTGTCCGGCGCCGCTGCCGGAGTCTCCCGCCTGTCCGGCGCCGCTGCCGGAGTCTCCCGCCTGTCCGGCGCCGCTGCCGGAGTCTCCCGCCTGTCCGGCGCCGCTGCCGGAGTCTCCCGCCTGTCCGGCGCCGCTGCCGGAGTCTCCCGCCTGTCCGGCGCCGCTGCCGGAGTCTCCCACCTGTCCGGCGCCGCTGCCGGAGCCTCCCGCCTGTCCGGCGCCGCTTCCGGAGCCTCCCGCCTGTCCGGCGCCTCTGCCGGAGCCTCCCGCCTGTCCGGCGCCTCTGCCGGAGCCTCCCGCCTGTCCGGCGCCTCTGCCGGAGCCTCCCGCCTGTCCGGCGCCTCTGCCGGAGCCTCCCGCCTGTCCGGCGCCGCTGCCGGAGCCCCTCTGCCCAGAGCAGCTGTCTCTCTGTCCCGAGCAGCTGTCTCTCTGTCCCGAGCAGCTGTCTCTCTGTCCCGAGCAGCTGTCTCTCTGTCCCGAGCAGCTGTCTCTCTGTCCCGAGCAGCTGTCTCTCTGTCCCGAGCAGCTGTCCCTCTGTCCCGAGCAGCTGTCCCTCTGTCCCGAGCAGCTGTCCCTCTGTCCCGAGCAGCTGTCCCTCTGTCCCGAGCAGCTGTCCCTCTGTCCCGAGCTGCCCCTCTGTCCAGTGGGGTCATTGAGAGGGGTGGTCATGCTGAGAAAGCCACGGAGGCGGACAATAAGGCGGACTAAGACAATGATGAGGTGGGGTCCGCGTCCCGCGCCAGAGCCGCCACCGCGGACAGACGCCCACCCAGACCCTCCCCTATAGGTCAAGGTTTTGCGGCCGGAGTCCGCACCTTTGGGGGGGGGTACTGTCACGTTCTGACCTTTATTTCCGTTGTTTTGTATTTATTTAGTATGGTCAGGGCGTGAGTTGGGTGGGCAGTCTATGTTTGTTTTTCTATGTTTTGGGGCATTTCTATGTTTCGGCCTAGTATGGTTCTCAATCAGAGGCAGGTGTCATTAGTTGTATCTGATTGAGAATCATACTTAGGTAGCCTGGGTTGCACTGTTTGTTTGTGGGTGATTGTCTATGTTAGTGGCTTGTGTCAGCACAGGTCTCATTTTGTAGCTTCACGGTCGTATTTGGTTTATTGTTTTCGTTACTCTTTTGCATAGTGTTCAGTCTTTCTTTATTAAAGATTCACCATGGACACTTACCACGCTGCGTATTGGTCCTCAGATCCATCTCGCCTCTCCTCTTCAGATGAAGAGGAGGACGGCCGTGACAATACTATTGTTTGTACAGATGAACGTGGTACCTTCAGGTGTTTGGAAATTGCTCCCAAGGATGAACCAGACATGTGGAGGTCTACAATTTTTTCTTCTGAGGTCTTGGCTGATTTCTTTTGATATTCCCATGATGTCAAGCAAAGAGGAACTGAGTTTGAAGGTAGGCCTTGAAATACATCCACAGGTACACCTCCAATTGACTCAAATGATGTCAATTAGCCTATCAGAAGCTTCTAAAGCCATGACATAATTTTCTAGAATATTCCAAGCTGTTTAAAGGCACAGTCATCTTAATGTATTTCAACTTCTGACCCACTGGAATTGTGATACAGTGAATTATAAGATAAATAATCTGTCTGTAAACAATTGTTGGAAAAATTACTTCATGCACAAAGTAGATGTCCTAACCGACTTGCAAAAACTATAGTTTGTTAACAAGAAATTTGTGGAGTGGTTGAAAAACTTCTGACTTCAACTGTACGTTGACATACAGTATCACATACATTCTGTGTTGGCATGTTCACAACCTACCCCTTGACTTTATCATGTTGTATATGGTAGGACAGTCCTACCTTTGACATGTTTAATATAGTAGGACAGTCCTACCTTAACTTTAACATGTTGAATATGGTAGGACAGTCCTGCCTTAACTTTATCATGTTGAATATGGTAGGACAGTCCTACCTTAACTTTCACATGTATAATATGGTAGGACAGTCCTACCTTAACTTTAACATATATAATAAGGTAGGACAGTCCTACCTTAACTTTGACATGTATAATATGGTAGGACAGTCCTACCTTTGACATGTTGAATATGGTAGGACAGTCCTACCTTAACATGTTTAATATGGTAGGACAGTCCTACCTTAACTTTATCATGTTTAATATGGTAGGACAGTCCTACCTTAACTTTAACATGTTGAATATGGTAGGACAGTCCTACCTTAACTTTATCATGTTTAATATGGTAGGACAGTCCTACCTTAACTTTATCATGTTGAATAGGGTAGGACAGTCCTACCTTAACTTTATCATGTTGAATATGGTAGGACAGTCCTACCTTAACTTTATCATGTTTAATATGGTAGGACAGTCCTACCTTAACTTTAACATATATAATAAGGTAGGACAGTCATACCTTAACTTTGACATGTTTAATATGGTAGGACAGTCCTACCTTAACTTTAACATGTGTAATATGGTAGGACAGTCCTACCTGACATGTTTAATATGGTAGGACAGTCCTACCTTTAACATGTTTAACATGGTAGGACAGTCCTACCTTAACTTTGACATGTTGAATATGGTAGGACAGTCCTACCTTAACTTTAACATGTGTAATATGGTAGGACAGTCCTACCTTAACTTTACCATGTTTAATATGGTAGGACAGTCCTACCTTAACTTTATCATGTTGAATATGGTAGGACAGTCCTACCTGACATGTTTAATATGGTAGGACAGTCCTACCTTAACTTTATCATGTTGAATATGGTAGGACAGTCCTACCTTAACTTTAACATGTTTAATATGGTAGGACAGTCCTACCTTTGACATGTTTAATATGGTAGGACAGTCCTACCTGACATGTTTAATATGGTAGGACAGTCCTACCTTAACTTTATCATGTTGAATATGGTAGGACAGTCCTACCTTAACTTCAACATGTTTAACATGGTAGGACAGTCCTACCTTAACTTTAACATGTTTAATATGGTAGGACAGTCCTACCTTAACTTTGACATGTTGAATATGGTAGGACAGTCCTACCTGACATGTTTAATATGGTAGGACAGTCCTACCTTTGACATGTTTAATATGGTAGGACAGTCCTACCTGACATGTTTAATATGGTAGGACAGTCCTACCTTAACTTTAACATGTTTAAAATGGTAGGACAGTCCTACCTTAACTTTGACATGTGTAATATGGTAGGACAGTCCTACCTGACATGTTTAATATGGTAGGACAGTCCTACCTTAACTTTATCATGTTGAATATGGTAGGACAGTCCTACCTTAACTTTAACATGTTTAATATGGTAGGACAGTCCTACCTTTGACATGTTTAATATGGTAGGACAGTCCTACCTGACATGTTTAATATGGTAGGACAGTCCTACCTTAACTTCAACATGTTTAACATGGTAGGACAGTCCTACCTTAACTTTAACAGGTTTAATATGGTAGGACAGTCCTACCTTAACTTTGACATGTTGAATATGGTAGGACAGTCCTACCTGACATGTTTAATATGGTAGGACAGTCCTACCTTTGACATGTTTAATATGGTAGGACAGTCCTACCTGACATGTTTAATATGGTAGGACAGTCCTACCTTAACTTTAACATGTTTAAAATGGTAGGACAGTCCTACCTTAACTTTGACATGTGTAATATGGTAGGACAGTCCTACCTGACATGTTTAATATGGTAGGACAGTCCTACCTTAACTTTGACATGTTGAATATGGTAGGACAGTCCTACCTTAACATTGACATGTTTAATATGCAGTATATGTTGACAACATATTTAGGACGGTCCTACCTTAAGTCCTGGCAAGCCTACCAGGCCCTGAGGACCAGGAAACCCCTGTTAGAGACAGACAGAGAGAGGGAATTAAGAGTGTGTCGGCGTGTGTGATACTGAAGGTCAGATGCTGTTTGTTCACCCGCCCGCTAATTACCCATTGGCCAAAGCCTGACTACATGTGACAAAGCGAACCTGACCCTAACCTGACCCTAACCTGACCCTAACCTAACACTAACCTGACCCTAACCTGACCCTAACCTGACCCTAACCTGACCCTAACCTAACCCTAACCTGACCCTAACCTGACCCTAACCTGACCCTAACCTAACACTAACCTGACCCTAACCTGACCCTAACCTGACCCTAACCTAACCCTAACCTGACCCTAACCTAACCCTAACCTGACCCTAACCTGACCCTAACCTGACCCTAACCTAACACTAACCTGACCCTAACCTGACCCTAACCTGACCCTAACCTGACCTTAACCTGACCCTAACCAAACACTAACCTGACCCTAACCTGACCCTAACCTGACCCTAACCTGACCCTAACCTGACCCTAACCTGACCATAACCTGACCCTAACCTAACACTAACCTGACCCTAACCTGACCCTAACCTGACCCTAACCTGACCCTAACCTAACCCTAACCTGACCCTAACCTAACCCTAACCTGACCCTAACCTAACCCTAACCTGACCCTAACCTGACCCTAACCTAACCCTAACCTGACCCTAACCTAACCCTAACCTGACCCTAACCTGACCCTAACCTGACCCTAACCTGCTAATATAGAAAATGCACTGTACAGTCAGAGATGGTGTCAAACAATGTTGACAGACCTTTTTAGACAGGCCTCTGTTTCTGCTTATCATTTACGACATTTTGGAAGGCTCTTTGTAAGTCAACTTGGGTCTATACTTAGATACATGCAGCTTCTCTTCTGCCATTAGTTGTTGTCCTAGACCAGTGGTTCCCAAACTGTATATAGTCCCGTACCCCTTCAAACATTCAAACCTCCAGCTGTACCCCCTCTAAAACTATATAGTCCCGTACCCCTTCAAACATTCAAACCTCCATCTGTACCCCCTCTAAATCTATACAGTCCCGTACCCCTTCAAACATTCAAACCTCCAGCTGTACCCCCTCTAAAACTATATAGTCCCGTACCCCTTCAAACATTCAAACCTCCAGCTGTACCCCCTCTAAAACTATATAGTCCCGTACCCCTTCAAACATTCAAACCTCCAGATGTACCCCCTCTAAAACTATATAGTCCTGTACCCCTTCAAACATTAAAACCTCCAGATGTACCCCCTCTAGCACCAGGGTCAGCGCACTCTCAAATGTTGTTGTTTTTGCCATCATTGTAAGCCTGCCAAACACACACTATACGATACATTTATTAAACATAAGAATGAGTGAGAGTTGTCGTCACAACCCGGCTCGTGGGAAGTGACAAAGAGCTCCTATAGGACCAGGACACAAATAATAATATATAATAATACAAATAATAATAATCAATAATTTAGCTCTTTATTTAACCATCTTACATATAAAACCTTATTTGTTCTATGTGAAAGGCTATAGACTATGTGAGAGGTTATAGACTATGTGTGAGGTTATAGACTATGTGAGAGGTTATAGACTATGTGAGAGGCTATAGACTATGTGATAGGTTATAGACTATGTGAGAGGTCACAGACCTACAGTTAATATGATATTAGACTATGTGAGAGGTTATAGACTATGTGAGAGGTTATAGACTATGTGAGAGGTTATAGACTATGTGAGAGGTTATAGACTATGTGAGAGGTTATAGACTATGTGAGAGGTTACAGACCTGCAATTAATATGATATTAGACTATGTGAGAGGTTATAGACTATGTGAGAGGTTATAGACTACGTGAGAGGTTATAGACTATGTGAGAGGTTATAGACTATGTGAGAGGTTATAGACTATGTGAGAGGTCATAGACTATGTGAGAGGTTACAGACCTGCAATTAATATGATATTAGACTATGTGAGAGGTTATAGACTATGTGAGAGGTTATAGACTACGTGAGAGGTTATAGACTATGTGAGAGGTTATAGACTATGTGAGAGGTTATAGACTATGTGAGAGGTTATAGACTATGTGAGAGGTCATAGACTATGTGAGAGGTTACAGACCTACAGTCGGTATCCAGATGTCAGTCAGGCTCCTGTTCCATTGAACCCATCTGAACAGTACAGCTCCCTTGACGTGCCATCGTCCTCTTTTAACCACTTCACCAAGTCTTTCCCAAACATTACACTACTGTTCTGGTCCTCCGTTATATTTATTTTCAACTATCCACTTCACAGCTTTGCTCTTATTGAATTCAAGTCTGTCGTGGTCCTTTCTGTCTCAGTGGTGTGTATCTGGGCCATTACAGTTATTATATTATTATATAGTTATTAGCTATAGCTGAGGCTGAGGCTCCGGCACTAACAACAGATAGAAAATGATGACAGAAAAACCTTCACTGTAGCCTATAGATATGAATTGTTTTCTAACCCGCGGGGGACATAACCGCTGGGGACTGTCGGTTACGAGTCAACCAGCGCATCACTAGTGTGTGTGTGTGTGTGTGTGTGTACCTGCAACCCAGGGTTTCCTTGCTGCCCGGATGCTCCCATCTCCCCCGGAGGTCCCTGTAGACAGAGGAAATTACATCATAGACACCACTCTTCCAGTTGATGTAAACACAGGGTTCTAGAATGAACAGTTGGGGTTCTAGAACGTCTCAGTCGTCACACTCACCAAGTTTCCCTTAGAACCTTGGATTCCATCCACTCCTCGGATTCCCTGAAGAGGGGGAGACAGGCCAGAGAGGGGGGAAGAGGGGGAGACAGGCCAGAGAGGGGGGAAGAGGGGGAGACAGGCCAGAGAGGGGGAGACAGGTCAGAGAGGGGGAGGGAGGAAAGAGAAGGGGAGAAAAAGGAGAGAGGGGATAGGGGAAACAGGGGAAAGAGGAGAGAGGGACAACTGTCAATCAACCAAAAAAGTTGGAAGAAGAGATACTGAAGAGAGATAGATTGTCATTAGTGTTGTCTGTCCAGTAAACATTCAGGTATCAGACCAGGCAGTGAGGCTGTAGCTAACTGAGGGAGCTGGCAGGGCTTCCTTCCACCAGGAAACAACAGCTTTATAGATGCAGTAAACATTCAGGTATCAGACCAGGCTGTGAGGCCTTCAGGCATTGAAGTTGTTCTGCTAGGTGTGTGTGTGTGTGTGTGTGTGTGTGTGTGTGTGTGTGTGTGTGTGTGTGTGTGTGTGTGTGTGTGTGTGTGTGTGTGTGTGTGTGTGTGTGTGTGTGTGTGTGTGTGTGTGGTTAGAACAGGTGTAACCAACATGTAACACCCGCAGGTCACAGACTACATGTTGAAAGGTGTTATATTGGCAGACAGACAGAAGCATACCTAACGTCTTCTAATCTGATAAACATGTTAACATGTTTAATGTGATGTTAATGTAACGTCAACATATGTATCATTACCATGACACAGTTTGTTAGCAGCAAGTGGAGACAGGTTGGAGTTGAGGTCAGGGTTCATGTTTTAATGAGAACTGGAGCAACAACCACAAAGCCTTTAGGTCTACAGTATAGTAAGGATGAGGTCTTTAGGTCTACAGTATAGTAAGGATGACGTCTTTAGGTCTACAGTATAGTAAGGATGAAGTCTTCAGGTCTACAGTATAGTAAGGATGAGGTCTTTAGGTCTACAGTATACAGTATAGTAAGGATGAGGTCTGTAGGTCTACATTATAGTAAGGATGAGGTCTTTAGGTCTACAGTACAGTAAGGATGAAGTCTGTAGGTCTACATTATAGTAAGGATGAGGTCTTTAGGTCTACAGTATAGTAAGGATGAGGTCTTTAGGTCTACAGTATACAGTATAGTAAGGATGAGGTCTGTAGGTCTACAGTATAGTAAGGATGAGGTCTGTAGGTCTACAGTATAGTAAGGATGAAGTCTGTAGGTCTACAGTATAGTAAGGATGAAGTATTTAGGTCTACAGTATAGTAAGGATGAAGTCTTTAGGTCTACAGTATAGTAAGGACGAAGTCTTTAGGTCTACAGTATAGTAAGGATGAGGTCTGTAGGTCTACAGTATAGTAAGGATGGAGTCTGTAGGTCTACAGTACAGTAAGGATGAAGTCTTTAGGTCTACAATATACAGTATAGTAAGGATGACGTCTTCAGGTCTACAGTATAGTAAGGATGAGGTCTTCAGGTCTACAGTATAGTAAGGATGAGGTCTTCAGGTCTACAGTATAGTAAGGATGAGGTCTTCAGTTCTACAGTATAGTAAGGATGAGGTCTTCAGGTTTACAGTATAGTAAGGATGAGGTCTTCAGGTCTACAGTATAGTAAGGATGAGGTCTTCAGGTCTACAGTATAGTAAGGATGAGGTCTTCAGGTCTACAGTATAGTAAGGATGAGGTCTTCAGGTCTACAGTATAGTAAGGATGAGGTCTTCAGGTCTACAGTATAGTAAGGATGAGGTCTTCAGGTCTACAGTATAGTAAGGATGAGGTCTTCAGGTCTACAGTATAGTAAGGATGAAGTCTTCAGGTCTACAGTATAGTAAGGATGAGGTCTACAGTATAGTAAGGATGAGGTCTTCAGGTCTACAGTATAGTAAGGATGAGGTCTTCAGGTCTACAGTATAGTAAGGATGAGGTCTTCAGGTCTACAGTATAGTAAGGATGAGGTCTTCAGGTCTACAGTATAGTAAGGATGAGGTCTTCAGGTCTACAGTATAGTAAGGATGAGGTCTTCAGGTCAACAGTATAGTAAGGATGAGGTCTTCAGGTCTACAGTATAGTAAGGATGAAGTCTTCAGGTCTACAGTATAGTAAGGATGAGGTCTACAGTATAGTAAGGATGAGGTCTTCAGGTCTACAGTATAGTAAGGATGAGGTCTTCAGGTCTACAGTATAGTAAGGATGAGGTCTTCAGGTCTACAGTATAGTAAGGATGAGGTCTTCTCATCCTCATTCTCCTCATTCTTCTTCTTCTGCATCCCAAACTGCAGAGTGCATTCAGAAGGCACCAAATAGGGAATTGGGTGCCATTTGGGACGATGTCTACTTTCTCAGGCTTGGATGAGGACTAGGATGAGGGGGAAATGCTGTAGATAGGGTCAGACTGGTTACGGGTCAGAGATAGGGTCAAAGGTGAAAGGTCATACTCACAGGCTGACCTGTAGGGCCAGTGTGACCTCTGGGTCCGGTCAACCCTCTGGAACCCTGGAGGTCAAAGATCAAAGGTTTTACGATCACACAGCAATCAATTATAAACCAATCAATAGTCAATTTTCCAGTGTGTGCGTCTGCGAGCGTGTGTGAACACTCACAGCATCACCTGGCTGTCCTCTTGGTCCTGGTTGTCCTTCAGAACCCTAAAACACACATACAGTAAATTAGCACATGCAACACACACGTTAATATGTAGAACACACACACATGTTAATATGTAGAACACACACACACACAAATGTCTTACCCTCTCTCCTGACAGCCCAAGAGTACCGTGGGGGCCTGGTTTTCCTATCTCCCCCTGAGAGGCAGAGAGAGAGAGAGAGTGAGAGAGAGAGAGAGAGAGAGAGAGAGAGAGAGAGAGAGAGAGAGAGAGAGAGAGAGAGAGAGAGAGAGAGAGAGAGAGAGAGAGAGAGAGAACACATTACATACACAGGACAGGTTAAGAGAATAATCATGACAGTCACGTTATCAAAGATCGAAAGTTGAAACAGACAGTTACTCACCCTGTGTCCCTTGTGTCCTGGAAGACCTGGCAAGCCATCAAAACCCCTGTCACCCTGAGAGAGAGAGAGAGAGAGAGAGAGAGAGGGAGGGGAGAGAGAAAAGAGAGAGAACAGAGAGAGAAAACAAAGAGAGAGAACAGAGAGAACAGAGAGAGAGAGAACAGAGAGATAGAACAGAGAACAGATAGAGAACAGAGAGAACAGAGAGAGAAAACAAAGAGAGAGAACAGAGAGAACAGAGAGATAGAACAGAGAACAGATAGAGAACAGAGAGAACAGAGAGAGAGAACAGAGAGAGAGAGAACAGAGAGAACAGAGAGAACAGAGAGAGAACAGAGAGAACAGAGAGAGAGAGAGAACAGAGAGAACAGAGAGAACAGAGGGAACAGGGAGAAATAGAGAAAGGAGGGTTATTCCCTCAGACTATCCCGTTCATAGGACCAGTTGCAGAAGTTAGTGAGTTTGAAGGAGAGCTGGATAGGGTTTATAAACACTGCTCAAAAAACTAAAGGGAACACTAAAATAACACATCCTAGATCAGAATGAATGAAATATTCTTATTAAATACTTTTTTCTTTACATAGTTGAATGTGCTGACAACAAAATCACAATGGAAATCAAATTGATCAACCCATGGAGGTCTGGATTTGGAGTCACACTCAAAATTAAAGTGGAAAACCACACTACAGGCTGATCCAACTTTGATGTAATGTCCTTAAAGCAAGTCAAAATGAGGCTCAGTAGTGTGTGTGGCCTCCACGTGCCTGTATGACCTCCCTACAACGCCTGCTCCTGATGAGGTGGCGGATGGTCTCCTGAGGGATCTCCTCCCAGACCTGGACTAAAGCATCTGCCAACTCCTGGACAGTCTGTGGTGCAATGTGGCGTTGGTGGATGGAGCGAGACATGATGTCCCAGATGTGCTCAATTGGATTCAGGTCTGGGGAACGGGAGGGCCAGTCCATAGCATCAATGCCTTCCTCTTGCAGGAACTGCTGACACACTCCAGCCACATGAGGTCTAGCATTATCTTGCATTAGGAGGAACCCAGGGCCAACCGCACCAGCATATGGTCTCACAATAGGTCTGAGGATCTCATCTCGGTACCTAATGGCAGTCAGGCTACCTCTAGCGAGCACATGGAGGGCTGTGCGGCCCCCCAAAGAAATGCCACCCCACACCATGACTGACCCACCGCCAAACTGGTCATGCTGGAGGATGTTGCAGGCAGCAGAACGTTCTCCACGGCGTCTCCAGACTCTGTCACGTCTGTCACATGTGCTCAGTGTGAACCTGCTTTCATCTGTGAAGAGCACAGGGCGCCAGTGGCGAATTTGCCAATCTTGGTGTTCTCTGGCAAATGCCAAACGTCCTGCACGGTGTTGGGCTGTAAGCACAACCCCCACCTGTGGACGTCGGGCCCTCATACCACCCTCATGGAGTCTGTTTCTGACCGTTTGAGCAGACACATGCACATTTGTGGCCTGCTGGAGGTCATTTTGCAGGGCTCTGGCAGTGCTCCTCCTGCTCGTCCTTGCACAAAGGCGGAGGTAGTGGTCCTGCTGCTGTACTGGCCTGTCTCCTGGTAGCGCCTCCATGCTCTGGACACTACGCTGACAGACACAGCAAACCTTCTTGCCACAGCTCGCATTGATGTTCCATCCTGGATGAGCTGTGTGGGTTGTAGACTCCGTCTCATGCTACCACTAGAGTGAAAGCACCGCCAGCATTCAAAAATGACCAAAACATCAGCCAGGAAGCATAGGAACTGAGAAGTGGTCTGTGGTCACCACCTGCAGAACCACTCCTTTATTGGGGGTGTCTTGCTAATTGCCTATAATTTCCACCTGTTGTCTATTCCATTTGCATAACAGCATTTATTGAAATGTATTGTCAATCAGTGTCGCTTCCTAAGTGGACAGTTTGATTTCACAGAAGTGTGATTGACTTGGAGTTACATTGGGTTGTTTAAGTGTTCCCTTTATTTTTTTGAGATACTGTACAGTCAGCATAGAGAATAAGATACAGTAAGCCAATCAGAGTAGGTTCTATCCTCTCTCACCTTCCCACCGGTCTCACCCGGAGCACCTCTGTTCCCATCCGTCCCAGCTCGACCCTGGAACACACACACAGACACAGACACAGACACAGACACAGACACAGACACAGACACACACACACACACACACACACACACACACACACACACACAGACACAGACACAGACACAGACACAGACACACACACACACACACACACACACACACACACACACACACAGACACAGACACAGACACAGACACAGACACAGACACAGACACACACACAGACACAGACACAGACACAGACACAGACACAGACACACACAGACACACACACACACACACACACACACACACAGACACAGACACAGACACAGACACAGACACAGACACACACACACACACACACAGACACAGACACAGACACAGACACAGACACAGACACAGACACAGACACAGACACACACACAGACACACACACACACACACACACAGACACAGACACAGACACACACACACACACACACACACACACACACACAGACACACACACACACACACACACACACACACACACGTTGTGGTGTTGTTTGCATACGAATGTAACGTACTGAAATAGTATTTGAAATGTCCATCTGTACACTGAACAGTCTTATTAGACAGACAGAGTCTCACCCTCTTCCCTGACTTTCCATTCATCCCTGCTTGGCCCATAATACCTCTAGAACCCTGTGGAGGGAGAGAGAGAGGGGGGCGAGAGGGAGAGAGAGAGAGAGAGAGAGTGGGGGGGAGAGGGAGAGAGGGAGAGAGAGGGAGAGGGGGGGGGCGAGAGATAGTGAGACTTAAGGGAGAGATGGATTGATCATCAGATAAGATGTCATCCAATCAGACAGGTAGCTAGCTGTGCGTTGTAATGACTCTAATCAGACATGCCATGTGTTGTCATGACTCTAATCAGACATGCCATGTGTTGTCATGACTCTAATCAGACATGCCATGTGTCGTCATGGCAATATGACTTACCGCTGGTCCCATCTCCCCGGCTACTCCCTTCAGCCCCGACGGACCCGGGTTACCCTGGAAACAGAGAGGTCAGAGGTTAAATCAGGAAGCTCTTGCAAGCTTTTTCTCCACCCTTAGTTCACCAGAACCTTGATTAAGGCTAAACAGAAACTCTTAGAAGACAGTGGACTGTTAGCATTTCCTATAGGAAAACATGTCACAGTTAGCCACCATGCTAACACCAGCTGGACATGAACATGTATCCTCACCAGCGGTCCAGGACGTCCCATAAGGCCTAGTGGTCCAGGTGGTCCCTTCATAGACAACTATAGAGAGAGAGAGAGAGAGAGAGAGAGAGAGAGAGAGATGTTAAGAGAGATGTTAGAGAACTGGGAACTCCTCAAAGGTAGTGAAGTCTAACACATTGGTTGTTCCTTACAGTATAACAGTACCAGTGGTCACATTCATGTCAGATATGGTCATCAGAGTGGTCTGCTGTAGCAGTATGGTTAAACTATGGTTATATTATGGTTATATATGGTTATATATGGTTATATATGGTTATATTATGGTTATTCATGGTTATATATGGTTATATTATGGTTATATTATGGTTATATATGGTTATATTATGGTTATATTATGGTTATATATGGTTATATATGGTTATATTATGGTTATACTATGGTAATACTATGGTAATACTATGGTTATATATGGTTATATATGGTTATATATGGTTATACTATGGTTATATATGGTTATATTATGGTTATATTATGGTTATATTATGGTTATATTATGGTTATATTATGGTTATATATGGTCATATTATGGTTATATATGGTTATTTATGGTTATATATGGTTATATTATGGTTATATATGGTTGTATATGGTTATATTATGGTTATATATGGTTATATAATGGTTATATTATGGTTATACTATGGTTATATTATGGTTATATTATGGTTATATATGGTTATATTATGGTTATACTATGGTTATATATGGTTATATTATGGTTATACTATGGTTATATATGGTTATATATGGTTATATAATGGTTATATTATGGTTATACTATGGTTATATTATGGTTATATTATGGCTATTTTATGGTTATTTATGGTTATATATGGTTATATTATGGTTATATTATGGTTATATTATGGTTATATATGGTTATATATGGTTATATATGGTTATATATGGTTATATTATGGTTATACTATGGTTATATATGGTTATATTATGGTTATACTATGGTTATATATGGTTATATTATGGTTATATTATGGTTATATTATGGTTATATATGGTTATATTATGGTTATATATGGTTATATTATGGTTATATTATGGTTATATTATGGTTATATATGGTTATATTATGGTTATATTATGGTTATATATGGTTATATATGGTTATATATGTTATATATGGTTATATTATGGTTATACTATGGTTATATATGGTTATATTATGGTTATACTATGGTTATATATGGTTATATTATGGTTATATTATGGTTATATATGGTTATATATGGTTATATTATGGTTATATATGGTTATATTATGGTTATACTATGGTTATATATGGTTATATTATGGTTATATTATGGTTATATTATGGTTATATTATGGTTATATATGGTTATATTATGGTTATATTATGGTTATATTATGGTTATATTATGGTTATATATGGTTATATATGGTTATATATGGTTATATATGGTTATATTATGGTTATACTATGGTTATATATGGTTATATTATGGTTATACTATGGTTATATATGGTTATATTATGGTTATATTATGGTTATATTATGGTTATATATGGTTATATTATGGTTATATTATGGTTATATATGGTTATATATGGTTATATATGGTTATATATGGTTATATTATGGTTATATATGGTTATATTATGGTTATATTATGGTTATATATGGTTATATATGGTTATATTATGGTTATATATGGTTATATTATGGTTATATTATGGTTATATATGGTTATACTATGGTTATATTATGGTTATATTATGGTTATATTATGGTTATATATGGTTATATATGGTTATATTATGGTTATATTATGGTTATATTATGGTTATATATGGTTATATATGGTTATATATGGTTATATTATGGTTATATTATGGTTATATTATGGTTATATTATGGTTATATTATGGTTATATATGGTTATACTATGGTTATATATGGTTATATTATGGTTATACTATGGTTATATATGGTTATATATGGTTATATATGGTTATATATGGTTATATTATGGTTATATTATGGTTATTTATGGTTATAATATGGTTATATTATGGTTATACTATGGTTATATTATGGTTATATATGGTTATATTATGGTTATATTATGGTTATATTATGGTCATATTATGGTTATATATGGTTATATTATGGTTATACTATGGTTATATTATGGTTATATTATGGTTATTTTATGGTTATTTATGGTTATATATGGTTATATATGGTTATATTATGTTATTTATGGTTATATGGTTATATATGGTTATATTATGGTTATACTATGGTTATATTATGGTTATACTATGGTTATATTATGGTTATATATGGTTATATATGGTTATATTATGGTTATATTATGGTTATATATGGTTATATATGGTTATATTATGGTCATCACTGTGGTCTGCTGTAACAGTATATTATGGTCAAATATAAGGTGATGTTACTGTCTTTACCTTGGTCTGTTGTAGGATGGCCTGGGCTTGAGCCTCCTGGGCTGATATCACTGGTCCTGTTAGTTGGACTCCACCTGCCTGGAACTACACACACACACACACACACACACACACACACACACACACACACACACACACACACACACACACACACACACACAGCCTAGTGGTTAGAGTGTAGGGGTGCCAGGTAGCCTAGTGGTTAGAGGAAGGTAGCCTAGTGGTTAGAGGCAGGTAGCCTAGTGGTTAGAGTGTAGGGAAGGCAGGTAGCCTAGTGGTTAGAGTGTAGGGGCGGCAGGTAGCCTAGTGGTTAGAGTGTAGGGGGGGCAGGTAGCCTAGTGGTTAGAGAGTAGGGGGGGCAAGTAGCCTAGTGGTTAGAGTGTAGGGGTGGCAGGTAACCTAGTGGTTAGAGTGTAGGGGGGGCAGGTAGCCTATTGGTTAGAGTGTAGGGGGGGCAGGTAGCCTAGTGGTTAGAGTGTAGGGGCGGCAGGTAGCCAATAGGTTAGAGTGTAGGGGGGGGCAGGTAGCCTAGTGGTTAGAGGCAGGTAGCCTAGTGGTTAGAGTGTAGGGGCGGCAGGTAGCCAATAGGTTAGAGTGTAGGGGTGGCAGGTAGCCAATAGGTTAGAGTGTAGGGGGGGGCAGGTAGCCTAGTGGTTAGAGTGTAGGGGTGGCAGGTAGCCTGGTGGTTAGAGTGTAGGGGTGGCAGGTAGCCAATAGGTTAGAGGCAGGTAGCCTAGTGGTTAGAGTGTAGGGGCGGCAGGTAGCCAATAGGTTAGAGTGTAGGGGTGGCAGGTAGCCTAGTGGTTAGAGGCAGGTAGCCTAGTAGTTAGAGGCAGGTAGCCTAGTGGTTAGAGTGTTGGGGTGGCAGGTAGCCTAGTGGTTAGAGGCAGGTAGCCTAGTGGTTAGAGTGTAGGGGAGGCAGGTAGCCTAGTGGTTAGAGGCAGGTAGCCTAGTGGTTAGAGTGTAGGGGTGGCAGTTAGCCTAGTGGTTAGAGTGTAGGGGTGGCAGGTAGCCTAGTGGTTAAAGGCAGGTAGCCTAGTGGTTAGAGTGTAGGGGCGGCAGTTAGCCTAGTGGTTAGAGTGCAAGTAGCCTAGTGGTTAGAGTGTAGGGGCGGCAGGTAGCCAATAGGTTAGAGTGTAGGGGCGGCAGGTAGCCTAGTGGTTAGAGTGTAGGGGCGGCAGGTAGCCTAGTGGTTAGAGGAAGGTAGCCTAGTGGTTAGAGTTCAGGTAGCCTAGTGGTTAGAGTGTAGGGGTGCCAGGTAGCCTAGTGGTTAGAGGAAGGTAGCCTAGTGGTTAGAGGCAGGTAGCCTAGTGGTTAGAGTGTAGGGAAGGCAGGTAGCCTAGTGGTTAGAGTGTAGGGGTGGCAGGTAGCCTAGTGGTTAGAGTGTAGGGGCGGCAGGTAGCCTAATGGTTAGAGTGTAGGGGTGGCAGGTAGCCTAGTGGTTAGAGTGTAGGGGTGGCAGGTAGCCTACTGGTTAGAGTGTAGGGGTGGCAGGTAGTCTAGTGGTTAGAGTGTAGGGGTGGCAGGTAGTCTAGTGGTTAGAGTGTAGGGGTGGCAGGTAGCCTAGTGGTTAGAGTGTAGGGGTGGCAGGTAACTTAGTGGTTAGAGTGTAGGGGGCGGCAGGTAGCCTAGTGGTTAGAGAGTAGGGGTGGCAGGTAGTCTAGTGGTTAGAGTGTAGGGGCGGCAGGTAGCCTAGTGGTTAGAGTGTAGGGGGGCAGGTAGCCTAGTGGTTAGAGTGTAGGGTGGCAGGTAGACTAGTGGTTAGAATGTAGGGGTGGCAGGTAGCCTAGTGGTTAGAGTGTAGGGGCGGCAGGTAACCTAGTGGTTAGAGTGTTGGGGTGGCAGGTAGCCTAGTGGTTAGAGTGTAGGGGTGGCAGGTAGTCTAGTGGTTAGAGTGTAGGGGTGGCAGGTAGCCTAGTGGTTAGAGTGTAGGGGCGGCAGGTAGCCTAGTGGTTAGAGTGTAGGGGCGGCAGGTAGCCTAGTGGTTAGAGGCAGGTAGCCTAGTGGTTAGAGTGTAGGGGCGGCAGGTAGCCTAGTGGTTAGAGGCAGGTAGCCTAGTGGTTAGAGTGTAGGGGAGGCAGGTAGCCTAGTGGTTAGAGGCAGGTAGCCTAGTGGTTAGAGTGTAGGGGTGGCAGGTAGCCTAGTGGTTAAAGTGTAGGGGTGGCAGGTAGCCTAGTGGTTAGAGTGTAGGGGCGGCAGGTAGCCTAGTGGTTAGAATGTAGTGGTAGCAGGTAGCCTAGTGGGTAGAGTGTAGGGTGGCAGGTAGCCTAGTGGTTAGAGTGTAGGAGTGGAAGGTAGCCTAGTGGTTAGAGGCAGGTAGCCTAGTGGTTAGAGTGTAGGGGCGGCAGGTAGCCTAGTGGTTAGAGTGTAGGGGTGGCAGGTAGCCTAGTGGTTAGAGTGTAGGGGCGGCAGGTAGCCTAGTGGTTAGAATGTAGGGGTAGCAGGTAGCCTAGTGGTTAGAGTGTAGGGTGGCAGGTAGCCTAGTGGTTAGAGTGTAGGAGTGGCAGGTAGCCTAGTGGTTAGAGTGTAGGGGTGGCAGTTAGTCTAGTGGTTAGAGTGTAGGGGTGGCAGGTAGCCTAGTGGTTAGAGTGTAGGGGCGGCAGTTAGTCTAGTGGTTAGAGTGTAGGGGTGGCAGCTAGCCTAGTGGTTAGAGCGTTGGACCAGTAACCGAAAGTAACCATGCCAGTTAACCCACTGCTCCCTGTTAGGCTGTCATTGTAAATAAGAATTAGTTCTTAACTGACTTGCCTGGTTAAATAAAGGATAAAAAAGATATAAATATTGGTCACAGTAGTCCCCCCCGGTGGCAGGAAGAGGTTACTGCAGGCTACTGACCCGGCTCCTGGAGGTCCAGAGAGCTGCTGGGTTACTGCAGGCTACTGACCCGGCTCCTGGAGGTCCAGAGAGCTGCTGGGTTACTGCAGGCTACTGACCCGGCTCCTGGAGGTCCAGAGAGCTGCTGGGTTACTGCAGGCTACTGACCCGGCTCCTGGAGGTCCAGAGAGCTGCTGGGCTTCAGTCTTATTTAGAAACCAGGTGTGTATTCAACAAGGGTGGTGTTTGTGGCGAACATGTTAGTAACAACAACAAGGGTTGTGTTTGTGGTGAACATGTTAGTAACAACAACAAGGGTTGTGTTTGTGGTGAACATGTTAGTAACAACAACAAGGGTTGTGTTTGTGGTGAACATGTTAGTAACAACAACAAGGGTTGTGTTTGTGGCGAACATGTTAGTAACAACAACAAGGGTGGTGTTTGTGGTGAACATGTTAGTAACAACAACAAGGGTGGTGTTTGTGGTGAACATGTTAGTAACAACAACAAGGGTTGTGTTTGTGGCGAACATGTTAGTAACAACAACAAGGGTTGTGTTTGTGGCGAACATGTTAGTAACAACAACAAGGGTGGTGTTTGTGGCGAACATGTTAGTAACAACAACAAGGGTGGTGTTTGTGGCAAACATGTTAGTAACAATTTCAGTTGAACGATTTGAGTAAACATCCCAAAACATTACGGTGTGTGTTCTGACCTGAACAACGAGGATGTTCCCTGGAGGACCTGGTATCCCATCAGCCCCGTTGAGACCCGGCCGGCCTGGAGGACCCTGAGGAAGGGGGATGGAGATCATTATGATGATAAAGAACCACATTTACTTCCTGAATTGGAAGTCCCAGGCAGAGAGAGAGAGAGAGAGAGAGAGAGAGAGAGAGAGGGGGAGAGAGAGGGAGAGAGAGAGAGAGAGAGAGAGAGAGAGAGAGAGAGAGAGAGAGAGAGAGAGAGAGAGAGAGAGAGAGAGAGAGAGAGAGAGAGAGAGAGAGAGAGAGAGAGAGAGAGAGACTGATACAATGTAAGGTGTGCTTTATGTATTAATCTGAAAGTGTGTGTTGTGAGAGATAGATGGTGAAAATGCATGAGAGAGACAGAAGGTGTGTGTGTTAATATGTGTTCGAGACAGAGAGATGTTAGTTTGTAACTCACCAGTTCTCCTAGGTCTCCTTGAGGTCCTACCAGTCCTGTGGGCCCCTGGGGTCCTTGTTCTCCCTGGAGAGAGGACACAGTACAGTGTAGGGTTTCTTAATCCTGGTCCGGGGGACCGAAAAAGGTGCATATTTGAGTTTTTGCCCCATCACTATACAGCTGATTCCACTAGTCAACACATCATCAAACCTTTGGTTAGTGGAATCAGGTGTGTTATTGGCAAAAACATTCATGTCCACCCCTTCACATCCCCAGGATCAGGATTAAGAAACACTGAAACTGGACCAATGAAACACAACAGGTGGAGTGGAGAGAGAAACTGAACCAATGTAACACAACAGGTGTAGTGGAGAGAGAAACTGAACCAATGTAACACAACAGGTGGAGTGGAGAGAGAAACTGAACCAATGTAACACAACAGGTGTAGTGGAGAGAGAAACTGAACCAATGTAACACAACAGGTGGAGTGGAGAGAGAAACTGAACCAATGAAACACAACAGGTGTAGTGGAGAGAGAAACTGAACCAATGAAACACAACAGGTGTAGTGGAGAGAGAAACTGAACCAATGTAACACAACAGGTGTAGTGGAGAGAGAAACTGAACCAATGAAACACAACAGGTGTAGTGGAGAGAGAAACTGAACCAATGTAACACAACAGGTGGAGTGGAGAGAGAAACTGAACCAATGAAACACAACAGGTGGAGTGGAGAGAGAAACTGAACCAATGAAACACAACAGGTGTAGTGGAGAGAGAAACTGAACCAATGTAACACAACAGGTGGAGTGGAGAGAGAAACTGAACCAATGTAACACAACAGGTGTAGTGGAGAGAGAAACTGAACCAATGAAACACAACAGGTGGAGTGGAGAGAGAAACTGAACCAATGAAACACAACAGGTGTAGTGGAGAGAGAAACTGAACCAATGTAACACAACAGGTGGAGTGGAGAGAGAAACTGAACCAATGAAACACAACAGGTGTAGTGGAGAGAGAAACTGAACCAATGAAACACAACAGGTGTAGTGGAGAGAGAAACTGAACCAATGTAACACAACAGGTGTAGTGGAGAGAGAAACTGAACCAATGAAACACAACAGGTGTAGTGGAGAGAGAAACTGAACCAATGAAACACAACAGGTGTAGTGGAGAGAGAAACTGAACCAATGAAACACAACAGGTGGAGTGGAGAGAGAAACTGAACCAATGAAACACAACAGGTGGAGTGGAGAGAGAAACTGAACCAATGTAACACAACAGGTGGAGTGGAGAGAGAAACTGAACCAATGTAACACAACAGGTGTAGTGGAGAGAGAAACTGAACCAATGAAACACAACAGGTGGAGTGGAGAGAGAAACTGAACCAATGAAACACAACAGGTGTAGTGGAGAGAGAAACTGAACCAATGTAACACAACAGGTGGAGTGGAGAGAGAAACTGAACCAATGTAACACAACAGGTGTAGTGGAGAGAGAAACTGAACCAATGAAACACAACAGGTGGAGTGGAGAGAGAAACTGAACCAATGAAACACAACAGGTGTAGTGGAGAGAGAAACTGAACCAATGTAACACAACAGGTGTAGTGGAGAGAGAAACTGAACCAATGAAACACAACAGGTGTAGTGGAGAGAGAAACTGAACCAATGTAACACAACAGGTGGAGTGGAGAGAGAAACTGAACCAATGAAACACAACTGGTGTAGTGGAGAGAGAAACTGAACCAATGAAACACAACAGGTGTAGTGGAGAGAGAAACTGAACCAATGAAACACAACAGGTGTAGTGGAGAGAGAAACTGAACCAATGAAACACAACAGGTGTAGTGGAGAGAGAAACTGAACCAATGAAACACAACAGGTGGAGTGGAGAGAGAAACTGAACCAATGAAACACAACAGGTGTAGTGGAGAGAGAAACTGAACCAATGTAACACAACAGGTGGAGTGGAGAGAGAAACTGAACCAATGTAACACAACAGGTGGAGTGGAGAGAGAAACTGAACCAATGTAACACAACAGGTGGAGTGGAGAGAGAAACTGAACCAATGTAACACAACAGGTGGAGTGGAGAGAGAAACTGAACCAATGTAACACAACAGGTGGAGTGGAGAGAGAAACTGAACCAATGTAACACAACAGGTGGAGTGGAGAGAGAAACTGAACCAATGAAACACAACAGGTGGAGTGGAGAGAGAAACTGAACCAATGTAACACAACAGGTGGAGTGGAGAGAGAAACTGAACCAATGTAACACAACAGGTGGAGTGGAGAGAGAAACTGAACCAATGTAACACAACAGGTGGAGTGGAGAGAGAAACTGAACCAATGTAACACAACAGGTGTAGTGGAGAGAGAAACTGAACCAATGTAACACAACAGGTGGAGTGGAGAGAGAAACTGAACCAATGAAACACAACAGGTGTAGTGGAGAGAGAAACTGAACCAATGAAACACAACAGGTGTAGTGGAGAGAGAAACTGAACCAATGAAACACAACAGGTGTAGTGGAGAGAGAAACTGAACCAATGTAACACAACAGGTGTAGTGGAGAGAGAAACTGAACCAATGAAACACAACAGGTGTAGTGGAGAGAGAAACTGAACCAATGAAACACAACAGGTGTAGTGGAGAGAGAAACTGAACCAATGTAACACAACAGGTGTAGTGGAGAGAGAAACTGAACCAATGTAACACAACAGGTGTAGTGGAGAGAGAAACTGAACCAATGAAACACAACAGGTGTAGTGGAGAGAGAAACTGAACCAATGAAACACAACAGGTGTAGTGGCGAGAGAAACTGAACCAATGTAACACAACAGGTGTAGTGGAGAGAGAAACTGAACCAATGTAACACAACAGGGTGACAGAGACAGTATAGAGCAGGGGCTCGAGGGCCACATCGAGATTTTGAAATTCAACGGAGGGACGCATCTTTTGGGGGAACAATTGTTGGTTAAAATCCATTTGTGGGGGCCTCCCGAGTGGTGAAGCGGACTAAAGCACTGCATCGAGAGGGTTCGGCAGGCCGAGGTTTCCGTGGCCCATCGCGCTCTAGCAGCACCTGTGGCGGGCCGTACGCAGTGCACACTGACACGGTCGCCAGGTTTCCTCCGACACACTGGTGCGGCTGGCTTCCGGGTTAAGCGGGCATGGTGTCAAGAAGCAGTGCGGCTTGACTGGGTCGTGTTTCGGAGGACGCACGGCTCTCGACTTTCGCCTCTCCTGAGTCCTTAGTGGAGTTGCAGCGAAGGGACAAGACTGTAACTACCAATTGGATACCACGAAAAATGGGTAAAAAAATGTATATCTTTTTCTCTTGTCTCGCGAGCCGGATAGAAGTGCCCGAGGGGCCGGATTGAAGTGCCAGGCGAGACAGACTGAAGTGCCCGGGGGGCCAGACTGAAGTGCCCGAGGGGCCAGATTGAAGTGCCAGGCGAGACAGACTGAAGTGCCGGGGGGGCCAGATTGAAGTGCCCGGGGGGCCAGATTGAAGTGCCCGTGGGGCCAGATTGAAGTGCCCGGGGGGCCAGATTGAAGTGCCCGGGGGGCCAGATTGAAGTGCCCGAGGGGCCAGATTGAAGTGCCAGGCGAGACAGACTGTAGTGCCGGGGGGGCCAGATTGAAGTGCCCGGGGGGCCAGATTGAAGTGCCCGTGGGGCCAGATTGAAGTGCCCGGGGGGCCAGATTGAAGTGCCCGGGGGGCCAGATTGAAGTGCCCGGGGGGCCAGATTGAAGTGCCCGGGGGGCCGGATTGAAGTGCCCGAGGGGCCGGATTGAAGTGCCGGAGAGGCCGGATTGAAGTGCCCAAGGGGCCGGATTGAAGTGCCTGGGGGGTCCGACTGAAGTGCCCGAGGGGCCAGATTGAAGTGCCAGGCGAGACAGACTGAAGTGCCGGGGGGGCCAGATTGAAGTGCCCGGGGGGCCAGATTGAAGTGCCCGTGGGGCCAGATTGAAGTGCCCGGGGGGCCAGATTGAAGTGCCCGGGGGGCCAGATTGAAGTGCCCGGGGGGCCAGATTGAAGTGCCCGGGGGGCCGGATTGAAGTGCCCGAGGGGCCGGATTGAAGTGCTCGAGAGGCCGGATTGAAGTGCCCAAGGGGCCGGATTGAAGTGCCTGGGGGGTCCGACTGAAGTGCCCGAGGGGCCAGATTGAAGTGCCAGGCGAGACAGACTGAAGTGCCGGGGGGGCCAGATTGAAGTGCCCGGGGGGCCAGATTGAAGTGCCCGGGGGGCCGGATTGAAGTGCCCGAGGGGCCGGATTGAAGTGCCCGAGAGGCCGGATTGAAGTGCCCAAGGGGCCGGATTGAAGTGCCTGGGGGGTCATACTTTGCCCCCCCCCCCCCCCCCCCCTTGGTATAAAGGAATACGCTAAACAACACCACTGACTCACCTCTGGTCCTGGAAGACCCCCGGGGCCTGTGATTAAGGTGCTCTGCAAGATGCCAGAGAAAACATGAAATTATTACTAGTGGCTATTTGAAGTGTGTGTGTGTGTGTGTGTGTGTGTGTGTGTGTGTGTGTACTTACTGCTCCAAAGTAGGATGGTTCTCCTTTCTCTCCTTTCTCTATTCTTTCCTGGTAGAGAGGAACACACACACACACACACACACACACACACAAGCACACAAGCACACATCTCTATTTAGAGTACAAAAGAGTAGTTGTTTAGTGTTGAGTTGCTGACAGACATTGCATTGTGAGATGTACCTGTCCGTTCCAGGACTCCGCCCTCTCCCTCTCGGCCAATCCGTATCGATCTTCAAATTCCTCCTCGTATTCATACTCTCTGACCTCGTACTCATCTGTTTCGTTGTCGTAGTCTTCGTACTCTACAATCTGTCACACACACACACACACACACACACACACACACACACACAGGACAACCGATCATCATCATCATATCCACAGTCAACAGTAGCACAAGACATTTCAGAATGTAATCTTGAGCTGAACCACTAGAACTAGAATACTGGTTATAATTGGAACCACAGAACCACAATGACATTCAAGTTCTCTGATTAGAACCACAGAACACAATGACATTCTAGTTCTCTAATTAGAACCACAGAACCACAATGACATTCTAGTTCTCTGATTAGAACCACAGAACCACAATGACATTCTAGATCTCTGTTTAGAACCACAGAACCACAATTACATTGTAGTTCTCTGATTAGAACCACAGAACCACAATGACATTCTAGTTCTCTGATTAGAACCACAGAATCATAATGACATTCTAGTTCTCTGATTAGAACCACAGAACCTCAATGACATTCTAGTTCTCTGATTAGAACCACAGAACTACAATGACATTCTAGTTATCTGATTAGAACCACAGAACCACAATGACATTCTAGTTCTCTGATTAGAACCACAGAACCACAATGACATTCAGGTTCTCTGATTAGAACCACAGAACGACAATGACATTCTAGTTCTCTGATTTTAACTACAGAACCACAATGACATTCTAGTTCTCTGATTATAACTACAGAACCACAATGACATTCTAGTTCTCTGATTAGAACCACAGAACCACAATGACATTCTAGTTATCTGATTAGAACCACAGAACCAAAATTACATTCTGGTTCTCTGATTAGAACCACAGAATCACAATGACATTGTAGTTCTCTGATTAGAACCACAGAACCACAATGACATTGTAGTTCTCTGATTAGAACCACAGAACCACAATGACATTCTAGTTCTCTGATTAGAACCACAGAATCACAATGACATTGTAGTTCTCTGATTAGAACCACAGAATCACAATGACATTGTAGTTCTCTGATTAGAACCACAGAACCACAATGACATTCTAGTTCTCTGATTAGAACCACAGAATCACAATGACATTGTAGTTCTCTGATTAGAACCACAGAACCACAATGACATTCTAGTTCTCTGATTAGAACCACAGAATCACAATGACATTGTAGTTCTCTGATTAGAACCACAGAATCACAATGACATTGTAGTTCTCTGATTAGAACCACAGAACCACAATGACATTCTAGTTCTCTGATTAGAACCACAGAACAGTCCCAATCCTGAGAGAATGAATGGATGGTTGAAATGGAATGCTCAGAGAGAGCAACATTAGACATGGTGTCCAGATCATATTTTTTTATTGTTTATCCATCTTTCTGTGTCTGGTCAGGTACTGTGGAGGTCACCTCTCACCTCATACTCTGTGATGTTAGGTCTCACGGTAACCGTGGAGACAGAGAGGTCATCGTAAAGGTCACTGTAGTCAAACTCATCAAACTCCTCCACCTTCACTCTCCTGGGCTTTGTCTCCTACACACACACACACACAAACACACACACACACACACACACACACACACACACACACACACCGCTGTGTTCAGAGGCCATGGAGTGAGGCAGGAGTTAAATCGAACAGGGGACAGAGGAAGAGAGGTGGGCACACACTGGCACACAGAACACTGGCACACAGAAGACTGGCACACGGAACACTGGAACACAGAACACTGGCACACGGAACACTGGAACACAGAACACTGGCACACGGAAAACTGGAACACGGAACACTGCCACACAGAACACTGGAACATGGAACTTTAGCACACGGAACACTGGCACACAGAACTTTAGCACACGGAACACTGCCACATGGAACACTGCCACACAGAACTCTAGCACACGGAACACTGCCACACGGAACACTGGCACACGGAACACTGGCACACGGAACACTGGCACACGGAACTTTAGCACACGGAACACTGGCACACGGAACACTGGCACACGGAACACTGGCACACGGAACTTTAGCACACGGAACACTGGCACACGGAACTTTAGCACACGGAACACTGGCACACGGAACTTTAGCACACGGAACACTGGCACACAGAACACTGGCACACGGAACACTTCAACACAGAACTCTAGCACATGGAACACTGGCACACGGAACACTTGCACACGGAACACTGCCACACGGAAGTTTAGCACATGGAACACTGGCGTACAGAATTTTAAGACACGGAACACTGGCAAATGGAACACTGGCAAACAAACACTGTCTGACTAAATATCTCAATGGAGAGAGATAGAGAGGGGAGGGAGGGAGAGAGAGATAGAGAGGGGAGGGAGGGAGAGATGGAGAGGGGAGGGAGAGAGAGATAGAGAGGGGAGGGAGGGAGAGATGGAGAGGGGAGGGAGGGAGAGATAGAGAGGGGAGGGAGGGAGAGAGAGACAGAGAGGGGAGGGAGAGAGAGATGGAGAGGGGAGGGAGAGAGCGATAGAGAGGGGAGGGAGGGAGAGAGAGATAGAGAGGGGAGGGAGAGAGAGATGGAGAGGGGAGGGAGAGAGAGATAGAGAGGGGAGGGAGGGAGAGATAGAGAGGGGAGGGAGGGAGAGAGAGACAGAGAGGGGAGGGAGAGAGAGATGGAGAGGGGAGGGAGAGAGAGATAGAGAGGGGAGGGAGGGAGAGAGAGATAGAGAGGGGAGGGAGAGAGAAATGGAGAGGGGAGGGAGAGAGAGATAGAGAGGGGAGGGAGAGAGAGATGGAGAGGGGAGGGAGAGAGAGATAGAGAGGGGAGGGAGGGAGAGAGAGATAGAGAGGGGAGGGAGAGAGAGATGGAGAGGGGAGGGAGAGAGAGATAGAGAGGGGAGGGAGGGAGAGATAGAGAAGGGAGGGAGGGAGAGAGAGACAGAGAGGGGAGGGAGAGAGAGATGGAGAGGGGAGGGAGAGAGAGATAGAGAGGGGAGGGAGGGAGAGAGAGATAGAGAGGGGAGGGAGAGAGAAATGGAGAGGGGAGGGAGAGAGAGATAGAGAGGGGAGGGAGAGAGAGATGGAGAGGGGAGGGAGAGAGAGATAGAGAGGGGAGGGAGGGAGAGAGATAGAGAGGGGAGGGAGGGAGAGAGAGATAGAGAGGGGAGGGAGAGAGAGATGGAGAGGGGAGGGAGAGAGAGATATAGAGGGGAGGGAGGGAGAGATAGAGAGGGGAGGGAGGGAGAGAGAGATAGAGAGGGAGGGAGAGAGAAATAGAGAGGGGAGGGAGAGAGAGATAAGAGAGGGGAGGGAGAGAGAGATAGAGAGGGGAGGGAGGGAGAGATAGAGAGGGGAGGGAGAGAGAGATAGAGAGGGGAGGGAGGGAGAGAGATAGAGAGGGGAGGGAGGGAGAGAGAGATAGAGAGGGGAGGGAGAGAGAGATGGAGAGGGGAGGGAGAGAGAGATGGAGAGGGGAGGGAGAGAGAGATGGAGAGGGGAGGGAGAGAGAGATAGAGAGGGGAGGGAGAGAGAGAAGGAGAGAGGAGGGAGAGAGAGATGGAGAGGGGAGGGAGAGAGAGATGGAGAGGGGAGGGAAAGAGAGATAGAGAGGGGAGGGAGGGAGAGATAGAGAGGGGAGGGAGGGAGAGAGAGATAGAGAGGGAGAGAGAGAAATAGAGAGGGGAGGGAGAGAGAGATAAGAGAGGGGGAGGGAGAGAGAGATAGAGAGGGGAGGGAGGGAGAGATAGAGAGGGGAGGGAGGGAGATAGAGAGGGGAGGGAGAGAGAGATAGAGAGGGGAGGGAGAGAGAGATAGAGAGGGGAGGGAGGTGGAGAGAGAGGGGAGGGGAGGGAGAGAGATAGAGAGAGGGGAGGGAGAGAGAGATAGAGAGGGGAGGGAGGTGGAGAGAGAGGGGAGGGGAGGGAGAGAGAGATAGAGAGGGGAGGGAGAGAGATATAGAGAGGGGAGGGAGAGAGATAGAGAGAGGGGAGAGAGAGAGAGATAGAGAGGGGAGGGAGAGAGAGATAGAGGGGAGAGAGAGAGATAGAGAGGGGACGGAGACAGAGAGAGGGAGGAGAGGGAGAGAGATACTGCAATGAATGGAAAGAAAGAGATAAAGATAGGAAGAGAGAGATGAGACATTTAAACATTGGCTAGTCACCTAAATAACTCTGTCATAGAATAGACTGTCTAATGGGACTCTCATCATCACCTCCCTGTCTCTTGATAGGTTGCCTAAAGGGAACTCACCTCCTCAGTCTCTTGTGATAGGCTGTCGTAGGGTAAAGGGGCGTGGCAGTCGGGAATGTAGTCTTGACAGTAGGTCTCTGCAGCTCTGGGGTCGGCTACGATCAACAATTGTTGGATTTCTCCCTGTGGACACACACACACATTAATCAAACACACACACCATGTTTCTTTGTATTCATGTTTGTTTGTATTATGAACTGTGACTGAATGAATGTGATTACCTATCAGTGACTGAATGAATGTGCCTACCTATCGGTGACTGAATGAATGTGCCTACCTATCAGTGACTGAATGAATGTGATTACCTATCAGTGACTGAATGAATGTGCCTACCTATCGGTGACTGAATGAATGTGCCTACCTATCAGTGACTGAATGAATGTGCCTACCTATCGGTGACTGAATGAATGTGCCTACCTATCGGTGACTGAATGAATGTGCCTACCTATCGGTGACTGAATGAATGTGCCTACCTATCGGTGACTGAATGAATGTGATTACCTATCGGTGACTGAATGAATGTGCCTACCTATCGGTGACTGAATGAATGTGCCTACCTATCGGTGACTGAATGAATGTGCCTACCTATCGGTGACTGAATGAATGTGCCTACCTATCGGTGACTGAATGAATGTGCCTACCTATCGGTGACTGAATGAATGTGATTACCTATCGGTGACTGAATGAATGTGCCTACCTATCGGTGACTGAATGAATGTGATTACCTATCGGTGACTGAATGAATGTGCCTACCTATCGGTGACTGAATGAATGTGCCTACCTATCGGTGACTGAATGAATGTGCCTACCTATCGGTGACTGAATGAATGTGCCTACCTATCGGTGACTGAATGAATGTGCCTACCTATCGGTGACTGAATGAATGTGCACACACACACACACACAAGCACACACACACACACACACACACACACACAGACACACACACAAACACATACACATACACACACGCACACACACACACACACACACACACACACACACACACACACACACACACACACACACATACACACACACACACACACACATCTGAATCCAGCCCAAACACAGTTTGAGGGTTGAATCAGAGCCAGACCACCTGAGACTACAGTCATTCTACTAAATGCCCCCAGACACACTGGGGTTAAAGGTCATTCTGCTGTATGACTGGGTTCCACAACACAGGCAGGTAGTTTTAAACCAAACTGGAGATCCCAGACAGAATTTATCCAGTAACCAGAGATGGTCTTCTGAGTCAAGGACAAAAACATATATCGATATAACAATGACATAACATCTTTATTTATGAATGAAATATTCTGTCATGTTAGATGGGATATGCCAGGGGACAGGGTGAAGTACATACACATGACCACAAGAGGGGGCTGTAGAGAGAGATAGAGTTAGTGCTCTGTGTTTGTCTCTGTGTGCCCGGGTGTGTGTGTGTGTGTGTGTGTGTGTGTGTGTGTGTGTGTGTGTGTGTGTGTGTGTGTGTGTGTGTGCCTGCGGGCGAGCGGGTGGGCGTGTGCGTGTGGGTGTGTGTGTGGGTGGGCGTGTGTGGGAGGTTCCTCTTCCTTTTGTGCACGTAGGTACGCGTGTGTGTGTGCGGGTGTGCGTGCGGGTGTGGGAGGTTCCTCTTCCTTTTCTCTTTGACAGAGGGTCAGAGGGTCAGAGGGTCAGAGGGTCAGAAGGTCAGAGGGTCAGAAGCCACAGCAAGCAAGGAGTCAGTCCATTCTATAACTAATAAATCTATCAAAACCCAGAATCCAACCCCACACACAGAGAATCCAACCCCACACACAGAGAATCCAACCCCACACACAGAGAATCCAACCCCACACACAGAGAATCCAACCCCACACACACTCTTACTTCCTCCAACACAGTCCTACCCCCAACACAGTCCTACCCCCAACACAGTGCTACCTCCAACACAGTCCTACCTCCAACACAGTGCTACCTCCAACACAGTCCTACCCCCAACACAGTCCTACCTCCAACACAGTCCTACCCCCAACACAGTCCTACCTCCAACACAGTCCTACCTCCAACACAGTCCTACCCCCAACACAGTCCTACCCCAACACAGTCCTACCTCCAACGCAGTCCTACCCCCAACACAGTCCTACCCCCAACACAGTGCTACCTCCAACACAGTCCTACCTCCAACACAGTGCTACCTCCAACACAGTCCTACCCCCAACACAGTCCTACCCCCAACACAGTCCTACCCCAAACACAGTCCTACCCCCAACACAGTCCTACCTCCAACACAGTCCTACCTCCAACACAGTCCTACCTCCAACACAGTCCTACCTCCAACACAGTCCTACCTCGAAGACCTGGTCATCCAGTAGCCGTGTCCCGAACACAGTGACCCCTTCAGTGCTGACCTCTGGGTTCAGACCTCTCTGGAGCTCCAGACTCTCCACCTTCTCACAGTCCAGATACAGAGTCACTGACTGACCCTCCACACTGTACGCTACCCTGTGCCATCTGGGTAGAGGGAGAGAGACAGAGTTATTCTAGGGTGTTGTCACACTAGATCAAGTCAGTGACTGACAGTCTAAACTACTCTGTGACAGAGGGAGAGAGAGGGAGTTATTCTAGGGTGTTGTCATACTAGATCCAGTCAGTGACTGACAGTCTAAACTACTCTGTGACAGAGGGAGAGAGACAAAGTTATTCTAGGGTGTTGTCACACTAGATCCAGTCAGTGACTGACAGTCTAAACTATTCTGTGACAGAGGGAGAGACACAGAGTCATTCTAGGGTGTTGTCATACTAGATCCAGTCACTGACTGACAGTCTAAACTACTCTGTGACAGAGGGAGAGAGACAGAGTCATTCTAGGGTGTTGTCATACTAGATCCAGTCAGTGACTGACAGTCTAAACTACTCTGTGACAGAGGGAGAGAGAGGGAGTCATTCTAGGGTGTTGTCACACTAGATCCAGTCACTGACTGACAGTCTAAACTACTCTGTGACAGAGGGAGAGAGAGGGAGTTATTCTAGGGTGTTGTCATACTAGATCCAGTCACTGACTGACAGTCTAAACTACTCTGTGACAGAGGGAGAGAGAGGGAGTTATTCTAGGGTGTTGTCACACTAGATCCAGTCAGTGACTGACAGTCTAAACTACTCTGTGACAGAGGGAGAGAGAGGGAGTTATTCTAGGGTGTTGTCATACTAGATCCAGTCACTGACTGACAGTCTAAACTACTCTGTGACAGAGGGAGAGAGACAGAGTCATTCTAGGGTGTTGTCATACTAGATCCAGTCAGTGACTGACAGTCTAAACTACTCTGTGACAGAGGGAGAGAGAGGGAGTCATTCTAGGGTGTTGTCACACTAGATCCAGTCACTGACTGACAGTCTAAACTACTCTGTGACAGAGGGAGAGAGAGGGAGCACAATGGTAATAAATATGGCACTTTATTGTGATTTCCTGGTTCCGTTTTAACATGTATCTAGTGAGTAAATGTCTTGTTCTACCTGTCAAATGAAATCAACAAATCCAAACATCTAAAGAAATGAGAAAGTGATGAATGTGTATTTTGGAGGGGTTATATTGAATGGGTGAAACATAGGGTCTGTGTTCCTGTTGACGTCCAGTATGAGTGTGTGTTACACCTACTTGCCGTCAGCCAGGTTGATCTTCCTGAAGGTCGGGTATAGTTCAGGAGGAGGCAGGCCTTGCTGGTCTTCATACAGGAAGACAGGGGACCTCCCGACCTCTAACCCCAGCTGCTGGGTACCCTGAGGGTCGTACAGGGACAACAAGAACACCTGGGCACCCCGCCGGGCACGTACCGTAGCCAGGACAGAGAAGTCCACTGGGAACCCCCCTTCTGGAGAGGCAGAGAGAGAGACAGAGAGACAGAGAGACGGAGAGAGAGAGAGAGAGAGGGAGAGAGAGAGAGAGAGAGAGAGAGAGAGAGAGAGAGAGAGAGAGAGAGAGAGAGAGAGAGAGAGAGACAGAGAGATTATTGCTACTATCATCATCGTCGTCGTCATCATCATCATCCCTACAATCGTCTACTGGGAACACTAGATAGAGACGGATCAGTATCAATTTCATCATATTGTTGTTCATCATCAATGTGTGTGTGTGTGTGTGTGTGTGTGTGTGTGTGTGTGTGTGTGTGTGTGTGTGTGTGTGTGTGTGTGTGTGTGTGTGTAGTGTACCTGGGAACAGCTGTTTTGTAGGGACACTGAGTTGGATCTTCTTGTTGATCTTGAAGGAGATGTCTGTCTCTTCTCTTCCCTCTCTACTGGTGCAGAGCCCCGCCTCCAGAGACACACCCTCCATGTCCTCTGATAGGTCCAGGATCCTCAGCACGTCCACCGGATTGGCTGTAGAGGGGGAGGGAGGAGTTAGGAGACAAAGTCAGGGAAAGCGACCAGAGCACTGAGAGAGAGAGAGAGAGAGAGAGAGAGAGAGAGAGAGAGAGAGAGAGAGAGAGAGACGAGTGAGAGGAGAGAGAGAAGAGAGGAGAGAGAGAGAGAGGAGTGAGAGAGAGAGACAGAGAGACACACACACACACACACACCTGATCAAACCACACACACACACACACACACACACACACACCACTGATCAAACCTCCACACACACACACACACAGAGAGAGAGAGAGAGAGAGACAGAGAGTGAGCGAAAGAAAGAGAGGCAAAAAAAACACACATTTCTTCCCACAGGGCCGTGGGGTGAAACAGGGATGCAGCTTAAGCCCCACCCTCTTCAACATAAATATCTACGAATTGGCGAGGGCACTAGAAAATTCTACAGCACCTTGCCTCAACCTACTAGAACCTGAAGTCAAATGTCTGCTGTTTGCTGATGATCTGGTGCTTCTGTCACCAACCAAGTAGGGCCTACAGCAGCACCTAGATATTCTGCACAGATTCTGTCAGACCTGGGCCCTGACAGACCTGGGCCCTGTCAGACCTGGGCCCTGACAGACCTGGGCCCTGACAGTAAATCTCAGTAAGACCAAAATAATGGTGTTCCAAAAAAGGTCCAGTCACCAGGACCACAAATACAAATTCCATCTAGACACTGTTGCCCTAGAGCACACAAAAAACTATACATACCTTGGCCTAAACATCAGCGCCACAGGTAACTTCCACAAAGCTGTGAACGATCTGAGAGACAAGGCAAGGCAAGAAGGACATTCTATGCCATCAAAAGGAGCATAAAATTCAACATACCAATTAGGATCTGGCTAAAATTACTTGAATGAGTTATAGAATCAGTTATAGAGGTCTGGGGTCAAATCACTAACCAAGAATTCACAAAATGGGACAAACACCAAATTGAGACTCTGCATGCAGAATTCTGCAAAAATATCCTCCGTGTACAACGTAGAACACCAAATGCATGCAGAGAGAGGCCGCTAATAATCAAAATCCAGAAAAGATCTGTAAAATTCTACAACCACCTAAAAGGAAACGATTCCCAAACCTTCCATAACAAAGCCATCACCTACAGAGAGATTAACCTGGAGAAGAGTCCCCTAAGCAAGCTGGTCCTGGGGCTCTGTTCACAAACACAAACAGACCCCACAGAGCCCCAGGACAGCAACACAATTTGACCCAACCACTTGACACATTGGAAAGAATTAACAAAAAAACAGAGCAAACTAGAATGCTATTTGGCCCTAAACAGAGAATACACAGTGGCAGAATACCTGACCACTGTGACTGACCCAAAAATAAGGAAAGCTTTGACTATGTACAGACTCAGTGAGCATAGCCTTGCTATTGAGAAAGGCCGCCGTAGGCAGACGTGGCTCTCAAGAGAAGACAGGCTATGTGCTCACTGCCTACAAAACGAGGTGGAAACTGAGCTGCACTTCCTAACCTCCTGCCCAATGTATGACCATATTAGAGAGACATATTTCCCTCAGATTACACAGATCCACAAAGAATTTGAAAACAAACCCAATTTTACAACACTGTATATATGTAATATGTAATATATGTAATATATGTAATATATGTAATATATGTAATATATGTAATATGTATATATGTATATATGTAATATATGTAATATATGTAATATATGTAATATGTATATATGTAATATGTATATATGTAATATGTATATATGTAATATGTATATATGTATATATGTAATATGTATATATGTAATATATGTATATATGTAATATGTATATATGTAATATATGTAATATGTATATATGTAATATGTATATATGTAATATGTATATATGTAATATATGTAATATATGTAATATATGTAATATATGTAATATGTATATATGTAATATGGCATTTGAAATGTCTTTATTCTTTTGAAACCTCTGTATGTTAAATGTTTACTGTTCATTTTTATTTTTTATTTCACTTTTATCTACCTCACTTGCTTTGGCAATGTTAACATATGTTTCCCATGCCAATAAATCCCCTTGAATTGAATTGAGAAAGAGAGAGAGAGAGAGAGAGAGAGGGAGGGGGGGCGCGGTATGGATGGCAATGTGAAGGAATGAGGAGAGAGGTCACAGGGCGATGAAAAGGGGAGGGAGAGGAAAGGGGGAGGACAGGAGCAGAGAAAAGAGAGGGGGATTACAGTAGAAGAGAAGAGTAAGAGTGTGAGGTGGAGGAGAGAGGGCATGCCTCTACTGGTGTGGCTCCTTAACACACGATTCCTTCAGCTGACGTAACCCATCTGCCCTGCACCTTTCAACACATCTGGACAGTTTTATTGGAGTGATCCCTAGCTGTCTGTCTGTCTGTCTGTCTGTCTGTCTGTCTGTCTGTCTGTCTGTCTGTCTGTCTGTCTGTCTGTCTGCCTGCCTGCCTGCCTGTCAGTCTGTCTGCCTGCCTGTCTGTCTGCTTGTCTGTCTGTCTGTCTGCCTGTCTGTCTGTCTGTCTGTCTGTCTGCCAGTATGTCTGTCTGTCTGTCTGTCTGTCTGTCTGCCAGTATGTCTGTCTGTCTGTCAATATGTCAGTCTGCCTGTCATCTGTCATCTGTCTGTCTGTCTGTCTGTCTGTCAATATGTCCGTCTGTCTGTCTGCTAATATGTCTGTCTGTCTGTCTGTCTGTCTGTCTGTCTGTCTGTCTTTCTGTCTGCCAGTATGACTGTCTGTCTGTCAATATGTCAGTCTGCCTGTCATCTGTCTGTCTGTCTGTCTGGCTGTCTGTCTGTCTGTCTGTCTGTCTGTCTGCCAATATGTCTGTCTGTCTGTCTGTCTGCCAATATGGCTGTTTGCCTGTCTGTCTATACGTCTGTCTGGTTATCAGTCTGTATGCCAGCCTGTCTGTCTGTCTATCTGTCAATATGTCAGTCTGCCTGTCATCTGTCTGTCTGTCTGTCTGTCTGCCTGTCTGTCTGTCTGTCTGTCTGCCTGTCTGTCTGTCTGCCAGTCTGCCAGTCTGCCTGTCTGCCTGTCTGTCTGTCTGTCTTCATTTGAATACACCAACATGGCCAGACGAGCCTCATTAACATCTCAAATGGCACCCTATTCCCTGTATAGTGCACTACTGTTGACCAGCATGGCACCCTATTCCCTGTATAGCGCACTACTGTTGACCAGCATGGCACCCTATTCCCTGTATAGTGCACTACTGTTGACCAGCATGGCACCCTATTCCCTGTATAGCGCACTACTGTTGACCAGCATGGCACCCTATTCCCTGTATAGTGCACTACTGTTGACCAGCATGGCACCCTATTCCCTGTATAGCGCACTACTGTTGACCAGCATGGCACCCTATTCCCTGTATAGTGCACTACTGTTGACCAGCATGGCACCCTATTCCCTGTATAGTGCACTACTGTTGACCAGCATGGCACCCTATTCCCTGTATAGCGCACTACTGTTGACCAGCATGGCACCCTATTCCCTGTATAGCGCACTACTGTTGACCAGCATGGCACCCTATTCCCTGTATAGTGCACTACTGTTGACCAGCATGGCACCCTATTCCCTGTATAGTGCACTACTGTTGACCAGCATGGCACCCTATTCCCTGTGTATAGTGCACTACTGTTGACCAGCATGGCACCCTATTCCCTGTATAGT
Source organism: Oncorhynchus mykiss (assembly GCF_057628025.1). Classification (NCBI taxonomy): domain Eukaryota; kingdom Metazoa; phylum Chordata; class Actinopteri; order Salmoniformes; family Salmonidae; genus Oncorhynchus; species Oncorhynchus mykiss. The sequence goes on from NC_143034.1 coordinate 10,158,994, forward strand.
GCACTACTGTTGACCAGCATGGCACCCTATTCCCTGTATAGTGCACTACTGTTGACCAGCATGGCACCCTATTCCCTGTATAGTGCACTACTGTTGACCAGCATGGCACCCTATTCCCTGTATAGTGCACTACTGTTGACCAGCATGGCACCCTATTCCCTGTATAGTGCACTACTGTTGACCAGCATGGCACCCTATTCCCTGTATAGTGCACTACTGTTGACCAGCATGGCACCCTATTCCCTGTATAGTGCACTACTGTTGACCAGCATGGCACCCTATTCCCTGTATAGTGCACTACTGTTGACCAGCATGGCACCCTATTCCCTGTATAGTGCACTACTGTTGACCAGCATGGCACCCTATTCCCTGTATAGTGCACTACTGTTGACCAGCATGGCACCCTATTCTCTGTATAGTGTACTACTGTTGACCAGCATGGCACCCTATTCCTTGTATAGTGCACTACTGTTGACCAGCATGGCACCCTATACTATGTGGCCTTTACTGTGGCCACAGACTAGCTGTTACACACAGTGATATCACCAGGACTTTACTGTGGCCACAGACTAGCTGTTACACACAGTGATATCACCAGGACTTAACTGTGGCCACAGACTAGCTGTTACACACAGTGATATCACCAGCCCTTTACTGTGGCCACAGACTAGCTGTTACACACAGTGATATCACCAGGCCTTTACTGTGGCCACAGACTAGCTGTTACACACAGTGATATCACCAGGCCTTTACTGTGGCCACAGACTAGCTGTTACACACAGTGATATCACCAGGCCTTTACTGTGGCCACAGACTAGCTGTTACACACAGTGATATCACCAGGCCTTTACTGTGGCCACAGACTAGCTGTTACACACAGTGATATCACCAGGCCTTTACTGTGGCCACAGACTAGCTGTTACACACAGTGATATCACCAGGACTTTACTGTGGCCACAGACTAGCTGTTACACACAGTGATATCACCAGGACTTAACTGTGGCCACAGACTAGCTGTTACACACAGTGATATCACCAGGACTTTACTGTGGCCACAGACTAGCTGTTACACACAGTGATATCACCAGGACTTTACTGTGGCCACAGACTAGCTGTTACACACAGTGATATCACCAGGCCTTTACTGTGGCCACAGACTAGCTGTTACACACAGTGATATCACCAGGACTTTACTGTGGCCACAGACTAGCTGTTACACACAGTGATATCACCAGGCCTTTACTGTGGCCACAGACTAGCTGTTACACACTGCGTTCCTATCACCTGGTAACAATCAGTCTCCCACTTCCTCGGGGCTCTGATCTATGGCGGATGGAGAGTCATGGTATATGCACACAGAGAGAAAGAGAAAGAGAGGGAGAGAGAGAGAGAGAGAGAGAGAGAGAGAGAGAGAGAGAGAGAGAGAGAGAGAGAGAGAGAGGGGGAGAGAGGGAGAGAGAGAGAGAGAGAGAGGAGGGATAGAAGGAGAGAGGAGAGAGAGACAGAGAGAGAGACAGAGAGAGAGAGAGAGAGAGAGAGGAGGGAGAGAAGGAGAGAGGAGAGCTACAGTAGATATATGATCAACTACAGTAGATATATGATGAACTACAGTAGATATATGAAGAACTACAGTAGATATATGATGAACTACAGTAGATATATGAACTACAGTAGATATATGAACTACAGTAGATATATGAACTACAGTAGATATATGAACTACAGTAGATATATGAACTACAGTAGATATATGATGAACTACAGTAAATATATGAACTACAGTAGATATATGAACTATAGTAGATATATGATGAACTATAGTAGATATATGAACTACAGTAGATATATGATCAACTACAGTAGATATATGATGAACTACAGTAGATATATGATGAACTACAGTAGATATATGATGAACTACAGTAGATATATGAACTATAGTAGATATATGATGAACTATAGTAGATATATGATGAACTACAGTAGATATATGAAGAACTACAGTAGATATATGATAAACTACAGTAGATATATGATAAACTACAGTAGATATATGATAAACTACAGTAGATATATGAAGAACTACAGTAGATATATGAACTACAGTAGATATATGAACTATAGTAGATATATGATGAACTATAGTAGATATATGATGAACTACAGTAGATATATGATAAACTACAGTAGATATATGATAAACTACAGTAGATATATGATAAACTACAGTAGATATATGAAGAACTACAGTAGATATATGAACTACAGTAGATATATGATGAACTACAGTAGATATATGATAAACTACAGTAGATATATGATAAACTACAGTAGATATATGATAAACTACAGTAGATATATGAAGAACTACAGTAGATATATGAACTACAGTAGATATATGAACTACAGTAGATATATGATGAACTACAGTAGATATATGATGAACTACAGTAGATATATGATAAACTACAGTAGATATATGATGAACTACAGTAGATATATGATAAACTACAGTAGATATATGATAAACTACAGTAGATATATGATAAACTACAGTAGATATATGATAAACTACAGTAGATATATGAAGAACTACAGTAGATATATGAACTACAGTAGATATATGAACTACAGTAGATATATGATGAACTACAGTAGATATATGATGAACTACAGTAGATATATGAAGAACTACAGTAGATATATGATAAACTACAGTAGATATATGATAAACTACAGTAGATATATGAAGAACTACAGTAGATATATGAAGAACTACAGTAGATATATGAAGAACTACAGTAGATATATGAACTACAGTAGATATATGAACTACAGTAGATATATGAACTACAGTAGATATATGATAAACTACAGTAGATATATGAAGAACTACAGTAGATATATGAAGAACTACAGTAGATATATGAACTACAGTAGATATATGAACTACAGTAGATATATGATAAACTACAGTAGATATATGAAGAACTACAGTAGATATATGATGAACTACAGTAGATATATGAACTACAGTAGATATATGAACTACAGTAGATATATGAAGAACTACAGTAGATATATGAACTACAGTAGATATATGAACTACAGTAGATATATGAACTACAGTAGATATATGATAAACTACAGTAGATATATGAAGAACTACAGTAGATATATGAACTACAGTAGATATATGATGAACTACAGTAGATATATGTTGAACTATAATGTCTATATGATGACTACAGTATCTATAACATAAGAGGCTTCAGGGACTACAGTATCTATAACATAAGAGGCTTCAGAGACTACAGTATCTATAACATAGGAGGCTTCAGAGACTACAGTATCTATAACATAAGAGGCTTCAGAGACTACAGTATCTATAACATATGAGGTTTCAGAGACTACAGTATCTATAACATAAGAGGCTTCAGAGACTACAGTATCTATAACATAATAGGAGTCAGCTTCAGGGACTACAGTATCTATAACATAAGAGGCTTCAGAGACTACAGTATCTATAACATAATAGGAGTCAGAGACTACAGTATCTATAACATAAGAGGCTTCAGAGACTACAGTATAGATTACAGGGTCTGTTCCCACATATACACACTTCGTGCTTGTGTGCATGTGTGTGTGTACTTATGTGTGTGTGATATTATGTTTGTGTGTTTCTGGGTAATGTAGGGGACAGAGTTAGGAAACCTTGTTTTGTTGTTTCTCTAAAAGACATGTTATTGCATTCTTTAGAATAAAGACACACCCCCCCAGCAGGAAGTACGGCCCCTGATCTGGAACCTGTTATTACCAGCCTACACCTCCTCTCTCTCTTTTTACCATTCCCTTTCTCTGTCCTTTGTTCTCTCTCTCTCTCTCTCTCTCTCTCTCTCTCTCTCTCTCTCTCTCTCTCTCTCTCTCTCTCTCTCTCTCTCTCTCTCTCTCTCTCTCTCTGTCTCTGTCTCTGTCTCTGTCTCTGTCTCTCTCTCTCTCTCTCTCTCTCTCTCTGTCTCTGTCTCTGTCTCTGTCTCTCTCTCTCTGTCTCTCTCTCTCTCTCCCTCTCTCTCTCTCTCTCTCTCTCTGTCTCTCTCTCTCTCTCTCTCCCCCTCTCTCTCTCTCTCTCTCTCTCTCTCTCTCTCTCTGTCTCTCTTTCTCTCTCTCTCTCCCTCTCTCTCTCTCTCTGTGTCTGTCTCTCCTCTCTCTCTCTGTCTCTCTCTCTGTCCCTCTCATTTCCTCTCTCTCTGTCTCTCTCTCTCTGTTCCTCTCTCTCTGTCCCACTCTTTTTCTCTCTCTCTCTCTGTATCTCTCTCTCTCTCCTCTCTCTTTCTCCACTCTCTCTCTCTCTCAGTTCAATCTCCCATTCTCCTCGGAGACGAGAAGCTCAGCTGATGGATAGAGTGATGTGGGGGAGTGGAATAGAGGGATGAATTGAAAGGAAAGAGAAGGGAGGAGTAATTGGATGGAGGGATGTGAGCCACATGTTGCCGTTCCTCTGACATCAGCTGGCTCTGATCAGAAAACACACTCTGGGTCGTCTCACATTCTCTCTCTCACACACATGCACTCCCTCACAGGTATGATCTTCAATGTCATGCTCAGGTGATATACCCGTTATTCCACAGGGATATGAGGAGAGGTGGAGGAGGAAGAGGAGAAGGAGGAGGAGGAGGAGAGAAGAAGAGGGGGGTGGAGAAAAGAGAAAAGAGAAGAAAGAACAGGAGGAAAGAGGGGGATGGAGAGAAGAGGAGAAGAGGGGGATGGAGAGAAGAAAGAAGAGAAGGAAAGAGGGGAATGGAGAGAAGAGGGGAAGAGGGGGATGGAGAGAAGAGGGGAAGAGGGGGATGGAGAGAAGAGGGGAAGAGGGGGATGGAGAGAAGAGGGGAAGAGGGGGATGGAGAGAAGAGGGGAAGAGGGGGATGGAGAGAAGAAAGAAGAGAAGGAAAGAGGGGGATGGAGAGAAGAGGAATGATTCAGACACAGGAACCTATCTAGGTAGCTTCAAGCATGTTCTACTAACTCACACACACACACACACACACACACACACACACACACACACACACACACACACACACACTGTCTATCTTTCCTCTCTGTCTACATCTAGAATACCACAGCCAGCCAGACATATAAATCTCAACCTATCAGCAGCCAGCTGGTACAGGTGGCCCTGACCAATCCCAGGACAGAACCGGTCCAGGAAGCTGCTGCTCGCCAAGACAATATCCCCTGGGTCAATCAGGACGGAAAATATTTGCATTACTTGTATTATTTCTCTTGTTCGAGGGGATATGTCTCAATAAAGTTACGTGGTTAATTTGGGTCTCAATAAAGGTGATGTCACTGAACAGAAAGGTTTTTCATCTGTTCTAGATGCTTCTATAAACTGTATATGTGGAGGTTTATGGGATTTCTCCTTTATCTGTGGGCTCCGGTTTTTATGATTGTTTTAATTGTATTTTTCCTTTATTTATTCTTCACAGTTTTGGCCCCAGGAAGTATCATTAAACATGGGACTCGGCAATATGACATCATTTTCATCAGACCAATCAATGGCATCCTCAAGACGAGTGATACTATTGGCTCTCCCCAGCCAAATAGATGAAAGGGAGGAGCCAATAGTGACACTCTCAGCCATCTAGAATAGCCAACTACGTCCTTCGTTCAACCCACCAGATGTACACATGGAATGTCTATAAACTGTTCAAATGTAGATCATGTGTAATCAGTTAGGCTCTCGAAGCAAAGTTTGTATACCTCCCTGTTTCAACAAACGTGTTGTTGATGTCTCAAATCCAAATGGACCTCCTAGCCCAGAGGTGGACCCCCTAACCCAGAGGTGGACCCCCTAACCCAGAGGTGGACCCCCTAGCCCAGAGGTGGACCTCCTAACCCAGAGGTGGACCCCCTAACCCAGAGGTGGACCCCCTAGCCCAGAGGTGGACCCCCTAGCCCAGAGGTGGACCCCTAGCCCAGAGGTGAACCCCCTAGCCCAGAGGTGGACCCCCTAGCCCAGAGGTGGACCCCTAGCCCAGAGGTGGACCCCCTAACCCAGAGGTGGACCCCCTAGCCCAGAGGTGGACCCCCTAGCCCAGAGGTGGGTTAATCAGTTAGACAGAAATAGAGTGACGGAGATGTAAACACATGTTTCCCATGCCAATAAAGCCCCTTGAATTGAATTGATTTGATTTGAATTGAGAGGGAGAGACATGAGAGAGACATCAGTCAGTCAACAGACAGACAGACAGACAGACAGACAGACAGACAGACAGACAGAGGAGACAGAGAGACAGAGAGAGAGGAGACTGAGAGAGAGGAGACTGAGAGACTGAGAGAGAGGAGACAGAGAGAGAGACAGAGAGAGGAGACAGAGAGAGAGAGACAGAGAGAGAGGAGACAGAAAGAGAGGAGACAGAGAGAGAGAGACAGAGAGAGAGAGGAGACAGAGAGAGACAGAGAGAGAGGAGACAGAGAGAGAGACAGAGAGAGAGAGAAAGTGGAGAAAGAGAAAGAGGAGACAGAGAGAGAGACAGAGAGAGAGGAGACAGAGAGAGACAGAGAGAGAGGAGACAGAGAGAGAGGAGACAGAGAGAGACAGAGAGAGAGGAGACAGAGACAGATGAGACTAAGAGAGAAACATAAAGAGATCAGTCAGTCATAAAGAGCAACTCAACCACTTCAGGTAAAACCATAACTCAGACACACTTGACCTTCACTTGAGGATGACCATGAGCATAACTCACAGGGTCGTGCTCTGACAACCAGGTGTGTGGGGGGTTTGGGGAGGGGGGGGGGTTGTGGAAGTGTGTGTGTGCGAGTGTGTGCGTGTGTGTCAGCCCCAGGTGTGAGAGAGACACTCCAGGGTTCACCCTCTGACCTGAGTTGACCGAAGAAGACCGTGGTTAGAGTTCACATGTCACAGGCTGATAGCCTTCATCTGTCACAATGTGCTTTACAGAAACCAACCAAAAACCCCAGAGAGAAGAAGCAATGTAGAGGCAGAAACACAGTAGTAGGACAAAAACCTAGAAAACCTAGATCTGACTCTTGTACAGTAGCACACACACACACACACACGCACACACACATGCACATGCACTCACACACGCAGTACAGCAGCAGTATGTTGAGAGTACAGTTACAGGTATGGAAGACAAGTTGAGGCAAGGGGTCTGTTAACTCACACCAAATGAATCCTGCAGAGAGAGAAAGAGAGAGAGAGGGAGCGAGAGAGAGAGGGGGGGGTGAGAGAGAGACACAGAGAGAGGGGGGGTGAGAGAGAGAGACACAGAGAGAGAGAGAGAGAGAGAGAGAGAGAGAGAGAGAGAGGAGACAGACAGACAGACAGACAGACAGACAGACAGACAGACAGACAGAGAGAGAGAGAGCGAGGCCTGTTGTGTCCTATTTTCCTCACGAAACTGAGTTATAGGTACATTATAAACCTACAGCAGTATTTGTGCTCTTGGATGACAATAACACCAGGTTATAGTAGACCTACAGGCTCCGGGTTGGTTGGCAAATACCAGTAATGTCATGGTGACGCCCCAGGGATTTGAGCAGGATAGTTGGTTGGAATGGAGCACGTGCCTACCCCAGGGGCATGCCCTGCAACTGAACAAGCCCAAACCAGGTGTGTGTGTGTGTGTGTGTGTGTGTGTGTGTGTGTGTGTGTATGTGTGTGTGTGTGTGTGTGTGTGTGTGTTATACAAAAGTAAAAGTGTCAGTAGCCCTACTCTATGGGACCTTCGATAGAGCTCGTGCTGTTACTAAGTCTATGTGGGATGTATTTGTTAATAAAGGTAATAAACACGCTGATGAGATCACCTACCTGCCTGTGCCGCTGTCGCCTCGTGAAAAACAGTGATGGAGAGGAGGGAGAGGAGAAGGAGGAGGAGAGGCGATGCCCCGGGCGTTGAGCTCCATATTCGGTCCATCTCGTTGCTCAAAGTCTTTCTCGGTAAACCGGGAACTGTCCAGTGCGGTTGGCTCCGATACCTCCCGTCCCGGCTCCACCGTTTAGCTCCACGGGGCTCACACACACCCGTGCTTAGGGGGCTCGAGACTGCGCGGGTACAGCGCGTGTGCTTATCCGCTGCTGGGAGGACCTGCGTCCATGTCTGGGAGCGCGCAGTGACCCGGTTGATGGGGTAATGATATCATGCGCGCACACGGTAGAGACTGGAACTGGTTTGTCCCGATAACTGTTATCCGGTTCGAAGTCAACTTCTGTTAAGAAATAGGTGCAGTTTGACCTAAGGGAAACAAGTCCAAATCCATCAAAACGTTTAAACTTTATTTCCCTCTCTTTCTTTTTCGTTCTCTTTCTTATCTGGTTATATGATATCCTTCTGATGGAGAAAGAAATAACAAGCAATTCCTTATATTAATTTCCTCCTGAAAAAAAACTATATTCGTTCACCCACTGCAACCAGCCAACTTCAAACTTTCCTCTCTCTCTCTCTCTCTCTCTCTCTCTCTCTCTCTCTCTCTCTCTCTCTCTGTCTCTCTTTCTCTCTCTCTCTCTCTCTGTCTCTCTCTCTCTCTTCTGATCCCTCCCTTCCCGAAGATTGTCTCGCGCAGGGAACGGAGCTGTTGCGGTTAACAAACGGTTGTCTCGTGCCTGTTGAAGATAAGGCTCATAGTGTGTGTTAGGAACGAGCTCTTGCAAACTATTTATTTCAACTAATTATTATTAAGTTTATAATTTTCAGTCCAAGTGTTAGGTGGTGAACTAAACATGTGTTTGCCCAAACTTATCTCCAACTTCAGAACATTCAGTCAACTTAAAATGATGTGTTTGGTCAAATTGTCTGATATGTTCACTCAACTATAAATTATTATTTGGGCGTCTTCACTTAAAGAAGGCTGTGGAACTAGTTACACACACCGCGGTTTAACCATCTATGTTTTCTACGTACAGATTTAACACACGTTGACGAACATGAAAACAGGAGCCTGCACTATTCCAGCACCTCTTCAACATCACCACATCCCCTCTGCTTCGTCCGACACAGTGACAACTAAAAGATACCAACAAAACATTTAGTCCAATCAACAAAAGCTTAATATGATGTGGCTGTCCATGGTTCTGATTTCAGTGTGAGTGTGAGTGTGAGTGTGCATGCGTTCATGCAAGTAGAGAAAAAACACCAATGCCATCCTCCCATTGTCATGTTGACTCACCCTACCTGAAGAGAAACGCCAACGCCATCCTCCCATTGTCATGGTGACTCACCCTACCTGAAGAGAAACGCCAACGCCATCCTCCCGTTGTCATGGCGACTCACCCTACCTGAAGAGAAACGCCAACGCCATCCTCCCGTTGTCATGGTGACTCACCCTACCTGAAGAGGAACGCCAATGCCATCCTCCCGTTGTCATGGTGACTCACCCTACCTGAAGAGAAACGCCAACGCCATCCTCCCGTTGTCATGGCGACTCACCCTACCTGAAGAGAAACGCCAATGCCATCCTCCCGTTGTCATGGTGACTCACCCTACCTGAAGAGAAACGCCAACGCCATCCTCCCATTGTCATGTTGACTCACCCTACCTGAAGAGGAACACCAACGCCATCCTCCCATTGTCATGGTGACTCACCCTACCTGAAGAGAAACGCCAACGCCATCCTCCCATTGTCATGGTGACTCACCCTACCTGAAGAGGAACGCCAATGCCATCCTCCCGTTGTCATGGTGACTCACCCTACCTGAAGAGAAACGCCAACTTGGCTAAAATGCTTGCTCGCTATTCTAACTTCCTTTCCTGGGTAACAATTAGCTAGTTAACATTAGCCTTCTACATCTAGCTCCATATTCAACTTCCATCCTCTCAGGCCAGAGGCACAATGTATGAATCTATAGTTGGGTCAGAATCGCCATGATAGTCATTGGCCAGTATGGAGAATGACGTAAAACCACAAGTCCAAATCCCTAATTTAGGAAAGGGCCAATGTTAGCTAGCTAGCTAGACACCGGAAGACAACAACACAACGAGATGCAACAATTCAAGTTGTTGTGATAAAATTCAAGCTGGTTTTCCTTCACACTTTTTTGGGTGGGCCACGACTAGCCACAGTTGAGCTTAGTTTAGCTCAGCGCTGATTGGCCATTATTTCATACTCTTTTATCAAGGGAAGCCAAATGATCGCTGGCTTCCCTTGCATTCAACGCTAAGGGCGACAACAATGTTGTACTCTTCTATCAAGGGAAGCCAAATGCTAGCTGGCTTCCCCTTGCATTCAACGCTAAGGGCGACAACAATGTTGTACTCTTCTATCAAGAGAAGCCAAATGCTAGCTGGCTTCCCTTGCATTCAACGCTAAGGGCGACAACAATGTTGTACTCTTCTATCAAGGGAAGCCAAATGCTAGCTGGCTTCCCTTGCATTCAAAGCTAAGGGGGGGGCAACAATGTTGTACTCTTCTATCAAGGGAAGCCAAATGCTAGCTGGCTTCCCCTTGCATTCAAAGCTAATGGGGGGCAACAATGTTGTACTCTTCTATCAAGGGAAGCCAAATGCTAGCTGGCTTCCCCTTGCATTCAAAGCTAAGGGGGGGCAACAATGTTGTACTCGTTCTGACCAGACAGCATCAGATAGATGTCCTACACATACAGAGAGAGAGGGCCGCTGTTCCGCTCGTTCGAATGCTTTCTCCGGTGAGAATCAATCAGCCCCTTGTGAATTGAAGGAAAATTATGAAACAGAGAGAGACAAAATATATTTTTTAAATGTCTTGGTGAAGTTTTGGAGTGAAAGCGGGACATAGTGCTGAAACAGACATGATGCTGACACAGACATGGTGCTGTCTGACACAGACATGGTGCTGTCTGACACAGACATGATGCTGAAACAGACATGATGCTGACACAGACATGGTGCTGTCTGACACAGACATGGTGCTGTCTGACACAGACATGGTGCTGACACAGACATGATGCTGTCTGACACAGACATGATGCTGTCTGACACAGACATGGTGCTGACACAGACATGGTGCTGACACAGACATGGTGCTGTCTGACACAGACATGATGCTGACACAGACATGGTGCTGACACAGACATGGTGCTGACACAGACATGGTGCTGTCTGACACAGACATGATGCTGACACAGACATGATGCTGACACAGACATGGTGCTGACACAGACATGGTGCTGACTGACACAGACATTGTGCTGACACAGACATGGTGCTGACTGACACAGACATGGTGCTGACACAGACATGGTGCTGACACAGACATTATTAGAAAGCAAATTACGGACTCCTCCTTAAATCTGCGTATTCCTTCAAAGCTCAGTTGTCCTGAGTCTGCACAACTCTGCCAGGACCTAGGATCAAGAGAGACGCTCAAGTGTTTTAGTGCTATATCTCTTGACACAATGATGAAAATAATCATGGCCTCTAAACCATCAAGCTGCATACTGGACCCTATTCCAACTAAACTACTGAAAGAGCTGCTTCCTGTGCTCGGCCCTCCTATGTTGAACATAATAAACGGCTCTCTATCCACCGGATGTGTACCAAACTCACTACAAGTGGCAGTAATAAAGCCTCTCTTGAAAAAGCCAAACCTTGACCCAGAAAATATGAAAAACTATCGGCCTATATCGAATCTTCCATTCCTCTCAAAAATGTTAGGAAAGGCTGTTGCGCAGCAACTCACTGCCTTCCTGAAGACAAACAATGTATACGAAATGCTTCAGTCTGGTTTTAGACCCCATAATAGCACTGAGACTGCACTTGTGAAGGTGGTAAATGACCTTTTAATGGCATCAGACCGAGGCTCTGCATCTGTCCTCGTGCTCCTAGACCTTAGTGCTGCTTTTGATACCATCGATCACCACATTCTTTTGGAGAGATTGGAAACCCAAATTGGTCTACACGGACAAGTTCTGGCCTGGTTTATGTCTGTCGGAAAGATATCAGTTTGTCTCTGTGAATGGTTTGTCCTCTGACAAATCAACTGTAAATTTCGGTGTTCCTCAAGGTTCCGTTTTAGGACCACTATTGTTTTCACTATGTATTTTACCTCTTGGGGATGTCATTCGAAAACATAATGCTAACTTTCACTGCTATGCGGATGACACACAGCTGTACATTTCAATGAAACATGGTGAAGCCCCAAAATGGACCTCGTTAGAAGCATGTGTTTCAGACATAAGGAAGTGGATGGCTGCAAACTTTCTACTTTTAAACTCGGACAAAACAGAGATGCTTGTTCTAGGTCCCAAGAAACAAAGAGATCTTCTGTTGAATCTGACAATTAATCTTAATGGTTGTACATTCGTCTCAAATAAAACTGTGAAGTACCTTGGCGTTACTCTGGACCCTGATCTCTCTTTTGAAGAACATATCAAGACCATTTCAAGGACAGCTTTTTTCCATCTACGTAACATTGCAAAAATTAGAAACGTTCTGTCCAAAAATGATGCAGAAAAATGTATCCATACTTTTGTCACTTCTAGGTTAGACTACTGGATAAAGCACTAAATAAACTTCAGTTAGTGCTAAATATGGCTGGTAGAATCCTGACTAGAACCAAAAAAATGGATCATATTACTCCAGTGCTAGCCTCCCTACACTGGCTTCCTGTCAAAGCAAGGGCTGATTTCAAGGTTTTACTGCTAACCTACAAAGCATTACATGGGCTTGCTCCTACCTATCTCTCTGATTTGGTCCTGCCGTACATACCTACACGTACGCTACGGTCACAAGACGCAGGCCTCCTAATTGTCCCTAGAATTTCTAAGCAAACAGCTGGAGGCAGGGCTTTCTCCTATAGAGCTCCATTTTTATGGAACGGTCTGCCTACCTATGTCAGAGACGCAAACTCGGTCTCAACCTTTAAGTCTTTACTGAAGACTCATCTCTTCAGTGGGTCATATGATTGAGTATAGTCTGGCCCAGTAAGGTGTGAAGGTGAACGGAAAGGTTCTGGAGCAACCAACCGCTCTTGCTGTCTCTGCCTGGCCGGTTCCCCTCTTTCCACTGGGATTCTCTGCCTCTAACCCTATTACAGGGGCTGAGTCACTGGCTTACTGGGGCTATTTCATACCGTCCCTGGGAGGGGTGCGTCACCTGAGTGGGTTGAGTCACTGATGTGATCTTCCTGTCTGGGTTGGCGCCCCCCCTTGGGTTGTGCCGTGGAGGAGATCTTTCTGGGCTATACTCAGCCTTGCCTCAGGATGGTAAGTTGGTGGTTGAAGATATCCCTCTAGTGGTGTGGGGGCTGTGCTTTGGCAAAGTGGGTGGGGTTATATTCTTCCTGTTTGGCCCTGTCCGGGGGTTTCCTCGGATGGGGCCACAGTGTCTCCTGACCCCTCCTGTCTCAGCCTCCAGTATTTATGCTGCAGTAGTTTATGTGTCGGGGGGCTAGGGTCAGTTTGTTATATCTGGAGTACTTCTCCTGTCCTATTCGGTGTCCTGTGTGAATTTAAGTGTGCTCTCTCTAATTCTCTCTTTCTCTCTTTCTTTCTCTCTCTCGGAGGACCTGAGCCCTAGGACCATGCCTCAGGACTACCTGAAATGATGACTCCTTGCTGTCCCCAGTCCACCTGGCTGTGCTGCTGCTCCAGCTTCAACTGTTCTGCCTTATTATTATTGGACAATGCTGGTCATTTATGAACATTTGAACATCTTGGCCATGTTCTGTTATAATCTCCACCAGGCACAGCCAGAAGAGGACTGGCCACCCCACATAACCTGGTTCCTCTCTAAGTTTCTTCCTAGGTTTTGGCCTTTCTAGGGAGGTTTTCCTAGCCACCGTGCTTCTACACCTGCATTGCTTGCTGTTTGGGGATTTAGGCTGGGTTTCTGTACAGCACTTTGAGATATCAGCTGATGTACGAAGGGCAATATAAATACATTTGATTTGATTTGATTTGATGGTGCTGTCTGACACAGACATGGTGCTGACACAGACATGGTGCTGACTGACACAGACATGGTGCTGACACAGACATGGTGCTGTCTGACACAGACATGGTGCTGACTGACACAGACATGGTGCTGACTGACACAGACATGGTGCTGACTGACACAGACATGGTGCTGACACAGACATGGTGCTGTGAGACACAGACATGATGCTGTCTGACACAGACATGGTGCTGACTGACACAGACATGGTGCTGACTGACACAGACATGGTGCTGACACAGACATGGTGCTGTCTGACACAGACATGGTGCTGACACAGACATGGTGCTGACTGACACAGACATGATGCTGTCTGACACAGACATGGTGCTGACTGACACAGACATGGTGCTGTCTGACACAGACATGGTGCTGACTGACACAGACATGGTGCTGTCTGACACAGACATGGTGCTGACTGACACAGACATGGTGCTGTCTGACACAGACATGGTGCTGACACAGACATGGTGCTGTCTGACACAGACATGGTGCTGTCTGACACAGACATGGTGCTGACTGACACAGACATGGTGCTGACACAGACATGGTGCTGTCAGACACAGACATGATGCTGTCTGACACAGACATGGTGCTGTCTGACACAGACATGGTGCTGACACAGACATGGTGCTGACACAGACATGGTGCTGACACAGACATGGTGCTGACACAGACATGGTGCTGACTGACACAGACATGGTGCTGACACAGACATGGTGCTGACACAGACATGGTGCTGACTGACACAGACATGGTGCTGACTGACACAGACATGGTGCTGACACAGACATGGTGCTGTCTGACACAGACATGGTGCTGACACAGACATGGTGCTGACACAGACATGGTGCTGTCTGACACAGACATGGTGCTGACTGACACAGACATGGTGCTGACTGACACAGACATGGTGCTGACTGACACAGACATGGTGCTGACACAGACATGGTGCTGACACAGACATGGTGCTGACTGACACAGACATGGTGCTGACACAGACATGGTGCTGACACAGACATGGTGCTGACTGACACAGACATGGTGCTGACTGACACAGACATGGTGCTGACACAGACATGGTGCTGACTGACACAGACATGGTGCTGACTGACACAGACATGGTGCTGACACAGACATGGTGCTGTGAGACACAGACATGGTGCTGACTGACACAGACATGGTGCTGACACAGACATGGTGCTGACACAGACATGGTGCTGTGAGACACAGACATGGTGCTGACTGACACAGACATGGTGCTGTCTGACACAGACATGGTGCTGACACAGACATGGTGCTGACTGACACAGACATGGTGCTGACTGACACAGACATGGTGCTGACACAGACATGGTGCTGTGAGACACAGACATGGTGCTGACTGACACAGACATGGTGCTGACACAGACATGGTGCTGTGAGACACAGACATGGTGCTGTCTGACACAGACATGGTGCTGACTGACACAGACATGGTGCTGACTGACACAGACATGATGCTGTCTGACACAGACATGGTGCTGACTGACACAGACATGGTGCTGTCTGACACAGACATGGTGCTGACTGACACAGACATGGTGCTGTCTGACACAGACATGGTGCTGACTGACACAGACATGGTGCTGTCTGACACAGACATGGTGCTGACACAGACATGGTGCTGTCTGACACAGACATGGTGCTGTCTGACACAGACATGGTGCTGACTGACACAGACATGGTGCTGTCTGACACAGACATGGTGCTGACACAGACATGGTGCTGACACAGACATGGTGCTGACACAGACATGGTGCTGTCTGACACAGACATGGTGCTGTCTGACACAGACATGGTGCTGACTGACACAGACATGGTGCTGACTGACACAGACATGGTGCTGACACAGACATGGTGCTGACTGACACAGACATGGTGCTGACTGACACAGACATGGTGCTGACACAGACATGGTGCTGTGAGACACAGACATGGTGCTGACTGACACAGACATGGTGCTGACACAGACATGGTGCTGACACAGACATGGTGCTGTGAGACACAGACATGGTGCTGACTGACACAGACATGGTGCTGTCTGACACAGACATGGTGCTGACACAGACATGGTGCTGACTGACACAGACATGGTGCTGACTGACACAGACATGGTGCTGACACAGACATGGTGCTGTGAGACACAGACATGGTGCTGACTGACACAGACATGGTGCTGACACAGACATGGTGCTGTGAGACACAGACATGGTGCTGTCTGACACAGACATGGTGCTGACTGACACAGACATGGTGCTGACTGACACAGACATGATGCTGTCTGACACAGACATGGTGCTGACTGACACAGACATGGTGCTGTCTGACACAGACATGGTGCTGACTGACACAGACATGGTGCTGTCTGACACAGACATGGTGCTGACTGACACAGACATGGTGCTGTCTGACACAGACATGGTGCTGACACAGACATGGTGCTGTCTGACACAGACATGGTGCTGTCTGACACAGACATGGTGCTGACTGACACAGACATGGTGCTGTCTGACACAGACATGGTGCTGACACAGACATGGTGCTGACACAGACATGGTGCTGACACAGACATGGTGCTGTCTGACACAGACATGGTGCTGTCTGACACAGACATGGTGCTGACTGACACAGACATGGTGCTGTCTGACACAGACATGGTGCTGACACAGACATGGTGCTGTCTGACACAGACATGGTGCTGACTGACACAGACATGGTGCTGTCTGATACAGACATGGTGCTGACTGACACAGACATGATGCTGTCTGACACAGACATGTTGCTGTCTGACACAGACATGGTGCTGACTGACACAGACATGGTGCTGTCTGACACAGACATGGTGCTGACACAGACATGGTGCTGACACAGACATGGTGCTGTCTGACACAGACATGGTGCTGACTGACACAGACATGGTGCTGTCTGACACAGACATGGTGCTGTCTGACACAGACATGGTGCTGTCTGACACAGACATGGTGCTGTCTGACACAGACATGGTGCTGTCACAGACATGGTGCTGTCTGACACAGACATGGTGCTGTCTGACACAGACATGGTGCTGACACAGACATGATGCTGACACAGACATGGTGCTGAAGATCATAATGCCGTGATCCAGGAGAGGACATGTTAAATGATAGCTAAATGAACATGCACAATATCAACATGTGTTATGTATGTAAATTGAAAACATTGTATGTTAAAAGCACTGTGTGTAGTATGTCACCATTTGAAAGGACATGTTTATGTTAAAATCCCCAAATGTATAATTTAAAGTTGAATGAACATATGACTCAAGTTGAGTAAACACATCATTTTTAAAAATGCCAGTTTTCTCAAGTTGGAGCCAAGCACTTTTTTTTTAGCTCGAAAAGTTGAATCAACTATAAAAAGATGTGGAACCAGTGACGTAATCATGATTAGTTGAAATGTGTAAAAAATATTTTTTTACAGTGTTCCATTACTGCACACAAAAAGAGAGAGAGACACAAGCAAGCTAGGACAGGACATCTGGGCTTCCCTGCTAATACAAATATGCTCCTTCAGATTCCAAATTCCACTGCCTGTCTCTGCCCAACCCGCTCCTTACACACACACACACACACACACACACACACACACACACACACACACACACACACACACACACACACACACACACACACACACACACACACACACACACAGCCTGAGGATCACTATTTCAGAGGAGGATTCTGCTTCCAGTAAGGGCTGTAATCAGGCTTCATGTTTCATCACTTTAATGTGGAAAAACAATGAGCCAGTTGATTGGAGTGTTTGTGGAAGTGTGTGTGTGTGTGTGTGTGTGTGTGTGTGTGTGTGTGTGTGTGTGTGTGTGTGTGTGTGTGTGTGTGTGTGTGTGTGTGTGTGTGTGCGTGCGTGCGTGTGCGTTTGTGTGTGTGTGTTTGTTGTGTGTGTTTGTGTGTGTGTTTGTTGTGCTCTCGATGGTGCAGCTGTAGAACCTTTTAAGGATCTGAGGACCCATGCCAAATCTTTCTAGTCTCCTGAGGAGGACTGGCCTTTGCCGTGCCCTCTTCACGACTGTCTTGGTGTGCTTGGACCATGTTAGTTTGTTTGTGATGTGGACACCAATTAACTTGAAGCTCTCAACATGCTCTACAGCAGCCCCGTCGATGAGAATGGGGGCGTGCTCGGTCCTCCTTGTCCTGTAGTCCACAATCAACTCCTTTGTCTTGAAGGAGAGGTTGTTGTCCTGGCACCACATGTACAGGTCTCTGCCCTCCTCCCAGTTGGCTGTCACATCGTTGTCGGTGATCAGGCCTACCACTGTTGTGTTATCGGCAAACTTAATGATGGAGTTGGAGTCGTGCCTGGCCGTGCAGTCATTTATGAGTGAACAGGGAGTACAGGAGGGGATTGATCACGCACCCCTGAGGGGCTCCTGTGTTGAGGATCAGCGTGGCGGATGTGTTGTTATCTACCCTTACCACCTGGGGGCGGCCCATCAGGAAGTCCAGGAACCAGTTGCAGAGGGAGGTGTTTAGTTCCAAGGTCCTAAGCTTAGTGATGAGCTTTGAGGGCACTGTGGTGCTGAACGTTGAGCTGTAGTCAATGAATAGCATTCTCACATAGGTGTTCCTTTTGTCCAGGTGGGAAAGGGCAGTGTGGAGTGCAATAGAGATTGCATCACCTGTGGATCTGTTGGGGCGGTATGTAAATTGGAGTGGGCTTAGGGTTTCTGGGATAATGGTTTTGATGTGAGCCATGTCCAGCCTTTCAAAGCACTTCATGGCTACAGACGTGAGTGCTACGGGTTGGTAGTCATTTAGGCAGGTTACCTCAGTGTTCTTGGGCACAGGGACTTTGGTGGTCTGCTTGAAATATGTTGGTCTTACAGACTCGGCCAGGGACAGGTTGAAAATGTCAGTGAGGACACTTGCCAGTTGGTCAGCGCATGCTTGGAGAACACGTCCTGGTAATCCGTCTGGCCCTGCGGATTTGTGAATGTTGATCTGTTTAAGGCAGTGTTCAGAATTTCAGATGACTGACGTGCCCAAAATTAACTGCCTGTTACCCAGAAGCTCTGATATGCATATAATTGGTAGCATTGGATAGAAAACACTCTGAAGTTTTTCCAAAACTGTTTAAATAATGTCTGTGAGTGTCACGTCCTGACCTTAGTTCCTTTTTTATGTCTCTGTTTTAGTTTGGTCAGGGAGTGAGTTGGGGTGGGCATTCTAGGTTTTTGTTCTAGGTTTTGTATTTCTGTGTTTGGCCTGGTATGGTTCCCAATCAGAGGCAGCTGTCGATCGTTGTCTCTGATTGGGAAGCATACTTAGGTAGCCTGTTTTCCCACTATGACCTCGGCCGTCTTTCTCCTTCCTCTTGTAATGGAACTAGTGAATAGCATGAATAACCACACGTTAGATACCTAAAGATTTGAGCTAGTCAATGCCTTGGCTTAAACTCTGTGAACTGAGTCTTCTAACGCCTAGGGCTTTAACTCTGTGTGCTTCTATAGTCATATGGATTACAGGAGACTTGGGTTCCCTTATATGGGAACAAGATAACCTCTCTAATGTGGCACATCTGTTCTTAACTCAGGATTCACTTCCAAGCTGGTAAACTGGCTAAAGCTGACATTGAGACCTGTGAGTTGGTTTTGATTGTTTCTCAATGCTTTAGTAAATGTACACTGATTATTTTTTGGAGTTCAAATCATCAAATGTTATACTCTCTCTTTCTCTTCCTCCTCTGCAGATGTCTGTCCGTCTGTCTGTCTGTCTGTCTGTCTGTCTGTCTGTCTGTCTGTCTGTCTGTCTGTGTATGTCTAACTCTCTAGATATTTCTCTCCCTCCTTCTTTCCCTCTCACTCACACTTTAACACCCACATGCTTCTGTCCCAAATGGCGCCCTATCCCTCATTGGGTTCTGGTCTAAAGTAGTGCACTACACTATATTATAGGGTGCATTGGGTCCTGGTCTAAAGTAGTGCACTACACTGTATTATAGGGTGCATTGGGTCCTGGTCTAAAGTAGTGCACTACACTGTATTATAGGGTGCATTGGGTCCTGGTCTAAAGTAGGGCACTACACAGGGAATAGGGTGCCATTTTGGACGCAAGCACATAAACATGTTGAGATGTGAGGACCCAGCAGGTATCCAGTACCCAGCAGGTATCCAGGAAGGACTCAGCAGGTATCCAGGACCCAGCAGGTATACAGGACCCAGCAGGTATCAGGACCCAGCAGGTATCCAGGACCCAGCAGGTATCCAGGAAGGACTCAGCAGGTATCCAGGACCCAGCAGGTATCCAGGACCCAGCAGGTACCCAGGACCCAGCAGATATCCAGGACCCAGCAGGTACCCAGGACCCAGCAGGTACCCAGGACCCAGCAGGTATCCAGGACCCAGCAGATATCCAGGACCCAGCAGGTATCCAGGACCCAGCAGGTATCCAGGAACCAGCAGGTATCCATGAACCAGCAGGTATCCAGGACCCAGAAGGTATCCAGGTGACACACACTTTACCCCTTTCCCTGCTGTAGATATAGTTCCAAGGTGCCCTGCCCTCCTCCCTCAGGTAGGACGTTTTCAGTGTGTGTGTGTGTGTGTGTGTGTGTGTGTGTGCGTGTGTGTGTGTGTGTGTGTGTGTGCGTGTGTGTGTGTGTGTGTGTGTGTGTGTGTGTGTGTGTGTGTGTGTGTGCTTATTTGTCTTGTCAATGAAATATGTATAAAAAATAAAATACATTTCAATCGATTGAATCCAAATCAATGGTGGACATGCAAGATGGCCGCCTCCATGCACTTATGTCTCGTTTGCTAAATTTGTCGTATCTTGTTATAAGCTACTATCTGCATAAGCACAGTTTAGGCCTACATGATCCCAAGACGCTGGAAATATTTTTAAAAAATGGGATAAAGTTGATTGTGTTGATTGGTTGTTTTGAAAACTGTGGTCCCGCGGGCCTAGTTCTAAAATGACGTCATATCTGTAGTTCTGACATCTCTCTAGACATAAACAGAGAGGAAGAGGCAAAGCGAGAGGGTTTACTCTCGTCAAAATCTATCCATGATAAGCAGATCGCCTGCCTTCCCGCCTTTGGGACAACAACTCCCATTGTTAGGACAGAGACAAGACCATCTAGTCATTATTGAGTGTCTTACTTTGACTTTCTGTTTTCCTCTGTAATGAGATACCTAGGCCACAAGGTGGCGCCAAACATCAATCCTTTCACCTCAGCTTCACTACAAGGATCAACTGGAGATACTGTAAGAGGTGTCTGAGCAGTTTTCGTCTAATATAAAGATCTGAAAGTGATTAATAAAAGTGGTCTGAAAAAGTACCAGGTTCAAATTCATTAAAAACACAATATACATTCAGGTTTAAAAAAAAACAGCCAGAAAAGCAATGCCTAAATGTTCAACCTAGGCCAACATATTAATATATTACATCATTAAACAGTAACCCAGGGGCGCAACTTTGGTTTTATAAGTGGGGGGGGGGGGGACATAATTATTATTATTATTATTTATCCAGTCGGATAAACACTCCAAACAGCCTGCCCGAATGCTCGGAGGCAGTATCACATTCCAATGATAAAACTGGGGAGGACAAAAATACAATGTATTAGTGCAGGCAGCATTCTGTTCTGTAAACTCAGGGTGTTTCATAGTGTAGACAGCATACGGTTCTGTAAACTCAGTGTGTTTCATAGTGTAGACAGCATACGGTTCTGTAAACTCAGGGTGTTTCATAGTGTAGGCAGCATACTGTTCTGTAAACTCAGGGTGTTTCATAGTGTAGGCAGCATACTGTTCTGTAAACTCAGGGTGTTTCATAGTGTAGGCAGCATACTGTTCTGTAAACTCAGGGTGTTTCATAGTGTAGGCAGCATACTGTTCTGTAAACTCAGTGTGTTTCATAGTGTAGGCAGCATACGGTTCTGTAAACTCAGGGTGTTTCATAGTGTAGGCAGCATACTGTTCTGTAAACTCAGTGTGTTTCATAGTGTAGGCAGCATACTGTTCTGTAAACTCAGGGTGTTTCATAGTGTAGGCAGCATACTGTTCTGTAAACTCAGTGTGTTTCATAGTGTAGGCAGCATACTGTTCTGTAAACTCAGTGTGTTTCATAGTGTAGGCAGCATACTGTTCTGTAAACTCAGTGTGTTTCATAGTGTAGGCAGCATACTGTTCTGTAAACTCAGTGTGTTTCATAGTGTAGGGAGCATACTGTTCTGTAAACTCAGGGTGTTTCATAGTGTAGGCAGCATACTGTTCTGTAAACTCAGGGTGTTTCATAGTGTAGACAGCATACGGTTCTGTAAACTCAGGGTGTTTCATAGTGTAGGGAGCATACTGTTCTGTAAACTCAGGGTGTTTCATAGTGTAGACAGCATACGGTTCTGTAAATTCAGTGTGTTTCATAGTGTAGGGAGCATACTGTTCTGTAAACTAACTCAGGGTGTTTCATAGTGTAGGGAGCATACTGTTCTGTAAACTAACTCAGGGTGTTTCATAGTGTAGGGAGCATACTGTTCTGTAAACTCAGGGTGTTTCATAGTGTAGACAGCATACGGTTCTGTAAACTCAGGGTGTTTCATCGTGTAGACAGCATACTGTTCTGTAAACTCAGTGTGTTTCATAGTGTAGACAGCATACTGTTCTGTAAACTCAGGGTGTTTCATAGTGTAGGCAGCATACTGTTCTGTAAACTCAGGGTGTTTCATAGTGTAGGCAGCATACTGTTCTGTAAACTCAGTGTGTTTCATAGTGTAGGCAGCATACTGTTCTGTAAACTCAGGGTGTTTCATAGTGTAGACAGCATACTGTTCTGTAAACTCAGGGTGTTTCATAGTGTAGGCAGCATACTGTTCTGTAAACTCAGGGTGTTTCATAGTGTAGACAGCATACTGTTCTGTAAACTCAGGGTGTTTCATAGTGTAGGCAGCATACTGTTCTGTAAACTCAGGGTGTTTCATAATGTAGGCAGCATACTGTTCTGTAAACTCAGGGTGTTTCATAGTGTAGGCAGCATACTGCTCTGTAAACTCAGGGTGTTTCATAGTGTAGGCAGCATACTGTTCTGTAAACTCAGGGTGTTTCTCAATATGCATACTACCGTACTTCACACTCTCATGCTACAGTATGTGTGCATTCGCCGATCACATTCTCTTGAGTACGTTCTTGTGAGGACGAGAGTGTGGGGAATGCATAAAGCAAAACATTTGAGAAGTACTCGCACCTCCCCTACTGTATTACCTTGTTCTTCTCCTCCTTATTCACTGAAACCACCAGCCAGAACAACGGCAGCAAAGCAAACATTTTACTTCATAATTATCAGCTAGATGTGTGAATCGTAATAATCTAGCTAGCCAGCTAGTTAAACAGGCTACAATTACCTAAAACAAATATTATACTAGATATATTTCAATTCTTTGTGGGTAGCTAGCTAACAATTCTTTGTGGCTATCTGGCTAGCTAACAGTACTAGTAGCTAGCTAACAATTCTTTGTGGCTATCTGGCTAGCTAGTACAGTACTAGTAGCTAGCCAATTAGCCCCATTGACTTACAGTGGTAGAAAAAGTACTCAATTGTCATACTTGAGTAAAAGTAAAGATACCTTAATAGAAAATGACTCAAGTAAAAGTCACCCAGTAAAATACTACTGGAGTAAAAGTTAAACAATTATTTGTTTTTAAATAGACTTAAGTATCAAAAGTAAAAGTAAAAATCATTTAAAATTCCTTATATTAAGAAAACCAGAAGGCACATTTCAAATCAAATTGTATTTGTCACGTGCGCCGAATACAACAAGTGTAGTAGACCTTACAGTGAAATGCCGAATACAACAAGTGTAGTAGACCTTACAGTGAAATGCCGAATACAACAAGTGTAGTAGACCTTACAGTGAAATGCTGAATACAACAGGTGTAGTAGACCTTACAGTGAAATGCCGAATACAACAAGTGTAGTAGACCTTACAGTGAAATGCTGAATACAACAGGTATTACAGTGAAATGCTGAATACAACAGGTGTAGTAGACCTTACAGTGAAATGCCGAATACAACAGGTGTAGTAGACCTTACAGTGAAATGCCGAATACAACAGGTGTAGTAGACCTTACCGTGAAATGCTGAATACAACAGGTGTAGTAGACCTTACCGTGAAATGCTGAATACAACAGGTGTAGTAGACCTTACCGTGAAATGCTGAATACAACAGGTGTAGTAAACCTCACAGTGAAATGCTGAATACAACAGGTGTAGTAGACCTTACAGTGAAATGCTGAATACAACAGGTGTAGTAGACCTTACAGTGAAATGCCGAATACAACAGGTGTAGTAGACCTTACCGTGAAATGCTGAATACAACAGGTGTAGTAGACCTTACCGTGAAATGCTGAATACAACAGGTGTAGTAGACCTTACCGTGAAATGCTGAATACAACAGGTGTAGTAGCCCTTACAGTGAAATGCTGAATACAACAGGTGTAGTAGACCTTACAGTGAAATGCCGAATACAACAGGTGTAGTAGACCTTACCGTGAAATGCTGAATACAACAGGTGTAGTAGACCTTACCGTGAAATGCTGAATACAACAGGTGTAGTAGACCTTACCGTGAAATGCTGAATACAACAGGTGTAGTAAACCTCACAGTGAAATGCTGAATACAACAGGTGTAGTAGACCTTACAGTGAAATGCTGAATACAACAGGTGTAGTAGACCTTACAGTGAAATGCCGAATACAACAAGTGTAGTAGACCTTACCGTGAAATGCTGAATACAACAGGTGTAGTAGACCTTACCGTGAAATGCTGAATACAACAGGTGTAGTAGACCTTACCGTGAAATGCTGAATACAACAGGTGTAGTAGACCTTACCGTGAAATGCTGAATACAACAGGTGTAGTAGACCTTACCGTGAAATGCTGAATACAACAGGTGTAGTAGCCCTTACAGTGAAATGCTGAATACAACAGGTGTAGTAGACCTTACAGTGAAATGCTGACTTACAAGCCCATAAACCAACCATTTATTTGAGATGTTTTGTTTTTATTGACGGATAACCAACGGCACACTCCAACACTCAGACATAATTTACAAACAAAGCATTTGTGTTTAGTGAGTCTGCCAGATCAGAGGCAGTAGGGATGACCACAGATCTTCTCATGATAAGTGAGTGAATTGGACCATTTTCCTGTCAAAATGTAACAAGTACTTTTGGATGTCAGTGAAAATGTATGGAGTAAAAAGTACATTATTTTCTTTAGGAATGTAGTGAAGTAAAAGTCAAAGTTGGCAATAATATAAATAGTAAAGTAACGTACAGATACACAAAAAAATGACTTATTAAGTAGTACTTTAAAGTATTTTTTTACCTAAAAGTACTTCACATCACTGTTGACTTATTATGGGCTATCTACAGTACATATGCAGGTAAACATGCCAAAATTAACACAGACTTGACTTGTTGACTTATCAAGATAACAAGGTAACTAACTTATGAGATGTGACGAGGCAACATTTCATTCTGAAGTCGGAGTGTATTTCACTTGCTTCAGCTCACATAATGGCCGCAATTGATTTCATGAAATTTTTCATATTTTTTTTTACATGGTTGCGTCATACTTTCCGTTAAAACTTGCATCATGCATGAGAAACACCCGTTATTTATCCACCAGAGTAGCACATGTTGTTAGTTTTCCCTTACCGTTAGTTTTCCCTTACCAATGATACGTAGCCTAGTCCAGACATGGACAACTATGATGAGGCTGGCCTCAAATAATCTGAACTCATCATGAGGGCCCGCCATTAACCCCCACCCGTCCCCCAAGTTATTTTGTTGTAATTCTACACATTTTGCAATGTGGTGAAAAGAAAATGCTGTGAGTTTAAAGCAAGTTTGCTGAAATTCGAAACATGTTGCCATAGGGTGGAGAGAGATGTTTACAGTTGTTACTGTAATATCTGAGTGAAATTGACTAACAAAATCAATGGGGGAGCCCCCAGGTGGTAATTTGGCCATGATTACTACAAGTTTAAATAGCTGGCTACTAGACTAATTTACCAAGCTAAAACATGTTCGCTGACATGGGCTAACTGAGTGACTATCAGTGATTGAAATAACGAGAAAAACTGCTAATGTGCAAACGAATTTGAAATTGTACCTTGTCTATTCTACTAGTCTAACTCGCAACCGTAAACAACAGACGGAGGAGGGGTCCCGGGGGAGGTCCCCGTCCCTGGCCTAGTCATTACTGTTCTACCGAGCCCAACGGATGAGGCGGGGAGGCCACACCAGGTGATCAACCGACAGTGTGGCCTACGGGTTAGATAATCTTCGCGCAGGTCTGTGCTGTCCATGTGACTCTGGAGCGCGGTGTGTGTTTGTGTGCGTGTTATCCGCTTACAGTGGCTCTCAACGCAAAGCCCCTGTCATCTTGCTCGCGCTGCTGCTTGCTCATTCCCGATGTGCCAACTGGAGAGAGAAGAGAATTTAGTTGTTTGAACCGTTAAGGGGAAAACGTTAGGAGAGCCATGGCGAACCCAGGACAAAAAGTGGTGCTAATCACCGGTTGCTCCTCCGGGATCGGGCTGAGGATGGCGGTGATGCTCGCTAAGGACGAGAACCAGCGCTATCACGGTAAGAGAGTAACCTCCAGGGCCTTCAGGAAGTATTCACACACCCTTTGACTTGTTTCTCATGTGTTACAGCCTGCGTTTAAAATGTATACCGTTTAGATGTTTGGTCACTGGCCTACACACAATATCCCATAGTGTCAAAGTGGAATTATGTATTTTTAAATTGTTACAAATTAATACAAAAAAGTGAATAGATCAAGTGTCTTGGGTCAATAAGTGTTCAGTCCCTTTGTTACATCAACCCTAAATAAGTTCAGGAGTAAACATGTGCTTAACAAGTCACATAATAAGTTGCATGGACTCACTCTGTGTGCAATAAGTGTTCAGTCCCTTTGTTACATCAACCCTAAATAAGTTCAGGAGTAAACATGTGCTTAACAAGTCACATAATAAGTTGCATGGACTCACTCTGTGTGCAATAAGTGTTCAGTCCCTTTGTTACATCAACCCTAAATAAGTTCAGGAGTAAAAATGTGCTTAACAAGTCACATAATAAATTGCATGGACTCACTCTGTGTGCTATAAAAGTGTTTATCATGATTTTTTAAAATAAATCCCTCATTACCTGTAAAGTGCCTCAGTCGAGCAGTGAATTTCAAACACAGATTCAACCACAAATGAATTCACCCTTCAGCAGGACAATAACCGATAGCCAAGGCCAAATCTACGCTGGATTTGTTTCCCAAGAAGACAGGGAATGATGCTGAGTGGCTGAATCACAGTTTCCACTTAAACCTATGGCAAGACCTGAAAATGGTTGTCTAGCAATGATCATAAACCAATTTGACAGCCCTTGAAGAATTTAGAAAATAACAATGTGCAAATGTTGCACAATCCAGGCATGGAAAGCTCTTAGAGATTTACCCAGAAACACTCACAGCTGTAATCGCTGCCAAAGATGCTTCGATAAAGTGTTGATCAGGGGTGAGAATAATTATGTAAATTAGATGTTTCTGTATTTAATTTTCGATAAATATGCAACATTTTTCTCAAAACATGTTTTCACTTTGTGACTATGGCGTATTGTGTGTAAATGGGTGAGAGCGAGAAGAAAAAAAAGATTGAACCCATTTTGAATTCAGGCTGTAACACAGAAAAATGTGTGTGTGTGTGTGTGTGTGTGTGTGTGTGTGTGTGTGTCTGGTGTACAGCAGCCTAATGGTGACGATGCTGTTAGTAGGTTAAGTCCAAATAGTCCGATATATTGGGTTATAAAAACCTGTAGTCTATGATTTATCTCCATAAAAAAAACATGATTTATGGTTAAAAGTAGTGCACTATGTAGGGAATAGGGTGGACTATGTAGGGGATAGGGTGCACTATGTAGGGGATAGGGTGGACTATGTAGGGAATAGGGTGGACTATGTAGGGAATAGGGTGCACTATGTAGGGAATAGGGTGGACTATGTAGGGAATAGGGTGGACTATGTAGGGGATAGGGTGGACTATGTAGGGAATAGGGTGCCATGTGACACTAACACAGCAGGTTCCAACACTTACACAGCAGGTTCCAACACTTACACAGCAGGTTCCAACACTTACACAGCAGGTTTCAACACTTACACAGCAGGTTCCAACACTTACACAGCAGGTTCCAACACTTACACAGCAGGTTCCAACACTTACACAGCAGGTTCCAACACTTACACAGCAGGTTAACACTTACACAGCAGGTTTCAACACAGCAGGTTCCAACACTTACACAGCAGGTTCCAACACTTACACAGCAGGTTCCAACACTTACACAGCAGGTTCCAACACTTACACAGCAGGTTCCAACACTTACACAGCAGGTTTCAGCACAGCAGGTTCCAACACTTACACAGCAGGTTCCAACACTTACACAGCAGGTTCCAACACTTACACAGCAGGTTCCAACACTTACACAGCAGGTTTCAACACAGCAGGTTCCAACACTTACACAGCAGCTTCCAACACTTACACAGCAGGTTCCAACACTTACACAGCAGGTTCCAACACTTACACAGCAGGTTTCAACACAGCAGGTTCCAACACTTACACAGCAGGTTCCAACACTTACACAGCAGGTTTCAGCACAGCAGGTTCCAACACTTACACAGCAGGTTCCAACACTTACACAGCAGGTTCCAACACTTACACAGCAGGTTCCAACACTTACACAGCAGGTTTCAGCACAGCAGGTTTCAGCACTTACACAGCCAGTTATAACACTTACACAGCAGGTTATAACACTTACACAGCAGGTTATAACACTTACACAGCAGGTTTCAGCACTTACACAGCAGGTTCCAACACTTACACAGCAAGTTCCAACACTTACACAGCAGGTTATAACACTTACACAGCAGGTTCCAACACTTACACAGCAGTTTTCAACACAGCAGGTTCCAACACTTACACAGCAGGTTAACACTCACACAGCAGGTTTCAACACTTACACAGCAGGTTCCAGAACGTACACAGCAGGTTCCAGAACGTACACAGCAGGTTCCAACACTTACACAGCAGGTTCCAACACTTACACAGCAGGTTCCAACACTTACACAGCAGGTTCCAACACTTACACAGCAGGTTCCAACACTTACACAGCAGGTTCCAACACTTACACAGCAGGTTCCAACACTTACACAGCAGGTTCCAACACTTACACAGCAGGTTCCAACACTTACACAGCAGGGTTACATGATTGTCCGTGTATGTACAGTACCAGTCAACAGTTTGGACATTCCAGGGTTTTTCTTTATTTTTACTGTTTTCTACATTGTAGAATAATACATGATACATCAACACTATGAAATAACACACATATGGAATCATGTAGTAACCAAAAAAGTGTTAAACAAATCAAAATATATTTTCTGTTTGAGATTCTTCAAATTAGCCACCCGTTGCCTTGATGACAGCTTTGCACCCTCTTGACCTTCTGGGAGTGTCTGTGTGTGGCAACGTTCTGCTTTACTACAACCCCTGCTAAAGACTCACACACACACAACACACATCAACTACATAGCAGGTTATAACACTGGTACACAACATACATCAACTACATAGCCGGTTATAACACTGGTACACAACACACATCACTTACATAGCCGGTTATAACACTGGTAAACAACACACATCAACTACATAGCAGGTTATAACACTGGTACACAACACACATCAACTACATAGCAGGTTATAACACTGGTACACAACACACATCAACTACATAGCAGGTTATAACACTGGTACACAACACACATCACTTACATAGCAGGTTATAACACTGATACACAACATACATCACTTACATAGCAGGTTATAACACTGGTACACAACATACTAGAGGTAGACCGATTATGATTTTTCAACGCCAATACCGATTATTGGAGGACCAAAAAAGCCGATACCGATTAAATCGGCCAATTTTTATATTTTATTTGTAATAATGACAATTACAACAATACTGAATGAACACTTATTTTAACATAATATAATACATCCATCAAATCAATTTAGCCTCAAATAAATAATGAAACTTTAAATGTGGTTTAAATAATGCAAAAACAAAGTTTTGGAGAAGAAAGTAAAAGTGCAATATGTGCTATGTAAGAAAGCTAACGTTTCAGTTCCTTGCTCAGAACATGAGAACATATTTATTTATTTATTTTACCTTTATTTAACCAGGTAGGCAAGTTGAGAACAAGTTCTCATTTACAATTGCGACCTGGCCAAGATAAAGCAAAGCAGTTCGACAGATACAACAACACAGAGTTACACATGGAGTAAAACAAACATACAGTCAATAATAAAGTATAAACAAGTCTATATACAATGTGAGCAAATGAGGTGAGAAGGGAGGTAAAGGCAAAAAAAGGCCTTGGTGGCAAGGTAAATACAATATAGCAAGTAAAACACTGGAATGGTAGTTTTGCAATGGAAGAATGTGCAAAGTAGAAATAAAAATAATGGGGTGCAAAGGAGCAAAATAAATAAATAAATTAAATACAGTTGGGAAAGAGGTAGTTGATAGGGCTAAATTATATGTGGGCTATGTACAGGTGCAGTAATCTGTGAGCTGCTCTGACAGTTGGTGCTTAAAGCTAGTGAGGGAGATAAGTGTTTCCAGTTTCAGAGATTTTTGTAGTTCGTTCCAGTCATTGGCAGCAGAGAACTGGAAAGAGAGGCGGCCAAAGAAATAATTGGTTTTGGGGGTGACTAGAGAGATATACCTGCTGGAGCGTGTGCTACAGGTGGGAGATGCTATGGTGACCAGCGAGCTGAGATAAGGGGGGACTTTACCTAGCAGGGTCTTGTAGATGACATGGAGCCAGTGGGTTTGGCGACGAGTATGAAGCGAGGGCCAGCCAACGAGAGCGTACAGGTCGCAATGGTGGGTAGTGTATGGGGCTTTGGTGACAAAACGGATTGCACTGTGATAGACTGCATCCAGTTTGTTGAGTAGGGTATTGGAGGCTATTTTGTAAATTACATCGCCAAAGTCGAGGATTGGTAGGATGGTCAGTTTTACAAGGGTATGTTTGGCAGCATGAGTGAAGGATGCTTTGTTGCGAAATAGGAAGCCAATTCTAGATTTAACTTTGGATTGGAGATGTTTGATATGGGTCTGGAAGGAGAGTTTACAGTCTAACCAGACACCTAAGTATTTGTAGTTGTCCACGTATTCTAAGTCAGAGCCGTCCAGAGTAGTGATGTTGGACAGGCGGGTAGGTGCAGGTAGTGATCGGTTGAAGAGCATGCATTTAGTTTTACTTGTATTTAAGAGCAGTTGGAGGCCACGGAAGGAGAGTTGTATGGCATTGAAGCTTGCCTGGAGGGTTGTTAACACAGTGTCCAAAGAAGGGCCGGAAGTATACAGAATGGTGTCGTCTGCGTAGAGGTGGATCAGAGACTCACCAGCAGCAAGAGCGACCTCATTGATGTATACAGAGAAGAGAGTTGGTCCAAGAATTGAACTCTGTGGCACCCCCATAGAGACTGCCAGAGGTCCGGACAACAGACCCTCAGATTTGACACACTGAACTCTATCAGAGAAGTAGTTGGTGAACCAGGCGAGGCAATCATTTGAGAAACCAAGGCTGTTGAGTCTGCCGATGAGGATGTGGTGATTGACAGAGTCGAAAGCCTTGGCCAGATCAATGAATACGGCTGCACAGTAATGTTTCTTATCGATGGCGGTTAAGATATCGTTTAGGACCTTGAGCGTGGCTGAGGTGCACCCATGACCAGCTCTGAAACCAGATTGCATAGCAGAGAAGGTATGGTGAGATTCAAAATGGTCGGTAATCTGTTTGTTGACTTGGCTTTCGAAGACCTTAGAAAGGCATGGTAGGATAGATATAGGTCTGTAGCAGTTTGGGTCAAGAGTGTCCCCCCCTTTGAAGAGGGGGATGACCGCAGCTGCTTTCCAATCTTTGGGAATCTCAGACGACACGAAAGAGAGGTTGAACAGGCTAGTAATAGGGGTGGCAACAATTTCGGCAGATAATTTTAGAAAGAAAGGGTCCAGATTGTCTAGCCCGGCTGATTTGTAGGGGTCCAGATTTTGCAGCTCTTTCAGAACATCAGCTGAATGGATTTGGGAGAAGGAGAAATGGGGAAGGCTTGGGCGAGTTGCTGTTGGGGGTGCAGTGCTGTTGACAGGGGTAGGAGTAGCCAGGTGGAAAGCATGGCCAGCAGTAGAAAAATGCTTATTGAAATTTTCAATTATGGTGGATTTATCAGTGGTGACAGTGTTTCCTATCTTCAGTGCAGTGGGCAGCTGGGAGGAGGTGTTCTTATTCTCCATGGACTTTACAGTGTCCCAGAACTTTTTTGAGTTAGTGTTGCAAGAAGCAAATTTCTGCTTGAAAAAGCTAGCCTTGGCTTTTCTAACTGCCTGTGTATAATGGTTTCTAGCTTCCCTGAACAGCTGCATATCACGGGGGCTGTTCGATGCTAATGCAGAACGCCATAGGACGTTTTTGTGTTGATTAAGGGCAGTCAGGTCTGGGGAGAACCAAGGGCTATATCTGTTCCTGGTTCTAAATTTCTTGAATGGGGCATGTTTATTTAAGATGGTTAGGAAGGCATTTTTAAAAAATATCCAGGCATCCTCTACTGACGGGATGAGGTCAATATCCTTCCAGGATACCCCGGCCAGGTCGATTAGAAAGGCCTGCTCGCTGAAGTGTTTCAGGGAGCGTTTTACAGTGATGAGAGGAGGTCGTTTGACCGCTGACCCATTACGGATGCAGGCAATGAGGCAGTGATCGCTGAGATCTTGGTTGAAGACAGCAGAGGTGTATTTAGAGGGGAAGTTGGTTAGGATGATATCTATGAGGGTGCCCGTGTTTAAGGCTTTGGGGAGGTACCTGGTAGGTTCATTGATAATTTGTGTGAGATTGAGGGCATCAAGTTTAGATTGTAGGATGGCTGGGGTGTTAAGCATGTTCCAGTTTAGGTCGCCTAGCAGCACGAGCTCTGAAGATAGATGGGGGGCAATCAGTTCACATATGGTGTCCAGAGCACAGCTGGGGGCAGAGGGTGGTCTATAGCAGGCGGCAACGGTGAGAGACTTGTTTTTAGAAAGGTGGATTTTTAAAAGTAGAAGTTCAAATTGTTTGGGTACAGACCTGGATAGTAGGACAGAACTCTGCAGGCTATCTTTGCAGTAAATTGCAACACCGCCCCCTTTGGCAGTTCTATCTTGTCTGAAAATGTTGTAGTTTGGAATTAAAATGTCTGAATTTTTGGTGGTCTTCCTAAGCCAGGATTCAGACACAGCTAGAACATCCGGGTTGGCAGAGTGTGCTAAAGCAGTGAAAAGAACAAACTTAGGGAGGAGGCTTCTAATGTTAACATGCATGAAACCAAGGCTATTACGGTTACAGAAGTCGTCAAAAGAGAGCGCCTGGGGAATAGGAGTGGAGCTAGGCACTGCAGGGCCTGGATTCACCTCTACATCGCCAGAGGAACATAGGAGGAGTAGAATAAGGGTGCGACTGAAAGCAATAAGAATTGGTCGTCTAGAACGTCTGGAACAGAGAGTAAAAGGAGGTTTCTGGGGGCGATAAAATAGCATCAAGGTATAATGTACAGACAAAGGTAAGGTAGGATGTGAATACAGTGGAGGTAAACCTAGGTATTGAGTGATGAAGAGAGAGATATTGTCTCTAGAAACATCATTGAAACCAGGAGATGTCATTGCATGTGTGGGTGGTGGAACTAATAGGTTGGATAAGGTATAATGAGCAGGACTAGAGGCTCTACAGTGAAATAAGCCAATAAACACTAACCAGAACAGCAATGGACAAGACATATTGACATTAAGGAGAGGCATGCTTAGTCGAGTGATCAAAAGGGTCCAGTGAGTGGAGAGGTTGGTTTAGGGTCACGGCGATTTAGACAGCTAGCCAAGCCAACCGGTAGCAAGCTAGCATAGGATGGAGTCTGTTGTTAGCCACCTCTTGCGTTCGGTCAGTAGATTAGTGGGGTTCCGTGTGGTAGAGGGGATTAATCCAAATCACACAACAACAAAAATAAGAACAATAGATATAGTTATAGAGGCCCGAGAAGAAAACATAATAATTCAAATAAATAAATTGTCCGATTGTCTATTCAGATAGCAGCCGGAAAGACAGCTAACGGTTAGCGGGCCGCAGATGGGCGTTCCGGTAACGTCGCGACAGAGGAGCCAGCCGGATCTCCTTCAGGTAGATAACGTCGGCAGTCCGGTTGTGAAGGCCCGGTGGGGCTCCGCGTAGGCAGTGAAACGGGTCCGGATAGGTGACTGCAGCCCAGGAGTGAATGATGGAACTCAGGCGTGATTGACGGAGCTGGCTAGCACCGGAACAATCGATGTTTGCTCCGGAATCGACGAAAGCCGACTGTCACACGGATAGCAGCTAGCTAGCTGTGAGATCCGGGTATGAACGTCCAGAGAGCAGTTGAAAACCAGGGACATGGAGAGAAAAAAATGGTCCGGTATGTTCCGTTCCGAGCCGCGCTGCGCCGTACAAAACTGGCGATAGATTTTCGATAGATTTTCGAACTAAAGGACAGCCGATGACCACAAACCGTGGTTAGCTTCTGATTAGCTTCTGGGCTAGCTCCTGGCTAGCTTCTGGCTAGTTTCTGGCCAGCCTCCTGGAGTTTCTGGCTAGCTTCCTGAAGGATTGCAGATCTGAGGTAAATAATACTTTTTTATAAATATAAATTGGTGAGGCTGGTTGCAGGAGAGTGTTTAGAAGATGAGTTGATGGAAAATAAAAATAAAATGTATGTGAAAAAAGTTGTAAATATATATATATACAGGACACGACAAGACGAGGACAAAAGACGTCTGAACTGCTATGCGATCTTGGATGAATGTTGAAAGCTGGTGGTTCCTTTTAACATGAGTCTTCAATATTCCCAGGTAAGAAGTTTTAGGTTGTAGTTATTATAGGAATTATAGGACTATTTCTCTCTATACCATTTGTATTTCACAAACCTTTGACTATTGGATGTTCTTATAGGCACTTTAGTATTGCCAGTGTAACAGTATAGCTTCCGTCCTTCTCCTCGCCCCAACCTGGGCTCGAACCAGGAACACATCGACAACAGCCACCCTCGAAGCAGCGTTACCCATCGCTCCACAAAAGCCACGGCCCTTGCAGAGCAAGGGGAACAACTACTCCAAGTCTCAGAGCGAGTGACGATTGAAACGCTATTAGCTCGCCCCCCGCTAACTAGCTAGTCATTTCACATCGGTTACACCAGCCTGATCTCGGTAGTTGATTGGCTTGAAGTCATAAACAGCGCAATGCTTGAAGCATTGTGAAGAGCTGCTGGCAAAACGCATGAAATTGCTGTTAGAATGAATGCTTATGAGCCTGCTGCTACCTACCACCGCTCAGTCAGACTGCTCTATAAAATCATAGACTTAATTATAACATAATAACACACAGAAATACGAGCCGTAGGTCATTAATATGGTTAAACTATCATCTCGAAAACAAAATGTTTATTCTTTCACTGAAATACGGAACTGTATTTTATCTAACGGGTGGCATCCATCAGTCTAAATATTCCTGTTACATTACACAACCTTCAATGTTATGTCATAATTACGTAAAATTCTAGAAAATTAGTTCGCAACGAGCCAAGCGGCCCAAACTGTTGCATATACCCCGACTCTGT
The DNA here is from genome assembly GCF_057628025.1 of Oncorhynchus mykiss. Classification (NCBI taxonomy): domain Eukaryota; kingdom Metazoa; phylum Chordata; class Actinopteri; order Salmoniformes; family Salmonidae; genus Oncorhynchus; species Oncorhynchus mykiss. The sequence goes on from NC_143034.1 coordinate 10,194,758, forward strand.
GTGCAATGAACGCAAGAGAAGTGACACAATTTCACCTGGTTAATATTGCCTGCTAACCTGGATTTATTTTAGCTAAATATGCAGGTTTAAAAATATATACTTCTGTGTATTGATTTTAAGAAAGGCATTGATGTTTATGGTTAGGTACACATTGGAGCAACGATACGCACCGCATCGATTATATACAACACAGGACACGCTAGGGAAACTAGTAATATCATCAACCATGTGTAGTTAACTAGTGATTATGATTGATTGATTGTTCTTTATAAGATAAGTATAATGCTAGCTAGCAACTTACCTTGGCTTACTGCATTCGCGTAACAGGCTCGTGGAATGCAATGTAAGGCAGGTGGGTAGAGTGTTGGACTAGTTAACCGTAAGGTTGCAAGATTGAATCCCCAAGCTGACAAGGTAAAAATCTGTCGTTCTGCCCCTGAACAAGGCAGTTGACCCTCTGTTCCTCGGTAGACCATCATTGTAAATAAGAATTTGTTCTTAACTGACTTGCCTAGTTAAATAAAGGTGTAAAAAAAAAAAAATCTGCCAAATCGGTGTCCAAAACTACCCTAATGAATCGGTCATTCTGATTAATCAGTCAACCTCTATAACATACATCACTTAGGTTATAACACTGGTACACAACACACATCACTTACATAGCAGGTTATAACACTGGTAAACAACATACATCACTTACATAGCAGGTTATAACACTGGTAAACAACATACATCACTTACATAGCAGGTTATAACACTGGTAAACAACATACATCACTTAGAAAGCAGGTTATAACACTGGTAAACAACATACATCAACTACATAGCAGGTTATAACACTGGTAAACAACATACATCACTTACATAGCAGGTTATAACACTGGTAAACAACATACATCACTTACATAGCAGGTTATAACACTGGTAAACAACACACATCACTTACATAGCAGGTTATAACACTGGTAAACAACATACATCACTTACATAGCAGGTTATAACACATAGCATGGTTACATGATTGTCTGTCTGCAGTCTGGGCTATGTAAGGCTCTGTGTATGTAAGAGTGTGTATGTAAGAGTGTGTATGTAAGAGTGTGTATGTAAGAGTGTGTACGTAAGAGTGTGTACGTAAGAGTGTGTATGTAAGAGTGTGTACGTAAGAGTGTGTACGTAAGAGTGTGTGTTTAAGAGTGTGTGCGTAAGAGTGTGTATGTAAGAGTGTGTATGTAAGAGTGTGTGTGTGTAAGTTACACATCATGGTTATTATGTCTCATCCCTGCTTAACCCTGAGACCAATCAGTAAGAGTAGTAGCATTACCACTGCTCTCAGTGTCCTAATGCCTGGTGGATAATACCTAAACCTCCAGGAGGGGCCCTGGCTGGGCCGCTTACTGCCCCACTTAGAGGCCTCATCCTGGGCCGCGGGCGAGCCAGAGGGTGGGGTGGGATGGGTATTCTTGGTGCTGTCGGGTGAGTGCTAACGCTAAGCTAGCCCCATAATAAGATCAGCCCACAGTGCCAGGGCTAAATCAGACAGCAGACACGTGAGGTACAGGTAGTTCAGGGCCGTCTGGCTGCTGTCTATAGAACAGTAAAACACAGTGGGTTTTAATCCTGGTTCTGAGGGGCGAACATGTTCATGTTTTAATCCTGGTTCTGAGGGGCGAACATGTTCATGTTTTAATCCTTAACACTATTCAGTTGAATCCCGCTAATCAACACATCATTAAACCTTTCATTAGTGGAATCAGGTGTGCGATACTCAGAACCATGTGGTATAAGGTAGGGACATATAGATGAGTAGTATAGGATAGTACAGGATACTCAGAACCATGTGGTATATATTAACCTGTACAGGGCTAATTGTTATGTATATAGTAGTATAGGATACTCAGAACCATGTGGTATATATTAACCTGTACAGGGCTAATTGTTATGTATATAGTAGTATAGGATAGTACAGGATACTCAGAGCCATGTGGTACACACAGTTAGATGTAGACCAGGTAGTCTACATCCACTGTGGTCCGTGGACTGGCGCCGGCCCCTGGGATGATACTGAGCGGTCCATCAGATAGTTAACTGACAGTGACGTAGTTACTGCCGGTTCGAATCCCGGGGTCTGACGGGACCCGGGAGTTGCTGGAATCAAATCCTAGATGCCGTTGCCTGTCATTGTGCCCTTGAGCAAGGCACTTAAAACCCCCACAACTGCTCCACGGGCGCCCAGTGTGGCAGCCCCCTGCTCTAACCTCTCCAACCTGTATACAGGTGTCCTATCTTAATGTGATCACTCTGTTTTCGTAGAGAATTTTCCTGCACAGCAGAAAATTCTTAATTTGATATTTTTGGGGGGCTTCTAAAGTTCGTAATTTACACTGTAAAATCTCTGAATGTATCAACCCCTACAAACATGTCTATTAATCAGAATTCACATAATAATTCAAATGTCCTGTTGCTGCAGGATTGTTTTCCTGCTGTGAGAAACTAGTCAAATTAAAATGTAACATCTTTTTGTGTCTTTCAGAAGGGTTGGGATCATTTGGGTTTGACCTTGTATACAGATGGTGAATAAAATGATTGCCATAATTTGATGTAGCTAAACGGTCCTTGGACATCAACTCATCCTCCTTCCTTCTCTCTAACCTTAAGGCTACCTGCCTATTACCTTCTCCCTGAAAATGAACAGCATAATGTGCTACAAGTAGAGACCGACCTGGAAAAGGTCTCCATAAAGAAGGAGAGGGGGGAGGGAAAAGGTCTCCATAAAGAAGGAGAGGGGGAGAGGGGGAAGGTCTCCATAAAGAGGGAGAGGGGGAAGGTCTCCATAAAGAAGGAGAGGGGGAAGGTCTCCATAAAGAAGGAGAGGGGAGAGGGGGAAGGTCTCCATAAAGAAGGGGAGGGGAGAGGGGGAAGGTCTCCAAAAAGAGGGAGAGGGGGAAGGTCTCCATAAAGAAGGAGAGGGGGAGAGGGGGAAGGTCTCCATAAAGAGGGAGAGGGGGAAGGTCTCCATAAAGAAGGGGAGGGGAGGGGGAAGGTCTCCATAAAGAAGGAGAGGGGGAGAGGGGGAAGGTCTCCATAAAGAGGGAGAGGGGGAAGGTCTCCATAAAGAGGGAGAGGGGGAAGGTCTCCATAAAGAAGGAGAGGGGGAAGGTCTCCATAAAGAGGGAGAGGGGGAAGGTCTCCATAAAGAGGGAGAGGGGGAAGGTCTCCATAAAGAAGGAGAGGGGGAAGGTCTCCATAAAGAGGGAGAGGGGGAAGGTCTCCATAAAGAGGGAGAGGGGGAAGGTCTCCATAAAGAGGGAGAGGGGGAAGGTCTCCATAAAGAGGGAGAGGGGGAAGGTCTCCATAAAGAAGGAGAGGGGGAAGGTCTCCATAGAGGGAGAGGGGGAAGGTCTCCATAAAGAAGGGGAGGGGAGAGGGGGAAGGTCTCCATAAAGAAGGGGAGGGGAGAGGGGAAAGGTCTCCATAAAGAGGGAGAGGGGGAAGGTCTCCATAAAGAAGGAGAGGGGGAGGGAGAAGGTCTCCATAAAGAGGGAGAGGGGGAAGGTCTCCATAAAGAAGGAGAGGGGGAGGGAGAAGGTCTCCATAAAGAGGGAGAGTGGGAAGGTCTCCATAAAGAAGGAGAGGGGGAGGGAGAAGGTCTCCATAAAGAAGGGGAGGGGAGAGGGGGAAGGTCTCCATAAAGAGGGAGAGGGGGAAGGTCTCCATAAAGAAGGAGAGGGGGAAGGTCTCCATAAAGAAGGAGAGGGGGAAGGTCTCCATAAAGAGGGAGAGGGGGAAGGTCTCCATAAAGAAGGAGAGGGGGAAGGTCTCCATAAAGAGGGAGAGGGGGAAGGTCTCCATAAAGAAGGGGAGGGGAGAGGGGGAAGGTCTCCATAAAGAAGGGGAGGGGAGAGGGGGAAGGTCTCCATAAAGAGGGAGAGGGGGAAGGTCTCCATAAAGAAGGAGAGGGGGGGGAGAAGGTCTCCATAAAGAGGGAGAGGGGGAAGGTCTCCATAAAGAAGGAGAGGGGGAGGGAGAAGGTCTCCATAAAGAGGGAGAGGGGGAAGGTCTCCATAAAGAAGGAGAGGGGGAGGGAGAAGGTCTCCATAAAGAAGGGGAGGGGAGAGGGGGAAGGTCTCCATAAAGAGGGAGAGGGGGAAGGTCTCCATAAAGAAGGAGAGGGGGAAGGTCTCCATAAAGAAGGAGAGGGGGAAGGTCTCCATGAAGAAGGAGAGGGGGAAGGTCTCCATAAAGAAGGGGAGGGGAGAGGGGGAAGGTCTCCATAAAGAAGGAGAGTGGAGAGGGGGAAGGTCTCCATGAAAAAGGAGAGGGGGAGAGGGGGAAGGTCTCCATAAAGCAGGGGAGGGGAGAGGGGGAAGGTCTCCATAAAGAAGGAGAGGGGAGAAGGAAGGAGAGGAGGAGGGAGAAGGAAGGATAGGAGGAGGGAGAAGGAAGGAGAGGGGGAGGGAGAAGGAAGGAGAGGGGGAGGGAGAAGGAAGGAAAGGGGGAGGGAGAAGGAAGGAAAGGGGGAGGGAGGGGGAGGGGGAAGGAAGGAGGAGGGGAGAGAGGTGAGAAATAGCTACAAAGATTAACAATAGCCAGCTAGAAAGTAAATTCAGTCCTTTGGGAATATGATGATTATTATCATCATAATGTCTTATAGAATGTGGTTTCCCCCCCGCTCTTTCCTCTCCTCACCTCTCAACATACACATTCCACACACACAATAGAAAACCCCACCCATCCACACTCACACAAATAATATAAACATTCCATACTCAAACATGCACTTACATGCAGGGTTTGTAACTTCTGTCTAACACCAATGTATTACACACACTTACGTGCTCAAACACACACAGAGACACACACATACACACACACACACACACACACTGTAATTTCTGTTTACTCATTATCAGGTTTAATCCAGTGAACTCTGTTTGACCCTATTCTCTCTCTCTCTCTCTCTCTCTCAACCTCCCTTTCTCTCTCCCAATCTCTCTCTCCCACCCCCTCTCTCCCTCCCAATCTCTCCCTCTCTCCCACCCCTCTCCCCTCTCTCTCCCACCCCCTCTCCCCTCTCTCCTCTCTCACCCCCTCTCCTCTCTCCTCTCTCCCACCCCCTTCTCTCTCTCTCCCCTCTCCTCTCTCTCTCCCACCCCCTCTCCTCACTCTCTCTCCCACCCCCCCTCTCTCCTCTCTCTCCCCTCTCCTCTCTCTCCCCTCTCCTCTCTCTCCCCTCTCTCCTCTCCCCTCTCCTCTCTCTCTCTCACCCCCTCTCTCCCCTCTCTCTCTCCCTCCCACCCCCTCTCTCTCTCTCTCTCTCTCTCTCTCCCACCCCCCCCCTCTCCTCTCTCTCCCCCCTCTCTCTCTCTCTCTCTCTCCCCCCTCTCCTCTCTCTCTCTCTCCCTCCCCTCTCCTCTCTCTCCTCTCCCTCCCACCCCCCCTCTCCTCTCTCTCCCCTCTCTCTCTCCCACCCTCTCTCTCCCCTCTCCTCTCTCTCCAGTCATTGCCACCATGCGAGACCTGAAGCGTAAAGACAAGCTGGTGGAGGCAGCAGGTGATGCGTACGGGAAGAGCCTCTCTCTAGCTGTGTTGGACGTGTGTACGGACGAGTCAGTCAAACAGTGTATCGACGGAATCAAGGACAGACATGTGGACGTACTCAGTAAGGAACAACCTTTGTGATCTATGGACTTCTCTGAAGGCGTCCCAAATGGCACCCTATTCTCTACGTTCTCAGGAAGGAACAACCTTTGATTTTATGACGCAAGGCAACACTTCTGTCAAAACCAAAATCTATAAACCAGAGCCATCTAGGTGCCATCTAGGTGCCATCTAGGACACTGTCAAGGTATAAAATACTATGTACTGTCGTAGGTTCTCAACTATACAACACACATCTCCCTCCATCCTGACTTTAACCATTAGGGATAAACCATGCAAAACTGACCTCAGTTCAGATCATAGTTCATTGAGAGACTGGAGAGGCCACAGTAAAACTGACCTCAGTTCAGATCATAGTTCATTGAGAGACTGGAGAGGCCACAGTAAAACTGACCTCAGTTCAGATCATAGTTCATTGAGAGACTGGAGAGGCCAGAGTAAACTGACCTCAGTTCAGGGGCCATATGTATGAAGCGTCTCAGACTAGGAGTGCTGATCTAGGATCAGGTGCCCCTCCTGTCAATGAAGTCTTATTCATTGTGTTCTAGAAGGCAACATTTATCCTAGATCATCGCTCCTTAGATGCTTGATGTATACCAGGGGTACTCAACTACTCAGTGGTGTAAAGTACTTCATAAGTATAAATACTTTAAAGTACTACTTAAGTAGTTTTTTGGGGTATCTGTACTTTACTTTATTATTCATTTGTTTCACAACTTTTACTTCATTACCAAAGAAAATAATGTATTTTTTACTCCTTACATTTTCCCTGACACCCAAAAGTACTCGTTACATGTTGAATGCTTAGCAGGACAGGAAAATTGTCTAATTCACCCAGTTATCAAGAGAACATGGTCATCCCTACTGCCTCTGATCTGGCTGACTCACTAAACAGAGAACATGGTCATCCCTACTGCCTCTGATCTGGCTGACTCACTAAACACACGTTTTGTTTGTAAGTTATGTTTGAGTGTTGGAGTGTCGGAGTGTTGGAGTGTTGGGGTGTCAGAGTGGTGGAGTGTCGGAGTGGTGGAGTGTCGGAGTGGTGGAGTGGTGGAGTGTCGGAGTGGTGGAGTGTCGGAGTGGTGGAGTGTCGGAGTGTTGGAGTGTTGGGGTGTCAGAGTGGTGGAGTGTCGGAGTGGTGGAGTGTCGGAGTGGTGGAGTGTCGGAGTGTCGGAGTGTCGGAGTGGTGGAGTGTCGGAGTGGTGGAGTGTCGGAGTGTCGGAGTGGGTGGAGTGTCGGAGTGGTGGAGTGTCGGAGTGGTGGACGTGTCGGAGTGTCGGAGTGGTGGAGTGTCGGAGTGGTGGAGTGTCGGAGTGGTGGAGTGTCGGAGTGGTGGAGTGTCGGAGTGGTGGAGTGTCGGAGTGGTGGAGTGTCGGAGTGTCGGAGTGTCGGAGTGTCGGAGTGGTGGAGTGGTGGAGTGTCGGAGTGTCGGAGTGTCGGAGTGGTGGAGTGTCGGAGTGTTGGAGTGTGCCCCTGGCCCCTGGCTATCTGTAAAGAAAAACTAAATGGTCCCATCTGGTTTGCTTAATATAAGGAATTTGAAATTATTTATACTTTTACGTTTGATACGAGTAGTATATTTGAGCAATTACATTTACTTTTGATACTTAAGTATATTTAAAACCAAATACTTTTAGACTTTTACTCAAGTAGTATTTTACTGGGTGATTTTACTTTCTATTAAGGTATCTTTACTTTTACTCAAGCATGACAACTGGGTACTTTATCCACCACTGACTGTGAGTATCCACTGCAACTACTATTTGAGAAGGTCCGGGCACACACATTTCCTAGGTGGCAAAGGTCCTAGGTGGCCAAGGTCCTAGATGGCAAAGGTCCTAGGTGGCAAAGGTCCTAGGTGGCAAAGGTCCTAGGTGGCAAAGGTCCTAGGTGGCAAAGGTCCTAGGTGGCAAAGGTCCTAGGTGGCAAAGGTCCTAGATGGCAAAGGTCCTAGGTTACATAGGTCCTAGGTGGCAAAGGTCCTAGGTGGCAAAGGTCCTAGGTGGCAAAGGTCCTAGGTGGCAAAGGTCCTAGGTGGCAAAGGTCCTAGGTGGCAAAGGTCCTAGGTGGCAAAGGTCCTAGGTGGCAAAGGTCCTAGGTGGCAAAGGTCCTAGGTGGCAAAGGTCCTAGGTGGCCAAGGTCCTAGGTGGCCAAGGTCCTAGGTGGCAAAGGTCCTAGATGGCAAAGGGATATTGTGATTCATCAGCCTGGTGCATTCTACTATTACAACTCTCAACAGCAGTAAGTTGAAAGCCCGACTGAGTTCCTAAAAAGTAGGGACCCGCAGTCCGCATTTACCCCTTTCTGGACCGCGGTCCGCCAGTTGAGTATGGCTGATATGTACTATACAGGCCCTGGTCAGAGACTGGGATAAAGCCTGGTTATAACTCAGTGTAGTGACAGACTGGGATAAAGCCTGGTTATAACTCAGTGTAGTGAGAGACTGGGATAAAGCCTGGTTATAACTCAGTGTAGTGACAGACTGGGATAAAGCCTGGTTATAACTCAGTGTAGTGAGAGACTGGGATAAAGCCTGGTTATAACTCAGTGTAGTGAGAGACTGGGATAAAGCCTGGTTATAAGTTAGTGTAGTGGGAGACTGGGCTAAAAGCCTGGTTATAACTCAGTGTAGTGAGAGCCTGGGATAAAGCCTGGTTATAACTCAGTGTAGTGAGAGACTGGGATAAAGCCTGGTTATAACTCAGTGTAGTGAGAGACTGGGATAAAGCCTGGTTATAACTCAGTGTAGTGAGAGACTGGGATAAAGCCTGGTTATAAGTTAGTGTAGTGGGAGACTGGGCTAAAAGCCTGGTTATTACTCAGTGTAGTGAGAGACTGGGATAAAGCCTGGTTATAACTCAGTGTAGTGAGATACTGGGATAAAGCCTGGTTATAACTCAGTGTAGTGAGAGACTGGGATAAAGCCTGGTTATAACTCAGTGTAGTGAGAGACTGGGATAAAGCCTGGTTATAACTCAGTGTAGTGAGAGACCGGGATAAAGCCTTAGGTTATACTGCCACCCGGTGGTGACTATTGGAACACAACTGAAGAGACGAGAGTGCTCTGATCACCTATGTGAACAGGGGTGTCACTCTTTCCTTCTGGTTTCCCTATTCCTTCCTCTCTCTTCACCCTCACCCTCTCTACCTCTTTTCTCTCTCTCCCCCTCATTCTCCCTCTCACCTCTCTCTACCCATCCTTCTCCTATCCACTCTTTCCCACGTATCTCGCCCCCTCTTTCTCCCTCTCATCCCTCTCTCCCACTCCTTCTCTCTTCCACTCCCTCCCACCTCTCTCTCCCCCTCCCTCCCTCCCCTCCCTCCCTCCCCCCCACCTCTCTCTCCCTCTCATCCCTCTCTCCCACTCCTTCTCTATTCCACTCCCTCCCACCTCTCTCCCCCTCCCTCCCTCCCTCCCCTCTCTCCCCTCCCTCCCTCCCCCCACCTCTCTCTCCCTCTCATCCCTCTCTCCCACTCCTTCTCTATTCCACTCCCTCCCACCTCTCTCTCCCTCTCCCTCCCTCCCCTCTCTCCCTCCCTCCCCCCACCTCTCTCTCCCTCTCATCCCTCTCTCCCACTCCTTCTCTATTCCACTCCCTCCCACCTCCCTCCCCCCCTCCTTCTCCCATCCACCTCTCTCTCTCTCCCCCTCCTTCTCCCATCCTCCTCCCTCCCTCCCACCCTCCCACCTCTCCTCCCTCCCTCCCACCCTCCCACCTCTCCTCTCCCTCCTCCTCTCTCTCTCTCTAGTTAATAATGCAGGTATAGGTCTGGTGGGACCGGTGGAAAGCATCAGTATAGCTGAGATGAAGAGTGTGTTTGAGACCAACTTCTTCGGTGTGATCCGGATGATCAAGGAGGTGATGCCAGATATGAAGAAGAGGAAGGGAGGACACATCATAGTGGTCAGCAGTGTCATGGGACTACAGGGTATGGAACTATACTTTATTGATTGATTGATTGATTGATTGATTGATTGATTGATTGATTGATTGGCTGATGTGAAAAAGAGGAGGGGATACACATCATAGTGGTCCAAGCGATATGTGGCAAATGTCATATGTTCACTTTTTAATAAAAGCACGAAACTCGGTACACTTGTACAGTTTGAGGCCCTGAACATTTTCAGATATGGAGGCATTGCAAAAACGCCTCCTGGCAGCCGTGGCGGCCATTTTAATGTTCTGCCACAGTCGGACAGTGTGTTTTCTTGTCCTATCTGCTGAACCAGACATGAATACACAGAAAAGGTGATGCCTACATCTACGTTTTGATGGTGAAGGATGACAATGGTTCCGTGTACAACATCATAAACGGTTGAGAAGATGATATAATGGTGGACTTGTATGTAACGGTGAAGGATGACAGTGGTTCCGTGTACAACATGATAAACGGTTGAGAAGATGATATAATGGTGGACTTGTATGTAACGGTGAAGGATGACAGTGGTTCCGTGTACAACATGATAAACGGTTGAGAAGATGATATAATGGTGGACTTGTATGTAACGGTGAAGGATGACAGTGGTTCCGTGTACAACATGATAAACGGTTGAGAAGATGATATAATGGCGGACTTTTATGTAACGGTGAAGGATGACAGTGGTTCCGTGTACAACATGATAAACGGTTGAGAAGATGATATAATGCTGGACTTGTAACGGTGAAGGATGACAGTGGTTCCGTGTACAACATGATAAACGGTTGAGAAGATGATATAATGGTGGACTTGTATGTAACGGTGAAGGATGACAGTGGTTCTGTGTACAACATGATAAACGGTTGAGAAGATGATATAATGGTGGACTTGTATGTAACGGTGAAGGATGACAGTGGTTCCGTGTACAACATGATAAACGGTTGAGAAGATGATATAATGGTGGACTTGTATGTAACGGTGAAGGATGACAGTGGTTCCGTGTACAACATGATAAACGGTTGAGAAGATGATATAATGGTGGACTTGTATGTAACGGTGAAGGATGACAGTGGTTCCGTGTACAACATCATAAACGGTTGAGAAGATGATATAATGCTGGACTTGTATGTAACGGTGAAGGATGACAGTGGTTCCGTGTACAACATGATAAACGGTTGAGAAGATGATATAATGGTGGACTTGTATGTAACGGTGAAGGATGACAGTGGTTCCGTGTACAACATGATAAACGGTTGAAAAGATGATATAATGGTGGACGGTATGTAATGGTGAAGGATGACAGTGGTTCCGTGTACAACATGATAAACGGTTGAGAAGATGATATAATGGTGGACTTGTATGTAACGGTGAAGGATGACAGTGGTTCCGTGTACAACATGATAAACGGTTGAGAAGATGATATAATGGTGGACTTGTATGTAACGGTGAAGGATGACAATGGTTCCGTGTACAACATGATAAACGGTTGAGAAGATGATATAGTGCTGGACTTGTATGTAACGGTGAAGGATGACAGTGGTTCCGTGTACAACATCATAAACGGTTGAGAAGATGATATAATGGTGGACTTGTATGTAACGGTGAAGGATGACAGTGGTTCCGTGTACTACAACATAAACGGTTGAGAAGATGATATAATGGTGGACTTGTATGTAACGGTGAAGGATGACAGTGGTTCCGTGTACAACATGATAAACGGTTGAGAAGATGATATAATGGTGGACTTGTATGTAACGGTGAAGGATGACAATGGTTCCGTGTACAACATGATAAACGGTTGAGAAGATGATATAATGGTGGACTTGTATGTAACGGTGAAGGATGACAGTGGTTCCGTGTACAACATGATAAACGGTTGAGAAGATGATATAATGGTGGACTTGTATGTAACGGTGAAGGATGACAATGGTTCCGTGTACAACATGATAAACGGTTGAGAAGATGATATAATGGTGGACTTGTATGTAACGGTGAAGGATGACAATGGTTCCGTGTACAACATGATAAACGGTTGAGAAGATGATATAATGGTGGACTTGTATGTAACGGTGAAGGATGACAGTGGTTCCGTGTACAACATGATAAACGGTTGAGAAGATGATATAATGGTGGACTTGTATGTAACGGTGAAGGATGACAGTGGTTCCGTGTACAACATCATAAACGGTTGAGAAGATGATATAATGGTGGACTTGTATGTAACGGTGAAGGATGACAGTGGTTCCGTGTACAACATGATAAACGGTTGAGAAGATGATATAATGGTGGACTTGTATGTAACGGTGAAGGATGACAGTGGTTCCGTGTACAACATCATAAACGGTTGAGAAGATGATATAATGGTGGACTTGTATGTAACGGTGAAGGATGACAATGGTTCCGTGTACAACATGATAAACGGTTGAGAAGATGATATAATGGTGGACTTGTATGTAACGGTGAAGGATGACAGTGGTTCCGTGTACAACATGATAAACGGTTGAGAAGATGATATAATGGTGGACTTGTATGTAACGGTGAAGGATGACAGTGGTTCCGTGTACAACATCATAAACGGTTGAGAAGATGATATAATGGTGGACTTGTATGTAACGGTGAAGGATGACAGTGGTTCCGTGTACAACATGATAAACGGTTGAGAAGATGATATAATGGTGGACTTGTATGTAACGGTGAAGGATGACAATGGTTCCGTGTACAACATGATAAACGGTTGAGAAGATGATATAATGGTGGACTTGTATGTAACGGTGAAGGATGACAATGGTTCCGTGTACAACATGATAAACGGTTGAGAAGATGATATAATGGTGGACTTGTATGTAACGGTGAAGGATGACAGTGGTTCCGTGTACAACATGATAAACGGTTGAGAAGATGATATAATGGTGGACTTGTATGTAACGGTGAAGGATGACAATGGTTCCGTGTACAACATGATAAACGGTTGAGAAGATGATATAATGGTGGACTTGTATGTAACGGTGAAGGATGACAGTGGTTCCGTGTACAACATGATAAACGGTTGAGAAGATGATATAATGGTGGACTTGTATGTAACGGTGAAGGATGACAGTGGTTCCGTGTACAACATCATAAACGGTTGAGAAGATGATATAATGGTGGACTTGTATGTAACGGTGAAGGGATGACAGTGGTTCCGTGTACAACATGATAAACGGTTGAGAAGATGATATAATGGTGGACTTGTATGTAACGGTGAAGGATGACAGTGGTTCCGTGTACAACATCATAAACGGTTGAGAAGATGATATAATGGTGGACTTGTATGTAACGGTGAAGGATGACAATGGTTCCGTGTACAACATGATAAACGGTTGAGAAGATGATATAATGGTGGACTTGTATGTAACGGTGAAGGATGACAGTGGTTCCGTGTACAACATGATAAACGGTTGAGAAGATGATATAATGGTGGACTTGTATGTAACGGTGAAGGATGACAGTGGTTCCGTGTACAACATCATAAACGGTTGAGAAGATGATATAATGGTGGACTTGTATGTAACGGTGAAGGATGACAGTGGTTCCGTGTACAACATGATAAACGGTTGAGAAGATGATATAATGGTGGACTTGTATGTAACGGTGAAGGATGACAATGGTTCCGTGTACAACATGATAAACGGTTGAGAAGATGATATAATGGTGGACTTGTATGTAACGGTGAAGGATGACAATGGTTCCGTGTACAACATGATAAACGGTTGAGAAGATGATATAATGGTGGACTTGTATGTAACGGTGAAGGATGACAGTGGTTCCGTGTACAACATGATAAACGGTTGAGAAGATGATATAATGGTGGACTTGTATGTAACGGTGAAGGATGACAGTGGTTCCGTGTACAACATGATAAACGGTTGAGAAGATGATATAATGGTGGACTTGTATGTAACGGTGAAGGATGACAGTGGTTCCGTGTACAACATGATAAACGGTTGAGAAGATGATATAATGGTGGACTTGTATGTAACGGTGAAGGATGACAGTGGTTCCGTGTACAACATGATAAACGGTTGAGAAGATGATATAATGGTGGACTTGTATGTAACGGTAAAGCCATGTGAAGAAATTCAATGTAAAATCGCCTGTTTCGTAGACTATTATGTCTGTTGTTCATTTGAAAATTGGATGAAACTCATTTCTTTATGTTTTGTTTTTTGTACATAATGCTTGTGAACATATGTGGTAGTAGTGGGGATCCTGGTGAAATAGTGCTCTCTGATCTCAGGTGTGGTGTTTAATGACGTGTATGCTGCCTCTAAGTTTGCCATGGAAGGGTTTTGTGAGTGTCTGGCTGTACAGCTGCTCAAGTTTAACGTCACGTGAGTCTCTCTAACACAGATGTTTTCCTAAATTAATGGCTTTATTTTTTACATTTAATATCTATATTTTGTCGGGGACGGACCAATTAAAACATACGATTAGAAACATGATCTCTCTTCTCTCCTTCTCCCCCTCTTTCTTTTCTGTCCTTCTCCCCCTTTCTTTTCTCTCTCCTTCTCCCCCTCTCTTTTCTCTCTCCTTCTCCCCCTCTCTTTTCTCTCTCCATCCCTCTTTCCCTCCTTCTCATCCTCTCCCTCTTCCCTTTCTTTCCCTTTCTTTCTCTCCCTCCTCTCCCTCTTCCCTTTCTTTCTCTCCCTCCTCTCCCCTCCCCTCCCCCCCTCTCCCTCCTCCTAGTATGTCTATGATAGAGCCAGGCCCGGTCCATACAGAGTTTGAATCTAAGATGATTCAGGACGTCCGTCAGAAAGAGTTCCCTGGGGCCGATGCCGATACCGTCAACTACTTTAAAAACGTCTACCTGCCGTCCTCCGTCGACATCTTTGAGACGCTAGGACAGACCCCCGATGACATCGCCAGGGTTAGTCCACCTGCTTGAGTCTCTCTCTCTCTCTCTCTCTCTCTCTCTCTCTCTCTCTCTCTCTCTCTCTCTCTCTCTCTCTCTCTCTCTCTCTCTCTCTCTCTCTCTCTCTCTCTCTCTCTCTCTCTCTCTCTCTCTCTCTCTCTCTCTCTCTCTCTCTCTCTCTCTCTCTCTCTCTCTCTCTCTCTCTCTCTCTCTCTCTCTCTCTCTCTCTCTCCCTCTCTCCCTCTCTCCCTCTCTCCCTCTCTCCCTCTCTCCCTCTCTCCCTCTCTCCCTCTCTCTCTCCCTCTCTCCCTCTCTCTCTCCCTCCCTCTCTCTCCCTCCCTCTCTCTCCCTCTATTTTTTTCTCTCTCTCTCCACCTGTCTTTCTCTCCCTTTCCTCCCCCAGCAGTGCACCAACTAGTCTCTCTCTCCTTCTCTTCCACCCCCAGCAGTGCACTAACTAGTCTCTCTCACTCTCCTGTAGTGTACGAAGAAGGTGATTGAGCAGGGCAGTTCTGCACGGTTCCGGAACCTTACCAACCCGCTGTACACGCCCATCGTGGCACTGAAGTATGCAGATGAGACGGGCGGCCTGTCGGTGCACGCCTTCTACCATATGTTGTTCAACCTGGGGCCCCTGATGCACGTTAGCATGAAGGCTATGCAGTACCTGACCTGTGGATGTCTACGCTCCAGGACCATCTCCCCTAACTAGACACACACACACACACACAGAGACACACGAGCATGCAGAGACAACACACACAGGCACACGGAGGCACACGGAGGCACACACACACACACACTAGTATGCAGTACCTGACCTGTGGATGTCTGCGCTCCAGAACCATCTCACCCAACACACACGGAGGGTCAAGACACACACTCACACGGAGAGAGTCAAGACACACACTCACACGGAGAGAGTCAAGACACACACACAGAGAGTCAAGACACACACACAGAGAGTCAAGACACACTCACACGGAGAGTCAAAACACACGGAGAGTCAAGACACACGGAGAGTCAAGACACACGGAGAGTCAAGACACACGGAGAGTCAAGACACACGGAGAGTCAAGACACACGGAGAGTCAAGACACACGGAGAGTCAAGACACACACGGAGGGTCAAGACACACACGGAGGGTCAAGACACACTCACACAGAGAGTCAAGACACACACTCACACGGAGAGTCAAGACACACACTGTAAAGACAAACTCAAAACACCCCCCTGCAGTTTTAAAGTGTTCCTCCCTCTGTGAGCTGCCATACTTTGTACTGTTTGTTTTGATAGAAGCAGGACCTACAGATGTTGAAATGTAACCTCTCTGTCTGTCTAACATAGACTATGTATGTATAGACACTATCTTGTGTGTAATGCATGTCATTTTGAATAGAATGGATTGGCTTTATTTTGACATTAAAAGCTATTTCTACCTTCTTGAGAAGTCCATGATTTGTGTTGGTACAATAATATGACATTCCATTACTGTTGTCATGTTCCTTAATTATGGTTTTGGGGAATTATTCAGAATAGCTGTTTTGGTCGTTAAGATATAATATATTTGTGTGATTATTCAACCTGATAGAAAAGACAGCAGTGAAGTTGAGATGAATGGAATGTGTAGTCGCTCCGTTAAACCACAAGATGGCGCTATCGACACGTAAATCAATGACAAACAGTTTGAGTGAAGAAGTTGCTTTCTTTGATCAGTTTGGAACCGTGATTAACTGCCAAAATGGTCTTCAAGCCAATTCACATATGATCCGAGATGACTGGGTAAAATATAATGTTATCATGCCTAGTTAAATAAAGGTTAAATAAAATATAAAATTCCATTCAGAAAGAAAGATGAAATTGCGCAATATGCGCAGCCACGACGGTCTAGAGCGCACAGATCTGTATTCTCGCGGGAACAGCGCATATCTCGTTCTGTTAAAACAGGGCAAACAACAACAGCAGCGGGCAACTTTCAAAATCAAGTGTGAAGGGAAAAATCAACATTTCTATCATTTTCTATAACGTTTCCAGATACAACAAACACGATTTAATAGTCGGATTATTTGTCCACGTTCACCCGATCAACATTGATTAGTCTATTGATCTAGCTAGCTTGCTAACTAGCCTTCAGTAAACACGCTGTGGGCGCGCAAGATGGCGGTCAGTGCAGATCATTTGTTTTGGTAGTTGAAGGAATTATTGGATTTCTTTACCCAAATATGACCGTTTGGTAGTTCATTTCTACGGTGATAAACCCCGTATGAATATGGTTTAGTTTGTTTACCAACGTAATTGATTATTTTCTGCAAGTTTTCCACCTCTAAAACTAAGTTTGACACTACTAGATACCCAGATAAGCTTGCTAGCTCAAACTAGCTTGTAGAACGCACATGGAAACTTCCACGACCAGAACCAAAAGGAAAGAAATGGGGAGATCGTCAGATGGACAGTTAACCACAAAAGATGGTGTGGTTGTGGGCACTCCTCTTCAGAATGTAACTGTGGGGGGAGATACTCCAATGGGTGATGACAATGTGGTGAGTATAGAAAACAATACTCACAACTTGCGCCCCTCCAGTCCCCAGCTCAGGCCTGTTACCTTACGACCCCGGCACTCCAGTCAAACCCCAGGGGGAAAGATGAGAGCCACTTATTGAGATGCAATTGTGGTAACAATATCTGGTTATCATATGACAACAACCACTCTGCAGGTGTAGCAGTTTTAAGAGGTGCATTTAAAGGGAAGGTCATCAGTAGGAAGACTCACAACTCTGCAGGTGTAGCAGTTTTAAGAGGTGCATTTAAAGGGAAGGTCATCAGTAGGAAGACTCACCACTCTGCAGGTGTAGCAGTTTTAAGAGGTGCATTTAAAGGGAAGGTCATCAGTAGGAAGACTCACCACTCTGCAGGTGTAGCAGTTTTAATAGGTGCATTTAAAGGGAAGGTCATCAGTAGGAAGACTCACCGCTCTGCAGGTGTAGCAGTTTTAAGAGGTGCATTTAAAGGGAAGGTCGTCAGTAGCAAGACTCACCACTCTGGACGTTGGTTCATTTTAACAGTGAAATGTTTTTATTAGGGAATATTTATGCATCCAACAACAAACAAAACAACGGGATATTATGTCAAGAATTTGAAGAAGAGACTCAGAGTTATAGGTGTATTTCAGGATATCAAAATTATCTTAGGTGGAGATTTTAATTCTGTATCTAATGTGATGATTGACAGATATCCCCCTCCTAACAGATCCAGCATTGTTAATCCTGAGTTTAATAACCGCCATCTTGGATTAGTCGATATTTGGAGATCTAAATGTCCTGATAAAAAGGACTTCACTTGGAGTAACAAGGACATGTCCAGACAGTCAACAATTGACTTCTGGTTGATTTCTAATTCATTAGATAATTCTGTAGTGAAGGTATCAATTGAACCATCAAGTCTTACTGATCATAAAGTTATATTCTTATCTTTAAATAGGAATGGATCTGAAGTTAAACCGAATCGGAGTTATTGGAAACTCAATAGTAGACTGTTGGAAGATGATCATTTCAAGATGGATGCCAAAGATATTATACAAGACAATAGGAAGAAAGCCCAACTATTTAAGTCTTATGGGAAATATTGGGAATTCAGGAAGTGTGAAATAAGACAAACAGCCATATGAAGAGGTAAAGAAATTGCTGAACTTAAAAGATTGAGGGAAGATAAACTTATTAAGGAAATCCTTTCTCTAATCTCTATGGAGGACCTTGATGAAGAAGGAAATGCTCAGTTATTCTCTATACAACTAGACATGGACCGGATGTATGAAGAGAGAGCAAAAGGGGCATTTGTAAGATCAAGAAGGAGATGGTTGGAGGAAGGTGGGGAAAAAATACAAAATACTTTTACAATTTAGAAAGAAAAAATTCTTAATGTACATATTTTCATAAGCTCAATATAGATGGCAAAGAAAATTAAAACCCAAAAGATATTTCAAAATATGTTTCAGAATTCCATGGTAACCTTTATACCAGTCATGCCTGTCCCACTAACAACATATCTGCCTTGCTAGGACTCTGTCAAAGACTGTGCAAAATGTATAGATGAAGACTTCCAAAAGTCTTGTGATCAAATTATTTCTATCAATGAAATAAAAAAATGTACCAGCAAGTTAAAAGATAACAAATCTCCAGGGAATGATGGCATTATCAGTGAATTCTATAAATATTATCAGAAGGATATTATTGAATTTATGTTTCATGTTTTTAAGGAGGCAATTGATTTAGGGGTCCTGCCTGTTTCTATGACACAAGGCCTCCTTTCTGTAATACCCAAACCAAACAAACATTCTATGATGTAAGAAAACTGGAGACCGATCACATTAATGAACAACGATGGAAAGATACTTGCATCCATCTTTTCAGAAAGACTGAAAAAAAGGTGTTGACCAAATCATTGATGAAACCCAGTCTGGTTTTAAGAAGGGCAGACATATAGGTAATAGTATTCTACTAGTATTGGACTTGATAGACGACAATGAGCACACTATGGAAGATAACTTTATTTTATTTGTAGACTTTTACAAGGCATTTGATACAGTTGGACATTATTTTATTTTTGACACTCTTCAATTTTTTTGGTTTTGGTCAATATTTTCAAAATGTAATTAAGACACTTTACAATAATAGTAACAGCTCTGTTAAATTATCCCACGGAACTTTACAGAGATTAGACGTGGAATTAAACAAGGATGCCCAATTTTCTCCTTTCTTATTTTGTATTGATCACACAAGTTATGGCACTTCATATAAATAAGGATAGTTTTAGGGGTATTCAGATACAAGACAAAGAGATAAAATATTGACCAATTGGCTGACGACACCAGCATTTAAAAATATAAAAAAAGATCCTAATGAAGTCAGGGAAGCTATTGAGTGTATTAATGCCTTCCACACATGTATCAGGTTTATCTCTGAATATCAGGAAATGTGACTTAAACTCAGTATGTAATATCCCTGTAAAAGATGTGATCACATATCTTGGTATTACAGTTAGCAAAGATCAGAAAGAAAGGGCCGACTTAAATTTCTCTCCTATTGTAGAGGACATTGGAAAGAGATTTAACTCCTGGTTATTAAGAGATCTTTATCTGGGCGTGTACTGTTATCACAATCTGAAGGTCCAGATGAGTTTATACCTCCCTTGCCTTGGATGGTCCTCTGTCAGTAACTAAAATGGTTGATACTAAATAATTTAACGTCATATGGAGGAATAAAGCTCATTATTTAAGAAAAGCGGTAATATGTAGCACCCAGGGTGAGGGAGGGCTGAATACTCTGGATTTTAAAACCTCTGATATCATATTGAAGATTAAATGGATACAAAACTACTTAAGAAATAAGGATTGCATTTGGAATATCATCCCTAATTTAGTATTCCAACAGATTGGTGGTCTAGAAGTCTTACTAAAATGCAACGTTGATTTGGGTAAAATCCCTATTAAGCTGCAAACTTTCATTGACAAGTACTTCTAACTTGGAACCTCATGTACAAACACAATTTTCCCTACATAGGTAATACAATCTGGAATAATAAAGACATAAAATACAAAAACATCTTTATTTATTTTTTTCTGGAGGGTGGATCAGCTTAATATTGCGGAAAGAATGTTGCTTCCAATGTAATTGTCTGCATCATTTCCAATCCCCCGTATTTTTTTGGGGTAAATATATATATCCATACACGCATGCATATATATACACATATATACATACACATACCTATATAGACATACATATACACATATATACATACACATACCTATATAGACATACATATACACATATATACATACACATACCTATATAGACCTACATATACACATATATACATACACATACCTATATAGACCTACATATACACATATATACATACACATACCTATATAGACCTACATATACACATATATACATACACATACCTATATAGACATACATATACACATATATACATACACATACCTATATAGACATACATATACACATATATACATACACATACCTATATAGACATACATATACACATATATACATATACACATATATACATACACATACCTATATAGACATACATACTTTTTTAAAGAATATACCTTTATTAATATTCCCCGCAAACCCTTCCGCCGATCCCCCAATTGGAGTAAACTAATAAACACTTCTGCTTCTACCTTCAATCCATACATCTTATACACACTCTACAGACACAGTCTACTTTACAATAGTTCTCTCTTGTTTGTTCGTAGTCCTTCCTCTATTTTCTGATGTCCATCCAGTTTGATTTCTATTTGTAACTATGCTATTTCACAAAAGCTCCGAACCTATATGCATTCTAGAGATCCCTTATGCCCTACATTGTTTATCTTGTTATTAGTCCCACCCTTTCAGCTCCACTCAACCCCTCCCATCTGTCTCTCAACATCATCCATTTCGGATTTCTACTTGCCATATATTTTTCAACTGTGCTGTGATGCTTCACAAAAGAATTGAACCTTCCTATTCTATTTGTTGTACTATTTGTTCTGTCCTTTACAGATTGTAAATTAAAAATATATTTTTTTGCTAAAATAATAATTATATTATTGATTGATTGACTATGGCTTTTCAAATCACCCAGTATTGCTATCTGTAGTGTTAGTTCTAGACAAATGTTGCAATTCTTCAGCCATTCCTGGACCTGTGACCAAAAATGAGCTACATATGGACAATACCAAAATAAATGATCTAATGACTCTGCCTCCTCACAGCAGAATCTGCAGAGCTGGGAAGGTTGTATTCCCCATATATATAACATTCTATTAGTTGCAAGAATTTTGACATAGTTACATGACATAGTTTCCTTATATGGGGCGGCAGGGTAGCCTAGTGGTTAGAGGCAGGGTAGCCTAGTGGTTAGAGCGTTGGACTAGTAACCGGAAGGTTGCAAGTTCAAATCCCCGAGCTGACAAGGTACAAATCTCTTCTGCCCCTGAACAGGCAGTTAACCCACTGTTCCTAGGCCGCCATTGAAAATAAGAATTTGTTCTTAACTGACTTACATAAAAATAAATATACATGTTATTACATTTATAGGTCTTCTAGTTGTACTGAGGATACAAAACCCTCAACAGCTGCACTGAGAGAAGAATAGCACCTTTAGGGACAGCTCTAACAACAATTTGATACTCCTCACTCCTTGTGTGTTCTCATAAATTCTGGATAATCATATAGTTGGCCATCATTATTCAATAATTGTTTAACCCAAATAATGCCCGTTCTGGAACAATAAAGACTTGAGGAGGAACTGCTTGATGCAATTGGGGCCTTTAAGGATGGGAAAACTCCAGGGTTGGATGGCATACCAGTGGAAGTATACAAAGGAAACTCCAGGGCTGGATGACATACCAGAGGAAGTATACAAAGGAAACTCCAGGGCTGGATGACGTACCAGTGGAAGTATACAAATCTGTTTTTGATATACTCGAAGGACCATTATTGGCTTGTTTTAACCACTCCTATATAAATGGTAGATTATCAGACACGCAACAAGAAGGTCTGATATAATTATTACTGAAACAGGACCCAAGTGGTATATATAAAGATCCAGTCCATTTAAAAAATTGGAGACCTCTTACACTTCAGTGTTGTGTTATCTTTAGTGATAGCACAGTTGACCTATTTGCTTATGGTTTTGCCTACACCTAGTGACCTGCTTTTTAAATTATATGAACAAAAAATATTCAATTTTATTTGGAACGGCAAACCAGATAAAATTAAAAGGGCCCTATTTATATAACGAATATGAATTCGGAGGGCAGAAATGATTAAATATTAAAGCATTAGACCTCTCACTAAAGGCATCAGTCATACAAAAATTATACTTAAATCCAAACTGGTTCTCTAGTCAATTGGTACGAATGTTTCATCCTATATTCAGGAAGGGCCTTTTCCCCTTTATTCAGATCACACCTGCTCACTTTTGGTTGTTTGAAAAGGAAATAATCTCCAAAATATCTTTATTTTTTAAACAAGCCTTAGAAAGTTGGTTGCAATTTCAGTGTAATCCACCTGAAAAGACGGAACAAATAGTACAACAAATATTGTGGTTAAATTCAAATATACTAATTGATAAAAAAAAAACTGTATTTATCGAAGAAATGTTTAAAAAAGGTATACATTTAGTGAATGACATCATAAATAGGACTGGTGGAGTTATGTCACACATGCAGCTAACACAGACATATGGAAATGTCTGCTCTACCCAAAATTACAACCAATTAATTGCAGCATTACCACAAAAATGGAAGAGGCAAGTGGAAGGGGATAAAAGTAAGGAACAGATTTAAAATAGCTGTTGATAACAAACGTCTATTTTGTGGTTGTGACCCAGAGACTCTTGACCATTTGTTTTGGGACTGTTCTTATGTCAGAAGATTTTGGAGTGAGTTAGAAGATTAATGTAATGGAATGTCATATTATTGTACCAATATAAATCAGGGACTTCTCAAGAAGGTAGAAAGAGCTTTTAATGTCAAAATAGAGCCGATCCATTCTATTCAAAATGACACGCATTACACACAAGATAGACTATGTATGTATAGACACTATGTTAGACAGACAGAGAGGTTACATTTCACCTTATGTTGTACCTCTGTTTGTCTTATGTAGTAAAAATAATGGATTTCAGCAGACAAAGGCAGGCAGGCAACTACACAGGACAGACAGAGGTACATGGTAACCACAACTACACAGGACAGACAGAGGTACAAGCATTTACCACGTTACCTTTTTAAGAAATCGATGTAGTCGGAGCTGAACTCTACAGACCCTTGTCACTGTTTGACCCCGAGGAGAAGATTATCTTCAAAAACCTCCGTCATGAGGTCAATGACTGTTCTGTGTAATGTACTGGAACTGAGATTCATGATTTAAGGGCTGGTAAGTAAGCTAAAGATAACCCAAATAATTCCTCCACATTGCTGTCGTTGCCATAGCAACGTGAGCTAGCTAGTTCCATTTTATTAGCAGGGATTCCTAGTGCATGGAATATTGAGCACGTTCTATCCCTTTATCATTTAGTGAAACTCACCTTTCACTTGTTGTGCTTCCTCTTTTGGATCCATCTCTAGTCTTCCATGTCTGTATCCAAGTCCACAGAGTCCCCGGGTTCTGGCTGTGGTGTTCCAGCCCAGAGAACCTCAAAGCAGGCTCCAGAGATGGTCTCAGTGAAGCTGGAGGACTGCAGTCAAACACTGGAACTTAATGTGATTGTCAAAGAGGAATGGGAGGAGAGAGAAGTCAAAGAGGAGGTGGAAAACAGGGAAGTGTCTGCTCCAGACCTAGAGGAGGAGGAGGAGGCAGCAGTAGATAGTATCCCTGACCCAGGTAAGTTCAGGTGTGGAGTACGGAGAGCAGCAGTAGATAGTATCCCTGACCCAGGTAAGTTCAGGTGTGGAGTACGGAGAGAGGTTGGTGACTATTGTATTGCTTCTGCTGGCATCAAACGTATTTTAAAGCCCCTTTCAATGCTCTGTTCCTGATTCTAACCCCATATCGGTTCATATTCCCACAGGAGAGATCTCCAACCCAGGTTCAGACAGTGAGCACAGTTCCACAGCATCAGGAAACCATAAGCAACACAGACGGAGGAACTCAAGACAGAAACATCACCACTGCATGGACTGCTTCACTAGTTTCTATGAGCCAGAGGAGTTGAGAAGGCACACTTGTAGGCCCCACCCCTGTTCTGATTGCAGAGACAGTGTTATTTGTCCAACTCACCTCCTACCACACCAACAGACTCTCAAAATAAAGAAGCCTTACGTGTGTGGTCAATGTGGCAAGAGATTTCAGACCCCAAGCACCTTGAAGACGCACCAGCTTACTCACACAGGAGAGAAGCCTTTCCATTGCGCCCAATGTGGGAAGAGTTTCAGTGATGAAGGAAATCGTAATAAACATCAGAGAATACACACAGGAGAGAAGCCTCATCAATGCTCTGAATGCGGGAAGAGTTTCAATCAGTTATCACATTTAAAGGCACACCAACAAACTCACACAGGAGACAATATTTTTCACTGCTCTCCGTGTGGGACGGGTTTTACGTTGGAAGGATGCCTTCAGAGTCATCAGAGAATACACAGTGGAGAGAAGCCCCACCACTGTTCCCAATGCGGTAAAAGCTTCAATCAAGCAGGAGACCTAAAGACACATCAGAGAGTACACAGTGGCGAGAAGCCCTACCACTGCCCCCAATGTGGAAAGAGCTTTAGTCGGGCAGGACGGCTAAGTGAACACCAGAAATATCACACCGGAGAGAAGCCATACCACTGTGATCAGTATGGGAAGAGTTTCCATCAGGTAGGACACCTAAATAACCACCAAAGGATACACACGGGAGAAACCGTACAGCTGTGAACAGTGTGGAAAGAGATTCCATTGGGAAGGATACCTAAATAATCATCATAGAATACACACAGGCGAGAAGCCTTACCACTGCTCTCCACGTGGGATGAGTTTCACTTGGTTATCGTCCCTAAAATATCACCAGTTAAAATGTCAGGGTCGTTCCATTATTACTATTATTATCCAATATTAAAATACATGTTCAATGAGATGCCCTTTAATATAGGCCATTGTGAAATCAATAAATCCGGTCTTTAATATAAATACTAAAGGCCGATTTTTAATTAGGGACGATTTTTCAAGTTTTCATAACAATTGGTCATCGGCATTTTTGGACACCGATTATGGCCGATTACATTGCATTCCATGAGGAAACTGCGTGGCAGGCTTGACTACCTGGTACGCAAGTGCAGTAGGAGCCAAGGTAAGTTGCTAGCTAGCATTAAACTTATCTTATAAAAAAAACTATCAATCTTCACATCATCACTAGTTAACTATACATGGTTGATGATATTACTAGTTTATCTAGCTTGTCCTGCGTTGCATATAGTCGATGCCCTGCCTTTTAATTTATCATTGAATCACAGCCTACCAAACGGGGGATGATTTAACAAAAGCACAATTGTTGCACGAATGTACCTCACCATAAACACCAATGTACCTCACCATAAACACCAATGTACCTAAACACCAATGTACCTCACCATAAACATCAATGTACCATAAACACCAATGTACCTCACCATAAACACCAATGCCTTTCTTAAAATCAATACAAAGAAGTGTATATGTTTCTTAAACCTGCATATTTCGTTAAAATAAATTAATGTTAGCAGGCAATATTAAACTAGGGAAATATCAATATTAAACTAGGGAAATATCAATATTAAACTGGGGAAACATTAATATTAAACTAGGGAAATATCAATATTAAACTAGGGAAATATCAATATTAAACTGGGGAAACATTAATATTAAACTAGGGAAATATCAATATTAAACTAGGGAAACATTAATATTAAACTAGGGAAACATTAATATTAAACTAGGGAAATATCAATATTAAACTAGGGAAATATCAATATTAAACTAGGGAAATATTAAACTAGGGAAATATCAATATTAAACTAGGGAAATATCAATATTAAACTGGGGAAACATTAATATTAAACTAGGGAAACATCAATATTAAACTAGGGAAATATCAATATTAAACTAGGGAAATATTAATATTAAACTAGGGAAATATTAAACTGGGGAAACATTAATATTAAACTAGGGAAATAGCAATATTAAACTAGGGAAACATTAATATTAAACTAGGGAAACATTAATATTAAACTAGGGAAACATTAATATTAAACTAGGGAAATATTCATATTAAACTAGGGAAATATCAATATTAAACTAGGGAAATATCAATATTAAACTAGGGAAATATTAAACTAGGGAAATATCAATATTAAACTGGGGAAACATCAATATTAAACTAGGGAAATATCAATATTAAACTAGGGAAATATTAAACTAGGGAAATATCAATATTAAACTAGGGAAATATCAATATTAAACTAGGGAAATATCAATATTAAACTAGGGAAATATTAAACTAGGGAAATATCCATATTAAACTAGGGAAATATTAAACTAGGGAAATATCAATATTAAACTAGGGAAATATTAAACTAGGGAAATATCAATATTAAACTAGGGAAATATCAATATTAAACTTGTGTCACTTCTCTTGCGTTCATTGCACGCAGAGTCAGGGTATATACAACAGAGTGGGCCGCCTGGCTCGTTGCGAACATAATTATGACATAACATTGAAGGTTGTGCAATGTAACAGCAATATTTAGACTTATGGATGCCACCCGTTAGATAAAATACAGAACGGTTCCATATTTCATTGAAAGAATAAACATTTTGTTTTCGAAATTATAGTTTCCGGATTTGACCATATTAATGACCTAAGGCTAGTATTTCTGTGTGTTAATATTATAATTAAGTCTACAATTTGATATTTGATAGCGCAGTCTGACTGAGCGGTGGCAGGCAGCAGAAGGCTCGTAAGCATTCATTCAAACAGCACTTTCCTGCGTTTGCCAGCAGCTCTTTGCAATGCTTGAAGCACAGCGCTGTTTATGACTTCAAGCCTATCAACTCCTGAGATTAGGCTGGCAATACTAAAGTGCCTATTAGAACATCCAAAAGTCAAAGGTATATGAAATGTTATAGAGAGAAATAGTCAACGCGTTATAATTCCTGTAATAACTTGCGGCTGAACTTGAAAGGGGTTCCTTCGTTATTTTACAGTTCATGTCTTCCATAGAGAATGTTACTATCATTATGACCTCATCATGTTGGTCTGACCCCATAGAGAATGTTACTATCATTATGACCTCATCATGTTGGTCTGACCCCATAGAGAATGTTACCATCATTATGACCTCATCATGTTGGTCTGACCCCATAGAGAATGTTACCATCATTATGACCTCATCATGTTGGTCTGACCCCATAGAGAATGTTACTATCATTATGACCTCATCATGTTGGTCTGACCCCATAGAGAATGTTACTATCATTATGACCTCATCATGTTGGTCTGACCCCATAGAGAATGTTACTATCATTATGACCTCATCATGTTGGTCTGACCCCATAGAGAATGTTACTATCATTATGACCTCATCATGTTGGTCTGACCCCATAGAGAATGTTACTATCATTATGACCTCATCATGTTGGTCTGACCCCATAGAGAATGTTACTATCATTATGACCTCATAGAGAACGTCTTGATCTACTCCAACGCCTCTGTGTTTTTGATACTTGTGTAAATCTCACTAGGATAAGGTAACGTTTGTCAACATATTTTCAATAAATCCACTCTACTAAAAAAATATTTATCTTCGCTTATATTTAGTCGATATTGATCAGTTACCTTGTCCTATGGATATCTGCACAGTGATCAAATTGTGAAGGTGGTGTAATCCTACAGGAAACACAGACCGTATTTGAATTCGATCTAAAAACATCCTATGGAATGAATGAAGGAACCGCTTTTCAGATTTTGCTGGAAGGTGTCATGGGAATTATGACTCACACTTTGGTCGTCGGTTCTTACCATGCCCAGTATTAAAATAGGATTTCCTGCATATAGAAATTACAGTTTTTGTTTACAACATTCATCACAGGTAAACTAAATAAATAAAAAACTATATTTTTATTAGTCAAACAGTTGAGAGTATTTGTGTCTCCTAAGCAGACTTCTGTATCCTTGTCACTTCAGAGAGGTGTGTGTGTGTGTGTGTGTGTGTGTGTGTGTGTGTGTGTGTGTGTGTGTGTGTGTGTGTGTGTGTGTGTGTGTGTGTGTGTGTGTGTGTGTGTGTGATATTAATTTTACAGGTGGCAGAGAAAAGCAGAGCACCAGTGTGGGACTATTACATTGAATTGGCACCAGGGAAAGCAAGGTGTCTTATTTGTGATAACGATATAAGCATGGGGTCAGCAATGGCTAAATCCAAAAATACCACTAACCTGTGGAATCACCTTAAGAACACCCATCCAAAAGCCCATAAGGAAGCAATGATGAAAAAAGCAAACGCAAATTCTTCACAAGGGAAAAGTGATACAGACACGTCACAGACATCGCAGGCTACACTCTTGCAACTGTTTAATAAACAAGCAAAATGGCAGGACGAAGATCCAAAATGGCAGGACAAAGATCCAAAATGGCAGGACAAAGATCCAAAATGGCAGGACAAAGATCCAAAATGGCAGGACAAAGATCCAAAATGGCAGGACAAAGATCCAAAATGGCAGGACAAAGATCCAAAATGGCAGGACAAAGACCCAAAATGGCAGGACAAAGACCCAAGGGCCAAGAAGATGGATGAAGCAATTATTGAGATGATTGCCACTGACAACCAGCCATTCACAGTGGTGTCTGGTGTTGGTTTTCAGCGGCTGATTAGTCTTGCTGAACCCCTGTACAGGATCAAAGATGAAACATTCTTTCGCACAGAAATGCTAGATAAAACACATGAAAGAGTTGTGATGAAAGTGAAGAATCTGGTGGCACCAGGGAACGCTCCACACATGGCATTCACAACGGACTGCTGGTCAGGCACTACAGAGTCCCTGATGAGCCTTACTGGACATTTCATTGACGATGTCTGGACAAGAAAGCAGGTTGTGCTGAATGTCAAGACTATGACTGGATCACACGCAGGAAACTACCTCGGAGAGATGTTTTTGACCACGTTGGAATACTGGGAAATCCACACAGAACGTGTAGTGCTGGTCCTCAGAGACAGTGGGGCAAACATGATGAAAGGTGTGAGACTGGCAGAGCTTCCAGACTTCAGCTGCAGTGCACACACCCTACAGCTTGTAATCAACGACGGCCTATCCAGTCAGAGAGCTGTGCTAAACATTATTGCCATGCTGGAGAGCTGTGCATCTCACTTCGACCACTCTGTACTGGCCAAACAGAGGCTGAGGGCCATTCAGGAAGATCTTGGCCTTCCCAAACACAGCATCATCCAAGCAGTTCAAACTCGCTGGAACTCAACACTACACATGTTGCAGAGGATGTTTGAACAGAGGCGTGCACTGAATGCGTATGCAGGTGAATACGGACACATCAGCAGTTTGTCTGCTACACAGTGGGACATTGTCTCTAGCCTAATTGAGACTCTGGCACCTATGGCGGAGGTGACCGTGGAGATGAGCCACTCCAATTCTACAGCAGCATGCATCATCCCCAGTGTGTCGGTGCTGAAGCTGATGCTACAGCAGGAGGGTTCTTCTACTCAAGGCATCAACACTTTACAGAAGACCATGTTGGACAGTCTGACAAGGAGGTTCTCCAAGGCCGAGGAGACAAAGTGCCTGGTGCTGGCGACTGTCCTGGATCCACGTTACAAGAGCTATGCCTTCGCCTCAGGGACAGCACTAGAGAAAGCAAAAGAGTGGCTGAAGGAGGAGTCTGACCTACTAAGGAAACCAAATCCCAGAGCCACAGCAGAAAGGACGAGTGAAGAGGAGGACACAGATCCAGGTGCAAAAAAACAAAGAGTCCAGGTAGATCAGCCACCCAGTCTGGTGGACAGCCTCTACGCTAGAGTCCTTGGAAGCCAACAGGGCAGGGCTGGAGTCCAGTGCAGTTTTGACATTGAGTTGGAGCGTTACCTCACAGAGCCTGTCATTGACAGAAAGAGCGGCTTGCCTTTGGAGTGGTGGAAGCAGAACGAGAACAGATTTCAATCACTCGCTCCACTGGCGAAGAAGTTTCTCTGTCCTCCATCTTCTTCGGTCCCAAGCGAGAGAGTGTTCAGTGAGGTGGGGAACATTTATGATAAGTGGAGGAGCAGACTGACAGGGGACCAGGCAGACAAGCTCTGCTTTCTACACTACAACCTAAAACTTCTTAACTGGGATTATTGAAGACCCATGAAAGCTGGTTGTTCCTTTTAACATGTTGTTCTCATGTTATTTGAGACTAGATTGATTTGATGTATTCAGTTAAAATTAAAAGTGTACATTGTTCATTCAGTATTGTTGTAATTGTCATTATTACAGATATATATATAATATTGAAGGATACAAAAGCCGATACCGATTAATCGGCCAATTAAAAAAAATACATACACACACATATATATATATATATAGATCGATTGGTCAAATAAAAACTTGGCTGATTAATTGGTTTCAGCTTTTTTTGGTCCTCAAATCATCGGTATCGTCGTTGAAGAATCATAATCGGTTGACTTCTAATAGACTTGCTAAATTACCAAAATTCAGCATTTTGAAATGCCCCTCTGTGTCACTTCTAGGGATATTTTAACCCACTTAATCCCAAAATGCCCCTCTGTGTCACTTCTAGGGAGATTTTTACCCACTTAATCCCAAAATGCCCCTCTGTGTCACTTCTAGGGAGATTTTTACCCACTTAATCCCAAAATGCCCCTCTGTGTCACTTCTAGGGAGATTTTTACCCACTTAATCCCAAAATGCCCCTCTGTGTCACTTCTAGGGAGATTTTTACCCACTTAATCCCAAAATGCCCCTCTGTGTCACTTCTAGGGAGATTTTAACCCACTTAATCCCAGAATGCCCCTCTGTGTCACTTCTAGGGAGATTTTAACCCACTTAATCCCAGAATGCCCCTCTGTGTCACTTCTAGGAAGATTTTAACCCACTTAATCCCAAAATGTCTCCAAGCTTCACCACCATTGTAAAGCCCGAGGTGTTGCTTTGACAGTCATTTCTGAAGATTGTTATTGATTTCATGTAGAAACATTGAATGTGTAATAGTGAACACAGAGTGAAAGCAGATGAGCTGGTTCTTTGGCCATTTCCTGGTGTTTCATTGTGAAAACTGAGTGGGATCCCCAGTTAGCCAGGCTAGATATGTTTAAACTATTGTTGTTGTTGTGAAGCTTTCAACTGCCTGATGGACACAACAAGCTTTCATTCTCCCTGTCATAAGGGGATTGATGGCTGATTTAAGAAGATATCGCCAACCCTGCTCTTAATCGCCACTTACTACAGTCATTGTTTTAATGAACCTCTTGAGATGGGAACACGTGTTTTTATGAAGTTGAACATGTGCTCTTTATGACATAATGTTAAATTTATGTGAAATCAAAAGTTTTGTTTTACCAATTTTGCACTTTTCAAAAGACACCAAATTGGTGTAACGACCCACTATATCCCTGCCCACTATATCCCTGCCCACTGTATCCCTGCCCACTGTATCCCTGTCCACTATATCCCTGCCCACTGTATCCCTGCCCACTGTATCCCTGCCCACTATATCCCTGCCCACTATATCCCCGCCCACTGTATCCCTGCCCACTATATCCCTGCCCACTGTATCCCTGCCCACTGTATCCCTGCCCACTATATCCCTGCCCACTATATCCCTGCCCACTATATCCCTGCCCACTGTATCCCTGCCCCACTGTATCCCTGCCCCACTGTATCCCTGCCCCACTGTATCCCTGCCCACTGTATCCCTGCCCCACTGTATCCCTGCCCCACTGTATCCCTGCCCACTGTATCCCTGCCCACTGTATCCCTGCCCCACTGTATCCCTGCCCCACTGTATCCCTGCCCCACTATATCCCTGCCCACTGTATCCCTGCCCACTGTATCCCTGCCTACTGTATCCCTGCCCACTGTATCCCTGCCCCACTGTATCCCTGCCTACTGTATCCCTGCCCACTGTATCCCTGCCCCACTGTATCCCTGCCCACTGTATCCCTGCCCACTGTATCCCTGCCCACTGTATCCCTGCCCCACTGTATCCCCCCTGTATCCCTGCCCACTGTATCCCTGCCTCTTGGCAGTATTCTGCTGCATCAACTTCAAACCCAGGTGCCAAAGTAGATTGTATTACTTGGCGGTACAGACCTATGTACAGTGGGGCAAAAAAGTATTTAGTCAGCCACCAATTGTGCAAGTTCTCCCACTTAAAATTATGGTGGAATGCTTATTTTCCACCATAATATGCAAATAAATTCATTAAAAATCCTACAATGTGATTTTCTGGATTTTTTTTCTCATTTTGTCTGTCATAGTTGAAGTGTACCTATGATGAAAATTACAGGCCTCTCTCATATTTTTTAAGTGGGAGAACTTGCACAATTGGTGGCTGACTAAATACTTTTTTGCCCCACTACATATATATTTTGTTGATTGGCCTAATTAGTAAAATACGTCTTTACACTTTTAACGCTCTACTGCACCCATTAAAATAGGACCAAACTGTTGGATTCGTTTTTCTCACTTAAAATGGCCCCAAATAGACAAGTCAAAAATATTTGTTTAAATGTGTATATGTTGCCATATGGCAACACTGTGCAGCAACCGCAACAATATGGAACTACTAAAAACATGGAACAATCTGATTTTCTCAAATTAATACTTTTATTTCTGTGTTGATTGTGCTATTTGGAACAAATAAATGTAAAAAATATATATGTAGTTTTCTAATAGAAATTAGGTGAATTGTCTAGAGTGGCGCTGTGGTCTAAGGCATGACATCGTAGCGCTTGGGGCGTCACTACAGACCCGGGATCGATCCCAGGCTGTGTCACACCCGGCCGTGACCAGGGGTCCATAGGGCGGCGCACAATTAGCCCAGCATCGTCATTTCTGTCTATAATATACACTTTTGTGGGGAAAAACTCGTTCTTATTGGCTGGGCCTAGCTCCCCAGTGGATGGGCCTATGCCCACCCATGACTGCTCTGCCCATTCATGTGAAATCCTTAGATTAGGGCCTAATGAATTTATTTAAATTGACTGATTTCCTCATATGAACTGTAACTCAGTAAAATTGTTGCCTGTTGCATTTATATTTTTGTTTAGTATATTTGTCAGCGACAGAACAATTTAAACATACTAATTAAAACTTGATCTTCTCCCTCGCCCTCTGACAGTTCCTAAAATAACATTTGAGCACATTTCTGTAGAGGTGCGGGCAGAATGTTTCAATCTTTTGCAGTGACTTTTTCAAACTGAAACTGCTATAAGGAGCCATTCTGCAAGATTGGTTGTTTATTGAACAATTGAAAAGTAGCCTAAATGCTTCCTACAGCCAACACTTATAGGCTAATGAATGATAAATGGTATCATGGTTGGCTAATGACTGATCAGTGGATAAATGGTAGGCTAATGAATGATAAATGGTATCATGGTTGGCTAATGACTGATCAGTGGATAAATGGTAGCATGGTTGGCTATTGAATGAGCGATAGATAAATGGCTATTGTCACGTAGAGTAGGCCAGAAGGTTAAACTGGAAAACCTCTTATCAAAATAAAAAAGATGGCGGAGCCGCAACATTACTTCTGGGTGTTTATTTACATAGTGAACCCAGAAGAAAAACAACATTACTTCTGGGTGTTTATTTACATAGTGAACCCAGAAGAAAAACAACAGTACTTCTGTGTGTTTATTTACAGAGTGAACCCAGAAGAAAAACAACTACTGCCATACATTATGGGGACAGCTTAAAAACAATGCTGCCCCATCAACGGCTCAATCCATAATGGTCCCTCCTTTGAATAGAATGAGAGGCTCTTTTTGTAGGGGAAGCCCCTCCCATTAGAACATACCATAAATTATATACATTGCAACACATTTCTCATGATACAATATACCAATATATCACATTTACACAATCCACCCCTACTGACATGGTGTCTTCCAATATGCCCATTCACGTGAACCAGCCATTCTGGACAGGCACTACAAAGCCATCCCGATTCCTTAAACTCTGGTCCTTATCCCAGCATACCCGGAAGCTACAGAGACGGAGAGCGAGGAACAGAACCAAACAAACAACGTGCTCATCCATAACATTGATAAGTACAATAAACGTTGCTTAAATTAAACATGAACGCTTGTCTGTATATTATTTATGCCATAAACTGTTGCTGACGGGAGATGATAATAATAGTGTGTAATGTATGTTCTAAGATAGCGAAGTTAACTTGTATGATAATGGAGCAGGGAGGTGTGTGTGTGTCAAACGCTGCCAGTGACGGACTTCTCCGTCACATTGGTTGAGCGATGGAAAAATGGTAGCCTAATATTAGTTAGTGTAACGGGAATAAACCAGTCGTGTCAGAAAAGGAGAGCGAGAGATGGCCTGCAATATGATTATGGTAGTAATATATAATAAAAATCTAATGAATAGGAGACATGCTGCTTATGGTATTTATTAAGGGTCCCCTTTAGCCGTGCTATTTGTATTTATTAAGGATCCCCACTAGCCAAGGCAGCAAGTACTCTTCCTGGGGTCCAAAGAAGTATATAAGGCAAGTATAAAATACAACAGTACATTTAACATTATTACACCACTACATATCTGCAATACATGTTTAGTACCACCATACATACACTATATATACAAAAGTATGTGGACACCCCTTAAAATGAGTGGATTTGGCTATTTCAGCCACGCCGTTGCTGACAGGTGTATAAAACCGAGCACACAGCCATGCAATCTCCATAGACAAACATTGACAGTAGAATATCCCTACTGAAGAACTCAGTGACATTTTCAAACTAGCACCGTCATTGGATGTCACCTTTCAAACAAGTCGGTCAGTTAAATTTCTGACCCTGCTAGAGCTAAACCGGTCACCTATAAGTGATTGTTATTGTGAAGTGGTAGGCCACACAAGCTCACAGAACGGGACCGGAGAGCGCTGAAGCGCGTAGCACGTAAAAAATAGTCTGTCCTCGGTATGCAACACTCACTACCGAGTTCCAAACTGCCTCTGGAAGCAACGTCGGCACAATAACTGTTTGTCGTGAGCTTCATGAAATGGGTTTCCGCGGCCGAGCAGCTGCACACAAGCCTAAGATCACCGTGTGCAGTACAGAGCTTTGGCTGGAGTGGTGTAAAGCTCAGCGTTATCTGAAGGGATGAATTATGCGAGACCACATGGCCGTCCAACGGACTAATCTGGGTTTAGTGGATGCCAGGAGAACGCTACCTGCCCCAATGCATAGTCCCAACTATAACGTTTGATAGAGGAATAATGGTCTGGGGCAGTTTTCATGGTTCGGGCTAGGTCACTTAGTTCCAGTAAAGGGAAATATTATCACTACAGCAGACAATTACATTCTAGAGAATTCTGTGCTTCCAACTTCGTGGCAACAGGTATGATAATGGCCCCGTGCACAAAGCAAGGTCCATGCGGAAATGGTTTGTCGAGATCGGTGTGGAAGAACTTGACTGGCCTGCACAGAGCCCTGACCTCAACCCCATCGACCACACTTTGGGATGAATTGGAACGCCGACTGCGAGCCCTAATCGCCAAACATCAATGCCCGACCTCGCTAATGCTCTTGTGGCTGAATGGAAACAAGTTCCTGCAGTAGAAAGCCTTCCCAGAAGAGTGGAGGCTGTTATAGCAGCAATGTTCCAACATCTAGTGGAAAGCCTTCCCAGAAGAGTGGAGGCTGTTATAGCAGCAAAGCATATAAATGCCCATGATTTTGGAATTAGATGTTCGGTGACCAGGTGTCCACTTACTTTTGGTCATGTAGTGTACTTGTGTAGTACGTGTGCTACAGCAGCGTGAGCCTGTGAGTGGCTCTTCACAAATCCATGTTGTTCCACAAGGTGTAGTTGAATGTTTTTTTTAAATCTGATTTTACTACTTGCATGAGTTACTTGATAGAGAATAGAGTTCCATGTAGTCATGGCAGTGTGTAGTACTGTGGAATTGAGTTCCATGTGGTCATGGCTCTATGTAGTACTGTGGAATAGAGTTCCATGTAGTCATGGCAGTGTGTAGTACTGTGCTCCTCCCATAGTCTGTTCTGGACTTGGGGACTGGGAAGAGACCTTGTCTTGTGGGGTACACATGGGTGTGCCAGTCGTTTGAACAGACCGCTCAGTGCAAAGACGAGTAGTGATGCAGTCAATGTCTCGTCTACTTTGAGCCAGGAGAGATTGATGTTATAGCGCTCAGTGTACATTTAAAGGCCAGCAGCCGTGCTGCTCTGTTTTGGGCCAATTGTAATTTGCCTGGGTCCTTCTTTGTGGCACTTGATCATTTGACCAGTGGAGGCTGCTGAGGGGAGGACGGCTCATAATAATGGCTGGAACGGAGCCAATGGTATCAAACACCTGGAAACCATGTATTTAATACCATTCCAGCCATTCCATTCCAGCCATTCCATTCCAGCCATTCCATTCCAGCCATTCCATTCCAGCCATTCCATTCCAGCCATTCCATTCCACCCATTCCATTCCAGCCATTCCACCCATTCCATTCCAGCCATTCCATTCCAGCCATTCCATTCCACCCATTCCATTCCAGCCATTCCATTCCAGCCATTACCACGAGCCCGTCCTCCCCACGTAAGGTGCCACCAACCTCCTGTGCATTTGACTGCTATGCGACCTCCTTTAACGACAAACACATCTGTTTGATCACTAGGCCTACGTTTATGATAATAATGATTATCCGACCTTTGTTATAATTCCTACATCAATCTCCATTTACCCAAAAGAGAACAACAGGCCTAATTGCTTGCAAAACAGTTGATCAACTACTAGAAGTTGTGCCTCATGGTCTGAGATAACGTAGAGATGCTTTCGAGTTAAAAATGGATAAATAACAACCTTTTGCCGGAAATCTGTTGCATGTAGAAAAGTTAGAAAAGTTTTTGTGCGCCCGTGTGTTTCTGCGTGCCTGCGTGTGTGTGTCTTTGTGTGTCTCTGTGTTTGTGTCTCTGTGCCCAGGTAGTCTCTGTGTGTGCGTCTCTGTGTGCCCCGGTTTCTCTGTGTTTGTGTCACTGTGTGCTCGGGTGTCTCTGTGTGTGTCCATGTCTAGTTACATCCACAGGTCAGGTACTGCATAGCCTTCATGCTAACGTGCATCAGGGGCCCCAGGTTGAATAACATATGGTAGAAGGCGTGCCCCAACTTCTCTCTTTTGGGTCACTTTTGCCGGTCCCAAGCCCGGATAAAGGAGGGTTGGAATTGTGACATAAAAAAAAACAAGAATCGACAAGAAAGTTCATTAGTAGTTCTAAACATATTTAGGGTGTTTTTTACTAACTTTTTGTCTCTCCCATGATGTTATTCCTCTCTCCTACAGTGCCCATCACAATTACATGCACATGGCCAATTATGCAAAATAGGTGATGACGTCATTTAGAGACTTTTAGGACAGCCAATAGCTACTTTCCTTACTGAGGAGTTGGCAACACTGGAGTGGCCTTTTCTTTTCGATAAACTAAAATGGCGGTGAGGTAGTATGGAAGAGACTGAGAGAAGGCTGGAGAAGAAACAGCTGTGCTGGAGTGCAATCAATATGGCGGCACCTTTCTGATGATATGGAGCCGGAGGATGAGGGTCAAGGATCTGAATGGGCTTCAGAGGAAAGACAGAGAGGAGAAGAGCTCCTGATACAGAAAGCACTGGAGCGTCTAGTAGTCAAAGGTAGGAAGCAAGAGTAGTGATGTGTTGGAGTGGAAAGTGGTGACGGTGTTTGATGAGACCTCACGGCCATAGAAGAAGAAGTTGCTTTCTTAAAATGGACGAGCCAAGGAGGTTGAGGAAGATGGCGGAAGCAGAAGTGTCGTTTTGAAGTTGAAAGCACGTTGAGTACAGTTAGTGGACAACAGTAGAATCAAAGAATGGAGAGAGAATTTTAAAAAAAATTGTTGTGGGATTTTGAGTCTGATGAATCGTTGCTTGTTTGATAATAGTGTTTATTTGGGACACCCCTTTGTCACGAGGATGGTGAAGAAGGCTTCGGGAAAAGTGGAAGCAGTCATAGTAACCAGGAGTGGTATGGGGTTGATATCGTGTAGTCAAAGTAACCAGGAGTGGTATGGTGTTGACATTGTGTAGTCAAAGTAACCAGGAGTGGTATGGGGTTGATATTGTGTAGTCAAAGTAACCAGGAGTGGTATGGTGTTGACATTGTGTAGTCAAAGTAACCAGGAGTGGTATGGGGTTGATATCGTGTAGTCATAGTAACCAGGAGTGTTATGGGGTTGATATCGTGTAGTCATAGTAACCAGGAGTGGTATGGGGTTGATATCGTGTAGTCATAGTAACCAGGAGTGGTATGGGGTTGACATCATGTAGTCATAGTAACCAGGAGTGGTATGGGGTTGATATCGTGTAGTCAAAGTAACCAGGAGTGGTATGGGGTTGATATCATGTAGTCAAAGTAACCAGGAGTGGTATGGGGTTGATATTGTGTAGTCATAGTAACCAGGAGTGGTATGGGGTTGATATCGTGTAGTCATAGTAACCAGGGGTGGTATAGTCATAGTAACCAGGAGTGGTATGGTGTTGATATCGTGTAGTCATAGTAAACAGGAGCGGTATGGTGTTGATATCGTGTAATCATAGTAACCAGGAGCGGTATGGTGTTGATATCGTGTAGTCATAGTAACCAGGGGTGGTATAGTCATAGTAACCAGGGGTGGTATGGTGTTGATATCGTGTAGTCATAGTAACCAGGAGTGGTATGGTGTTGATATCGTGTAGTCATAGTAACCAGGAGTGGTATGGTGTTGACATCATGTAGTCATAGTAACCAGGAGTGGTATGGTGTTGACATCATGTAGTCATAGTAACCAGGAGTGGTATGGGGTTGATATCGTGTAGTCAAAGTAACCAGGAGTGGTATGGGGTTGATATCATGTAGTCAAAGTAACCAGGAGTGGTATGGGGTTGATATTGTGTAGTCATAGTAACCAGGAGTGGTATGGGGTTGATATCGTGTAGTCATAGTAACCAGGAGTGGTATGGTGTTGATATCGTGTAGTCATAGTAACCAGGGGTGGTATAGTCATAGTAACCAGGAGTGGTATGGTGTTGATATTGTGTAGTCATAGTAACCAGGAGCGGTATGGTGTTGATATTGTGTAATCATAGTAACCAGGAGCGGTATGGTGTTGATATTGTGTAGTCATAGTAACCAGGGGTGGTATAGTCATAGTAACCAGGGGTGGTATGGTGTTGATATCGTGTAGTCATAGTAACCAGGAGTGGTATGGTGTTGATATCGTGTAGTCATAGTAACCAGGGGTGGTATAGTCATAGTAACCAGGGGTGGTATGGTGTTGATATCGTGTAGTCATAGTAACCAGGGGTGGTATAGTCATAGTAACCAGGGGTGGTATGGTGTTGATATCGTGTAGTCATAGTAACCAGGGGTGGTATAGTCATAGTAACCAGGGGTGGTATGGTGTTGATATTGTGTAGTCATAGTAACCAGGAGCGGTATGGTGTTGATATCATGTAGTCATAGTAACCAGGGGTGGTATAGTCATAGTAACCAGGGGTGGTATGGTGTTGATATCATGTAGTCATAGTAACCAGGAGTGGTATGGGGTTGACATCGTGTAGTCATAGTAACCAGGAGTGGTATGGTGTTGATATCGTGTAGTCATAGTAACCAGGGGTGGTATAGTCATAGTAACCAGGGGTGGTATGGTGTTGATATCGTGTAGTCATAGTAACCAGGAGCGGTATGGTGTTAATATCGTGTAGTCATAGTAACCAGGAGCGGTATGGTGTTAATATCGTGTGTATCTAAAGAGCAAAAGGAGTGTACATTGTGGCTTGCAGAATTATCCACGCATGAAGTGAACAGCTGTGATTTTCAGAGCAGGGCACCGGTGAAAGGTGTTGTCTCTGGAGTCCCGTTGGACATTGATAATCAATATCTTAGGCAAAACAATCCAGGAGCAGCTGATGCACGTCTCTTGACCCGTCTGGAGAATGGAGGAAAGGAGCTAAGTTTGTTTGAGTATTTACCACCCTATGTAAAGTTGGGATATATAAGATACGCGGTAAGATCGTTGGTGCAAAACCCAATGCAAGAAGTGTAAACAGTTTGACCATGTGTCAAGTGTTTGCAGACGGAATTAATATGTTATTGACGAGTCTGAATGTAAAACGTTGTAACTGTGGTGGAGATCATATTTCTGAATTCCCAGAGTGCCCTGTCAGGGTGAAAGAGGTTGAGGTGTCAAGGATCAGGGCTGTACAGCAAATCTCCTACGTGGAGGCGGTGAAGAGTTGAAGGGTCAAAGGACCACAGTTCTGAAGGTATGGAGGTGGATGCATCACAACCAGTTGCCAATGTTATTCATCAATTCAGTGATCTGGATACGCTTATTGTGAAGAAGGTGGATTTTGTAGCATTTATAGCCACAGTTATTAATTGTACTGCACAAGTATCCAAGAAGCTGGAGAACATATCAGCAGCCGAGAAGTTGTTGGGCCTCCTAGACTTAACGGCAGAAGCACTGCGTGGACTACTGTTGCCAGGAAATGTCCTGCAATCACAGGATCCGTCTGAGCCTGTGTAGGGAAATGATTTAAAACAGAAAGCAGGCAGATTTTGTTTAATTAACATTTCGTTATTGATAGTTTGTGCGGATAAAAATAATTAGCACGCTTTTTTTGTTTTTCGGATCTTTATTATCCACCTGTACTGTAGATGGCGGAATGCAAGCATCGTTGTTGCGGACGCCATTATACCAAAGAAGAAGAAGTTGCTCTCTTTCGTCAGTGCGGAACCGTGATTTCAGTGCTGAAAGGGTCTTCAAGCCGCTTCACATATGATCTGAAATGTTCTATTACTTCCAAACCAATGGGTAAAATATAATATCCTATTCATAGAGACTTAGTTAAGTTGCGCAAAATACGCATTTAGCGCAGCCATGGCGGTCAGGAGAACACCCAATATGTATTCTCGCGGCGACGGCACATATCGCGTTCTCATACAGGGTGGTCTCTAGCTAGCTAGCTACATAAAAAACAAGAGCTGTCAACTTTCAAAATCAAGTGTCAAGGTAAGATCAAGCTTTCTAACATATTCTATAACGTTTCCAAATACACAACATCATTTAGTTGTCGGATTATTTGTCCACGTCCACTGGATCAACGTTGTCTCAACAATTAGCCTATTGATCTGGCTAGCTACGTCGTTAGCTTCTAATGGCTAGTTAGCAAGCTAACTAGCTATCAAAGCAAGTTTGTTGATTTTCAAGACGCTGTGTTGTGAATCACCATATTATTTGTTATCATACACTCTCAAATATATGAAGTGTGAATCATTCATCTTTAAGATGACAAATCCATTGGCAACCCTGAATAGCTAGTAAGTTAGCATGGCTAGCTAGGCCGTTTTGTTAGATAGACAAGGTGGCAACTTCATTTCAGTAACCATTGTTCATGTTTCTCCTTTGCTTTAAAGGGGTTATCAGCAGTTGCTACATCCATTCTTGGACTTGTAAATTAATTTTAAATATATACCTCCATTCATTCTTGAAGAATATAACTTGAAATGTCTCATGAGCTTAGTTTAACTGTTGCACCCCATCAGAACCCAAAATACAACCTTGTTTTATGCCAACGTTTGGGGAGAAAAAAATACTGTATAGCCTCAAAACATGGTTAAAACTATAATTTTGATATAATGGATGGATTTGAATTTGAAAGTGGTTACATTTCTCCAGCCCAACCCCCCAGCTTTTCCCTGTACCAGGGGCGTGGAGTCCACTGTATTGTTTCTACTGATTGCCACTAAACTATATTGCGTGTGATTTAGCTAGAAGTGGAGCGCGGTGTCTTCATAGACCGCCTAATACTAGCCATACCTCACCAGACCTTCAAAAAAGTTTCTGAACTTTTATTAGGGTAATATCTCAAGTCATTGGGCTCCCGAGTGGCGCAGTGCTAGAAGGCACTGCATCTCAGTGCTAGAGGGCACTGCATCTCAGTGCTAGAGGGCACTGCATCTCAGTGCTAGAGGGCACTGCATCTCAGTGCTAGAGGGCACTGCATCTCAGTGCTAGAGGGCACTGCATCTCAGTGCTAGAGGGCACTGCATCTCAGTGCTAGAGGGCACTGCATCTCAGTGCTAGAGGGCACTGCATCTCAGTGCTAGAAGGCACTGCATCTCAGTGCTAGAGGCGTCACTACAGACCCTGGTTCTACATGGCAATATGAATGTCCAATACACACAATAGACTGACTGGGGAGGTGATTTCTCACAATTAAAGTCCATCAATTAGAGCTACGATGTTAATATTTGTGTTATTTCTCCAGAATTGTAATCTGTGGGTGTCACACCATTTCGTAGACCCAAAATCCATAGGTAAGGCCCCCAATGCAATGTTGAAGTCTATACGTTCACAATGTGATTTCAACAGATTTTTTGGGGGGGTCAAATTAACAACTTATTGTCTTGTTGAATTTATTTAAACAACATTCCAAACTTGTTTAGCATTATTTTGTCCAATTGTGGCAGGATTCCACTATCTGCATGTTTGCATCAGTTCCTTTGGGGGACTTTTAATTTGAAGGTGAAACACCGATTCCACTATCGTTACTCACTCTGTTGTTCATGACACACAAGTAGCTATAAAGCTATCATTGCCTTCGCCATGGCAACGTTAGCTTGCTAGATACATTTTAAAGCAGAGATTCCTAGTACATATATTTTGCATGGTTTATCCCTTTTTTAATGGATTTTGTGAAACTCACCTTTCACTTGTTGTGCTTCCTCTTTTGAATCCATCTGTAGACTTCCATGTCTGTATCCAAGTCCACAGGGTCCCCAGGTTCTGACTGTGGTGTTCCAGCCCAGAGAAGCTCACAGCAGGGTCCAGAGATGGTCTCAGTGAAGCTGGAGGACTGCAGTCAAACACTGGAACTCAATGTGATTGTCAAAGAGGAGGAGGAGAGAGGAATCAAGGAGGAGATAGAAGTAAAAGAGGTTGATCAGAGAGCAGTCAAAGAGGAAATGGAGAAGAGAGAAGTCAAAGAGGAAGTAGAGATAGCAGTCGAAGAAGAGCATGGGGAGAGAACAGTCAAAGAAGAGCATGAGAGAACAGTCGAAGAAGAAGAAGAAGAAGAGGAGGAGGATATAAGCATCAAAGAAGAGGTGGAGGAAAGATCAGTGAAAGCAGAAGAGAACAAGGAAGAAGCTGCTCAACATCTAGGAACTAAAGAAGTAGATAGTATCAGTGACCCAGGTAAGTTCAGGTGTGGAGTACACAGAGAGGGAGGAGCCTCGGTGGCCCCAGGGGATTCCAGAACTATTATTACTACTCCTGGTTACTATTACTACATGATTCCAGAACTATTATAGTGCTTCTGCTGGCATCAAGTCTTTTAAAGCTCCCTGTTAGCATTGATGTTACTCTTCAATAACACAAACCCCCTGTTAGCATTGATGTTACTCTTCAATAACACAAACCCCCTGTTAGCATTGATGTTACTCTTCAATAACACAAACCCCCGAAGCAAATCAGGGGGAGGGCAATAGGTTTATTCTTATTCAAAGAGGACGAACTGTGCGGGGAGGTAGATGTTCATTCTCCCCTGTCCTCAGTGGAGAGAATGGAGAGAATCTCCTCAGTGCAGTGATTCTCTCCAGTGATTCTCTCCTCAGTGATTCTCTCCTCAGTGATTCTCTCCTCAGTGATTCTCTCCTCAGTGATTCTCTCCTCAGTGCAGTGATTCTCTCCAGTGATTCTCTCCAGTGATTCTCTCCTCAGTGATTCTCTCCTCAGTGATTCTCTCCTCAGTGATTCTCTCCTCAGTGATTCTCTCCTCAGTGCAGTGATTCTCTCCAGTGATTCTCTCCAGTGATTCTCTCCTCAGTGATTCTCTCCTCAGTGATTCTCTCCTCAGTGATTCTCTCCAGTGATTCTCTCCTCAGTGATTCTCTCCTCAGTGATTCTCTCCTCAGTGATTCTCTCCTCAGTGATTCTCTCCACAGAACAAAGGGACAGGGTGTACTTTGTAACCCAGCCCTAGCCTGTGGTTGACCAATTTAGCCAATGGGCAAAATAACAAGTATCCTATTTGAGGTTGGACCTATGAGAAAGTGCCACACGTAGCTATGATTTCAAGACTGACATTCCTAACAGATGTTGAACTGAAAACCAACTATTTCCATTGATAAGTCCCCATTGATCGTTAATGCTCTGTTGACTTTGTCCTCTTAACCTTTAGTACTGCATTGACCTCTCGTCCTCTGTCTCTGCGTTGTGTATTTAT
This sequence comes from Oncorhynchus mykiss, assembly GCF_057628025.1. NCBI lineage: Eukaryota > Metazoa > Chordata > Actinopteri > Salmoniformes > Salmonidae > Oncorhynchus > Oncorhynchus mykiss. The sequence goes on from NC_143034.1 coordinate 10,239,236, forward strand.
CTTCAAAATATTGTTATACCTTTTTTTTAATGCTCTGTTCCTGATTCTAACCCCATATCTGTCCATATTCCCACAGGAGAGATCTCCAACCCAGGTTCAGACAGTGAGCCCAGTTCCACAGCATCAGGAAACCATAAACAACACAGACGGAGGAACTCAAGACAGAAACATCACCACTGCATGGACTGCTTCACTAGTTTCTATGATCCAGAGGAGTTGAAAAGGCACACTTGTAGGCCCCGCCCCTGCTCAGATTGCAGAGGCAGTTTTATTTGTCCGATTCACCTCAAATCACACCAACAAAGTCTCAAAATAAAGATGTACCCGTGTGGTCAATGTGGGAAGAGATTTCAGACCCCAAGCAGCTTGAAGATGCACCAGCTTACTCACACAGGAAAGAAGTCGTACCACTGCTTTCAGTGTAGGAAGACTTTCGGTTGGTCATTCAATTTGAAGAGACACCAGAAAATACACACAGGGGAGAAACCTTTCCACTGCTCCCAGTGTGGAAAGAGCTTCAGTCAGACAGGAGACCTAAAGAAACATCAGAGAATACACACAGGAGAGAAGCCTTACCACTGCTCTGAGTGTGGGAAGAGCTTCAGTATAGAAGCAAATCTAAAGGAGCACCAGAAAATACATACAGGGGAGAAGCCTTTCCACTGCTCCCAATGTGGTAAAAGCTTCAGTCGGTTAAGAGAACTAAAGAAACATCAGAGAATACACACAGGGGAAAAGCCATACAGCTGTGATCAGTGTGGGAAGAGTTTCAGTCAAACAGGAGTCCTAAAGAGACACCAGCTAACTCACACAGGAGAAAAGCCTTTCAACTGCTCCCAGTGTGGGAAGGATTTCAGTCAGTCATCACTTTTGAAAAGACACCAGCTAACGCACACAGGAAAGAAGCCTCACCACTGCTCTCATTGTGGAAAAAGTTTTAAATTGGAAGGAAGCCTTCAGAGTCATCAGAGAATACACAATGGAGAGAAGCCCCACCACTGCTCCCAATGTGGGAAAGCTTTCAGTCAGGCAGTAGACCTAAAGAAACACCAGAGAATACACACAAGGGAGAAGTCTTTCCAATGCTCTCAGTGTGGGAAGACTTTCGGTCGGTCATTATTTTTGAAGCGACACCAGAGAAGACACACGGGGGAGAAGCCTTTCCACTGCTCCCAATGTGGGAAGACCTTTAGTGAAAAAGGAAATCTTAAGCAACACCAGAGAAGACACTCAGGAGAGAAACCGTACAACTGTGATCAGTGTGGGATTTGTTTTAAATGGAAACAAAGCCTGAAGGAACATACGGAGGCAAAGCACAGTGCAGTGCCCAACTCTAGCCTTATAATGGAGTTGCCAAGCTGGGCATCTACATATCTGACTAATATTGACTGACTGTCTTTTTTTTGTTATTCTGTTAAACCTCTTTTAAAATATATATTTGATCTTCTAACACTTTATTTAGACAGCCAAAACACAGGAGACGACAGGAAACTGGTAGGGTGGACACAGGAAACTGGTAGGGTGGACACAGGAAACTGGTAGGGTGGACACAGGAAACTGGTAGGGTGGACACAGGAAACTGGTAGGGTGGACACAGGAAACTGGTAGGGTGGACACAGGAAACTGGTAGGGTGGACACAGGAAACTGATAGGGTGGACACAGGAAACTGGTGGACACAGGAAACTGGTGGGGTGGACACAGGAAACTGGTAGGGTGGACACAGGAAACTGATAGGGTGGACACAGGAAACTGGTGGACACAGGAATTGAAAACCGGTGTCCAGTGGGGATGATGTGCGACTGGCTGCAGTGTTACCGCTCTACAACAGGTTATTATTCTGTCACACTTGGAAGTTCACTTATAATATTCTCATATGGAAATGTACTAAAGAGTTCCAGCACGTGGATCATATCCTGCAGAAATCCATTCCGTTTCTATCTGCATAAAGTCAATTTACTTTCTGAACTAAACTTCCATTACCAGCAAGACACACACTTCTCTGGAACATGTTATGTGCATAATTTATGCAATTTCACCAGACTGCCCACGTATCTGCTTAATGTAACACTTTCTCTGGGTGATTTGTGATGTTTTACTTCCCATGACTGTGTTTGTATATATGTGTATATTTATATTGTATTATACAGGGCACATTGGAAAGAGAGACCTAGGTCTCAATATGTCTCCCCAGGTCAAATAAAGGTAAAAACATCACTAATAATAATAATAATGACCTGATTTAAAAAAGTAGAGGACAGACATAAGGGAAGGCTGTTGTCTGTATTAACCAGTGGTCTACTATAATGCAGGGTATAATGTAAAGTACAAAATAAAATAATGACAAGATGAGCACGTTTGTATTTTGGTTTTATTCACCATGCAGACAATGGGTTCCATCAGCTTGTTGCTATGCACATCCATCCATGTCAATTATATGGCAGTCAACGCCCGTTAGTCAGTCAACGCCCGTTAGTCAGTCAACGCCCGTTTGTCAGTCAACGCCCGTTTGTCAGTCAACGCCCGTTTGTCAGTCAACGCCTGTTTGTCAGTCAACGCCTGTTTGTCAGTCAACGCCTGTTTGTCAGTCAACGCCCGTTTGTCAGTCAACACCTGTTTGTCAGTCAACACCGTCTCTAACGTGTCATTTAGTTTTTTTACCACCTGCTTTTTCACAGGAATGTGTGTTTTCAACAAGGCCGTAGCGATCCGCAGAACTAAACAAACACAAACTTTGATGGTAAGACACTGGATCCTATTAGCAGAGAGTCTGGGGATTCCAAATCACCCTCCCTTATTGGAAACAACTTGTTCCAACAGTACGGTAACAAATGGCTGTAATGAAAATACAGTTTTGGTAACAGTTGACTTGATTTTTCACACACAAAAAAACGTCCTGATATAGACACAACCAGATCCTATTGGTGCAGTGTCTGAGGACTCCAAATCACAGGTGGTGGACAAAGTACCCAGTTGTCATACTTGACTAAAAGTAAAGATGCTTTAACAGAAAATGACTTAAGTGAAAGTTACCCAGTAAAATACTACTTGAGTAAAAGTCTAATAGTATTTGGTTTTTAATATACTTAAGTGTCAAAGGTATAAATAGAATTGCTAGTATAAATCATTTCAAATGTTATATTAAGCAAACCAGATGGCACAATTTCCTTTATTTACAGATAGCCAGGGGCACACTCCAACACACAAAGTGTGAGTTGTAACAAGTACTTTTGTAACAAGTACTTTTGAGTGTCAGGGAAAAACTATGGAGTAAAAAATACACAATTTTCTTTAGAAATGTAGTGAAGTAAAAGTAAAGTACAGATACTCACAAAAAACGAATTAAGTAGTACTTCAAAGTATTTTTTACAGCACTGCAAATCACACCCCTTTAATGGAGACAACTTCTATAGAATTAACAGTCCAGTAGCAAACAGCTGTATAGGGATAACTGCTTTAGTGTAAATGGTACAGTAGCAAACAGCTGTATAGGGATAACTGCTTTAGTGTAAATGGTACAGAAGCAAACAGCTGTATAGGGATAACTGCTTTAGTGTAAATGGTACAGTAGCAAACAGCTGTATAGGGATAACTGCTTTAGTGTAAATGGTACAGAAGCAAACAGCTGTATAGGGATAACTGCTTTAGTGTAAATGGTACAGAAGCAAACGTGTAGATAAATCAAATGTAAAAATAAAATACAAAATAAAAGCTAATTACAGTGCTATACAGATGCTCAGCCAAAACCCCAAAGAGCAATCAATGCAGATGTAGAAGCACAGAGGCTAAGAAAAACTCCCTAGAAGGCAGGAACCAAGAGGAACCAGACTCTTAAGGGGTGGCAAATTTTCTCTTCTGGCTGTCGCAGATTTTTCCAGGAGGACTTTTATTTTGAAATGTAGTCCGTATGATCGCGTGGTTAATGTCGCTGGGTTCACATTGCCGTAAAAGGGTCTCTAGCTAACTTAGCGACACCAACAAGAGCTGTCAACTTTCAAAATCAAGTGTCAAGGTAAAAATCAATCTTTCTAACATGTTATAGAATGTTTCCAAATACAGAAAGCATCACTTAGGAGTCGGATTATTTGTCCACCCAATTAACATTGTGTCAACAATTAGCTTGCTAACTAGCCATAAGACGCTAACTAGCAAGCACGTTTGTTTATCTTCAAGACGCGGTGTGTGTTGTGAATTACCATATTAGTTATCAAGACAATAATGTCAAATATATGAAGTGTTCATCTTTAAGATGACAAATCCATTGGCAACCCGGACCACTAGCTAGTAATGTAGCATGGCTAGCTAGGTCGTTTGTTAGGTAGCCAAGGAGGCTAGCTAGCTAACATCATTTCAGTAATAATCAAATCATTAGTCTTTTACTGATTAAAAATCAAATGTCCGTTTTAGATCTCGTTTACTCTAAACCATATTCCTCGTAATTTAGCTAGCTGTCTAACTAGATATCGTCCCTTGCTAGTGAGAAAGGTGACAGTAAAATGCGTCAGTAAGCTAAAGCTATAACTCTTCTGTGTAATGGAACTGAGATTCGTGATCAAGGGCTGGTCAGTAAGCTAAACCAATAATAGCTCCACATGACTATAGTTGTTTGGTGTCAAATCCGTTTCAAAAGTCGAACAGGCGTTGAAACATCATTTCATGAGCAAACACTTGAGTCAACAGAGAATAACGGTGGTCCTGCAAGCACAAATTAAACTTGAGATCTTGCCAGTGTGACTTCGAGCGAGCACAACTGCGTTTCCGCAGGCAGTAAATTCATTCCAGAGCAGAGATGTGTTTATCTGAAGAAATACTTACTACATGAAGAGGCATAAATCACTGCACTCTCACAAATAACCCACCTCCCCACATGGACGTCCTTTCTCCCTCACACCAAATGTTTTCATTCAATTTAACTGTTGTCCAGTTTGCTCTTCCAACTGCTTACTATCATTTTCAACAGAGCCTGTAGTAGTTTACTGGAACACAATAAGGTCATGTTTTTGGAACAATTACGGCTTGACTGCTCTCCAACCAGATTTTTTTTTACAATAAAGAGGAAATGGGAAGGTAAAAAGTGAAGTTAATGAGGTAAGTACGATTGTTTTTCAGTAGAGAAACCAGCTAGCTAATCAACAATGATTTCAATGTTGAAATTGAAGTAATTATTTGGTCTTCTCTTATTAAACAGGCTAATGATGAGGCAAGCTAGTTTGTCAGCTTGCTAGGAAGCTAATTAACCATGAAGCAAAAGCCAAGGTGATTTCATTTTCTGTACAGTCTCTGGTTTAACTGAGAGCATTGTACCTAAGTTAAGGAGGGGGTTTAGTAGAGGATCCTAAAACTGAGTGGGGTTGTGTTGGGGCACTACAGGGCGGTGGACCCCTAGGGGCAGGGCGGTGGACCCCTAGGGGCAGGGCGGTAGACCCCTAGGGGCAGGGCGGTGGACCCCTAGGGGCAGGGCGGTGGACCCCTAGGGGCAGGGCGGTAGACCCCTAGGGGCAGGGCGGTGGACCCCTAGGGGCAGGGCGGTAGACCCCTAGGGGCAGGGCGGTGGACCCCTAGGGGCAGGGCGGTGGACCCCTAGGGGCAGGGCGGTGGACCCCTAGGGGCAGGGCGGTGGACCCCTAGGGGCAGGACGGGGGAGACCCAGCTATATTGTGTGCAAGTAAAAAGAGCTCTACAGTACCATTAGGCCTATGGGATTAATTATATGGAGGGTGTACTGTTTGTGTGTGTTGATGTTTAGGTGTCTGTGTGTTTTCATTCAACTTTTGTTTTCCAAACCTTTCCCTTTGATACATAAAACAAAAACATGGAGTTGTGTTGGGGAGAGATTTTAGTTATTGACTAGACTGGTGGGGGTCAGGCGTGTAGGCGACTCGAGTTGGTGTAGAGCAAGTATTCCCAAACTGAGGTAGCCCTGGGGCGGCAGTGGTTAGAGGCAGGTATCCTCGTGGTTAGAGGCAGGTATCCTCGTGGTTAGAGGCAGGTATCCTCGTGGTTAGAGGCAGGTATCCTCGTGGTTAGAGGCAGGTAGCCTCGTGGTTAGAGGTAGCCTCGTGGTTAGAGGCAGGTAGCCTCGTGGTTAGAGGCAGGTAGCCTCGTGGTTAGAGGCAGGTAGCCTCGTGGTTAGAGGCAGGTAGCCTCGTGGTTAGAAGGAGGTAGACACGTTTTTAATACCATCCTTCAGCTACCATAAACCCCTCCCATCTATCTCTGAATCCCACCCATCCACTCAGTGTTTGCTCACGCGAGCCATCTCGTGCGTGTTCGACTTTTGAATCGGACTTGACACCGTATTGTTCCCATCGCCACAGCAACGTGAGCTAGCAAGTTGAATTTATTAGCAGATATTCCTAGTGCATGGAATATTTTGCATGGTCTAGCTATCATTTTACTAGCGAAGCTGCTCCAGTATTTAGTGAAACTCACCTTAAATGTATTTCCTCTTTTGGATCCATCTCTAGCCTTCCATGTCTGAACAGAAGTCCACAGAGTCCCTGGGTTCTGGCTGTGGTGTTCCAGACCAGAGAAGCTCACAGCAGGGTCAAGAGATGGTCTCAGTGAAGCTGGAGGACTGCAGTCAAACACTGGAACTTAATGTGATTGTCAAAGAGGAATGGGAGGAGAGAGGAATCCAGGAGGAGATAGAGGTTGATCAGAGAGCAGTCAAAGAGGAGGTGGAGGAGAGAGAAGTCAAAGAGGAAGTAGATATGGCAGTCAAAGAAGAGCATGAGAGAACAGTCAAAGAAGAAGAGGAGGAGAACAGTGAAGTGTCTGCTCCAGATCTAAGGGAAGAGGAGGAGAACAGTGAAGTGTCTGCTCCAGATCTAAGGGAAGAGGAGGCAGCAGTAGATAGTATCAGTGACCCAGGTAAGTTCAGGTGTGGAGAGAAGTTGGTGACTTGGTGGCTACAGGAGATTCCCAAACCATTGTAGGGCTTCTGCTTGCATCAAAAGTTTTTTAAAGCCCCTTTCAATGTTCCCTTTTTAATCCTAACCCCATATATCTGTCCATATTCCCACAGGAGAGAGCTCCAACCCAGGTTCAGACAGTGAGCCCAGTTCCACAGCATCAGGAAACCATAAACAACACAGACGGAGGAACTCAAGACAGAAACATCACCACTGCATGGACTGCTTCACTAGTTTCTATGATCCAGAGGAGTTGAGAAGGCACACTTGTAGGCCCCACCCCTGCTCAGATTGCAGAGGCAGTGTTATTTGTCCAACTCACCTCCTACCACACAAACAGACTCTCAAAACAAAGAAGATGTACCCGTGTGGTCAATGTGGCAAGAGATTTCAGACACCAAGCAGCTTGAAGATGCACCAGCTTACTCACACAGGAAAGAAGTCGTACCACTGCTCCCAGTGTAGTAAGAGGTTCTGTCGTGTAGACGCCTTAAAGTATCACCAGAGAATACACACAAGGGAGAAGCCTTTCCACTGCTCCCAGTGTGGGAAGACATTTGGTTCGTCATTCAATTTGAAGCGACACCAGAAAATACACACAGGGGCGAAGCCTTTTCACTGCTCCCATTGTGGGAAGAGCTTCAGTGATGAAGAAAGTCGAAATAAACACCAAAGAATACACACAAGAGATAGGACTTTCCACTGCTCTGAGTGTGGAAAGAGCTTCAGCAAGGGAGGAAATCTAAAGGAACATCAGAAAATACACACAGGGGAGAAGCCATACAGCTGTGATCAGTGTGGGAAGAGTTTCAGTCAGTCATTACTTCTGAAGGGGCACCAGCTAACGCACACAGGAAAGAAGCCTCACCACTGCTCTGACTGTGGAAAGAGTTTTAAATTGGAAGGAAGCCTTCAGAGTCACCTGAGAATACACAGTGGAGAGAAGCCACACCACTGCTCCCAATGTGGGAAGAGCTTCAGTTGGGTAAGAGACCTAAATAAACATCGGAGAGTACACAGAGAGGAGAAGCCTTTCCACTGCTCCCAATGTGGGAAGAGCTTCAATGAGAAAGGAAATCTAAAGCAACACCAGAGAAGACACTCAGGAGAGAAACCGTACAGCTGTGAACAGTGTGGGAATTGTTTTAAATGGAAACAAAGCCTGAAGGAACATCAGAAGGCAAAGCACAGTGCAGTGCCAGACCACGGCCTTATAATTGTGTTGCCAAGCTGGGCATCTACATATCTAATTAATATTGACACTAACCAGATTTCCATCGAACCTTTTTAGGCGATTAAAAAAAAACTTTTTAAAAAGTATGATTTTTATTTGTTACATCAAACCTTAAATGGAAAATTAGCTTTTATGTTTTATCTCTGTCATCATGCACTGTTTTGTTATCTGTCTGTTTGGTGGGAAACATTTTATTGATGTGGGTTTTAAAATATTCACATGAAAATCTGTCTTCAATTGGATGAAAACCAGGCTCGTGTTGCACATTTGTTAGGCTAAATAGATATGTTGAATTATGCAAAAGAGAGAGACTTCTGACAACTAAGTCACAACAGGTGGAGTCCGAGTCCATGTCAGAGTCGAGTCATGAAAATCGTGAGTCCTGGTCTCGAGTACTACAACACTGACAGCTACTCTCCTTTTGAGAACATTTTATTTGTGCAAATTTTTTACATTACCTTCATTTTCTTGCTTGTTAGTGCAAAGTTTGGGCATCGTTCAGGATGCCTGGTTGAATTGCCACCACCCAACTGACCTGATTGAAGAGAGGTCAGTGAAGTGGATGAATACCACCTTCCAGGTGGTGTGAGAGGTTGGTTTATCATTGTGTGGGGGGCTGCTTTGGCATGAGTCTGAATATGGAACGGTCTGTCTGACATTGACCTTATCGTATCGCTGTACGGTGCATTCAGAAAGTATTCAGACCGCTTGACTTTGTGCACATTTTGTTACGTTACAGCCTTGTTCTAAAACTGATCAAATAAAATACTAAAATCTACACACAATACTCCATAATGACAAAGCGAAAAACAGTCTCTTTTTTTTTTACATTTTTGGAAATGTATTAAAAATAGAAAACAGATACCTTATTTACATAAGTATTCAAACCCTTTGCTATGAGACTCAATTGAGCTCAGGTGCAGGTTTCCATTGATCATTCTTGAGATGTTTCTACAACTTGATTGGAGGAGTCCACCTGTGGTAAATGCAATTGATTGGACAGGATTTGGAAAGGCACACGCCTGTCTATTTAAGGTCCCACAGTTGACAGTGCATGTCAGAGCAAAAACCAAGCCATGAGGTCGAAGGAATTGTCCGTAGAGCTCCGAGACAGGATTGTGTCGAGGCACCGATCTGGGGAAGGGCACCAAAACATTTCAGCAGCATTGAAGGTCCCCAAGAACACAGTGGCCTCCATCATTCTTAAATGGAAGAAGTTTGGAACCACCAAGAGTCTTCCTAGAGCTGGTCGCCTGGGCCAAACTGTGCAATCGGCGTAGAAGGGACTTGGTCAGGGAGGTGACCAAGAGCCCAATGGTCACGCTGACAGAGCACCAGAGTTCCTCTGTGGAGATTGGAGAACCTTCCAGAAGGACAACGATCTCTGCAGCACTCCACCAATCAGGACTTTATGGTAGAATGACCAGACGGAAGCCACTCCTCAGTAAAATGCACATGACAGCCTGCTTGGAGTTTGCCTAAAGGCACCTAAAGGACTCTGACCATGAAAAACAAGATTCTCTGGTCTGATGAAAACAAGATTTAAATCTTTGGCCTGAATGCCAAGCGTCACGTCTGGAGGAAACCTGGCACCATCCCCACAGTGAAGCATGGTGGTGGCAGCATCATGCTGTGGGGATGTTTTTCAGCGGCAGGGACTGGGAGACTAGTCAGGATCGAGGGAAAGATGAACGATGCAAAGTGCAGAGAGATCCTTGGTGAAAACCTGCTCCAGAGCACTTAGGACCTCAGACTGGGGTGAAGGTTCACTTTCCAACAGGACAAATCAGGAGTGGCTTCGGGACAAGTCTCTGAATGTCCTTGAGTGGCCCAGCCAGAGCCCGTATTTGAACCCTATCAAACATCCCTGGAGAGACCTGAAAATAGATGTGCAGTGACGTTCCCCATCAAACCTGACAGAGCTTGAAAGGATCTACAGAGAAGAATGGGAGAAACTCTCCAAATACAGGTGTACCAAGCTTGTAGCGTCATACCCAAGAAGACTGGAGGCTGTAATCGCTGCCAAAGGTGCTTCAACAAAGTACTGAGTAAAGGGTCTGAATACTTATGTAAATGTAATATTTCCGTTTTTTTTAATAGGGTATTGTGATAAAAAAAAATCCTCATCAATCTACACACATTGAGAACTACAATTTCATTTTAGAATACAGCTGTATTGTAACAAAATGTGGGAAAAAAGTGAAGGGGCCTGAATACTTTCCGAATGCACTGACAAGAGGGTGATAACCTCTGATTCATAACATGTCGACATGTGGACCAGGCAAGACCAGGAGTGAAAAAAATGTATCTTCAGAAATAATTTACAGGACACCTGGAGATTATTATTCCCAGCTACAGAAGACGACTCCTTTTTTTCCCCCCTCAAAGTCAGAAAAGCTATTCAAGAATTGACTACATTTTTATTTCCCAGAATGCACTCAGCAATAAACTGGATTCAAAAAGGTATATGTGTTCTTTGAATAAGGTATTCTCTGACATGTTCAATCTCTCCCTGGCTCACGCCTCTATACCCACCTGCTTCCAGATGTTCACTGTGCCCAAGAAAGTGAAAGTAACTGAACTGAATGACTACCGACCAGCAGCACTCCCTTCTGTCATCATGAAGTGCTTTGAGAGGCCTAGTCAAAGACCATATCACCTCCCTCCCCGACACACTCGACCCTCTCCAATTTGCCTACCACCCTGACTGATCCACGGACGACGCAATCGCCATTTCACTGTACACTGCCCTCACCCACCTGGACAAAAGGAATGCATAGGTGAGGATGCTGTTCATCTCGACTACAGCTCGGCCTTCAATACCATAGTGCCCTATAAGCTCATTACAAAGCTCACAGCCCTGGGACTGAACTCCTCCCTACGCAACTGAGTCCTGGACTTCCTGACAGGCAGCCCCCAGGTGGTGAAGGTAGGCAACATTACCTCCTCGACACTGATCCTCAACACGGGGGCCCCACAAGGGTGCATCCTCAGTCCCCTCCTGTAATCCCTGTATACCCAGGACTGTGTGTCCTCAGTCCCCTCCTGTATTCCCTGTATACCCACGACTGCGTGACCTCACACAGTTCCCATTCCATCATCAAGTTCTGACTACATGACAGTAGTAACCCTGATCACCAACAACGACAATACCGCCTACCGAGAGGAGGTAGGCACTCTGACAGCGTGGTGCCAGGTAAACAACCTCTCCCTCAACGTAAGCAAAACAAAGGAGCTGTTGGTGGGCTTCGGGAGGAACCAGGCTGGACACGCCCCCGTCCTCATCAAAGGGGCCGCCATGGAGACGTCATTAACTTCAAATTCTTCGGCGTACACATCTCAGAAAAGCTGAAACGGTGTAACCACACATACATCGTGATGAAGAAGGCACGACAGGGACTCTTCAACCTCAGGATGCTGAAGAAATATGGAGCCCACTGCCGTGGACCGCAAGGCTATTCAGAGGGTGATACGTGGAGCCGAATGCACCACTGGGTGCCCACTGCCTGCTCTACAGGACACCTATAACACCAGGCCAAGAAGATCCTCAGGGACCCCAGCCACCCAAGCCATGTCCTGTTCTCCCTGCTTCAATCACTCACAGACCCGGGCAGTACAGGACACCTATAACACCAGGCCAAGAAGATCCTCAGGGACCCCAGCCACCCAAGCCATGTCCTGTTCTCCCTGCTTCAATCACTCACAGACCCAGGCAGTACAGGACACCTATAACACCAGGCCAAGAAGATCCTCAGGGAGCCCAGCCACCCAAGCCATCTCCTGTTCTCCCTGCTTCAATCACTCACAGACTTCCTCAACACATTACTACATTACTTCCTCAACACTGATCCTGGGCAGTACAGGAGCATCAAAGACTGGCCACTAGTTTCTACCCTCGGACCATCAAGCTGCTGAATAGCCACCACTAGTCAACTACTTGCTCCCCCTGCTACTCCCTCTATGGACATTCCACCCCCGATAAATATTGTTGTTTTTTTATGACCATTTTCATGATTTTATTTCACTTAGTCCTGTATGTTGGAGCTCGAAGCCTAAGATTTTCACTGTACCCTGCAATCACACCTGCAACCCTGTACATGTGACTAGTAAACACTGAATCTGATATAGTGATATCGGATCATTCTATGGTAACATGTTTAATTACTTCAATAGAATGATCATTTGGAGAATGAACGGAGCGCATCTTCTGGACCCGAATGTTAGACAGAGGACAGGGAAAAGCTGAGCCCCGATATAATTTCAGATGCCTTTAAGTGTACATTAGGCTAATAATAATCTCATTCTTGGCAAAAGTTACATCTGATTTAGATATTAAAACTAAAATAAAACTAAAATAAAACACTATCTTAGATTAAAGAAGAAAATACATTTTGTGAATTTATGCAGGAATACGTTCTTTTGCTTCTGAAAAGAGACGACAACAACAGGTTAGTGAAGTGATGATGCCAGAGAAGCCCGTGTTTGGAGGATATATTGGCTCGGTTGTTAAGACATTTAGTCACGTCTAAAAGTGCAGCCAGAATAACAGCAAAGTAGCCGCATTTGTTCAAGGTGTTTCCCAGTTACATTTATTTAGATACCTCCCATAACAATGAGCTAATGAGGCGTGATTTCCTGGCATATAAAATGTGCTTCCTCGTCAGAACACTGTTGGGGTTTGTGATATATGGCCAATATACCACAGCTAAGGGATGTGTCCAGGCACTCCGCCTTGCGCCTAAGAACAGCCCTTAGCCGTGGTATATTGGCCATATACCACACCCCCTCGTGCCTTATTGCTGAAATAAAGCATACAACTTAAATGGATGCCCCCTCCCCCTTTAGACCAATTATAATGGCTGAAATTGATTAAATGGAACCAAGTCAAACATGTAGCTTCCACATGTTTGATACTGTTCCGTTTATCCCATTCCAGCCATTACGATGCGCCCGTTCTCCTATAGCTCCTCCCACCAGCCTCCTTTGGTTTATTTCTGTGGTAGAAGGACCTACAGAAGTTGAAATGTAACTTCTCTAATATCTATCTAACTTAAACTATGAATGTATAGATACGCTATCTTGTGTATATTGTATGTACAGTGGCAAGAAAGTATGTGAACCCTTTGGAATTACCTGGATTTCTGCATTAAATGATCATAAAATTGGATCTTCATCTAAGTCACAACAATAGACAAACAGTAAATATTTAATGGCGTTGCGCAATGTGAGCATCTAGCGCAGCCATGACTGTCTTGAGAATGCAGATCTGTATTCTCGCGGTAGAGCACATATCTCGTTCTGGTGAAAGAGGGCTACAACAACAAGACCTGTTAACTTTCAAAAATCAAGTGTCAAGGTAAAAAATCAAGCTTCCTAACATATTATAGAACGTTTCCAAATACAGAAATAATCATTTAGTCGTCGGATTTTTTTGTCCACGTGCACCAGATCAACGTGTCAACAATTAGCCTATTCAATGATCTAGCTAGCTAGCTTGCTAACGAGCCATTAGAAACTTGCTATATATCTAACTAGCTGCCATATCAAGCAAGTTTGCTTATCGTCAATACGCTGTGTTGTGAATCACCATATTTGTTAAGACGATGTAAAAAAAAATGTGAAGTGTGAATCGTTCATTTTTAAGATGACATAAATCCATTGGCTACTCGGATCACTGGCCAGTAAGTTAGCATGGCTAACTAAACCGATAGATAGGTTGCTTTCAATAATCATTAGTAATTTTAGTGATTACAAATCAAATGTAAGTTTTAGAACTCGTTTACTTTAAACTATATTGCTCGTAATTTATCTAGCAGTCAAGTGAGCCGACACTCGCAAAACGCAGTCAACCCGTCGTCGCTTCATTCTCCTCCTGAATACGGTGCCTGAATACACAACACTTTACGGTATGTCTTGTTTTCTAGTAGGGAAACTGAATAGGATGCACCGATAGACTATAGCAGCAAATCATTCCAAGCAGACAGTTTGAAGCACACCTATTCAATATTCCACAATACAAATGGTATAACTCACGGCCACCGGATGCCATTGTGTTCAATGAGAGCACGACGGTAAATGCCGCCACCGTAGACGCAATTTACCGCAAGAGTTAAAATATTTAAAATATTGCCTTCTGCAGCAGTGTTTTCTTCAACCGGATGTTGATTTGCACCGTTTGTTTACTGAAATTACCATGACAACGCATTTCTTCTCCCCCTGTAGAGTACCACAGTGAGGGGAAATGGTTCCAGTCGTTTGTCCATCATACATTTTTTTTCCCATAGGGGATTTTTTTTGGAAACTAAGGCCTAATTCGTGTAGGCTTACACAGGCGTGACGTTTTGATAACCGTGTAAATCTCTCTAGGACAATGTATTTGAAAACTTCCCTGATTCGGTTAAATACGGAAGACACATTTCGGTGAATGTACGTATAAGTTTAAACCGTCCCCTCGCCCATACCCGGGCGCGAACCAGGGACCTTCTGCACACATCAACAACTGACACCCACGAAGCATCGTTTACCCATCGCTCCACAAAAGCCGCGGCCCTTGCAGAGCTTCAAGGTCTCAGAGCAAGTGACGTCATCGATTATTTAGCGCGCACCGCTAACTAAGCTAGCCGTTTCACATCCGTTACACTTGTTGTGCAGCTGCTCTCGGTATCCTCTTTCCCTACCAGAAAACACGCGATACCGTAAAGTGTTGAGTATTCACGCACAAAAATTCAGGAGGACACTGAAGTGCGATGGCTTTACTGTGTTTCGCAAGTGTCAGCTCACTTGACCACAGTACTCCTTAAGGTCCAAGGACCTTATACAGGCATAGCCGTGGGAAGTAGGGGTGTTGCATCACTTCCTGAAAAATCGAAATAAATCTAAATAAAACCTTTAATTATTATTATTTCTCCCCGATATGAAATATAAGGTCCTATACTTCCAAAACCATACCGCAAGCGATGTGTGTTAATGTTCAGACCGAGCGTCGGGGCTCTTAATCTCCCTCCTACAGAAGATACCCTCGTCCATTGAGTCTTCTGTGTAATGTACTGGAACAGAGATTCATGATTTAAGGGCTGGTCAGCAAGCTAAAGATAACCCAAATAATAACTCCACATTACTGACGTTAGCTGTCGTTGCCATCGCCATAGCAACGTGAGCTAGCTAGTTCCATTTTATTAGCAGGAATTCCTAGTGCATGGAATATTTAGCATGGTCTATTCCTTTATTTGCTAAGCTGTATATTCCAGTATTTTGTGAAACTCACCTTTCACATGTGCTTCCTCTTTTGGATCCATCTCTAGCCTTCAATGTCTGTACCCAAGTCCACAGAGTCCCCGGGTTCTGGCTGTGGTGTTCCAGCCCAGAGAAGTTCACAGCAGGGTCCAGAGATGGTCTCAGTGAAGCTGGAAGACTGCAGTCAAACACTGGAACTTAATGTGATTGTCAAAGAGGAATGGGAGGGGAGCGGAATCGAGGAGGAGATAGAGGTTGATCAGAGAGCAGTCAAAGAGGAGGTGGAGGAGAGAGAAGTCAAAAAGGAAGTAGAGATGGCAGTCAAAGAAGAAGAGCAGGGGGAGCGAACAGTCAAAGAAGAAGAGCAGGGGGAGCAAACAGTCAAAGAAGAAGAGCAGGAAGATAGAACAGTCAAAGAAGAAGAGCAGGAAGATAGAACAGTCAAAGAAGAAGAGCAGGAAGATAGAACAGTCGAAGAAGAGCAGGAAGATAGAACAGTCAAAGAAGAAGAGCAGGGGGAGCAAACAGTCAAAGAAGAAGAGCAGGAAGATAGAACAGTCAAAGAAGAAGAGCAGGGGGAGCAAACAGTCAAAGAAGAAGAGCAGGAAGATAGAACAGTCAAAGAAGAAGAGCAGGAAGATAGAACAGTCAAAGAAGAAGAGCAGGAAGATAGAACAGTCAAAGAAGAAGAGCAGGGGGAGCAAACAGTCAAAGAAGAAGAGCAGGAAGATAGAACAGTCAAAGAAGAAGAGCAGGAAGATAGAACAGTCAAAGAAGAAGAGCAGGGGGAGCAAACAGTCAAAGAAGAAGAGCAGGAAGATAGAACAGTCAAAGAAGAAGAGCAGGAAGATAGAACAGTCAAAGAAGAAGAGCAGGGGGAGCGAACAGTCAAAGAAGAAGAGCAGGAAGATAGAACAGTCAAAGAAGAAGAGCAGGGGGAGAGAGCAGTCAAAGAAGAGCAGGAGAGAGCAGCCAAAGAAGAAGAGGAGAACAGGGAAGTGTCTGCTCCAGATCTAGAGGAAGAGGAGGAAGTAGATAGTATCCCTGACCCAGGTAAGTTCAGGTGTGGAGTACGGAGAGAGGTTGGTGCCTTGGCAGCCACAGGGGATTCCAGAACATTTGTAGTGCTTCTGCTTGTATCAAAATACTTTTAAAGCCCCTTTCAATGTTCAATGTTACTGATTCTAACATATTCTCACAGGAGAGAGCTCCCATCCAGGCTCAGACAGCGATCCCAGTACCACAGCATCAGGAAACCATAAACGCAGGCATAGGAACTCAAGACAGAAACACCACAACAGCATGGACTGCTTCACTGGTTTCTATGAACCAGAGGAGTTGAAAAGGCACACTTGTAGGCCCCACCCCTGTTCAGATTGCAGAGGCAGTTTTATTTGTCCAACTCACTTCAAATCACACCAACAGACTCTCAAAATAAAGAAAATGTACCCGTGCGCTCATTGTGAGAAGAGTTTTCAGACCCCAAGCAGCTTGAAGACGCACCAGCTTAATCACACGGGAAAGAAGTCGTACCACTGCTTTCAGTGTGGGAAGAGGTTCTGTCGTGTAGACACCTTAAAGGCTCACAAGAGAATACACACAGGAGAGAAGCCTTTTCACTGTTCTCAGTGTGGGAAGAGCTTCAGTGATATAGGAAATCGAAATAAACACCAGAGAATACACACAGGAGAGAAGACTTACCACTGCTCTGAGTGTGGGAAAAGTTTCAATCAGTTATCACATTTAAAACCACACCAGCTAACTCACACAAGTGAGAAGCCTTTTCACTGCTCTCAGTGTGGGAAGGGTTTCAGTCTGTCATCATATCTGAAGAAGCACCAGGTAATGCACACAGAAGAGAAACCATACAGCTGCAATCATTGTGGGAAGAGTTTTAAATTGGAAGGAATCCTTAAGCGTCATCAGAGAATACACAGTGGAGAGAAGACTTACCACTGCTCAGAGTGCGGGAAGTATTTCAGTGTGTCATCATATCTGAAGAGACACCAGCTAACTCACACAGGATTAAAGTCACACCACACAGGAATAAAGTCACAACACTGCTCCCACTGTGGGAAGAGCTTCAGTAAGAAAGCTGACCTAAAGAAACATCAGAGAACACACACAGGGGAGAAGCCTTTCCACTGCTCCCAATGTGGGAAGAGCTTTAATGAGAAAGGCAATCTAAAGCAACACCAGAGAAAACACTCAGGAGAGAAGCCTTGCCACTGCTCCCAATGTGGAAAAAGCTTCAGTTGGGTAATAGACCTAAAGAAACATCAGAAAGTACACAAAGAGGAGAGGCCTTTCCACTGCTCCCAATGTGGGAAGAGCTTCAATGAGAAAGGAAATCTAAAGCAACACCAGAGAAGACACTCAGGAGAGAAACCGTACAGCTGTGATCAGTGTGGGAATTGTTTTAAATGGAAACAAAGCCTGAAGGAACATCAGAAGGCAAAGCACAGTGCAGTGCCAGACCACGGCCTTATAATTGTGTTGCCAAGCTGGGCATCTACATCTAATTAATATTTACATTAACCAGGTTTCCATCTAACCTTTTTGTGTGAGTAAACTTGGCTGTTAGCTTTCCAAATGCCGACAAAACAAAATATGCTTGACAAGGTGGGGATCTTTTTGTGTCTGTAAAATGTATTATGCGAGAAATGTTGGTGGAAATGCTCTTATGTGTTAATATTGATATAGTAATCATCATATCAGCAATCATCATATGGGGCGGCAGGTAGCCTAGTGGTTAGAGCGTTGGGCCAGTAACCGGTTTTTATTTGGGTACATTAAAACCTAAGCAAAAATCTACATTTTGTTTTGCACTGAATTTATATCTGCAACGAGTCCGTTTTGTGGAAACACAACTGGTGAGAAAATGTGACTATTATCTTTATGCTGATGTTAGAATATTTGATGAAAATCTGTCGCCAATTGGATGGAAACCAGGCTAGTGTTTGTTTTGTTAGGCTAAATAGATGTAATATTTGCCATCTGTATTCTAGTATGTTGAATTATGCAAAAGAGCAAGATTTCTGACAACGAGTCGAGTCGAGTCACAAGTCATGAAAATCGTGAATTGATTACGAGTCAAGTCTAAGTACTGGACTCAAGTACTACAACACTGACAGCCACTCCTCTATTTGGAATGTTTTATTTGTGAAAATGTATGTCATTTCTCTAGTGTTGGTCTGGTCCAGAAACTAACTTCAACTAGACCCCCATTGTAGATCTGAAGAAACTGATAAACATCTGGTATTTTTCTTATTAAAAACAAACCCATTTTATTTATTTTAGCTAAAACAAAATGTCATTTTTTGCTCATGTTTTAATGTACCCAAATAAAAACCTAAAGTTCAATGTGTTTCCATCACAATTTCAACTCTACTGATGGTTTTGTTATAAAAAACTGTTGCGTTAAATTGGCACGTGCGCTCTAGCCAATAGCTCACAGATACAGCTAAACTTCCAAACCCTTTAAATTAGTCAGGTTTGCCTTTAATAGGTTTAAATGTCACATTCAGCTTTATGTCATCTTTTTCTGTGTCATTATGTTTGTGTTTATTTGTGATTCAATGTCAGCGTTCTGAGACACACCATAATGTAAAAACGGAATATTACCGTACTGTTCATGCTGCTTAGTGCTAAATGTGGGAATCGTTCAGAATACCTGATTGTATTATCACTACCTAACCTAACTGAAGAGATTGCAATAGGTGTAGTAGCTCCGTTCAACCACAAGATGGAACTATCGACCCTTAATAAAAAACAGCTTGAGTAAAAAGTTGCTTTGTTTCGTCAGTGGTGTAGTGGTGCCTGGAGAAGTGGGGTGTACTTTAATTTTGCCCAAATTTTTCCAAACGGCTAGACTTAAAATGTAAAATGATAAATCCCATATTGGTCTTTCACAGTCAGGCCAACCCAAACTGTACTATGCAGGAGGCCTACTATTGAAACCAATAAATGGAGTTAGAAATTCACAGGTTTCAAACTTTCCCCATTTTTATTTTTCAGGTCACACGTTTTTTCTCTCAAAAAATTACAAAATTGTAGGTTCTAAATCCATAACGATGCTTAACCCACATCAGGAGACGACTTTTGCGGTCTGGGAATAATCTAACATTTACATTTTTGAGAGTAGTTACTCATTGTTTCAAGTGTGCAGGCACCTAGCACTATTGTCTGATTATAAGTGTTTCTGTAGTATATGAGGGAATTTGCAGAAGGAATGGCCACTGGATGGACGCAAATAATCATGATATCATTCTGACAGGTAGTCAGTCATAGGCTACTTTGTAGCTAGTTAACATTTAATATAGAATGTTTTTGGGCGGGCCTTTCCATCTACCATAAGACGGCTAGGCCAATCATAAGCGTCGCTATATTTATCCTGTTCCTTAATTGTTTGACATTGTGTTTTACGTCATATTATGAGGCATATCTTATATTGCTTCAAACTAGCCTATAGCTTAAATCCCACCATAGAAACGTTGAGGCAATACATTTGTATAAAGACTTACTCATATGCATTCTCCTGTTCTATTGGGTTTTCTTTCAACTTTATTTCATTGTCTAGCACCTAAAGGCATGATGCTAATCATATCGTCAAACCGTGATAGTTGTTGCATCTTTAAATCCCCTCTCTTCATAATGGGTATCTCCATCTCTGTTTATGAAACCGCTTGTTTTTTTAGAACTGTACGTGTTTCCCTGCTAATTGCATTTCGTAGGTCTACTGCCGCGCCTAAAATGCGAAGAAATAACAGTTCAGTAACATTTTAAGATAAACATTCCGATTTGTTCCGTAATCCCTATTAATCGATACAGGGTATACGTCCACTACACTACTCAGATACGTATCGGTGGGGATTTAAGAATTAAGTATATGCATTTAAGAATTAAGTATATGCAATGCCCACTAAGTGAGTGTACAGCATATACCTGTGTATGTGACAGGTTAAAGGACATATCCATAGCCTGTTATACATTAAAAAGTATTAGTAAGTTCATAATAGTATGTGAGGATCTTAAAACATCTAAGGTTAAAAAGATCATGCATTCAGTATTAGTTGATAGAGATTGATAACATTCATATAATTGTGTTAAAGTTAAAAATCCGTCAAGCGTACAAAGGGTACGAATTGTGAGAGTAATGTGTAAACGTTATATTGATTACTTCATTTTGTGGTGCCTAAAAGTGTTAATCTGTGATCTACTAAATGCTCTTAATCTATGAGTCTGAGATCGATTGCTCTGGTCTCCACCCATATTCCCGGGGAAATCGCAGTCTTTTCTCATTGCACTAAAAGTTGAATTGAGAAAACAACACCGTATTACTCTCGTGATTATTTATCCTCTTTTTCAGGTACGTTATTGATGATCAAAAAAATAGTAATTTAAATGTAATAACTCGCTAACATGTCAAGAGTGTTTAAGATGTGTCTTAGTAACGTCTTGAGGAAGTTAGAGTTAAGTTTGCAGAGAGTAATATGAGCCCTGCTCGGTTGTAGTGAAGAATGGCATCCTACTGAGAGTAGCTGCCATTTTATGTCCGTTGTGAATGAACATGTGCGTTGTTAATAAGATATTTTGCTGTGTTATTTGTATAACGGTTTTTCTGTTTTGTAATGTGTTACTTTTGTAAAATGATTGCACTAAAAGTTGAATTGAGAAAACAACACCGGTATCACTCTCGTGATTATTTCTCCCCTGTTTCAGGGGCTTAACATGTACACCTCCACTACACCACTGGGAACCGTGATGAACTGCTAAAACGGTCGCCGCTTCTCATATGATCTGGCCTGAAAATCTCCAAACAACTGGGTAGAATATCATATTCTTTTCATAATGAAAGCTGTATTGGAGTTGCGCAACGTGAGCATCTAGCGCAGCCGTGACTGTCTTGAGAATGCAGATCTGTATTCTCGCGTTGTCAGCACATATCTCGTTCTGGTAAAAGAGGGCTACAAGACCGTTCTAAATCAAGTGTCAAGGTGAAAATCAAGCTTTGTAACATATTTGAGAACGTTTGCAAATACAGAAAGAATAATTTAGTAGTCGGATTATTTGTCCACAGGCGGCTAATTGTTGATCTGGTGCACATTGCTCTAGCTAGCTAGCTTGCTAACTAGCCATTGGAAGCTAACAGTCTATAGCAAGCAATTGTGTTTATCTACAGTATGTTTATCTATGTTTATCTACAGTGTTGTGAATCACCATATTAAGTGTCAATGTCAAAAATATATGAAGTGTAAATTGTTAATTTTTAACATGACATCCATTGGCTACTCGGATCACTGGCTAGTAAGTTAGCCTGGCTAACAAGGCCAATAGTTAGGTAGCTAAGGAGGCTAGCTAGCCAGCCAACTTAATTTCAGTATTCACGAGACGATAGCTACAACTAATTCCAAGCATGTGCAGCAAACTGGGTTACGCGCAATGCCGTCGGGGGTACGCCAAATAAACATTTTATTCATATACATATATATATATATATATATATATATATATATAAATATATATATATAAATATATATATATATATATATATATATATATATATATATTTTAAAAAATTATCACATTTTCAATCAGTCCATTTATATTTTCCAACAGGGCTATACATTTGGGTGAGGGTTTTTTCTCGCCTGAGTAGCCTCGTTTCACTGCCAAAAATACAATTAAACCATCTCGTGTTCAGCGAAATAACATAATGTCAAATGCAGGTAGCCTAGTCAAATAGACATAGTGGAGTGGTAACGGGTGTGCAAGCAGTTGCTCCCGATGCCACTTGGGGACACTGCAGCATCCACGAGAGGCTATTGCTGCCAAGGGAATGTCTGACCGCTTGAAAGCCGTTTTGGACACAACAGTGAAAATGGATAACCTTTGTAAAGCAAGGCCCCTGAACTCTTGTGTATTTCCTGCACTATGCTATGATATGGGCAGCAACCACGTAACGCTTTTACAGAAGTGCGCTGGTTATCAAGGGGCAAATGTAACAGTATAACTTTCGTCCGTCCCCGAATCCTGTTTCCATTGATCATCCTTGAGATGTTTCTTCAACTTAATTGGAGTCCAACTGTGTTCAATTCAATTGATTGGACATATAAGGTCCCACAGTTGACAGTGCATGTCAGAGCAAAAACAAAGCCATGTGGTCGAAGGAGACCAGATTGTGGCAAGGCACAGATCTGGGGAAGGGTACCAAATAAAATTCTGCAGCATTTTTTACTAGGCAAGTCAGTTATGAACAAATTCATATTTCCAATGACAGCCTGGGAATAGTGGGTTAACTGCCTTGTTCAGGGGCAGAATGACAGATTTGTACCTTTTCAGCTTGGGGATTCGATCTTGGAACCTTTCGGTTACTAGTCCAACGCTCTAACCACTAGGCTACCTGCCATCCCACAGCATTGAAGGTCCCCAAGAACACAGTGGCCTCCATCATTCTTAAATGGAATTAGTTTGGAACCACCAAGACTCTTCTTTGAGCTGGCCGCCCGGCCAAACTGAGCTATCAGGGGAGAAGACTTTGGTCAGGGAGGTGATAAAGAACCCAATGGTCACGTCTGGAGGAAGCCTGGCACCATCCCTACGGTGAAGCATGGTGATGGCAGCATCATGCTGTGGGGATGTTTTTCAGCGGCAGGGACTGGTAGAGGGAAAGATGAACAAAGTGAAGTACGGAAAGATCCTTGATGAAAACCTGCTCCAGAGCGCTCAGGACCTCAGACTGGGGTGAAGGTTCACCTTCCAACAGGACAACAACACTAAACACACAGCCAAGACAATGCAGGAGTGGCTTCGGGACAAGTCTCTGAATGTCCTTGAGTGGCCCAGCCAGAGCCCGGACTTGAACCCGATCAAAGATCTCTGGAGAGACCTGAAAATAGCTGTGCAACGTCGCTCCCCATTCAACCTGACAGAGCTTGAGAGGATCTGCAGAAAATAATGGGAGAAACTCCCAAAATACAGGTGTGCCAAGCTTGTAGCATCATACCCCAAGAAGACTTGAGGCTGTATTCGCTGCCAAAGGTGCTTCAACAAAGTACTGAGTAAAGCGTCAAAATACTTATGTAAATGTGATGTCAGTTTATTTCTAATACATTTGTCACAGGAAGGGTATAGCTGGCTCTAGCGTGTGTGTGTCCTCAGATCAGAGGCAACATCTTTAAGATGGCATAATATGGGCATATTTTGGTCTGCGATGGTGATCACACTGAGTTCATCATCTACTAATGACACACATTAAAACAAGTTTACAAGCCATTTTTTTGACACGGGATCATCAAAGTTCCCTGTAACATAACTACTTTGTGTGTGTTTTGTATGTCATGACTGTAAACACATTGTGATTTCACAATTTAACATTTGCTAAAGAGCAACCCCAGTACGCTACTGCAGCCTCACTCTACCTGTGATATAAAAGTTATTTTTTGATAAAGCGCAAAAATGAAATAAACGGTTTGGAAAAACTTTTTTTTTTGTGGAAGACTGAATAAGTGCTTCAAACGGTTTGCTTGGAATGATTTGTGCTGTAGCTGTGATCTCTATCTGTGAATGATTTGTGCTGTAGCTGTGATCTCTATCTGTGAATGATCTGTACTGTAGCTGTGATCTCTATCTGTGAATGATCTGTACTGTAGCTGTGATCTCTATCTGTGAATGATTTGTGCTGTAGCTGTGATCTCTATCTGTGAATGATCTGTACTGTAGCTGTGATCTCTATCTGTGAATGATCTGTACTGTAGCTGTGATCTCTATCTGTGAATGATCTGTACTGTAGCTGTGATCTCTATCTGTGAATGATCTGTACTGTAGCTGTGATCTCTATCTGTGAATGATTTGTGCTGTAGCTGTGATCTCTATCTGTGAATGATCTGTACTGTAGCTGTGATCTTTATCTGTGAATGATCTGTGCTGTAGCTGTGATCTCTATCTGTGAATGATTTGTACTGTAGCTGTGATCTCTATCTGTGAATGATTTGTACTGTAGCTGTGATCTCTATCTGTGAATGATTTGTACTGTAGCTGTGATCTCTACCTGTGAATGAATTACAGAAGATACCTTTGTCCATTGACTCTTCTGTGTAATGTACTGGAACTGAGATTCATGATTTAAGGGCTGGTCAGTAAGCTAAAGATAACCCAATAATAGCTTCACATTACTGACGTTGCCATCGCCATAGCAACGTGAGCTAGCTAGTTCCATTTTATTAGCAGTGATTCCTAGTGCATGGAATATTGAGCACGTTCTATCCCTTTATTGTTTAGTGAAACTCACCTTTTACATGTTGTGCTTCCTTTTTGGATCCATCTCTAGCCTTCCATGTCTGAACCAAAGTCCACAGAGTCCCCGGAGGAGAGAGCAGTCAAAGTGGAGGAGGAGGAGAGAGCAGTCAAAGTGGAGGAGGAGGAGAGAGCAGTCAAAGTGGAGGAGGAGAGAGCCGTCACAGAGGAGATGGAGGAGGAGAGAGCAGTCAAAGAGGAGTTGGAGGAGAGAGCAGCCAAAGAGGAGATGGAGGAGGAGAGAGCAGTCAAAGTGGAGGAGGAGGAGAAAGCAGTCAAAGTGGAGGAGGAGGAGAGAGCAGTCAAAGTGGAGGAGGAGAGAGCCGTAACAGAGGAGATGGAGGAGGAGAGAGCAGTCAAAGAGGAGTTGGAGGAGAGAGCAGCCAAAGAGGAGATGGAGGAGGAGAGAGCAGTCAAAGAGGAGGTGGAGGAGGAGAGAGCAGCCAAAGAGGAGGTGGAGGAGGAGAGAGCAGTCAAAGTGGAGGTGGAGGAGGAGAGAGAAGTCAAAGTGGAGGTGGAGGAGGAGAGAGCAGTCAAAGAGGAGGTGGAGGAGGAGAGAGCAGTCAAAGTGGAGGTGGAGGAGGAGAGAGAAGTCAAAGTGGAGGTGGAGGAGGAGAGAGCAGTCAAAGAGGAGGTGGAGGAGGAGAGAGCAGTTAAAGTAGAGGAGGAGGAGAGAGCAGTTAAAGTAGAGGTGGAGGAGGAGAGAGCAGTCACAGAGGAGATGGAGGAGGAGAGAGCAGTCAAAGAGGAGGTAGAGGAGGAGAGAGCAGTCAAAGAGGAGGTGGAGAGAGCAGTCAAGGGGGAGGTGGAGGAGGAGAGAGCAGTCGAAGACGTGGAGGAGAGAGCAGCCAAAGTGGAGGTGGAGGAGGAGAGAGCAGCCAAAGTGGAGGTGGAGGAGGAGAGAGCAGTCAAAGAGGAGGAGGAGAAAGCAGTCAAAGAGGAGGTGGAGGAGGAGAGAGCAGTCACAGAGGAGGTGGAGGAGGAGAGAGCAGTCAATGAAGAAGAGGAGAACAGGGAAGTGTCTGCTCCAGACCTAGAGGAGGAAGAGGAGGAAGTAGATAGTATCACTGACCCAGGTAAGTTCAGGTGTGGAGTACGGAGAGAGGTTGTTGCCTTGGCAGCCACAGGGGATTCCAGAACTATTGTATTGCTTCTACTTGCATCAAAAGTATTTTAAATCCCATTTCAATGTTACCGTTCTAATTCTAACCCCATATCTGTTCATATTCCCACAGGAGAGATCTCCAACCCAGGTTCAGACAGTGAGCCCAGTTCCACAGCATCAGGAAACCATAAACAACACAGACGGAGGAACTCAAGACAGAAACATCACCACTGCATGGACTGCTTCACTAGTTTCTATGATCCAGAGGAGTTGAGAAGACACACTTGTAGGCCAAGACCCTGCACAGACTGCAGAGACTGTTTTATTTGTCCAACTCACCCCAAATCTCCCCATCAGATTCACAAAAGAAAGAAGCCTCACCCGTGTGGTCAACGTGCGGAGAGATTTCAGAACCCGAGCACTTTGAAGAGGCACCAGCTTATTCACACAGGAAAGAAGTCGTGCCACTGCTTTCAGTGTGGGAAGAGGTTCCATCGTGTAGACACCGTAAAGGCTCACCAGAGAATGCACACAGGGGAGAAGCCTTTCCACTGCTCCTTGTGCGGGAAGACTTTTGGTTGGTCAATACATTTGAAGAGACACCAGAAAATACACACAGAGGAGAAGCTTTTCCACTGCTCCCAATGTGGGAAGCGTTTTAATCAGTTATCAAATTTAACGAAACACCAACAAACTCACACAAGAGAGAAACCTTTTCACTGCTCTCAGTGTGGGAAGAGTTTCAGTCTGTCATCATATCTGAAGAGGCACCAAATAACTCACACAGAAGAGAAACCATTCTGCTGTGATCATTGTGGGAAGAGTTTTAAATTGGAAGGAAGCCTTAAGAGTCATCAGAGAATGCATAGTGGAGAGAAGCCCCACCACTGCTCCCAATGTGGTAAGAGCTTCAGTCAGGCAGGAGACTTAAAGAGACACCAGAGAATACATAGTGGAGAGAAGCCATACCACTGCTCTGAGTGTGGAAAAAGCTTCAGTCGGTTAAATGTCCTAAAGCAACATCAGAGAAGACACACAGGGGAGAATCCTTTCCACTGCTCCCAATGTGGGAAGACCTTCAGCGAGAAAGGAAATCTAAAGCAACACCAGAGAATACACACGGGAGAGAAGCCATACAGCTGTGATCAGTGCGGGAATTGTTTTAAATGGAAAGAAATGCTGAAAGAACATCAAGAAGCAATTCACAGTGCCGTGCCCAACACTGACCTTATAATGGAGCTGCCAAGCTGGGCATCTACATATCTGACTAATATTGACTGACTGTTTTTGTAATTATTCTGTTAAACCTTTTTTACATGTACAGTGGGGGAGAACAAGTATTTGATACACTGCCAATTTTACAGGTTTTCCTACTTACAAAGCATGTAGAGGTCTGTAATTTTTATCATAGGCACACTTCAACTGTGAGAGACTGAATCTAAAACAAAAAGAAAATCAGAAAATCATATTGTATGATTTTTAAGTAATTAATTAGCATTTTATTGCATGACATAAGTATTTGATACATGAGAAAAGCAGAACTTAATATTTGGTACAGAAACCTTTGTTTGCAATTACAGAGATCATACGTTTCCTGTAGTTCTTGACCAGGTTTGCACACACTGCAGCAGGGATTTTTGCCCACTCCTCCATACAGACCTTCTCCAGATCCTTCAGGTTTCGGGGCTGTCGCTGGGCAATACAGACTTTCAGCTCCCTCCAAAGATTTTCTATCGGGTTCAGGTCTGGAGACTGGCTAGGCCACTCCAGGACCTTGAGATGCTTCTTACGGAGCCACTCCTTAGTTGCCCTGGCTGTGTGTTTCGGGTCGTTGTCATGCTGGAAGACCCAGCCACGACCCATCTTCAAAATGCTCTTACTGAAGGAAGGAGGTTGTTGGCCAAGATCTTGCGATATATGGCCTCGTCCATCCTCCCCTCAATATGGTGCAGTCGTCCTGTACCCTTTGCAGAAAAGCATCCCCAAAGAATGATGTTTCCACCTCCATGCTTCACAGTTGGGATGGTGTTCTTGGGGTTGTACTCATCCTTCTTCTTCCTCCAAACACGGCGAGTGGAGTTTAGACCAAAAAGCTCTATTTTTGTCTCATCAGACCACATGACCTTCTCCCATTCCTCTTCTGGATCATCCAGATGGTCATTGGCAAACTTCAGACGGGCCTGGACATGCGCTGGCTTGAGAAGGGGGACCTTGCGTGCGCTGCAGGATTTTAATCCATGACGGTGTAGTTTGTTACTAATGGTTTTCTTTGAGAATGGTTTTCTTTGAGACTGTGGTCCCAGCTCTCTTCAGGTCATTGACCAGGTCCTGCCGTGTAGTTCTGGGCTGATCCCTCACCTTTCTCATGATCATTGATGCCCCACGAGGTGAGATCTTGCATGGAGCCCCAGACCGAGGGTGATTGACCGTCATCTTGAACTTCTTCCATTTTCAAATAATTGCGCCAACAGTTGTTGCCAGCTCACCAAGCGGGTTGCCCATCCCAGCCTTGTGCAGGTCTACAATTTTATCCCTGATGTCCTTACACAGCTCTCTGGTCTTGGCCATTGTGGAGAGGTTGGAGTCTGTTTGATTGAGTGTGTGGACAGGTGTCTTTTATACAGGTCACGAGTTCAAACAGGTGCAGTTAATACAGGTAATGAGTGGAGAACAGGAGGGCTTCTTAAAGAAAAACTAACAGGTCTGTGAGAGCCGGAATTCTTACTGGTTGGTAGGTGATCAAATACTTATGTCATGCAATAAAATGCAAATTAATTACTTAAAAATCATACAATGTGGTTTTCTGGATTTTTGGATTTTAGATTCCGTCTCTCACAGTTGAAGTGTACCTATGATAAAAATCACAGACCTCTACGTGCTTTGTAAGTAGGAAAACCTGCAAAATCGGCAGTGTGTCAAATAACTTGTTCTCCCCACTGTATGTTTTACCTTTTACCACTTTGTTAACAGAGGGGGAGGTGGGAGGGGGGGTTGAACTCCGGTCTCTGGTGGGGAAAAGAGGACATGTGACTGTCTGGGTGTGTTAACACTTGACCCCAGGCTCTGCATAATTACCCTGCAAGACCTGAAGTCCATCTGTAATATTCTCATATGAAAATGTACTAAAGGGTATGAATTATGACATCACGTTTTAATTCAAGTGTATTTTCTTCCAGAAATGCATTTAGTTTAATATTATCTCAAGTCAATCACTCTCCTCTTGGGAATGTTTGATTTGCATATTGATGTTATTGCACCAACACATTAGTAACACAGGGTGTTACAGTAATAGTATTACGCTAGTCCATAACGAGGTAATATAATGAGTTATACTTTGTATCTGAGTAATATGTAGATGTAGTCAAGCCACCTAAAGCTAGATTCCGAGTAGAGTCCCTCGTGTTCTAGTGGGAGTCCTTTATCCTCCAGTCACGAGTCCCTTGGTAAAAGTTATCGTCCAACCATTTTTTTTTAAAAGCTTGTTTTCATTAGTGTTGTACATTTGTAAGGCTAAATATATGTAACATTTGCTGCTGTAGCTAGTATGTTGAATTATGTTGACTTCTGACAACTGTCACCACTGGTTGAGTCGTGAAAATCGTGACTTGAGTCTGAGTCAAGTCTGAGTCGGGGACTCGAGTACTACATTTTATTTGTGCAAATTGATGTCAATTCACTAGTGTCTGGGTTTAACACGTTAGTAACATAACATTTTACAGTAGTACTATTACTGTAACAAAACATTTTACAGTAATACTATTCATTTTGTCAGTAGCAAGGTGCTACAATGAATTAGAATTTGTATTTGAGTAATAATGTAATAAGGTCATTGTGATAGTCCCACTGAGCCCAAACCAGATTGGATGGCGTATTGCTGCAGAATGCTGTGGTAGCCATGCTGGTTAAGTGTGCCTTGAATTCTAAATAAATCACTGACAGTGTCACCACCAGTGAAGCACCATCACACCTCCTCCTCCATGCTTCACGGTGGGAACCACACATGGAGAGATCATCCTTTCACCTACTCTGCGTCTTACAAAGAAACGGTGGTTGGAACCAGAAGTCTTAAATTTGGACTCATCAGACCAAAAGGATTTCCACCGGTCTAATGTCCATTGCTCGTGTTTCTTGGCCCAAGCAAGTCTCTTCTTGTTATTGGTGTCTTTTAGTAGTGGTTTCTTTGCAGCAATTTGACCATGAAGGCCTGATTTACACAGTCTCCTCTGAACAGTTGATGTTGAGATGTGTCTGTTACTTGAACTCTGTGAAGCATTTATTTGGGCTGCAATCTGAGGTGCAGGTAACTCTAATGAACGTATCCTCTGCAGCAGAGGTAACTCTGGGTCTTCCTTTCCCGTGGCAGTCCTCATGAGAGACAGTTAACTGTAATGAACTGATCCTCTGCAGCAGAGGTAACTCTGGGTCTTCCTTTCCCGTGGCAGTCCTCATGAGAGACAGTTAACTGTAATGAACTGATCCTCTGCAGCAGAGGTAACTCTGGGTCTTTGTTTCCTGTGGCAGTCCTCATGAGAGACAGTTAACTGTAATGAACTGATCCTCTGCAGCAGAGGTAACTCTGGGTCTTTGTTTCCTGTGGCAGTCCTCATGAGAGACAGTTAACTGTAATGAACTGATCCTCTGCAGCAGAGGTAACTCTGGGTCTTTGTTTCCTGTGGCAGTCCTCATGAGAGACAGTTAACTGTAATGAACTTATCCTCTGCAGCAGAGGTAACTCTGGGTCTTTGTTTCCTGTGGCGGTCCTCATGAGAGCCAGTTTCATCATAGCTTTTGATGGTTTTTGCTTCACTCGTTCATGTGACAGGCCATAGCATCATGCTGCGTTGTTGACAATATGACTAAGCGCCACAAATTGCTGTTCAATTTCAGCAGGGTGCGCTTCCCTCACCTGCTTCACTTGGTCACGTGACGGGACATAGCTCGGTGCAACCAAGGCCAGAATAATCAAATCCCCTCATTGGCATGACCCTTCACAACAAGGTGATTCAGCTGAAGCCTCTGTGTTAGTGCTGGGATGGAACAAGAGCCTGCACACCATGTGGATGGGCTGTCCAGAACAGGAGTTACAGGCCCCTGATATACTGTTATTAACTGACAGATGTCATTAAGCAGTTGAGTAAACTGTCATTATAAAACTGTTATTGTACATATTTGATGTATTTTATCAGGGCCTTGGGAGGATCAGATAGTAACTCCTGATCCAATACATGTTAAGGGTGCTTTAAATTACTGTCTGTGCTCGCAAAATAGTTTTATCACCACAGACAGGAGTTTGGCTGAGACACCCCACAGCCAGTTCAAATCTAAATCTGGTAGTGAAATGTCACATACTTTGGCAAGGATCCACAAAACAACCAGTCTTGGCTCGGTTCATTCAGATCTTATTTCCCAGATCACATATCTCACTGTAAATTTATTATGGTGTCAGCAATGTGAGTACTTCATGGCCGACTAATAAGGTCAACATAATGTGCTGGCCTGTATCGGGGGCGGCAGGTAGCCTAGTAGTTAGAGCGTTGGGACGGTAACTGAAAGGTTGCTGGATCGAATCCCAGAGCTGACAAGGTATAAATCTGTCGTTCTGCCGGTACGTTCTACCGGGGAACAGTTAACCAACTGTTCCTAGGCCAGTTAACCAACTGTTCCCCGGGAGGCCGTCATTGTAAATTAGAATTTATTCTTAATTGACTTGCCTAGTTAAATAAGTTTAAACAATTCAATTGGATCTCTGTGGTCTACAGTATAGGTATGAGGTGTTCAGCATGCAGTGTGAAATCAATGGAGGGATAAATGTTATATTAATCTAATACATTTACAAGGAGAAACAGTTGGATCAAATGGGGAGCTGTTGTGTTTTTCAGAAAGATTTACAGATCTTTAGACTAACAAGTCTAGGTATTACTTCCTGTCAGTGACCTTCTCCTAACATGGCCGTGATCCTAAACTGGATGTCAGAAATACCTGCAGCCTGAAGTCGTTTAGGATTACTGTATGACCCTGCCTCATAGAGATGGTATCAAACCTGCTGAACTGTTCATGAAACTAACATTTGATCCCAATAGAGTCGATGGCAGAGTTACAGGAAGTGTACCTAAGCAACAGATAAATTCCAAGCCCAAAATGGCCATGTTCAGAAACAGGTGTGTCAGAAATGGCTGAACTCCCCTTCAGCTGCAGCTGTTGGGACACAAGTGTCTCTGGGGGAGCAGGGCTCATCCTAGCCAAGCCTGTTGGGACACAAGTGTCTCTGGGGAGCAGGGGACTCTTCCTAGCCAAGCCTTTTGGGACACAAGTGTCTCTGGGGAGCAGGGGACTCTTCCTAGCCAAGGCTGTTGGGACACAAGTGTCTCTGGGGAGCAGGGGACTCTTCCTAGCCAAGCCTTTTGGGACACAAGTGTCTCTGGGGGAGCAGGGGACTCTTCCTAGCCAAGCCTTTTGGGACACAAGTGTCTCTGGGGAGCAGGGGACTCTTCCTAGCCAAGCCTTTTGGGACACAAGTGTCTCTGGGGAGCAGGGGACTCTTCCTAACCAAGCCTTTTGGAAGAGTCAGGACAAGTGACAGTCTAATCCACTAGGTGACCCCACCAAGGATCACTGTTTAGAAGTTAAACCCTTCACATTCAGTCACACAATTGGAAGACTGATTTAAATCATGGGAAAAACTGAGTGTTCCTGTCTGCCGGTGAAGGAGTTGAATAGAAGGTGTTGATGTGTTGAACAGAAGGAGTTGAATAGAAGGAGTTGTTGAATAGGAGTTGAATAGAAGGTGTTGAATAGAAGGTGTTGAATAGAAGGAGTTGAATAGAAGGAGTTGAATAGGAGTTGAATAGAAGGTGTTGAATAGGAGTTGAATAGAAGGTGTTGAATAGGAGTTGAATAGAAGGTGTTGAATAGAAGGTGTTGAATAGAAGGAGTTGAATAGAAGGAGTTGAATAGGAGTTGAATAGAATGTGTTGAATAGGAGTTGAATAGAAGGTGTTGAATAGGAGTTGAATAGAAGGTGTTGAATAGAAGGAGTTGAATAGAAGGAGTTGAATAGGAGGTGTTGAATAGGAGTTGAATAGAAGGTGTTGAATAGAAGGAGTTGAATAGAAGGTGTTGAATAGAAGGAGTTGAATAGAAGGTGTTGAATAGGAGTTGAATAGAAGGTGTTGAATAGAAGGAGTTGAATAGAAGGAGTTGAATAGAAGGTGTTGAATAGAAGGAGTTGAACAGAAGGTGTTGAATAGGAGTTGAATAGAAGGTGTTGAATAGAAGGAGTTGAATAGAAGGAGTTGAATAGAAGGAGTTGAATAGAAGGTGTTGAATAGGAGTTGAATAGAAGGTGTTGAATAGAAGGAGTTGAATAGAAGGAGTTGAATAGAAGGAGTTGAATAGAAGGTGTTGAATAGGAGTTGAATAGAAGGTGTTGAATAGAAGGAGTTGAATAGAAGGAGTTGAATAGAAGGAGTTGAATAGAAGGTGTTGAATAGAAGGAGTTGAACAGAAGGTGTTGAATAGAAGGAGTTGAACAGAAGGAGTTGAACAGAAGGAGTTGAACAGAAGGTGTTGAATAGAAGGAGTTGAACAGAAGGAGTTGAACAGAAGGAGTTGAATAGAAGGAGTTGAACAGAAGGAGTTGAACAGAAGGAGTTGAACAGAAGGAGTTGAATAGAAGGAGTTGAACAGAAGGAGTTGAATAGAAGGTGTTGAATAAAAGGAGTTGAATAGAAGGTGTTGAATAGAAGGAGTTGAACAGAAGGAGTTGAACAGAAGGAGTTGAACAGAAGGAGTTGAATAGAAGGAGTTGAACAGAAGGAGTTGAATAGAAGGTGTTGAATAGAAGGAGTTGAATAGAAGGTGTTGAATAGAAGGAGTTGAATAGAAGGAGTTGAACAGAAGGAGTTGAATAGAAGGTTGACCAGTTTAACTGCAGCTTTGGTAATAGTCTTGACCTCCAGGGTTGTGTTCATTAGGCACAGTGTAGCAAAACATTAATTTTTTATTTTTATTTTATTTTACCTTTATTTTACTAGGCAAGTCAGTTAAGAACAAATTCTTATTTTCAATGACGGCCTAGGAACAGTGGGTTAACTGCCTGTTCAGGGGCAGAACGACAGATTTGTACCTTGTCAGCTCGGGGGTTTGAACTTGCAACCTTCCAGTTACTAGTCCAACGCTCTAACCACTAGGCTACCCTGCTACCCTGCCGCTGGTGGCCACCGGGCTTCCTGAGTTGGTATCGATAAATGTTCAATGAATTAACCGTCACAACTAAGCCAATATGACAACAATTAGGATCAACGTGAATTTGCAAATCAATCTGAATGAAGGTCAACACACGCCTCGTCTCGTTCGAATCAGTGGCAGAGAACCTCATAACAGGGCCGTTACAGAGAACCTCATAACAGGGCCGTTACAGAGAACCTCATAACAGGGCCGTTACAGAGAACCTCATAACAGGGCCGTTGCAGAGAACCTCATAACAGGGCCGTTGCAGAGAACCTCATAACAGGGCCGTTAGAGAACCTCATAACAGGGCCGTTGCGGAGGACAAATTATCCAACTTTAATATGGTTTTCCTCAATGATGCTTTAACATGATGTCAAATATGTCAACAACGCTTCCTCCAAAGGACCCTTCTAATGTTTAAATGTTAAAAAAAATGAAAATATCATAAATCTTTTTAAACAATTTTTTATCTGTATTTTGTTGTTCCATTTTGGTGAGGAATCACCCCAATAGCTTTCTAATAGCTACACTAATGTGACATAGAGACTGTGACTTTCTAGCTAACCTTCCTTTCTCCAGTAGTTAATGTTTCCTCTTTCAGAACCTATTCATAATCCACTTCCCTCTTCCTATTTACATGATGAACACTACATCTGTTCATAATCCACTTCCCTCTTCCTATTTACATGATGAACACTGCATCTGTTCATAATCCACTTCCCTCTTCCTATTTACATGATGAACAGTGCATCTGTTCATAATCCACTTCCCTCTTCCTATTTACATGATGAACACTACATCTGTTCATAATCCACTTCCCTCTTCCTATTTACATGATGAACAGTGCATCTGTTCATAATCCACTTCCCTCTTCCTATTTACATGATGAACAGTGCATCTGTTCATAATCCACTTCCCTCTTCCTATTTACATGATGAACAGTGCATCTGTTCATAATCCACTTCCCTCTTCCTATTTACATGATGAACAGTGCATCTGTTCATAATCCACTTCCCTCTTCCTATTTACATGATGAACAGTGCATCTGTTCATAATCCACTTCCCTCTTCCTATTTACATGATGAACACTACATCTGAAACTATGAAAATCACAACATTGAAGTAACCAACGGCAACAAATACAACAAGGTTTCTTGCCGCTTCACATCTTGAACCCCTGATGACATCAGAGTGGGATGAATGTGTCTGATCGACTTGCCCTCGCACTCCCCTGGGGCAAAACCTTTATATAGGATTAGGATTCCACAGTATCTTATTGGTTGCAATGCGTCAACCAGTGGTTGCATGCCACGTCAAATTGCTATATCATATGATGTGGTTAGCTGACATGCAGACCCAGGCGTTTCTGAGATCTGGCTTCTCCACTGTAGTCAGCATGGAGGGTCATTGTTTTTCAGAACCACAGATTTCACAAAACCTACAACTAATGTAATCTGACAGAGTAGGTAACTGCTCACTGCTCCAAAACCTGCCTTCTGACACCATGTATCTAGTCTGTGTTGGCTGACTGTTGGGCCTTCATTCCAACCTCTCCCACCACTGTGGATTCTATTTATAGCCATCTCATAAAAGTGTGGCACCTCGGCTATGTGTGAAGCCTCCGCTATGCTGACAAAGTGGTCTAGCCTCTAACTCAATGCAATTTGAACCCTCTGGTAAATCTGGACAAGTATAACATTACTAAATACATTCAACTACTTTTTTTCCCCCCTAAACGGGTCTAGACTTGTTATTGCTTGTTGAGCAGATTGGGATTTGTGAAACTTACTCCTCAGGACTTGAACCCCATTATAAACCCGTGGTTTGAATTGAAGAGGGCAGTCCGTCAGTGCAGACATCCCAGATTTACCACCATATTTGACAGTAGGTCTGTTGTTGTTTACTGCTTAAGCATCCTTATTTCCAGGCCAAACACACCACTGGTGTACGTGGGCAAAGAGCTCTAATTTCATGTCTACTGAAACCCTCTGAACTGGAACAACCATTTCAGTAAAGGGTGTAATAAGTCTAAATACTAATAGATTGGATTAGTTTAGAAAAAAATGCTATTTATCTTTGTGTAGCATAAGATTCATTAATTAATCAACCAATGTTGAGTTAAGGTTGGTGGAATCTTATTCAAAATGATTCACAACTTTTATGGCTGTCAAAGGTGTTTTCACCAAGTTAACCTTAGGGGCCTCCTGAGTGGCGCAGCGGTCTAAGGCACTGTATCGCAGTGCTAGAGGCGTCACTACAGACCCGGGATCGATCTCAGGCTGTGTCGCAATGTCCTTCTCCCATCGCGCACTGACTTGGGTAGCCAGTTTAGAACAATGCCTCCTTGTCCTTGTCCCATAGTGCACTGACTTGGGTAGCCAGTTTAGAACAATCCCTCCTTGTCCTTGTCCCATAGCGCACTGACTTGGGTAGCCAGTTTAGAACCATCCCTCCTTGTCTCCTCATCCTGGCATCTGGGAAACTGAGCCGGTGTCGTGTTTTATTACAGGTGCCTCTCAGCGCTGGATAAAGTGTTCCCTGGTGGATGTCAGTCAGGCTGTGCCGGACCAAGGGCCTTCGTATCCCATTCAGATCTTGGTTCTGAGGCAGATGGTCTCCAATACAACTCAAAAGATGATCTGGTCCCAGATGACTATGAGACAGACGCTGAGCACAAACAGACTAAAAACCAAAATGAACTTTTAGCTCTAAAATTTAGTATAGTAATTCCATTAGTGCCTCAAAATATTTATTTTACAAGTATTTTGATGACATGAAACAGAACAGGGAAGCTCAATACAGGGAAGCTCAGTACAGGGAAGCTCAGTACAGGGAAGCTCAGAACAGGGAAACTCAGTACAGGGAAGCTCAGTACAGGGAAACTCAGTACAGGGAAGCTCAGTACATGTGTGAGGATTGTCTTTGCGTGGTTAGCGTGGTGGAAAATGCTGATACAAAAGGTGTACTGGAGGAGCTGTGGCAATCGGAAAGACTGAAAGGTAATTAAAAAATATATAAATTTGCCATTAGAAGAGCACATTCCGAATTTCCTGCAGGAACCTGAGATTACAAACAATCTAAAGCATTGATTTGATAGAGTTCAAAAGAAAACCCAGCTTCTATAGATAATGTACAGTGCCTTCAGAAAGTATTCAGACCCCTTGACTTTTCCCACATTTAGTTATGTTGCAGGCATATTCTGAAATAGATTATAATCCCCCCCCCCCCCCCCTCAATCTACACACAATACCACATAATGACAAAGCAAAAACAGGTTTTTTGAAAATGTTGAAAATGTATTTAAAAAATAATGTAAAACTGATATCACATTTATATAAATATTCAGACCCTTTACTCAGTACTTTGTTGATGCACCTTTGGCAGGGATTACAGCCTTGAGTCTTCTTGGGTATGACGCTACAGTTTTGGCACACCTGTATTTGGAGAGTTTCTCACATTCTTCTCTGCAGATCCTCTCAAGCTCTGTCAGGTTGGATGGGGAGCGACGCTGCACAGCTATTTTCTGGTCTCTCCAGAGATGTTCCTGCATTGTCTTGGCTGTGTGCTTAGGTTCATTGTCCGGTTGGAAGGTGAACCTTTGCCCCAGTCTGAGGTCCTGAGCGCTCTGGAGCAGGTTTTCATCAAGGATCTCTTTGTACTTTGCTCCGTTCATCTTTGCCTCGATCCTGACTAGTCTCCCTTTCATAACCGCTGAAAAACATCCCCACAGCATGATGCTGCCACCACCATGCTTCACCGTAGGAATGGTGTCAGGTTTCCTCCAGACATGATGCTGCCACCACCATGCTTCACCGTAGGAATGGTGTCAGGTTTCCTCCAGACATGATGCTGCCACCACCATGCTTCACCGTAGGAATGGTGTCAGGTTTCCTCCAGACATGATGCTGCCACCACCATGCTTCACCGTAGGGATGGTGTCAGATTTCCTCCAGACGTGACGCTTGGCATTCAGGCCAAAGAGTTCAATCTTGGTTTCATCGGACCAGATAATCTTGTTTCTCATTGTCTAAGAGTCTTTAGGTGCCTTTAGGCAAACTCCAAGCGGGCTGTCATGTGCCTTTTACTGAGGAATGGCTTCCGTCTGGCCACTCTACCATAAAGGCCTGATTGGTGGAGTGCTGCAGAGATAGGAGAACCTTCCAGAAGGACAACTATCTCCACAGAGGAACTCTGTCAGAGTGACCATCAGGATCTCGGTCACCTCCCTGACCAAGGCCCTTCTCCCCCAATTTCTCAGTTTGGCCAGGCGGCCAGTTCTAGGAATAGTTTTGGCGGTTCCAAACTTCTTCCATGAAGAATGATGGAGGCCACTGTTGGTACCCTTCCCCAGATCTGTGCCTCGACACAATCCGGCCTCTGAGCTCTAAGGACAATTCCTTCAACCCCATGGCTTGGTTTTTGCTCTGACATGCACTGTCAACTGTGGGACCTTATATAGACAGGTGTGTGCCTTTCCAAATCATGTCCAATCAATTTAATTTACCATGGGTGGACTCCTATCAAGTTGTTGAAACATCTCAAGGATGATCAATGGGAACAGGATGCACCTGAGCTCAATTTTGAGTCTCATAGTAAAGAGTCTGAATACTTATGTAAAACATTTTTTTTTTATAAATTTGCAAAAATAAAATTAAACCTATTTTTGCTTTGTCATTATGGGGTATTGTGTGTAGATTGCTGAAGGATTACATGTTTTTTAATAAGGCTGTAATTTAACAAAATGTTGAAAAAGTCAAGGGGTCTGATTACTTACTGTATATGAAGGGAAGATGTATGAGGAACTGTCACCTGTAAATTCCCCTGATAATCTGTCCCTTCAGTTCATTTGTGACGGAGTTCAAGTGTTTGAATCCTCTTCATTCAGCATTTGGCCGCTCCTCTAATGAGCTTCCTGTACATCTGAGAAACAAACGTCCTTGTCTGCGGTTCATGTTTTGAGCTCCAAAAGCCACACATGAACACGTACTTAAAACCTTCCGTAGATGAATGTATTACTTTGCAAGATCAAGGTGTCAAAATGGAGAAAAAAAACTCAAGTTGCTTTTGTGACTCGCAAAATCTTTCCTTTCATTTTAATCAGAGACTCTGTTGACCGACCTCTTCTTCAAAACGTTAAACAGTTTAATGGGTCATTTAAACAGTATAAAGGTTCATTTGAACAGTTTAATGGGTCATTTAAACAGTTTAATGGGTCATTTGAACAGTTTAATGGGTCATTTAAACAGTTTAATGGGTCATTTAAACAGTTTAATGGGTCATTTAAACAGTTTAATGGGTCATTTGAACAGTTTAATGGGTCATTTAAACAGTTTAATGGGTCATTTAAACAGTTTAATGGGTCATTTAAACAGTTTAATGGGTCATTTAAACAGTATAATGGGTAATTTGAACAGTTTAATGGGTCATTTAAACAGTTTAATGGGTCATTTAAACAGTTTAATGGGTCATTTAAACAGTTTAATGGGTCATTTAAACAGTTTAATGGGTCATTTAAACAGTTTAATGGGTCATTTAAACAGTATAATGGGTCATTTGAACAGTTTAATGGGTCATTTAAACAGTTTAATGGGTCATTTAAACAGTATAATGGGTAATTTGAACAGTTTAATGGGTCATTTAAACAGTTTAATGGGTCATTTGAACAGTTTAATGGGTCATTTAAACAGTATAATGGGTAATTTGAACAGTTTAATGGGTCATTTAAACAGTTTAATGGGTCATTTAAACAGTTTAATGGGTCATTTGGCTGCTCTTTTTTTGTCTCCAAAAATGTTCTATAGTAGCAAAGGGAAGAGGGTTCTACAGTAGCAAAGGGAAGAGGGTTCTATAGTAGCAAAGGGAAGAGGGTTCTATAGTAGCAAAGGGAAGAGGGTTCTATAGTAGCAAAGGGAAGAGGGTTCTATAGTAGCAAAGGGAAGAGGGTTCTATAGTAGCAAAGGGAAGAGGGTTCTATAGTAGCAAAGGGAAGAGGGTTCTATAGTAGCAAAGGGAAGAGGGTTCTATAGTAGCAATGGGAAGAGGGTTCTATAGTAGCAAAGGGAAGAGGGTTCTATAGTAGCAAAGGGAAGAGGGTTCTATAGTAGCAATGGGAAGAGGGTTCTATAGTAGCAATGGGAAGAGGGTTCTATAGTAGCAAAGGGAAGAGGGTTCTATTGTAGCAATGGGAAGAGGGTTCTATAGTAGCAATGGGAAGAGGGTTCTATAGTAGCAAAGGGAAGAGGGTTCTATAGTAGCAATGGGAAGAGGGTTCTATAGTAGCAATGGGAAGAGGGTTCTATAGTAGCAAAGGGAAGAGGGTTCTATTGTAGCAATGGGAAGAGGGTTCTATAGTAGCAAAGGGAAGAGGGTTCTATAGTAGCAATGGGAAGAGGGTTCTATAGTAGTAAAGGGAAGAGGGTTCTATTGTAGCAATGGGAAGAGGGTTCTATAGTAGCAATGGGAAGAGGGTTCTATAGTAGCAATGGGAAGAGGGTTCTATAGTAGCAAAGGGAAGAGGGTTCTATAGTAGCAAAGGGAAGAGGGTTCTATAGTAGCAATGGGAAGAGGGTTCTATAGTAGCAATGGGAAGAGGGTTCTATAGTAGCAAAGGGAAGAGGGTTCTATAGTAGCAAAGGGAAGAGGGTTCTATTGTAGCAATGGGAAGAGGGTTCTATAGTAGCAATGGGAAGAGGGTTCTATAGTAGCAAAGGGAAGAGGGTTCTATAGTAGCAATGGGAAGAGGGTTCTATAGTAGCAAAGGGAAGAGGGTTCTATAGTAGCAAAGGGAAGAGGGTTCTATAGTAGCAATGGGAAGAGGGTTCTATAGTAGCAATGGGAAGAGGGTTCTATAGTAGCAAAGGGAAGAGGGTTCTATAGTAGCAAAGGGAAGAGGGTTCTATTGTAGCAATGGGAAGAGGGTTCTATAGTAGCAATGGGAAGAGGGTTCTATAGTAGCAATGGGAAGAGGGTTCTATAGTAGCAATGGGAAGAGGGTTCTATAGTAGCAAAGGGAAGAGGGTTCTATAGTAGAAATGGGAAGAGGGTTCTATAGTAGCAATGGGAAGAGGGTTCTATAGTAGCAATGGGAAGAGGGTTCTATAGTAGCAATGGGAAGAGGGTTCTATAGTAGCAATGGGAAGAGGGTTCTATAGTAGCAATGGGAAGAGGGTTCTATAGTAGCAAAGGGAAGAGGGTTCTATAGTAGCAATGGGAAGAGGGTTCTATAGTAGCAAAGGGAAGAGGGTTCTATAGTAGCAATGGGAAGAGGGTTCTATATTAGCAAAGGGAAGAGGGTTCTATAGTAGCAAAGGGAAGAGGGTTCTATAGTAGCAATGGGAAGAGGGTTCTATAGTAGCAAAGGGAAGAGGGTTCTATAGTAGCAATGGGAAGAGGGTTCTATAGTAGCAATGGGAAGAGGGTTCTATAGTAGCAATGGGAAGAGGGTTCTATAGTAGCAATGGGAAGAGGGTTCTATAGTAGCAATGGGAAGAGGGTTCTATAGTAGCAATGGGAAGAGGGTTCTA
Source organism: Oncorhynchus mykiss (assembly GCF_057628025.1). Lineage (NCBI taxonomy): Eukaryota > Metazoa > Chordata > Actinopteri > Salmoniformes > Salmonidae > Oncorhynchus > Oncorhynchus mykiss. The sequence continues at coordinate 10,280,766 of NC_143034.1, forward strand.
TAGTAGCAATGGGAAGAGGGTTCTATAGTAGCAATGGGAAGAGGGTTCTATAGTAGCAATGGGAAGAGGGTTCTATAGTAGCAATGGGAAGAGGGTTCTATAGTAGCAAAGGGAAGAGGGTTCTATAGTAGCAATGGGAAGAGGGTTCTATAGTAGCAAAGGGAAGAGGGTTCTATAGTAGCAAAGGGAAGAGGGTTCTATAGTAGCAAAGGGAAGAGGGTTCTATAGTAGCAATGGGAAGAGGGTTCTATAGTAGCAAAGGGAAGAGGGTTCTACAGTAGCAAAGGGAAGAGGGTTCTATATTAGCAAAGGGAAGAGGGTTCTATTGTAGCAATGGGAAGAGGGTTCTATAGTAGCAAAGGGAAGAGGGTTCTATTGTAGCAATGGGAAGAGGGTTCTATAGTAGCAAAGGGAAGAGGGTTCTATAGTAGCAAAGGGAAGAGGGTTCTATTGTAGCAATGGGAAGAGGGTTCTATTGTAGCAATGGGAAGAGGGTTCTATAGTAGCAATGGGAAGAGGGTTCTATAGTAGCAATGGGAAGAGGGTTCTATAGTAGCAAAGGGAAGAGGGTTCTATAGTAGCAATGGGAAGAGGGTTCTATAGTAGCAATGGGAAGAGGGTTCTATAGTAGCAAAGGGAAGAGGGTTCTATAGTAGCAATGGGAAGAGGGTTCTATAGTAGCAAAGGGAAGAGGGTTCTATAGTAGCAATGGGAAGAGGGTTCTATAGTAGCAAAGGGAAGAGGGTTCTATAGTAGCAATGGGAAGAGGGTTCTATAGTAGCAAAGGGAAGAGGGTTCTATAGTAGCAATGGGAAGAGGGTTCTATAGTAGCAATGGGAAGAGGGTTCTATAGTAGCAATGGGAAGAGGGTTCTATAGTAGCAATGGGAAGAGGGTTCTATAGTAGCAATGGGAAGAGGGTTCTATAGTAGCAATGGGAAGAGGGTTCTATAGTAGCAATGGGAAGAGGGTTCTATAGTAGCAATGGGAAGAGGGTTCTATAGTAGCAATGGGAAGAGGGTTCTATAGTAGCAAAGGGAAGAGGGTTCTATAGTAGCAATGGGAAGAGGGTTCTATAGTAGCAAAGGGAAGAGGGTTCTATAGTAGCAATGGGAAGAGGGTTCTATAGTAGCAATGGGAAGAGGGTTCTATAGTAGCAAAGGGAAGAGGGTTCTATAGTAGCAAAGGGAAGAGGGTTCTATAGTAACAAAGAGAAAAGGGTTCTATAGTAGCAAAGGGAAGATGGTTCTATAGTAGCAATGGGAAGAGGGTTCTATAGTAGCAAAGGGAAGAGGGTTCTACAGTAGCAAAGGGAAGAGGGTTCTATATTAGCAAAGGGAAGAGGGTTCTATTGTAGCAATGGGAAGAGGGTTCTATAGTAGCAAAGGGAAGAGGGTTCTATTGTAGCAATGGGAAGAGGGTTCTATAGTAGCAAAGGGAAGAGGGTTCTATAGTAGCAAAGGGAAGAGGGTTCTATAGTAGCAAAGGGAAGAGGGTTCTATAGTAGCAAAGGGAAGAGGGTTCTATAGTAGCAAAGGGAAGAGGGTTCTATAGCAGCAAAGGGAAGAGGGTTCTATAGTAGCAAAGGGAAGAGGGTTCTATAGTAGCAAAGGGAACACGTGCATATCCTTTTTGAGGAAAACTATCGACTCAGAAATCAGTCTGACTTGTTTATAGATTCAGCACTATAGTCTGGAAAAACTGGAAAGGGAATTAAAGGCCCCAGTATTTTATCTCAGTTTGAACATTTTGACATGACGGAGGGACCTAATCCCAGACTATATGCACGATGTGCAATTGGCGGTTGCCAGGAGCATGACCAGGTTAAACAGTGAACATCATGATGTCATGGTGCATACACGGTGTAGGTAGATCAGCTCAACGTCTAGATCACATGCGTTTTGAATATTAAGCCACCATGTCACGGCTCACGTGTACCATGTTTGATGACCCAAGTAACATTTTTGAAAGACACACTAATGGTTACGTGTAGCTTCTGTACTATAGTGTTCCACTACTTACAGGAATTTTGCCAAATTGTTACTTAACTAATTGGTTAAAACTCGTTCAGGGAGTCCCTCTACTACTTGGCGAGAGCATTACAGAAAGTCTGATTTGAGGTTTTTATGGGTGATGTTTCTTGCAACGTGTATCTTTGCCTCCAGCTGCCAAGAAGTGTTTGGGGTCAGTATAACAGAATAAGAAGTGTTTAGGGTCAGAATAACAGAATAAGAAGTGTTTAGGGTCAGTATAACAGAATAAGAAGTGTTTAGGGTCAGTATAACAGAATAAGAAGTGTTTGGGGTCAGTATAACAGAATAAGAAGTGTTTGGGGTCAGTATAACAGAATAAGAAGTGTTTGGGGTTAGAATAACAGAATAAGAAGTGTTTGGGGTCAGAATAACAGAATAAGAAGTGTTTAGGGTCAGTATAACAGAATAAGAAGTGTTTGGGGTCAGTATAACAGAATAAGAAGTGTTTGGGGTTAGAATAACAGAATAAGAAGTGTTTGGGGTCAGTATAACAGAATAAGAAGTGTTTGAGGTCAGTATAACAGAATAAGAAGTGTTTGGGGTCAGTATAACAGAATAAGAAGTGTTTGAGGTCAGTATAACAGTATAACAGAATAAGAAGTGTTTGGGGTCAGTATAACAGAATAAGAAGTGTTTGGGGTCAGTATAACAGAATAAGAAGTGTTTTGGGTCAGTATAACAGAATAAGAAGTGTTTGGGGTCAGTATAACAGAATAAGAAGTGTTTGGGGTCAGTATAACAGTATAACAGAATAAGAAGTGTTTGGGGTCAGTATAACAGAATAAGAAGTGTTTGGGGTCAGTATAACAGTATAACAGAATAAGAAGTGTTTGGGGTCAGTATAACAGTATAACAGAATAAGAAGTGTTTGGGGTTAGAATAACAGAATAAGAAGTGTTTGGGGTCAGTATAACAGAATAAGAAGTGTTTGGGGTCAGTATAACAGAATAAGAAGTGTTTGGGGTCAGTATAACAGAATAAGAAGTGTTTGGGGTCAGAATAACAGAATAAGAAGTGTTTGGGGTCAGTATAACAGTATAACAGAATAAGAAGTGTTTGGGGTTAGAATAACAGAATAAGAAGTGTTTGGGGTCAGTATAACAGAATAAGAAGTGTTTGGGGTCAGTATAACAGAATAAGAAGTGTTTGGGGTCAGTATAACAGAATAAGAAGTGTTTGGGGTCAGTATAACAGAATAAGAAGTGTTTGGGGTCAGTATAACAGAATAAGAAGTCTTTGGGGTCAGTATAACAGAATAAGAAGTGTTTGGGGTCAGTATAACAGAATAAGAAGTGTTTGGGGTCAGTATAACAGAATAAGAAGTGTTTGGGGTCAGTATAACAGAATAAGAAGTGTTTGGGGTCAGTATAACAGAATAAGAAGTGTTTGGGGTCAGTATAACAGAATAAGAAGTGTTTGGGGTCAGTATAACAGAATAAGAAGTGTTTGGGGTCAGTATAACAGAATAAGAAGTGTTTGGGGTCAGTATAACAGAATAACAGAATAAGAAGTGTTTGGGGTCAGTATAACAGAATAAGAAGTGTTTGGGGTCAGTATAACAGAATAAGAAGTGTTTGGGGTCAGTATAACAGAATAAGAAGTGTTTGGGGTCAGTATAACAGAATAAGTGTTTGGGGTCAGTATAACAGAAAATGAAGTGTTTGGGGTCAGTATAACAGAATAAGAAGTGTTTGGGGTCAGTATAACAGAATAAGAAGTGTTTAGGGTCAGTATAACAGAATAAGAAGTGTTTGGGGTCCTCTCTGGACGTTTTTCATCTTGAACCATGTTTTACAGAAACAAAGAATATACTCTGTTGCCCTAAGAGTTGTGCAAAGTATCAATCATTACAGCTGTCGAAGGTGCATCCAACAAGTATTAACTCTGAGGTGTGAAGAAATACGAAAACAAGACATCTTTATTTTAAAATTAATTTTGGAAATGTGTCTATAATTTGTTCCTTCACTTTAGAAATTTGGATGATAAGAACATTTTTATATTGAATTTTAAGGCAGTAGAAAAGGGCTGTGTAGCTGTTTACTGTTCAGTCCATTCTCTCTACCTGGTCACCTGTGTAGCTGTTTACTGTTCAGTCCATTCTCTCTACCTGGTCACCTGTGTAGCTGTTTACTGTTCAGTCCATTCTCTCTACCTGGTCACCTGTGTAGCTGTTTACTGTTCAGTCCATTCTCTCTACCTGGTCACCTGTGTAGCTGTTTACTGTTCAGTCCATTCTCTCTACCTGGTCACCTGTGCAGCTGTTTACTGTTCAGTCCATTCTCTCTACCTGGTCACCTGTGTAGCTGTTTACTGGGCACTTTACTGTTCAGTCCATTCTCTCTACCTGGTCACCTGTGTAGCTGTTTACTGGGCACTTTACTGTTCAGTCCATTCTCTCTACCTGGTCACCTGTGTAGCTGTTTACTGTTCAGTCCATTCTCTCTACCTGGTCACCTGTGTAGCTGTTTACTGTTCAGTCCATTCTCTCTACCTGGTCACCTGTGTAGCTGTTTACTGTTCAGTCCATTCTCTCTACCTGGTCACCTGTGTAGCTGTTTACTGTTCAGTCCATTCTCTCTACCTGGTCACCTGTGCAGCTGTTTACTGTTCAGTCCATTCTCTCTACCTGGTCACCTGTGTAGCTGTTTACTGGGCACTTTACTGTTCAGTCCATTCTCTCTACCTGGTCACCTGTGTAGCTGTTTACTGGGCACTTTACTGTTCAGTCCATTCTCTCTACCTGGTCACCTGTGTAGCTGTTTACTGTTCAGTCCATTCTCTCTACCTGGTCACCTGTGTAGCTGTTTACTGTTCAGTCCATTCTCTCTACCTGGTCACCTGTGTAGCTGTTTGCTGTTCAGTCCATTCTCTACCTGGTCACCTGTGTAGCTGTTTACTGTTTAGTCCATTCTCTCTGCCTGGTCACCTGTGCAGCTGTTTACTGTTCAGTCCATTCTCTCTACCTGGTCACCTGTGTAGCTGTTTACTCTTCAGTCCATTCTCTCTACCTGGTCACCTGTGTAGCTGTTTACTGTTCAGTCCATTCTCTCTGCCTGGTCACCTGTGTAGCTGTTTACTGTTCAGTCCATTCTCTCTGCCTGGTCACCTGTGTAGCTGTTTACTGTTCAGTCCATTCTCTCTACCTGGTCACCTGTGTAGCTGTTTACTGTTCAGTCCATTCTCTCTGCCTGGTCACCTGTGTAGCTGTTTACTGTTCAGTCCATTCTCTCTACCTGGTCACCTGTGTAGCTGTTTACTGGGCACTTTACTGTATATGTTAAGTCCATTCCCTTTATCTAGTCACCTTGAGCCACCTTTTATGTTGTTTTCCTAATATGTTTCCCTCTTGTTTCTCTTCCAGACCACCACATCCTTCCACAACCTAACCTTCCTACCGGCCTTTTAAGCTCCAACTCCTAAACCTTAATCAAAACCCTCCCCTATGAATTCTGTGTTCCTGTTCCACTGTGTATTAAATACCCTAAACCTGGATTCCTAATCTCCCTCCTCTCATTGCATTTTGACCGATGCGCCACGTTGGCAGCAGAAATCCTTAATAACCAGTCAGTTCTATAGAAAACATCCTAATACGATACTTCCTGAGGCAAAGCCAAGAAACACACAGGTCATATATCTTGCAAGATCTTTGCACATTAAAAGAACTTGAACGTCATAAACTCTTAGTCTGCACGGTGCTAATGTTCTCTCCACCCACAAACATGGTGAGAAAATACCTTGTCTAATAACAGTGGCATCAGTGCCAGAATAAGGCTGCGTTGGCAGATATACCAAACAATAAATCTTGGCTGTAGTGAAGACGAGAGCACAGTCCAAGAAATGAAAAGCCCTAGATGGGATCCTTCCAGATAGTCAGCTCCCTGCTCAACTAGTGTATCCAGCAGATATGGGGCTTCTTGTACTGATGTGCTTGGTGGACACGGACCCTGAACAAACAGGGTGTATTCAGTGAGGTGAAATGTTCTGAACGTTGCTGATAGAAATGTATTGAATAGAGCTGACATAATTCCTTGTTCTATCTGACAGACAGTCATATCTGTTCTTCACAATGCATTTCTATCTGAATGTTCTGAACACTGCTGATAGAAATGTATTGTATAGAGACAACATGATTTCCTGTTCTACCTGACAGACAGTAGCTGCAACATATGAGACACAAAGAACATTTAAACTACTATTGGAATGCAGATGTTTGAAAACAGAAGAGATGTGATCGGCGTTAAAGAATGTGAAATGCCTGACTGGAACCAAGAACTTGGCTTCATTTACATGTCAACCAATTTCTCTGTGTCTCTGAAAGTCGCTAGAGTTGTCTTTTAGAAATATATAAAAACTGTAATGTAAAGGTATCTATTATTGTTCAGTTTTATATTGAGATATATATTTTATATATTGATATACTGAACAAAAAGATGCTGGAATAAAAGATGCCAGAAATGGTCCATAGGCACACAAAAAAAGCTTATTTCTCTAAAATGTTGAGCACAAATGTATTTACATCCCTGTTAGTGGGCATTATATATATATATATATATATATATATATATATATATATATATATATATATATATATATACACACAGTATATAGCAGCATCATGCTGTGGGGATGCTTTCCAGCGACAGGGACTAGTCAGGATCGAGGCAAAGTACAGAGAGATCCTTGATGAAAACTTGCACCAGAGCGCTCAGGACCTCAGATTGGGGTGAAGGTTCATCTTCCAACAGGACAATGATCCTAAGCACACAGCCAAGACAACGCAGAAGTGGCTTCGGGTCAAGTCTCGGAATGTCCTTGAGTGGCCCAGCCAGAGCCCGGACTTAAACCTGATCGAACATCTCTGGAGAGACCTGAAAATAGCTGTGCAGCAACGCTCCCCATCCAACCTGACAGAGTTTGAGACGATCTGCAGAGAATAATGGGAGAAACTCCCCAAATACAGGTGTGCCAAGCTTGTAGCATCATACCCAAGAAGACTCAAGGCTGTAATCGCTGCCAAAGGTGCTTCAACAAAGTACTGAGTAAAGGGTCTGAATACTTATGTAAATGAGATATTTCAGTATTTTTACATTTTTATATAAATTAGCAACAATTTAAATTTTAAATTTAAATTTTTGCTTTGTCATTATGGGGTATTGTGTGTAATTTTAGAATAAGGCTGTAACCTAAGAAAATGGGGGAAAAGTCAAGGGGTCTGAATAGTTTATAAATGCACTGTGTGTGTGTATATATATATATATATATATATATATATATATATAGGAGGTTGGCACCTTGATTGGGGATTAGCTCATGGTAATGTCTGGGACGGAACCAGTGGAACGGTATCAAAGACATCAAACACATGGTTTCCATGTGTTTGGTGACATTCCATTTGCTCCGTTCGAGCCATTACTATGAGCCGTCCTCCCCTCAGCAGCCTCCAGATATATATATATAATTTTATTAGCCAGTCCAGCTGCTAAGCAGTTAACTTCAGAGTGTAATAAAAGTTTGAGGCAGTTACATCGCTGTCAGCAATATGAGTGGATAAGATGATTGAAATACTGGTATGTTGTAATATGTTTTGGAATGTTTTGCTACACTGAGCCTAATGAACACAACACTGGTTCCGATCCAACCAATTGAGTACAACATTATTGAGATGATTGCGATATTAAAGTTGAGCCAACTCTTAAGTGGGATAAATTGCAGGACTATAAAGCAGAGGCTCCTATCATCAGGTCTTCAGTCATCCCAGATATAACAGCTGCCATAGAGGTCAAGACTATTACCAAAGCAGCAGTTAAACTGGACAAACTTCTATTCAACACCTTCTATTCAACTCATTCATAGGCAGACAGGGACACTTCCCAATTTCCCCCATAATTTAAATCAGTCTTCCAATTGTGTGACTGGATGTGAAGGTTTTAACTTCTAAACAGTGATCCTTGGTGGGGTCACCTAGTGGATTAGACTGTCACTTGTCCTTTCTGTTCCAGAAGCCTTGTCTAGGAAGAGTCCCCTGCTCTCTCAGAGACACTTGTGTTCCTACAGGCTTGGCTAGGAAGAGTCCCCTGCTCCCCCAGAGACACTTGTGTTCCAACAGGCTTGGCTAGGAAGAGTCCCCTGCTCCCCCAGAGACACTTGTGTCCCAACAGGCTTGGCTAGGAAGAGTCCCCTGCTCCCTCAGAGACACTTGTGTTCCTACAGCTGCAGCTGAAGGGGAGTTCAGCGATTTCTGACACACCTGTTTCTGAACATGGCCATATTGGGCTTGGAAATGATCTGTTGCTTAGGTACACTTCCTGTAACTCTGCCATCGACTGTATGGGATCAAAGAGTTTCAAGAACAGCTCAGCAGGTTTGATACCATCTCTATGAGGCAGGGTCATACAGTAATCCTAAACGACTTCAGGCTGCAGGTATTTCTGACATCCAGTTTAGGATCACGGCCATGTTAGGAGAAGGTCACTAGGCAGAGGGTAATACTGTTGACTACTTGTTTGTCTAAAGATGTGTAAAACACAACAACTCCCCATTTGATCCAACTGTTTCTCCTTGTAAATGTATTAGATTAATATAACATTTAGTCCTCCATTGACTTCACACTGCATGCTGAACACCTCATACCTTTACTGTAGACCACAGAGAGATCTGATACAGGCCAGCACATTATGTTGACCTTATTAGTCAACCATGAGGTGCTCACATTGCTGACACCGTAATAGATTTACAGCGAGACATGTGATCTGGGAAATAAAATCTGAATTGACCGAGCCAAGACTGGTGGTTTTGTGGATCCATGCCAAAGTATGTGACATTTCATATCCAGATTTAGATTTTTACTGGCTGTGGGGTGTCTCAGCCAAACTCTTGTCTGTGGTGATAAACTATTTTGCGAGCACAGACAGTAATTTAAAGCACCCTTAACATGTATTGGATCAGGAGTTACTATCTGATCCTCCCAGGGCCCTGATAAAATACTTCAAATATGTACAATAACAGTTTTATAATGACAGTTTACTCAACTGCTTAATGACATCTGTCAGTTAATACCAGTATATCAGGGGCCTGTAACTCCTGTTCTGGACGGCCCATCCACATGGTGTGTCAGTTAATACCAGTATATCAGGAGGCTTCAACTCCTGTTCTGGACGGCCCATCCACATGGTGTGTCAGTTAATACCAGTATATCAGGAGGCTTCAACTCCTGCTCTGGACGGCCCATCCACATGGTGTGTCAGTTAATACCAGTATATCAGGAGGCTTCAACTCCTGTTCTGGACGGCCCATCCACATGGTGTGTCAGTTAATACCAGTATATCAGGAGGCTTCAACTCCTGCTCTGGACGGCCCATCCACATGGTGTGCAGGCTTTTATTCCACCCCAGCACTAACACAGTGGCTTCAGCTGAATCAACTTGTTGTGAAGCATGATGCATCGTTCAGAAACATACGATATCAATTTAACATAAAATACTGCATATGTTTGAATTTCCAAACTAGTTTTTATTTGCGAAGGCAGATAAAGCGTTTGTATCAAAAGCAATCACTTTTGCATGTGACAATACAGAATCGTACTCATTACTGCACCTGCTTAACCTACGACACCTCTGTTTTGAGCTGACTTTGCCGTTGACCAGAGCAAGGCCTTGCAAGGCAGCTTGGTTCCAAAACCCAAACTTTTGGTCGGGCCATCTTAAATCGAGTCGAGTCGATAGGACTCCCAATTGCTCCGGCAATGTTTGTGTTTTTGTTTCCAAAATGTGTGAAAAGTTAGTGAATTTTTTTGTAATGTTTTTTATTTTATTTTAAACGACAACTTACAAAAACAAGTGAACTCACCAGGAATTCAGGAAATATTTTTAAAATGTAGGTAACCTATTCCCAAGTATTCCCACAAATAAAAAAATTGATATATGATCAATGTAATCAAGGTATGAATTATTGACATTTTCAAATACAATCTCTTTTTTGGGGCTTAGTTGTGGTCAATTTGCAGAGGATTCTATTTCTATCTTATCTCATCGCTGCAACTCCCCAACAGGATTGGGAGGCGAAGGTTGAGTCATGCGTTCTCCGAAACATGCCGCTTAACCTGGAAGCCAGCCGCACCAATGTGTCAGAGGAAACTGTTCACCTGACGACCAAGGTCAACCTGCAGGAGCCCGGCCCGCCACAAGGAGTCGCTAGAGCGTGATGAGCCAGGTAAAGCCTCCCCGGCCAAACCCTCCCCTAACCCTGACGACCCTGGGCCAACTGTGTGCCGCCCTATGGGACTCCCGATCACAGCCGGCTGTGATACAGCCCAGGATCGAACCTGGGTCTGTAGTGAAGCCTCTAGCACTGCAATGCTTTAGACTGATGTGATGCAGTGCCTTAGACCGCTGCGATGCAGTGCCTTAGACCGCTGCGATGCAGTGCCTTAGACCGCTGCGATGCAGTGCCTTAGACCGCTGCGATGCAGTGCCTTAGACCGCTGCGATGCAGTGCCTTAGACCGCTACGATGCAGTGTCTTAGACTGCTGCGATGCAGTGCCTTAGACCACTGCAATACAGTGCCTTAGACCGCTGTGATACAGTGCCTTAGACCACTGCGATACAGTGCCTTAGACCGCTGCAATGCAGTGCCTTAGACCGCTGCGATGCAGTGCCTTAGACCGCTGCGATGCAGTGCTTTAAACCGCTGCGATGCAGTGCCATAGACCGCTGTGATGCAGTGCCATAGACCGCTGCGATGCAGTGCCTTAGACTGCTGCGATACAGTGCCTTAGACTGCTGTGATGCAGTACTTTAGACCGCTGCGATGCAGTGCTTTAAACCACTGCAATACAGTGCCTTAGACCACTGCGATACAGTGCCTTAGACCGCTGTGATGCAGTGCTTTAAACCACTGCGATGCAGTGCCATAGACCGCTGCGATGCAATGCCTTAGACCGCTGCGATGCAGTGCCTTGGACTGCTGCGATGCAGTGTCTTAGACCGCTGTGATGCAATGCTTTAGACCGCTGCGATGCAGTGCTTTAGACTGCTGCGATGCAGTGCCTTAGACCGCTGCGATGCAGTGCCTTAGACCGCTGCGATGCAATGCTTTAGACCGCTGCGATGCAGTGCTTTAGACTGCTGCGATGCAGTGCCTTAGACCGCTGCGATGCAATGCTTTAGACCGCTGCGATGCAGTGCTTTAGACTGCTGCGATGCAGTGCCTTAGACCGCTGCGATGCAGTGCCTTAGACCGCTGCGATGCAGTGCCTTAGACCGCTGCGATGCAGTGCTTTAGACCGCTGCGATATAGTGCCGTAGACCGCTGCGATGCAATGCTTTAGAACGCTGCAATGCAGTGCTTTAGACTGCTGCGATGCAGTGCCTTAGACCGCTGCGATGCAGTGCCTTAGACCGCTGCGATGCAGTGCCTTAGACCGCTGCGATGCAATGCTTTAGACCGCTGCGATGCAATGCTTTAGACCGCTGTGATGCAGTGCCTTAGACCGCTGCGATATAGTGCCGTAGACCGCTGCGATGCAATGCCTTAGACCGCTGCGATATAGTGCCGTAGACCGCTGCGATGCAGTGCCTTAGACCGCTGCGATGCAGTGCCTTAGCCCGCTGCGATGCAGTGCCTTAGACCGCTGCGATGCAGTGCCTTAGACCGCTGCGATGCAATGCTTTAGACCGCTGCGATGCAATGCTTTAGACCGCTGTGATGCAGTGCTTTAGACTGCTGCGATGCAGTGCCTTAGACCGCTGCGATGCAGTGCCTTAGACCGCTGCGATATAGTGCCGTAGACCGCTGCGATGCAATGCCTTAGACCGCTGCGATATAGTGCCGTAGACCGCTGCGATGCAATGCTTTAGACCGCTGTGATGCAGTGCCTTAGACCGCTGCGATATAGTGCCGTAGACCGCTGCGATGCAATGCCTTAGACCGCTGCGATATAGTGCCGTAGACCGCTGCGATGCAATGCTTTAGACCGCTGCGATGCAGTGCCTTAGACCGCTGCGATGCAGTGCCTTAGACCGCTGCGATGCAGTGCCTTAGACCGCTGCGATGCAGTGCCTTAGACCGCTGCGATGCAGTGCCTTAGACCGCTGCGATGCAATGCTTTAGACCGCTGCGATGCAATGCTTTAGACCGCTGCGATGCAGTGCCTTAGACCGCTGCGATGCAGTGCCTTAGACCGCTGCGATGCAGTGCCTTAGACCGCTGCGATGCAGTGCCTTAGACCGCTGCGATGCAATGCTTTAGACCGCTGCGATGCAGTGCTTTAGACTGCTGCGATGCAGTGCCTTAGACCGCTGCGATGCAATGCTTTAGACCGCTGCGATGCAGTGCTTTAGACTGCTGCGATGCAGTGCCTTAGACCGCTGCGATGCAGTGCCTTAGACCGCTGCGATGCAGTGCCTTAGACCGCTGCGATGCAGTGCATTAGACCGCTGCGATATAGTGCCGTAGACCGCTGCGATGCAATGCTTTAGACCGCTGCGATGCAGTGCTTTAGATTGCTGCGATGCAGTGCCTTAGACCGCTGCGATGCAGTGCCTTAGACCGCTGCGATGCAGTGCCTTAGACCGCTGCGATGCAATGCTTTAGACCGCTGCGATGCAATGCTTTAGACCGCTGTGATGCAGTGCCTTAGACCGCTGCGATATAGTGCCGTAGACCGCTGCGATGCAATGCCTTAGACCGCTGCGAAATAGTGCCGTAGACCGCTGCGATGCAGTGCCTTAGACCGCTGCGATGCAGTGCCTTAGACCGCTGCGATGCAGTGCCTTAGACCGCTGCGATGCAGTGCCTTAGACCGCTGCGATGCAATGCTTTAGACCGCTGCGATGCAATGCTTTAGACCGCTGTGATGCAGTGCTTTAGACTGCTGCGATGCAGTGCCTTAGACCGCTGCGATGCAGTGCCTTAGACCGCTGCGATATAGTGCCGTAGACCGCTGCGATGCAATGCCTTAGACCGCTGCGATATAGTGCCGTAGACCGCTGCGATGCAATGCTTTAGACCGCTGTGATGCAGTGCCTTAGACCGCTGCGATATAGTGCCGTAGACCGCTGCGATGCAATGCCTTAGACCGCTGCGATATAGTGCCGTAGACCGCTGCGATGCAATGCTTTAGACCGCTGCGATGCAGTGCCTTAGACCGCTGCGATGCAGTGCCTTAGACCGCTGCGATGCAGTGCCTTAGACCGCTGCGATGCAGTGCCTTAGACCGCTGCGATGCAGTGCCTTAGACCGCTGCGATGCAATGCTTTAGACCGCTGCGATGCAATGCTTTAGACCGCTGTGATGCAGTGCTTTAGACTGCTGCGATGCAGTGCCTTAGACCGCTGCGATGCAGTGCCTTAGACCGCTGCGATATAGTGCCGTAGACCGCTGCGATGCAATGCTTTAGACCGCTGCGGTGCAGTGCTTTAGACTGCTGCGATGCAGTGCCTTAGACCGCTGCGATGCAGTGCCTTAGACCGCTGCGATGCAGTGCTTTAGAACGCTGCGATGCAATGCTTTAGACCGCTGCGATGCAGTGCTTTAGACCGCTGCGATGCAGTGCCTTAGACCGCTGCGATGCAGTGCTTTAGACCGCTGCGATGCAGTGCCTTAGACCGCTGCGATGCAGTGCCGTAGACCGCTGCGATGCAATGCTTTAGACTGCTGCGATGCAGTGCTTTAGACCGCTGCGATATAGTGCCGTAGACCGCTGCGATGCAATGCTTTAGACTGCTGCGATGCAGTGCTTTAGACCGCTGTGATGCAGTGCCTTAGACCGCTGCGATGCAGTGCTTTAGACCGCTGCGATATAGTGCCGTAGACCGCTGCGATGCAATGCTTTAGACCGCTGCGATGCAGTGCTTTAGACCGCTGCGATGCAGTGCCGTAGACCGCTGCGATGCAATGCTTTAGACCGCTGCGATGCAGTGCTTTAGACCGCTGCGATGCAGTGCCTTAGACCGCTGCGATGCAGTGCTTTAGACCGCTGCGATATAGTGCCGTAGACCGCTGCGATGCAATGCTTTAGACCGCTGCGATGCAGTGCTTTAGACCGCTGCGATGCAGTGCCGTAGACCGCTGCGATGCAATGCTTTAGACCGCTGCAATGCAGTGCTTTAGACCGCTGCGATGCAGTGCCTTAGACCGCTGCGATGCAGTGCCTTAGACCGCTGCGATGCAGTGCTTTAGACCGCTGCGATGCAGTGCCGTAGACTGCTGCGATGCAATGCTTTAGACCGCTGCGATGCAGTGCTTTAGACCGCTGCGATGCAGTGCCTTAGACCGCTGCGATGCAGTGCTTTAGACCGCTGCGATATAGTGCCGTAGACCGCTGCGATGCAATGCTTTAGACCGCTGCGATGCAGTGCTTTAGACCGCTGCGATGCAGTGCCGTAGACCGCTGCGATGCAATGCTTTAGACCGCTGCGATGCAGTGCTTTAGACCGCTGCGATGCAGTGCCTTAGACCGCTGCGATGCAGTGCTTTAGACCGCTGCGATATAGTGCCGTAGACCGCTGCGATGCAATGCTTTAGACCGCTGCGATGCAGTGCTTTAGACCGCTGCGATGCAGTGCCGTAGACCGCTGCGATGCAATGCTTTAGACCGCTGCGATGCAGTGCCTTAGACCGCTGCGATGCAGTGCCTTAGACTGCTGCGATGCAGTGCCTTAGACCGCTGCGATGTATGGCCTTCGACCGCTGCGATGCAGTGCCTTAGACCGCTGCGATGCAGTGCCTTAGACCGCTGCACCACTCGGGAGGAGCCTTCTCTGCCTTTTTCACCCCTTTCATTTTCCATATAAGCAATAGACGGGCCTGGACATGTACTGGCTTAAGCAGGGGGACACGTCTGGCACTGCAGGATGTCAGTCCCTGGCGGCGTAGTGTGTTACTGATGGTAGGCTTTGTTATTTTGGTCCCAGCTCTCTGCAGGTCATTCACTAGGTCCCCCGTGTGGTTCTGGGATTTTTGCTCACCGTTCTTGTGATCATTTTGACCCCACGGGGTGAGATCTTGCGTGGAGCCCCAGATCGAGGGAGATTATCAGTGGTATTGTATGTCTTCCATTTCCTAATAATTGCTCCCACAGTTGATTTCAGATTCAATCTTCCCAGCCTGGTGCAGGTCTACAATTTTGTTTCTGGTGTCCTTTGACAGCTCTTTGGTCTTGGCCATAGTGGAGTTTGGAGTGTGACTGTTTGAGGTTGTGGACATATTTATTTTATACTGATAACAAGTTCAAACAGGTGCCATTAATACAGGTGGAGGACAGAGGAGCCTCTTAAAGAAGAAGTTACAGGTCTGTGAGAGCCAGAAATCTTGCTTGTTTGTAGGTGACCAAATACTTATTTTCCACCATAATTTGCAAATAAATTCATTAAAAATCCTACAATGTGATTTTCTGGATTTTTTTCCCTAATTTTGTCTGTCATAGTTGAAGTGTACCTATTATGAAAATTACAGGCCTCTCTCATCTTTTTAAGTGGGAGAACTTGCACAATTGGTGGCTGACTAAATACTTTTTGCCCCACTATATATATATATACACACACACACAACCAGGCAAAAGTTTTAGAACACCTACTCATTCAAGGGTTTTCCTTTATTTGTACTATTTTCTACATCTACATTTTTAATCAGCCAGCTCGGCTTCTAAGCTGTTTACTTCAGACTGTGAGAACAGTTTGAGGCAGTTATATCGCTGTCAGCAATATGAGTGGATAAGATTATTGAAATACTGTACTGGTGTTATGTGTCATAAGAATCCTACTGGACCGTTTTAGCCAACTGAAATGTGAGACAAATAGAAGTGCCTCCAGAATCTTCAATATGTCATACTGTAGATAAATAACACATTAGATTTAACAGTTTTATGAGCTTTAATTGACAGCCTAAATGTTTCTGTTCTAGATTTAAATATTAATTTAATATGGTTCCACCAGGGTGATAAATCAAAGTGAGCAAAGCACGAGGTAACGACCATCTACATCACAAGCATGAGTTGAGGAGACAGTTCAGATGTGTTTACAAGCTAAACAATATAAATAACAGGTGAACATATATATACAATTGTTGATGAGGATTAATGCCACTAAAATGGAACTAAATCAGGTCAGATTAGACTTAAATCAGGTCAGATGAAAACTGTATTATTGGTATTTGGGAAACATGCACTCACTCCATTACAGTATTTTATATTGGGGCAACATGGATTCCATTACAGTATTTGAGGGTCAGTGGGAGTAACATTGGAATCAATTTGATTAATCCAACATTTTTTTTGGACATTATAATAATTATTAGCAATGACATATCTACTTTATGTAAATTCAGTGAAATTCAATTCAGAGACAAACATGACATTAAAAAGTAATGTCCTGGGAGTGTGGTGCTCCTGGAAGTGGGAGGTGCTAGTGAGACACAGACACACAGGTCTGGGGGGGAGGTCTCTCCTACAATCCATGTCCTTCCCCAGAGTGGTCCATAATTAACTGTTGCTTGGTTGGCACTTCCAACCAGATATAAGGAGACTGAGGCCCCAGCATCCATAAGTCAGATACCTTCTTCCTCTGTGGTAAGACCTCTCCAACTTTGACATTTGTCTCATGTTTGCACTCAGCAACTGAGGCGGTAGCTAACTGCAGTGTTTGAATTAAGTTATGCATGTCTCTTGTAAGATTTGACAGTATGCAATAAAGTGGCATTTGATTTAAAATGTTTTACTTCCAATCTGTAACTCTCATTTACATATTTTGAGGGGGTTCTAGAATGTAACTGGGCTTTCAGGGGTAATTATTTGAATGTGTAGTGAAGTGAGTTGCCAAAATGTTTTTTGACGGCTAAATGATGAGCATTTAGACTTGTGTGTTTTCACAACACTCTCATGTTTCACAGGGTCCTCCAAGAAGCACACATTCATCTGTAGGAGGGGAAAAAGAAGGTGAGACATGGTTTGAGTCTTCACATAAAAAGTGATGAGAATATTCTGAGAGATATACCGCTCACCTAACTCTGTTGACTGGGGAGGAAGCACCACAGAGTCAATCATGTTTCTTGTTTCATCTCTTTCCTAGTTATCCGTCACCATGAGTACGGACGCGGAGATGCAGATCTACGGCAAGGCTGCCATATACCTCCGTAAGCCTGAGAGGGAAAGGATTGAGGCACAAACCGCACCCTTTGATTCAAAGAACTCCTGCTATGTGACAGACAAGGCGGAGCTGTACCTTAAGGGTCTGGTCACTGCCAGGGCCGACGGGAAGTGTACTGTAACAGTCACAAAACCTGACGGCACTAAGGAGGTAAGCCTGATCTGAAAAGTATTCAAGTTTGTGCAATTACACTATTCCTTGAAAAATCATCTAAATTCTTAAAGAAAATGTCAACAACAAAAAAAGTTTAAAAAAAAGATACACATACATGCATGCACTCACTCTGTTTGCAATACTAGTGTTTAACATCATTTTTGAATGACTACCTCATCTCTGATTACCACACCTACAATAATCTGTAAGGTCCCTCAGTCAAGCAGTGAATTTGAAACACAGATTCAACCACTAAGACCAGGGAGGTTTTCCAGTGCCTTGCAAAGAAAGGCACCTACTGGTAGATGGGTAAAAAAACAAAAACATTTTAATTACACTTGGGATGGTATATCAATATACTCAGTCACTACGAAGATACAGGCGCCCTTCCTAATTAAGTTGCCTAAGAGGAAGGAAATCACTCAGGGATTTCACCATGAAGCCAATGGTGACTTTAAAACAGTTACAGAGTTTAATGGCTGTGATAGGAGAAAACTGAGGATGGAGCAACAACATTATAACAATGCTAACCTAAATGAAAGAGCGAAAAGGAGAAATCTTATACAGAATAAAAAATATTCCAAAACATGCATCCTATTTTTGCAATAAGGCATTAAAAGTAAAACTCTAAAGAATGTGGCAAAGAAATGAACTTCATGTCCCGAAGACAAAGTGTTATGTTTGGAGCAAATCCAACACGACTGAGTTCCACTCTTCATATTTTCAGCAAGAAAATAACCTAAAACACAAGGCCAAATATACCGTGGAGTTGTTTACCAAGACGACATTGAATTGCCTAGTTACAGTTGACTTAAATTTGCTTGAAACTCGATGACATCTTGAAAATGGCTGTCTAGCAATGATCAACAACCAGCTTGACTTGACAGAGCTTGAAGAATATAAAAAATAATAATGCACAATTATTGTACTAACCAGGTGTGTAAAGCTCTTGGAGACTTACCCAGAAAGACTCACAGCTGTAATCTCTGCCAAAGGTTATTCTAACATGTATTGACTCAGGTGTGTGAATACTTATGTAAATGAGATATTTCTGTATTTCATTATCAATTTAAAAAGATCTATTTAATAAATGTTGAATCCAGGCTGTAAAACAACAACATCTGGAATAAATGAAGGGCTACTTTGAAGCATTTACTTGCTTTATGAAGGCACTATGTAACTAACACATTTCTCATGTTGACTAGTCAAGAATCACCATGTATGTGTCAGTGGGTGATAACTAAGTAGTTGGATTAAATATGGATATATATATTTTTTAATGATGCAACTTGTATTTAATGAGCAAAAAGAATTCAGTCATGTCCACTTTGATCTGTGTTGTAATCTAGATTTCTGACTGTTTCAGGAAGGAAAAGAGTTCAAAGATGCAGACATCTATGAGATGAACCCCCCTAAGTACGACAAGATTGAGGACATGGCCATGATGACCTACCTGAATGAAGCCTCTGTGTTGTATAACCTCAAAGAGCGTTATGCAGCATGGATGATCTATGTAAGAAACCTGCACATACAAACACACACATACATGAACATAATAAATACACACATACATGAACATAAGAAATACATAAATACAGTACTACCCATACAGAGAAGTCTAAAAATATTGACACTCTTGATAAATATGAGCAAAAATGTATTCTAAAATGTTTTATGAGTTGGGAGGGATCTTAGACCACTCATCCATACAGAATCCTTCCTGATCCTTGACATTCTTATGGACTGCCCACTTGAATTCAAACCGCAGGTTTTCAATGGGTTTCAAGTCCCGAGACTGAGATGGCCTTTGCAAAATGTTGACTTTGTGGCCAATTAATCATTGCAGATTTTCATGTGAATGTGGGTTTATTGTCCTGCTGGAAGATTAACTCGCGGTCAAGTTTCAGCCTCCTGGCAGAGGCAACGAGGTTTTCGGCTAAAATATCCCGGTACTTGATAATGTTCATGATACCATTGACCTTAACAAGGGCCCCAGGACCAGTGGAAGCAAAATAGCTCCATAATATCAAAGATCCACCACCGTATTTTACAGTAGGAATTGGGGTTCTTTTCTGCTTACGCATTCTAATTTCAGCACCAAACCCATCGCTGGTTGGCTTACCCAAAGAGCTCTATTTTCGTGTCATCCAACAAATGTAAACGGCTGGAGTTTACTAAAATGGAACTGACACTTGGATTTGAACCAGTGCTTTGGTCGGATGACATGAAAATAGACCTCTATAATTCTGACCCCGATCTCTTTGAGAGATAAATATATTACTTGTTAAAAACAAAATACTTTTTTTCAAGCAATTGTATTAGTATAAAAATATATACTTTTGCAGCCTACAATATAGCTCGGTAAAGTGACACCACTGTAATGAATGGTAGAAACCAAAACATATCAATACAGTAGATCCACATCAGTTTACCAAAGTACACCCACATCCTCACATAAATCCAGGTAAAAATCAATCTGACTTTACTAATACCCTAAATTAATTATGCTTTCATCCAGACCTACTCTGGGCTCTTCTGTGCCACGGTGAACCCCTACAAGTGGCTCCCCGTATACGACATGGAGGTTGTCAACGCCTACAGAGGGAAGAAGAGGATGGAGGCTCCACCCCATATCTTCTCAGTCTCTGACAATGCCTTTCAGTTCATGCTGATTGGTACGAGCTTTCATGGATGGATGGATGGATGGATGGATGGATGGATGTCCATAAGGACATATGGATCTCAAAGTCAATTAAGTGCTTATGGATAGATTAATGGATGCATCATTGGAATATGCTTCAGAGAGGTATCTACTGTTTTCTAGTCTAGGTAATAACAGTTTACTGGGAATATCTCATTTCACTACCCTTGAATGAAAAATGCTCCAAAGTTAAATTCATGATGATGCTATGAATTAAATAATGTCCCCATGTGTTTTGAGTATGATAAGCAATGTGTTTTTTGGTTCCAGATAAGGAGAACCAGTCCGTCCTGATTACGTAAGTTGTTTACTAAAATGTCACTTGAGAAAGTGTTTCTATTGTAATAAGTTGGGTAACTTGGTGTGATGAAATACATGACATTATGAATGGATTAGAGCATCAGGTTATGTGTAATAACGAGTCGATGAGAAGGATTATTTGTTAAAGACTTATGTCAGAACACAGGTTAACAGTGTATTTTTCTATGCTATTTCTTAGTGAAAGCCAATCTGACACTCAAACATGTAACTAAAACCCCTCTTTCTCTGTCATATAAACCAGTGGAGAATCCGGTGCAGGAAAGACTGTCAACACCAAGCGTGTCATCCAGTACTTTGCCACCATTGCAGTGTCTGGTGGAGAGAAGAAGAAGGAAGTAGACCCCAGCAAAATGCAGGTAAGTTGTTCTTATGTTTGCCTTTTTAACACTTTTCAAGCAATGAAGAAAAAATTACTTTACCAGTTTTCCAGTTTCTGAGAAACTTGTGTTTGTCTCAATCAGGGGTCTCTTGAGGATCAGATCATTGCAGCTAACCCTCTGCTGGAGGCTTACGGTAATGCCAAGACAGTGAGGAACGACAACTCGTCTCGCTTTGTAAGTATGAAGGGCATACTGTGGAAGTTAACTTATATTGGAAAAATGTATTTCATTAGTTCCCTATAGTATACACTTTAACATTTTACTTGATTTGCTGTAGTAATAATAAAAAAAAGATCAACCCCTACCAATTTTTAAAAAAATGTTTGCAATCCATGTAATAATTCACATTTCCTGTTGCTTCAGGATTTTTCCCCCTGCTGTAGCAAACTGGATCCTACATCAATATCCTATATCTGTATCAATAGATCCATCATCTGTCCAACAAACTAACATTTACAGGGGTCTATCAAAAGAAAAATGTTAGATTAATTTGTTGACCTATTTCTAACCCCCATGCTCTACTATAGGGTAAATTCATCAGGATTCACTTCCAAGGTGGTAAACTGGCTAAAGCTGACATTGAGACCTGTGAGTTGGTTTTGATTGTTTCTCAATGCCTTCCTAAATTCACACAGATAATTTTTAGGAGATCATATCATCAAATGTAATTTTATCCCATGTTCTCTTCTCTTTCTCTGTGTGTCATTCACTCATTCTCTTTCTCTCTCAGACCTGCTGGAGAAGTCCAGAGTGTCCTTCCAGCTGCCCGATGAGAGAGGCTACCACATCTTCTTCCAGATGATGACAGGCCACAAACCTGACATAGTTGGTACGACAAAGTAGAGGTCCAGAGAAAATGATTCCCACCCAGATTTTCCCCTAACCCTACCAGTCCTCCTCTAACCCTATCATCCCTACCCCTCCTCCCATAACCCTACCACTCCTCCCCTAACCCTATCATCCCTACCACTCCTCCCATAACCCTACCATCCCTCCCCTAATTGGAGTTAACAAATGGACAACAATACTTAGGCTTCTACTTCCAGTTTATACGTACTATATAAATTTTACATACACAATGTATTTTACAATAGTTGTCTTTTGTTTGTTATTTGTCCCTTCATCGCTTCATCTACCCTCAACCCCTCCACACTATAATCCACACTAATCATACTATTACAATGAGTACATCCAAGATAACAAGGCATCTAGACATGGGACAGGTCTCTGGGAAATATCTATCAAGTAATACACTGTGATGCACTAGTCCACAAGTCTCAGTCTCCTCTTAATGCTATTCATTATATACTACATGTATCATTGAGTCCATCTATTGAGTAAAGGAGGGAGAGATACTGTAAAGTATGACAGCAGAATTCTAAGAGATTTACCTGACAAGCTGTTCTCTGTTGTCCACAGAATTGGCGCTCATCACCACCAACCCCTACGACTTCCCCATGTGCAGTCAGGGTCAGATCACTGTGGCAAGCATCAACGACAATGAAGAGCTGGATGCCACAGATGTGAGTCAAACAAAGGGTTAACCAAACTCTAGATATGGAATGGATAGGACCACCATACACACTGAATGTACTGTGAAATTCCAACTTGGTGGCAGCTGGGAATGTTCATGTATGTTTACGTTTGATACTAAATGCCTTGTGTTAGTTAGGCATGTGCCTCAAAGAACTCTTCATGCCTTCCACTATAGAGCACCACTAAGTGCCCTGTGGAACTGTGCTGCCATCTACTAATGTGTTTGCCAAGCGTAATCATGTGTAACAGAGAAGCCAGTCAAATCTATCTATCCCATTTGTTCTGCAGTGAGCAGCACAGAACTGTAGTGTAACTGAGCAAACTACCGTTCAGTTCATCTCTGTTGTACTTCCTCTTTAATGCCAGGATGCTATTACCATCCTGGGCTTCACTAATGAAGAGAAGCAGGCCATCTACAAGCTGACAGGAGCTGTAGTGCACCATGGAAACTTGAAATTCAAGCAGAAGCAACGTGAGGAGCAGGCCGAGCCAGACGGCACAGAGGGTGAGTCCCACTCATAGATATACAATATATAAAGCATTAGTCCCATTTCCAAAGATAGAAATATACTGAGTGTACAAAACATTAGGAACACCTTCCTAACATTGAGTTGCACCCCCTTTTGCCCTCAGAACAGCATAAATTTGTCAGGGCCTGGACTCGAAAACGTGTCGAAAATGTTCCACAGGGGTGCTGGCCCATGCTGGCTCTAATGCTTCCCACAATTGTGTCAAGTTGGCTGGATGTCCTTTTGGTGGTGGCTCATTCTTTATACGCACAGGAAAAACCCAGCAGCGTTGTGAAAAACCCAGCAGCGTTGCAGTTCTTGACACACTCAAATCGGTGCGCCTGGCACCTACTACCATACCCTGTTCAAAGGAACGTAAATATTTTGTCAGGCCCATTCAGCCTCTGAATGGCACACATACACAATCCATGTCTCAACAGTATCAAGGCTTAAAAATCATTCTTTAACCTTTTCTCCCCCCTTCATCTACACAGATTGAAGTGGAATTAACAGGTGACATCAACAAGTGATCCTAGCTTTCACCTGGTCAGTCTATGTCATGGAAAGAGCAGGTGTTCCTAATGTTTTGTACACCCAGTGTAGAACACGTATGCTTCATATGAAAGTCAGGCAGGAGTTTTTTTTAAGACACAATTCCAACCTCCAGAAATGATTTGAAATGATGGATATGTGAGAAAACCTAAACCTAACCCACAAAAAAGATAGCCAAACTATTTTGTCAGTGTGAAATCAGAAACAAGTGATCTTGTGTCCCTGAGTCTGTTGTTGTTGGTTCTCTCTCCAGTGGCTGATAAAATCGCCTACCTGCTGGGCCTGAACTCAGCTGAGATGTTGAAGGCTCTGTGCTACCCCAGAGTGAAGGTCGGCAACGAGTATGTGACCAAGGGACAGACTGTGCCTCAGGTAAGGCGGCCAAACACAGCATCTACCATTTTCTGAGCACCATAATTATTTTGGGGATGAGTGCATAGCTAAAAAAAAATAATGTATCTTGTTTTTCCCTTATGCTCTTATCACCAGACATGGTCAATATCTCACATATTAATTTGAGATATTATCATTTGCAGGTTAATAACTCAGTCAGTGCTCTGGCCAAGTCCATCTATGAGAGGATGTTCTTGTGGATGGTCATCCGTATCAATGAGATGTTGGACACAAAGCAGCCAAGGCAGTTCTATATCGGTGTGCTTGACATTGCCGGGTTTGAGATCTTTGATGTGAGTATGAGACCAGAACAAGACAATTAGTTGTGATTGAGATGGATTACAAACTTGTATGATGAAATGATCCCTTTTAAAACTCCATCAACAGTACAACAGCATGGAGCAGCTGTGCATCAACTTCACCAATGAGAAACTGCAACAGTTTTTCAACCACACCATGTTCGTCCTGGAGCAAGAGGAGTACAAGAAGGAGGGAATCGTCTGGGCCTTCATTGACTTCGGCATGGACTTGGCTGCCTGCATTGAGCTTATTGAGAAGGTAAGCTGTCTGTGAGGATTATAATGGTACAACGTATCTGACTGTTGAGAACTCAATGTTTCCTAAATTAATGTAATCCGCAAATAGAATGTTTACTAAAGGAATAAATGTGATCCTAAATGGAAATATCACTAATTTGATATACATCTCCTTTCGTAAAGCCATTGGGCATCTTCTCCATCCTTGAAGAGGAGTGCATGTTCCCCAAGTCTTCAGACACTACCTTCAAGGACAAGCTGTACTCCCAGCATCTTGGCAAAACAAAGGCGTTTGAGAAGCCCAAGCCTGCCAAAGGCAAGGCAGAGGCCCACTTCTCCCTGGTGCACTACGCCGGAACTGTGGACTACAACATCACTGGCTGGCTGGAGAAGAACAAGGACCCCCTGAACGACTCAGTTTGTCAACTGTACGGGAAGTCCTCAGTCAAACTTTTGGCTGCCCTGTATCCTGCTGCCCCACCTGAGGGTAAGACTAGCATCATGTCACAATATTGAATTTAAAGCACTTGTTACAACCAAATGTTCTTTAAAGTCTTTGAATGTATCACACTTTCTCAGGGTTTATTACTGGGTTAATTTAATCATACAATAGGTGTTGTTCTACACAATCTGATTGGCAGCATTTGCCTCTAGATAAGTGTGAAGTTAACCAGAGATTCTCTGGTTTATAATTAGTGTGCTTGCTGAAGACAAGACCACTCTAGATTTCTTACATACTCTTATTATTATTATATTTATTCCACCCGCTCTAGGAAATGTACTTTTCTAGTTATCTTTAACTTTCCCCCATTTTAACAGATACAACCAAGAAAGGAGGCAAGAAGAAGGGTGGTTCCATGCAGACTGTGTCCTCCCAGTTCAGGGTGAGCTTTTGAAATGTGTAGATTCAGTCCTTCAAAAGGTGCATTGATTATCATAAATGATGTCTGAGAAAATGGTTTGTAACCCTCTTACAGGAGAACTTACATAAGCTGATGACCAACTTGAGGAGCACTCATCCTCACTTTGTGCGCTGCCTGATCCCCAACGAGTCAAAGACTCCAGGTACAAGAAATATTGAGTTAAATATGTCATCTTATCAGTACAGTATCAGTAACCTTAACGATCCCAATCTATAACCTGTTTATTAGTATTAAAAGAGACTTGTTTTGTTTTACCAGGTCTGATGGAGAACTTCCTGGTTATCCACCAGCTCAGGTGTAATGGTGTACTGGAGGGTATCAGGATCTGCAGAAAGGGATTCCCCAGCAGAATCATCTATGCTGATTTCAAGCAGAGGTACACAAACATAAATGCACACATGCTCACAGATCTGCTCCAAGGATAAGCTTACCTTTTACGTAATATAACCAACCTACAACTGCACATATGTAAATAATCTATCTTTATTCAGGTACAAAGTACTGAATGCCAGCGTCATCCCCGAGGGCCAGTTCATGGACAACAAGAAGGCTTCTGAGAAGCTGCTTGGGTCCATTGATGTGAATCACGAGGATTACAAGTTTGGACACACCAAGGTCAGTCAAAACCCCCAGCAAAATCTGACAACAAAACACAACTTGAATGATAATTTAAACCCGTACCATATATATATACTCTCTAGTTGATCTATCCATCCTTTTGTTCTTTCTTCTTCATTTAACTAATGGAAAAGGTGGAAAAACATTGTAGTGTTTTTCTTTAAAGTCATACATCACAAGTATAGAAGAGAAACTAAAGTCATTATCATGTGCATTGTGTTAGAGTGGTATGGCTGCAGTTATCTGCATCTGTGTACATTATTAATCTACAACTGTACAATAACTAACAACTTAGAAACAACCTGTCCCATGGTTTGGTTGCAACTATTGCAAAGTTAATGTTGTTTAAATCAATCTAGTGGTGTTGTTCCCCTCTTTTGATTCAAGCCTTTCTATCTGTGGTTCCATTGACCATGTTAACCTGTGTCTCAGGTGTTCTTCAAAGCCGGTCTGCTGGGTGTCCTGGAGGAGATGAGAGATGAGAAGCTGGCCACTCTGGTCGGCATGGTCCAGGCTCTCAGCCGTGGATTCCTCATGAGGAGAGAGTTTAGCAAGATGATGGAGAGGAGGTGAGGAATAGTAGACATCTTGGCAAAGCTTTCTGTCAACCACCTGTATCTAATGCATTATGATTACATACTATATATGCTGTGAGTTGTTCAGAATGAGAAAGTACATCTTATAATGGTCTACTAAAGCTTTTGGGTTAATGAATTTAATCCAGAAATGGATGTAGCAACTAAGGATTCTAGCTTAATAGCTGCAGTTTGGGATTTGGCTGTTCAACTGTCATTTAAAATGTGTGGCATTTAAATATTCATTCTTGAAGTATATAAAATGTCTCATGAGCTTAGAATGCGCGACCTGTCAGATTTTGCATCTAGAGCACTGTCTATGAATTTAAGAGGGGTTACATTTCCCTAGCCCCATTCCTCAACTGTAAACAAACAGTGGCAGGTGGTTCTGTTTTGTTGTTCATCTAATCCCAGAATGTAGCTTTAAGCATGTCACTCACCATGTCACTCACCATGCCACTCCATCCTTTCTGTCGACCAGAGAATCAATTTACGCCATCCAGTACAACATCCGCTCATTCATGAATGTCAAAACCTGGCCATGGATGAAGTTGTACTTCAAGATCAAGCCCCTGCTGCAGAGCGCTGAAACTGAGAAGGAGCTGGCCAACATGAAGGAGAACTATGAGAAGATGACGACAGACCTGGCCAAGGCTCTGGCCACAAAGAAGCAAATGGAGGAGAAGTTGGTGGCCCTGACGCAGGAGAAGAACGACCTGGCGCTCCAAGTCGCGTCTGTGAGTGACCCGGGCACATTTGCATACATATGAACATACATTTGCATACACATACATATGAACACACATTTGTATTTCCCATGTTATATATCTCTTGAATTTCTATTGATTTGCTCTGACCTCTTTGAGTAACATGTATACTTGGATACAAAGTGAGGCCTCTGATTTGGTTTCTGCTGTTCTGAAACCAGGAAGGAGAGAGTCTGAACGATGCTGAGGAAAGGTGTGAGGGGCTCATCAAGAGCAAGATCCAGCTGGAGGCCAAACTCAAAGAGACGACCGAGAGGCTGGAGGATGAGGAGGAGATCAATGCTGAGTTGACTGCAAAGAAGAGGAAGCTGGAAGATGAGTGTTCTGAGCTGAAGAAGGACATTGATGACCTGGAGCTCACCCTGGCCAAAGTGGAGAAGGAGAAGCACGCCACTGAAAACAAGGTCTTGTGTCTTACCATAGACAGTCTAACCAAACAATAATCCAATCAATAATCAACTCAAAACATATCTTAACAGAAATGGAATTCACGTTGTATTGTGGGTGCAGGAACAATTAGGACACAATAGTAGAATTTCAGTTGTGGGGTACTCCCCAAATGTATTGCATGTTCTGCTCCCCTCTCATGGGGCGGCAGGTAATCTAGTGGTTAGAGTGTTGGACTAGTAACAGAAAGGTTACCCGAGATGACAAGGTAAAACATCTGTCGTTCTGCCCCTGAACAAGGCACTGTTCTTTGGCCATCATTGAAAATAAGAATTTGTTCTTTACTGACTTGCCTATTTAAATAAAGGTTTTTTTTTTAAATGTAATGTTTGACTTCCATTCAGTAGACGGGCATGGTGAACACTGTTGAATCTATAGTACAGTAATTGTTGAGGCATTTCTAATCTAAATTAATTGAAGGCAATATATAACAAACTAAATCTCCCCTTTATGGTGAAGTATAATTATGTTGTGGCCATTTACAGGTTAAAAACCTGACAGAGGAGATGGCGTCTATGGATGAGAGTGTTGCCAAGCTGACCAAGGAGAAGAAAGCCCTCCAAGAGGCCCACCAGCAGACACTGGATGACCTGCAGGCAGAGGAGGACAAAGTCAACACTCTGACCAAGGCCAAGACCAAGCTGGAACAGCAAGTGGACGACGTGAGTGGACTTGGACATTTTGGCCATGATAGTATGTAAGATGATATTATCTTCAGTTGTTTACATTTTAATAATATATGTGTTTTTATCTTATAGCTTGAGGGTTCTCTGGAGCAAGAGAAGAAGCTCCGTATGGACCTTGAGAGAGCCAAGAGAAAGCTGGAGGGAGATCTGAAACTGGCCCAGGAGTCCATAATGGACCTGGAAAATGACAAGCAGCAAGCTGATGAGAAAATCAAGAAGTAAACACAAACAAATGACTACAGTATTAGCTGCTATAATGGTTGTTCTTGACTAATTCTTGTAATTATGAATTAGCATTTGCATGTGATTCTTAAAAGCCAAGTGAATGGTATGATTCTCTCTCTTTACACTATCAAACAAAAACTAACTCTGCAATCAACGTGTTTGTGTTTCTTAGGAAGGAGTTTGAGACCACCCAGCTCCTCAGCAAGATTGAGGATGAGCAGTCTCTGGGAGCTCAGCTGCAGAAGAAGATCAAGGAACTCCAGGTACAGTACAGGATATAAGCTCCAGTACAGAAAAGCACAGACTTGAACCATTTCCTTTAAAAAAATTGACACTTTTTCTGTCAGCAGACAGTTTTCCAGGTGGCTTCTGATGGCTCAGTAGTTTGGAAGATGGTGTTTCTTGTTGGTGCTTCTTACCATCCCCACTCAGCCCTCAATGACAATATACATGTTAAAATGGCGTATATCCATGTAGAGTCCTCTGTCTAACTTCTTACCTTTGAGGGTTTGGCTTCTGCATGGGACACTGTCTACTGAATATATTAGTGTAACTGGCTTCGTAGTAAACACATTTATGCAAAATATACATAATATTCTTATTTTGTGGAGTTCAATTGTTTCAACTGTATTGTAGTGTTCATCCCCCTGCTCCTACCCCTGTTCTAGGCCCGTATTGAGGAGCTGGAGGAGGAAATTGAGGCTGAGCGTGCTGCCAGGGCTAAGGTTGAGAAGCAGAGGGCCGATCTCTCCAGGGAACTTGAGGAGATCAGCGAGAGGCTGGAAGAGGCCGGAGGCGCCACTGCTGCTCAGATTGAGATGAACAAGAAGCGTGAGGCTGAGTTCCAGAAGCTGCGTCGTGATCTCGAAGAGTCCACCCTGCAGCATGAGGCCACAGCCGCCGCTCTGCGCAAGAAGCAGGCCGACAGTGTGGCTGAGCTCGGGGAGCAGAT
Organism: Oncorhynchus mykiss; assembly: GCF_057628025.1. Taxonomy (NCBI): domain Eukaryota; kingdom Metazoa; phylum Chordata; class Actinopteri; order Salmoniformes; family Salmonidae; genus Oncorhynchus; species Oncorhynchus mykiss. Next base: position 10,310,213 of record NC_143034.1, read on the forward strand.
CGACAACCTGCAGCGCGTTAAGCAGAAGCTGGAGAAGGAGAAGAGCGAGTACAAGATGGAGATTGATGACCTCTCCAGCAACATGGAGGCCGTCGCCAAGGCTAAGGTGAGTAGTGATGTTTTGATCAAGCAGTGTTGAGGAGGGTCAACTACATTACCATTCAAGTGACCTGAAGTTGACAGCAGTCACATATATGACGTAATGATGGAACATGTTTCACTAACAGGGCAATCTGGAGAAGATGTGCCGTACTCTTGAGGACCAGCTGAGTGAGCTCAAGACTAAGAATGATGAGAATGTTCGCCAGATCAACGACATCAGCGGACAGAGGGCCAGACTCCTGACAGAAAATGGTACCAACAACAATGAACAACAAGCCAATGCTTTCCTTCAGTAGAACACAACATGTATTAGGGGCTATATCCACATAGTCCACTCCACATACGTTGTGAACAGTACAGTAGAAACTAACATTGCCCTATGATACCTCAAAATACATTTTCAATCTTAGAGAACAGAGACCCTATTAACAAGATGTTACTCTGTCCCTGCAGGTGAGTTTGGCCGCCAGCTGGAGGAGAAGGAAGCCCTGGTGTCTCAGCTGACCAGAGGAAAACAGGCCTTCACCCAGCAGGTGGAGGAGCTGAAGAGGGCGACTGAGGAGGAGGTCAAGGTAAGGGACCCAAGATGGACTCCACCGTCCACAGAGTTTAGAGCTATATCTTCATATGACTACACCACCCTCTCTCTCCACCCTCAGAGACTTCTATTGTCTCTCCACCCTCAGAGACTTCTACTGTCTCTCCACCCTCAGAGACTTCTACTGTCTCTCCACCCTCAGAGACTCCGACCATAATGTGTTTGACTATCTCACTCATCTCTCCTTGTCTTTCTCTCTCACAGGCTAAAAATGCACTGGCCCACGGTGTCCAGTCTGCCCGCCATGACTGTGACCTCCTGAGGGAGCAGTTTGAGGAGGAGCAGGAGGCCAAGGCAGAGCTGCAACGCGGCATGTCCAAGGCCAACAGTGAGGTGGCTCAGTGGAGGACTAAGTATGAAACTGATGCCATCCAGCGCACAGAGGAGCTGGAGGAGGCCAAGTGAGTCGCACACAACAGAAAAACTCAGATATGGTGTGGATGGTGAGGGTGGCAGGGGGCTCTGACAAAATGTTACATCAATATGTATTGTAACATATCTCTCACTACATTAAAACACCCTCTGTTGTCCAACAGGAAGAAGCTGGCTCAGCGTCTGCAGGAGGCGGAGGAGACCATTGAGGCGACCAACTCCAAGTGCGCCTCCCTGGAGAAGACCAAGCAGAGGCTGCAGGGAGAGGTGGAGGACCTCATGATTGATGTTGAGAGAGCCAACGCATTGGCCGCCAACCTCGACAAGAAGCAGAGGAACTTTGACAAGGTGAAAATGAATAAACCTCACCATAGACTGATATTTACTGTCTGCTATATGATTCATTGTAGTATAATTGTAGCATATTTATAATTCACAACTCTTCATCAATGACTTCTGATGAAAATCCCATGGATTCTCCTAGGTTCTGGCAGAGTGGAAGCAGAAGTATGAGGAGGGCCAGGCTGAGCTGGAAGGAGCTCAGAAGGAGGCTCGCTCTATGAGCACTGAACTCTTCAAGATGAAGAACTCCTACGAGGAGGCTCTGGATCATCTGGAGACTCTGAAGAGAGAAAACAAGAACCTGCAACGTGAGCATTTGACAGCAAATCTATTTGGCTTATGTTTAATTAGCAAGATGAATTGCTGTTAATTAATTCACTGTTATTATGATTCAATATCAACTTCAGTACATTGACATATCCACTTAAAATCCCCCAAGTCTAAACTTCTTGTGTGTGTGTGTGCAGAGGAGATCTCTGACCTGACTGAGCAGATCGGAGAGACTGGCAAGAGCATCCATGAGCTGGAGAAGGCCAAGAAGACCGTGGAGACAGAGAAGTCTGAGATCCAGACCGCTCTGGAGGAGGCTGAGGTACAAACTACAGCTGTTTGATGGGAAAGCAGTGTTAACTAACCAATGCCAGCTAGAGTGAAATGCCCTCTGTATTGGTGTTATTGTAGTCATATATATTTAATTCCTACATTCAAATGTATTTAACACAATTGGCCTGACTGCCTCTGTTTGTCCAGGGAACACTGGAGCACGAGGAATCCAAGATTCTGCGTGTGCAGCTGGAGCTGAACCAGATCAAGGGTGAGGTGGACAGGAAGATCGCTGAGAAGGACGAGGAGATGGAGCAGATCAAGAGGAACAGCCAGAGGGTGGTTGACTCCATGCAGAGCACCCTGGACTCTGAGGTCAGGAGCAGGAATGATGCCCTGAGGGTGAAGAAGAAGATGGAGGGAGACCTGAACGAGATGGAGATCCAGCTGAGCCACTCCAACAGGCAGGCCGCTGAGGCCCAGAAACAGCTGAGGAATGTCCAGGGACAGCTCAAGGTAAAGGGACTGGGACATCAGGCTCAAACACCTGAACATGGAGAGGGATTTGTTTGTGAATCTGTAGAAAATAACAGAACAGAGGACTTAAATAGAGTAGTTTATGTACTAAAGGTAGCGATACTGGGGAAATTCTTACCAATGAATATTTATATCACTGATCGATCCTTTCACCCCTACTTCCACAAGTCCTAATGAACGTATGTCATTGTGAACCCCAGGATGCCCAATTGCACCTTGATGACGCCGTCCGTGTCGCAGAAGACATGAAGGAGCAGGCAGCCATGGTGGAGCGCAGAAACGGCCTGATGTTGGCTGAAATCGAGGAGCTGAGAGTTGCTCTGGAGCAGACAGAGAGAGGCCGCAAAGTGGCTGAGACTGAGCTGGTAGATGCCAGCGAGCGTGTTGGACTGCTGCACTCCCAGGTATGGGTCAAAAGCCATTTCTAATGAAACTCAACCAAGCAAACCGTTTAAACACACCTGTAATTGGACCGTGCTTGCCTTAGATGTTCAGAATTTCAGTCTTGTCTTGCAAGTTCTCTTGAGAGTCAAAAAAATTGTCTTCCTCCTTCAGAACACCAGCCTTCTGAACACCAAGAAGAAGCTGGAGACTGACCTGGTGCAGGTGCAGGGAGAGGTGGACGACATCGTCCAGGAGGCCAGGAATGCAGAGGAGAAGGCCAAGAAGGCAATCACTGACGTGAGTCCTTGAATTACATCAACTTAATTTGTCCCCGAGTGCCAATGGTAGCAGGGCTGGATAAGAACCACAAAGATCTCAGAGGGACGTTATGATTGGTGCGTAAATTAAACAAACTACTATTCTAGGCGGCCATGATGTCTGAGGAGCTGAAGAAGGAGCAGGACACCAGCTCTCACCTGGAGAGGATGAAGAAGAACCTGGAGGTCACAGTCAAGGACCTGCAGCACCGCCTGGATGAGGCTGAGAATCTGGCCATGAAGGGAGGCAAGAAGCAGCTCCAGAAACTGGAGTCCAGGGTGAGATACCTGCAGGGTGGATTAGGGTGGATTGAAAGACTGATTGCTGGAAATGTATTTGATCATGTAAAAATACACAGGAGCATTGTTTAATGATTTGCTCTCACAATAACCCACCTACATCAGGGGTTCCCAAACTTCTTTGCATCGGGGACCACCCCTTTTGTGGTAGCGTATACATCAGGGACCCCCCTCATAATATCAGAACACAACTCCTACTTTAAAGTGCATCAAAAATAGCATCCACGCAGATTTACTATGACTTCTGCAGTGCATGACTGGACTAATCTAGTCCCCCTTGTTTGCATCTGAGAAAAAATGTTGCAGTTTTAAAGCTTAAATTACTGTGGATTTATGATCACAACAAAACCAATTATGGACGCCGTACACATTGTACACTTATTTAGTGGAGTTGATCCAAGACCTTTAAATAAAAAGGTATTGGATCAAGACTTCTTCTAATCTGCCATTTCGATCATATTAATAATAATAATTCACAATAAATATCAACACAGAATATAATATACATTCATCGAATTAATGTCATAGTAATAATTTATCTCTCTATTGTAACGTCTCATTCAACAACCGTTGCTAGGCAAGCTAGCGTTGCTATGCGGGGCTACCAGCTAGCAGGCTAATGGCTGAATTAGCTTTTAGGCTAGCGGACTTTAATAAGTTCGTAAAACCTGAAAATACAACAGAATATCTCAACAAACATATGTACATACTTCAGAAACTTTGCCGTCTTGAATATGGTGTTTTTCCACTCGCTTACTTTCAAAATAAAGACATTAAAATGTATTTATGTCGGTGCTTTTGTCTTGCTGTTGGCTCACTTGGCAAACTACTCTCAACTGCCATGGCGCGAGCTCGGAAATGGAAGCAATGTCACAACATTAAAACATACGAGTGGCGGCCTCTAGTTGCCATACTGGTACTGCACCATACACCACAAAACGCATGACAAAATGGTTGAAAGTCATATTTCAAAAACAAGAAGAATTGAGTTGTGAGCCTCCCAGACCCGTTATTTAATCTAAGAGTTAAAATAACATAAATTGTGGATGAATAATATTATATTGTACTGTATTGCACCCTCTAAACATTTTCCAAAGATCCCGGGCTGTTCTTGCTAGAAATAAACATAAACAAATTGAAATGTAAATTCCACTTTGAGAACCACTGACCTAGATAATGAAAAGTTGTTGTTATAATTACAGAGTACATAGGAACAGATAACAATTGTGCCTCCTTGACTGGGTAGAAGATTCTACCGTTTTACAAATAGTTGTTAGGTCTGATTTGATTTCACCACCTCAAACAAATGCCTACATGTATTTGTTCCACAAAGGTGCGTGAGCTCGAGACTGAGGTGGAGGCCGAGCAGAGAAGAGGTGCAGACGCAGTCAAAGGAGTTCGCAAGTATGAGCGCAGAGTCAAGGAGCTCACTTACCAGGTAAGAGAAAGTGCATTCTTCACACAGACAGGTTTGTGTATATAATTATTGTGACATTGATTCTTTGATCTTCTCCCACAGACTGAGGAGGATAAGAAGAACGTTAACAGACTTCAGGACCTGGTAGATAAGCTGCAGATGAAAGTGAAGGCCTACAAGAGGCATTCTGAGGAGGCGGTGAGTCACTGACTTAGTCAAATACTCTGAAAGCATACAATGGAAAATGTTTTTTCCCCCTACAAAACGTAATGTCCATACGGTTTAGTTGAAGTGTTGCTACAGCACACCAGTCAACAATGACAATTGATAGTGCAAGTAAATGCTGAAGAAATTATGCGCATTTGTGAGTGCCTCTTATGTGTTACCAACTTAAAGGAGATTGAATATTCATTTGCTGGTCTAGTGATCGTGCTGGAGGCAGCGGTTTGTTCTCGTTCTGCCACTCACTTTCTCTGCAGTATCATATATATCTCCCTGTATACATTGCTATCCTAAATCTGCCAATATTTGTTTTGTTGAAAATATTATTTATATTTGCTACCTGAAGCTTCAAACTTTAAATGCTGATGTTCTGCTCTCCCTCTCTTTTCCTCACCCAGGAGGAAGCAGCAAACCAGCACATGTCTAAGTTCAGGAAGGTTCAGCATGAGCTGGAGGAGGCTGAGGAGCGTGCTGACATCGCTGAGACTCAGGTCAACAAGCTCAGAGCCAAGACCCGTGACTCGGGAAAGGTACAGAACTGCTGCTAAACCTGTACCTGACTCATGTTCAGATATGACCACATCAACACCACCTATGATTCAGTCTTCTCAGAGGTCAATAAAGACCCTTTACACACAACTGTATTGAAGATCCATATGAAGAACATTTCAGGAAGGGCAACAACAACAAAAAATATTGTATAGGACTTCTAGTATATATATACAGTACTTCAAAATTGAAAATCCAAGCTGAGCACTGAGCATTAAATGCTTGATACATATATTTATCATGTTCATTATTATTACTGATCCATTATATTCTATCCATATATTTATCATGTTGATTGTTATTACTGATACATTATATTCTATCCATATATTTATCATGTTGATTGTTATTACTGATCCATTATATTCTATCCATATATTTATCATGTTCATTATTATTACTGATCCATGATATTCTATCCATATATTTATCATGTTCATTGTTATTACTGATCCATTATATTCTATCCAAGTCTATCATGTTCATTATTATTACTGATCCATTATATTCTATCCATATATTTATCATGTTCATTATTATTACTGATCCATTATATTCTATCCATATATTTATCATGTTCGTTATTATTACTGATCCATTATATTCTATCCATATATTTATCATGTTCATTATTATTACTGATCCATTATATTCTATCCATATATTTATCATGTTCATTATTATTACTGATCCATTATATTCTATCCATATATTTATCATGTTCGTTATTATTACTGATCCATTATATTCTATCCATATATTTATCATGTTCATTATTATTACTGATCCATTATATTATTTATTTCTTCTTACAGGGAAAAGAAGTTGCTGAATAAACAAGACCAAAGAATTGAAGATCAAAGTCTTACCATTTTCCTGTTATGCATAAAATATGATTTTCATGGTGAAATGTTGAGCATTGATTAAAAACATGTGGATCTACATACACTTCCTTTGTGACTGTGGATTTATTACTCAGCAAACAGCTTTTTCAAACCATAAAAATATTGTACTTTAATTAAAGGAGCAATCTGGGATTCCAACAGCAACAAAGTGTTTTCCCCAAAAAAGCAGACACATCAGATGAGGGATTAGGCTGGAGAAATGTAACCACTCTCACAATTCATAGACTGAGCTATGGATCACAGGGACTGACCTTCCAAACATCAGCAGGATAATTTAAACTATGGATCACAGGGACTGACCTTCCAAACATCAGCATGATCATTTAAACTATGGATCACAGGGACTGACCTTCCAAACATCAGCATGATCATTTAAATTATGGATCACAGGGACTGACCTTCCAAACATCAGCATGATCATTTAAATTATGGACAGGCCCAAATGTAAATGTTTCAGAAAGAAAAAGACATGAGCAGCATATGTATGCATAACCATGGTAGCAATTGAAAGGGAACAATTTGTAGATTGTTGGGAAATTCTCAGAACAAAGTTCTAAGGAAACAACAAACCTTATTTTTGTATATGAATGTTATCACATATTATGCAAATATTAATCTATTGTAAAAAAGATTACTTTAAACATACATGGTAATCGAGCATCTGACCAAATTATGTGAGACTTTAGTTCTGGGTTCAATTGATATTATGCCCACATAAATGGGGAAAGAAATGAGGAATGTGATATTGATTTATCATTAGACAATTTGCATTATCCAATAGATTTTCGGCAGATATACACTTCCATAACAATTAGCGTTCCCCTACTGTCCTCAAGTGGGAACATTTTGGTAATACACCTTCTAAACACAGTAATAGACCTTCTAAACACAGTAATACACCTTCTAAACACAGTAATACACTGTAGAGAGGAAGAGGCAAAGCGAGAGGTTTCACTCTCTCCAAAATCTGTCCAAAATGTGTTTCTATGGGTTCATTTTGGACCTAAACTTTCCCGCCTTTTGGACAACGACTCGCATTGTTATGACGGAGACATGAGCATCTCGTTATTATATATAGCTATCTAGCTATATAGCTAACTCCAACCTTGCGGGGATATACTGGATACATTGACTCCCTGTTAAATTTGCCAAACTACCAAGAAGTCTTAGTTTTCATCCCATCCAGCAGATGGCGGTAATACACCATTGTTTTATATATTCCGCCCTTAAAGAAGAAGAAGAACGCATCCGGAAGTTTACATCCTTGGTTTTTAACCTTGCGTGTTCTTACTCAAACAACTGTCGATAAAGACTTTTAGCCACAACGTTTGAAGGTGAGTTTGTGATATGTTGAACTAATTATGAGCGCGCCTAAAGCATGACTTCCATTGACAATCGTCGGTGACAGAGCAAATGGTGTAATAATGGGTACCGAGGGCCAACAACGTAGCTATCTACTGTTAGCGTTAGCTACGGACCTTGTTTTCTTACTAGCAGGCTGGACACACAACATTTTTAACAACGCTTTTTTCTGATAAAAACTAGTTCATTGCATCCGTCGTGGAGCCCAGTTTAACCATATGACCATATTTCCTAACTACTTGCTGTCAATTTGAAGTAATCACGAAAAAAACAGGCCTTATTGTAGGGACATTTTCACCCCGCCAGCTCCTATTAGTTCTATTGAGCACCGTGGCACCAACCTGCCTTCCGAACGTTCTATTCCTAGCTTATTGTTCCACGTCACAATGCCTGCTTCGCTATCGTTGGCAATGATACATGCTCATGTTGTTTATAGTTCAAATGTAAACAACAACAAAAATACTCATGGAAATCTGAGGTCGGCAGGTTGGAGCGTTGGACTAGTAACCAAAAGGATCGAATCCCCGAGCTGACAAGGTACAAATCTGTCGTTCTGCCCCTGAACAAGGCAGTTAACCCACTGTTCCTCGGTAGGCCATCATTGTAAATAAGAATTTGTTCTTAACTGACTTGCCTAGTTAAATAAAATAAATGTAATTATGTAAGTCTGGGCAGTGAGCTTGTTTGTCATCGATCACTAGACCAGAAATATTCCTACGTTTTCATTTTTCCCTACTTTCTCATTACGCAGACATAAGCACAGTTGACACCATCGAGGTGCGGATATTTACTTTCTACACAAGTTGCTATTTCCCCCAGTTTCATCTGAGGAACAGATTGTAGTGGTAAAATAAAAAGGATAGTTTTTTTTTGCCATTTAGGCTAAATTTAATTCTAAGCATCACTCCAGTCAAAACAGGCTCTGCGAACATTCGATTCCATTAATTTGCTATGGGCTCACGCTGGTGGTCTAGCTTAGCCAACGTTCTTTTGCTGTTTTTCAGCCTTGGGTGAATTTTGACTCATTCTATTGTCCAGCCTATTACTAGCTGAGAGGCGAAACATATACAGTACAACCATCTTTTTTAGTAGCTATTTAGCTAACTCAAGTTGAGGCTACCTGGTAGAACCCATGCAGTCTGATTTCACCTCAGAGAAAATACCAGATATATACGGAACGAAAACAATTGGCTAGGTGTCTCTGGTTAGTTAGCAAGCCAACTCTACCTGTGATGAGAAACGTGGAAGCTAGTTACCTAGCTAGCTCGCTATCTGTGACCTTAGAAAATCAGTGTTTGGAATGTAACTTGACTTAGCAGAGTGAAAATCACCCTCCACTGTATCTGCTGCTTTTTACTAAACCATCTGCAGATCCACCTACCTACTAGCCTACCATGGCTGAACCCAAGTCTATGGAGTCCCCAGGTTCTGGCTGTGGTGTTCCACCACAGAGAAGCTCACAGCAGGGTCCAGAGATGGTGTCAGTGAAGCTGGAGGACTGCAGTCAACCACTGGAAGTCAATGTGAATGTGATAGGGGAAGAGAGAGAACTTAAAGTAGAAGATCAGAAGGTAGAAGTTAAAGAAGAAGAAGAACAGGAGGTGGAGGAGATGAGAGCAGTCAAAGAGGAGGAGATGGATGTTAAAGAGGACCATAAGGAGATAGAGATTAAACAGGAGGTGGAGGAGAAGAGAGCGGTCAAAGAGGAGGAGATGGATGTTAAAGAGGACCATAAGGAGATAGAGATTAAACAGGAGGTGGAGGAGAAGAGAGCGGTCAAAGAGGAGGAGATGGATGTTAAAGAGGACCATAAGGAGATAGAGATTAAACAGGAGGTGGAGGAGAAGAGAGCGGTCAAAGAGGAGGAGATGGATGTTAAAGAGGACCATAAGGAGATAGAGATTAAACAGGAGGTGGAGGAGAAGAGAGCAGTCAAAGAGGAAGAGATGGAGATTGAAAGGGAACACAAGGATACAGAAGTCAAAGAAGAGCTGGAGGAGAACGCAGTCATCAAGGAGATGGAGGCGAGAGGTGTGAAAGAGGATGAGGAGACAGAAGTCAAAAAGGAGACAGGACTAGAAGAAGAGGAGGAGAGAGAAGTCAAAGAAGAAGAGGAGAACAGGGACGTGTCTGATCCAGACCTAGTGGAAGAGGAGGCAGCATTAGATAGTATCACTGACCCAGGTAAGTTCAGGTGTGGAGTACAGAGAGAGGTTTGTGCCTTGGCGGCCACAGGGGATTCTAAAACTCTTATTGTGTGTCTGCTTGCATCAACAAGACTATTAAATCCCCTCCAATGTTCTGTTCATGATTCTAACCCGTTATCTGTCCATATTTCCACAGGAGAGAAAAAGGCCTTAACCCCATATCTGTTCATATTCCCACAGGAGAGATCTCCAACCCAGGTTCAGACAGTGAGCCCAGTTCCACAGCATCAGGAAAGCATCAACAACACGAACAGAGGAACTCAAGACAGAAACATCACCACTGCATGGACTGCTTCACTAGTTTCTATGAGCCAGAGGAGTTGAGAAGGCACACTTGTAGGCCCCACCCCTGCTCAGATTGCAGAGGCAGTTCCGTGTGTCCAACTCACCTCATACCACGCAAAAAGACTATCAAAAGAAAGAAGACTTACCCCTGTGGTCAATGTGGGAAGAGTTTTCAGGCACCAAGCAAACTAAAGAAACACCAGATAACTCACACAGGAGAGAAGCCTTTCCACTGCTCTGTATGTGGGAAGAGTTTTCCTCTTTCACAGACCTTAAATAGACACCAGCTGATCCACACAGGAGAGAAGCCTATCCACTGCTCCCAATGTGGGAAGGGCTTTAAGCGACCTGATTCCCTGAAAAATCATCTTAGAATACACACGGGAGAAAAGCCTTTCCACTGCTCTCACTGTGGGAAAAGTTTCAGTCATTCAAACTACTTAAAGACACACCAGCGAACTCACACAGGAGAGAAGCCTTACCACTGCTCCCAGTGTGGGAAGCGTTTCAATCAGTCTTCAGATCTAAAGATACACCAGCGAACTCACACAGGAGAGAAGCCTCACAAATGTTTTCAGTGTGGAAAGAGTTTTAGTCATTCAAGCTACTTAAAGACACACCAGCGAACTCACACAGGAGAGAAGCCTTACCACTGCCTTCAGTGTGGGAAGAGTTTCAATCAGTCTTCAGATCTAAAGACACACCAGCGAACTCACACAGGAGAGAAGCCTTATCACTGCTCCCAGTGTGAAAAGAGTTTCAGTCAGTTTTCAAGTCTGAAGACACACCAGCTAACTCACACAGAAAATAGGTCACACCACTGCTCCCATTGTGGAAAGGTTTTCAGTCTGTTGCACCACCTAAATAGACACCAGCAAACTCACAAAGGAGAAAAGACTCACCAATGCTCTCAATGTAGGGAAACGTTTCAGTCAGTCATCAAATCTGAAGACACACCAGTTAAAGTATCACAGCCCTGACACCGCACAGAGTTCTCTTGCTTTAGAAGAAAGTCAACACTTAAAAGTGTATATATTTGCCTGGATTTTCAGCCTATTCGGGTGGGATAGAGTATTTGCCCCGGAGCATGACATCACAATCTGATCTGACCAATCATCTTTTATTTGCATATGTATCCTCATATATTGAAGAGGTTTGTGGGGTAGGCTCTAGTGCAGGGTTCCCCAACTGGCTGCCTGCGGGTGGTTTTGATTGGCCCCCCAAGTTTTCTGGTCAAAAAAATATAATAATGTATCATTTTTTATTGTAGGAGATTAGACTTTAAAACACCAGCCAATCAGCTCCAAGTGATTTGAATTTTGAAAATCTGTTCCCACGCTTAAGATACATTTGTATATGATCACATATATATATATATGTCAGCAAGGTTTGAAATTATGTTTTAATTAAATGTTATCGGTTTGGGCTTCCTGTATTCAATTTGTTCTGGCCCCATGACCATCCTCGGAGAAAAAAATATCTGAATCTTGATGATGATCCATCCCTGTTCTAGAGTCTATAGGCGATCCTATCCACCAATCAGGGCTGTGTATGTAAATATATTTCCATTTGTGTCAACACGCCCCCACAATCAGACTGAGCATTCCAACAGCTAAAGGAGGCTCAGAGAAATAAATGATAAACAATATAGTTGGAGTTATTTTCATGAAATAAACACAGTGATTTATTAGACATAGTGATGATTTACAAATAAAAAGTCTACATGAACATTTATAATATAGGTAATATATTCCATTTAGCAGCCGCTTTTATCCAAAGCGACTTACAGCCATGCGTATGGGGGGTCCAGGGACTCCAACCCACTACCCTGGCGTTATAAGCACAGTGCTCTACCAACTGAGCTGCAAAGGACCACCTCACCTGTTATTCTACAGTAGATCAGGGAGTCTTGTATTAGCTATCACCTCACCTGTTATTCTACAGTAGAGCAGGGAGTCTTGTATTAGCTATCGCCTCACCTGTTATTCTACAGTAGATCAGGGAGTCTTGTATTAGCTATCACCTCACCTGTTATTCTACAGTAGAGCAGGGAGTCTTGTATTAGCTATCACCTCACCTGTTATTCTACAGTAGAGCAGGGAGTCTTGTATTAGCTATCGCCTCACCTGTTATTCTACAGTAGAGCAGGGGTTCTTGTATTAGCTATCACCTCACCTGTTATTCTACAGTAGAGCAGGGAGTCTTGTATTAGCCATCACCTCATCTGTTATTCTACAGTAGAGCAGGGGTTCTTGTATTAGCTATCACCTCACCTGTTATTCTACAGTAGAGCAGGGAGTCTTGTATTAGCCATCACCTCATCTGTTATTCTACAGTAGAGCAGGGGTTCTTGTATTAGCTATCACCTCATCTGTTATTCTACAGTAGAGCAGGGAGTCTTGTATTAGCTATCACCTCACCTGTTATTCTACAGTAGAGCAGGGAGTCTTGTATTAGCCATCACCTCATCTGTTATTCTACAGTAGAGCAGGGAGTCTTGTCTCTGGTCATCTGGATCACTGCTCAGCATTTACACAATCGATTGTTCTACCACTTCAACCCTGGTAACATGTTATAAACCTTCAGTATCCTGTAATAAAGCCTGGATGTCTGGTAATAAATGATGGTTATTATGGTGGAGGTGAAGGATCAATTTCATTTAGATTATTGTGTAGGGTGACATTTGAACCTGGGTATCATGTTATAAATGTAGCTATATTATGTACTAAAAATAATGGTGATCAAAGTAGAGGATTGAAAGTGTTGCGTTGGAGTTGTGTTTTAGTATTGTATATTGATTATAAAGCTGTCATGATGATAACGGTGTATTGTAAACATGGTTGTCACTATTTCAGGACTGAACAAAAAAACAACAGCTTCTTATGTTAGCAGCACTGCAGCAAACAAAACAGCCACACAGTTACACTAACGAGTCTAACTCCCTCTGCGAGCTTGCTTTATCAGTGACTGGCCTGGCCTTTTCATACAGTTTAGCTCTTTCATTCTCTAGTGTTCTGGTAGTGGCAGTAGTCCTTAGGGGAACAATGTATCAAGAATATAATGAATTATTTCATGCTTTATACACAGTGTACAAAGCATTAGGAGCATCTGCTCTTTCTGTGACAAAGAGGACTAGGTGAATCCAGGTGAAAGCTATGATCCCTTGTTGATGTCACCTGTTAAATCCACTTCGATCAGTGTAGATGAAGGGTAAGAGACAGGTTAAAGAAGGATTTTTAAGCCTTGAGACAATTGAGACATGGATTGATTGTGTGTGTACCATTCAGAGGGTGAATGCCTTTCAACGGGGTATGGTAGTAGGTGCCAGGATTGCAGGGGTGTTCGTTCATGCTCAACAGTTTCCTGTGTGTATCAAGAATGGCCAACCACCCAAAGGACATCCAGCCAACTTGACACAACTGTGGGATGCATTACATGGGCCAGAATCATTGTAGAACGCATTCAACGAATCGAGGCTGTTCTGAGGGCAAAATGGGGGTGCAACTCAATATTAGGTAGGTGTTCCTAATGTTTGGAACACTCAGTGTACATTTTATTTACTGGAAAAACATTGAATTGCTAAATACATAGCTAGCTCACTGATGGCAGCACAAATAGAGTCGCCTATAGGAGACCTGCCAAGAGGAAGGAGGTTAAGTGGTACATGCCGTTTAAATGCATGACTGAACACCTTGAAATGCATTGGTTGTACTAAATACTCACAGTCAGTGGTGGAAAAAGTACCAAATTGTCATACTTGAGTAAAAGTATAGATACCCTTAATAGAAAGTTACTCAAGCAAAATGGAAAGCCACCGAGTAAAATACTACTTGAGTAAAAGTCTAAAAGTATTTGTTTTTTAAATATACTTAAGTATCAAAAGTAAAAGTATAAATCATTTCAAATGTCTTATATTAAGCAAAGCAGACACCATTTTCCTGTTTTATACATGTAGAGCAAGCCAGGGGCACACTCCAACACTCAGACATTATTTACAGCAAGCCAGGGGCACACTCCAACACTCAGACATTATTTACAGCAAGCCAGGGGCACACTCCAACACTCAGACATTATTTACAGCTAGCCAGGGGCACACTCCAACACTCAGACATTATTTACAGCAAGCCAGGGGCCCACTCCAGCACTCAGACATTATTTACAGCTAGCCAGGGGCACACTCCAACACTCAGACATTATTTACAGCTAGCCAGGGGCACACTCCAACACTCAGACATTATTTACAGCTAGCCAGGGGCACACTCCAACACTCAGACATTATTTACAGCTAGCCAGGGGCACACTCCAACACTCAGACATTATTTACAGCTAGCCAGGGGCACACTCCAACACTCAGACATTATTTACAGCTAGCCAGGGGCACACTCCAACACTCAGACATTATTTACAGCTAGCCAGGGGCACACTCCAACACTCAGACATTATTTACAGCTAGCCAGAGGCACACTCCAACACTCAGACATTATTTACAGCTAGCCAGAGGCACACTCCAACACTCAGACATTATTTACAGCTAGCCAGGGGCCCACTCCAACACCCAGACATTATTTACAGCTAGCCAGGGGCACACTCCAACACTCAGACATTATTTACAGCTAGCCAGAGGCACACTCCAACACTCAGACATTATTTACAGCTAGCCAGGGGCACACTCCAACACTCAGACATTATTTACAGCTAGCCAGGGGCACACTCCAACACTCAGACATTATTTACAGCTAGCCAGAGGCACACTCCAACACTCAGACATTATTTACAGCTAGCCAGGGGCCCACTCCAACACTCAGACATTATTTACAGCTAGCCAGGGGCACACTCCAACACTCAGACATTATTTACAGCTAGCCAGGGGCACACTCCAACACTCAGACATTATTTACAGCTAGCCAGGGGCACACTCCAACACTCAGACATTATTTACAGATAGCCAGGGGCACACTCCAACTTCAGACATTATTTACAGTTAGCCAGGGGCACACTCCAACACTCAGACATGATTTACAGATAGCCAGGGGCACACTCCAACACTCAGACATTATTTACAGTTAGCCAGGGGCACACTCCAACACTCAGACATGATTTACAGATAGCCAGGGGCACACTCCAACTTCAGACATTATTTACAGTTAGCCAGGGGCACACTCCAACACTCAGACATTATTTACAGATAGCCAGGGGCACACTCCAACACTCAGACATTATTTACAGATAGCCAGGGGCACACTCCAACACTCAGACATTATTTACAGTTAGCCAGGGGCACACTCCAACACTCAGACATGATTTACAGATAGCCAGGGCACACTCCAACACTCAGACATTATTTACAGTTAGCCAGGGGCACACTCCAACACTCAGACATGATTTACAGCTAGCCAGGGGCACACTCCCACACTCAGACATTATTTACAGTTAGCCAGGGGCACACTCCAACTTCAGACATTATTTACAGTTAGCCAGGGGCACACTCCAACACTCAGACATGATTTACAGATAGCCAGGGGCACACTCCAATACTCAGACATGATTTACAGCTAGCCAGGGGCAGACTCCAACACTCAGACATTATTTACAGCTAGCCAGGGGCACACTCCAACACTCAGACATGATTTACAGCTAGCCAGGGGCAGACTCCAACACTCAGACATTATTTACAGCTAGCCAGGGGCACACTCCAACACTCAGACATGATTTACAGCTAGCCAGGGGCACACTCCAACACTCAGACATTATTTACAGCTAGCCAGGGGCACACTCCAACACTCAGACATTATTTACAAAATATACTTTTAGTGAGTCCGCCTGAACATAGGCAGTAGGGATAACCAGGGATGTTCTCTTGATAAGTGGGTGATCTGGTTACTGATTAAATCATTAATTAAGTGTATCTTTCCTTGTAGAATGTTAACAGCTGTCAACATATACCTGTATGGTTGTGAATATCGCTCGCTAGGAACTAAAATGCAGTTATTCTAGCTTTTTATACAAGCTACCTGACAGCAGATTTGAGGAAAATATAGTTGAACATTTTATCCTTTAAAAAAATGTATTTCTGTTAAGAAAACATGTATTTCATTATACCCCAAAATATTTGTTCTGCATTAAAATGGCCTAGAGGAGTGTCCTAGTTTAACAGTAACAGGCTGTCCCAGTTTGACAGTAACAGGGTGTCTCAGTTTGACAGTAACAGGGTGTCTCAGTTTGACAGTAACAGGGTGTCCCAGTTTAACAGTAACAGGGTGTCCCAGTTTGACAGTAACAGGGTGTCCCAGTTTGACAGTAACAGGGTGTCCCAGTTTGACAGTAACAGGGTGTCCCAGTTTGACAGTAACAGGGTGTCCCAGTTTGACAGTAACAGGGTGTCCCAGTTTGACAGTAACAGGGTGTCCCAGTTTGACAGTAACAGGGTGTCCCAGTTTGACAGTAACAGGGTGTCCCAGTTTACCAGTTTGACAGTAACAGGGTGTCCCAGTTTGACAGTAACAGGGTGTCCCAGTTTGACAGTAACAGGGTGTCCCAGTTTGACAGTAGGTGATTGGCATACTGGGACACATATCAAAATGTACATTTTCTCAAAAGGTGAGATTAGTAAGAAATCAATTTACAGTCATTTTGTTTACAATTACATCCCATTACAAAATATGTTGTAATGAGACACTGAATATCTTTTCTTCGTTTTTTTTAATATAACCTTTACATTATTTACCTCAGAACACTGTCATTTTACTTACCAGTACGACTCTAGAGACGTGTCATTCGACGGGAGGCCACGCCCACAACGATGACATCATACCAATTGAACCCATTTTTTAAATCATCACATACTTCCACACTAACACACAGGCATTGATTGGTGGTTATGATTTTGTATACATTTAAATATATCCATTACAAAGCTTAAGTGTCCCACTTTGCCAGCTGTCCCTCTTAACCAATACTCACCCTACATTTGGTCTCCAGTCTGTAGGCTACCGTAAAACCACCTCTGCTACTACTCTTTCGACCGTAGACTACAGAATTTATACTGAATTAATTTGATGGAGCGTTGGTGGAGCGCTGAAGGACAGCGTCTCTCCAACAGCACCCTAGAGAGGTCGTGCTGGGCATGGACAACCTAAATATTTTGCGCCAAAAGTGGGAACTGGTTATTATGGGGCGGCATCAACGCTCACCTAAATAGCCCTCATGCCACTGTGTGAGAGAAGTTATCATTGTTTTTTGGGCACGGAAAATGCTGCCCTCATAAAACTACCGCTCTAGGCGGTTGCCTCTAAGCCCCAGCCTGCCGTGGGGCTTAGTCATATAATTGCATATAGAATCCATTTTCATTCAATAGCATCTCTGTGAGTCATAAAGAATTTGTCATTTGACTTTATAAATCTATTGCCTTTTATTGTGGCATAAACACAACCAGTCATGTTGTTTTCATCTGGTTGTAAAACAATCACTTCAAATGCCTGCTTTACTAGGCTACCCACACACGTTCACCCACTAGCAACATATTTCCAGCATTTGAACACCAAAAAGTGTCATGACGTTTGGTGATTGTCATTAGGCCAATATTTATGCCTCCACTGCTGTCCGCGCAAGTCTTGGTGTCAGCCACTTATCTCTGCCTTGGCAAAATGTCAGTGTTCCCGTCGAACCAAATGGCATTTTGGAGTAGAGGCTATACCTATGCTCATTTTTCATGACTCTGACATGCAGTAATGATACAAAAATGGTGTAATAACCTAATGTTTTCTTTATTGTGATAGGCTCACGTTTTACTGTAAGGTGTTCCCCCACTATTCCGGACCTCACCGCCTAACTTTCACCCCTGATGGTAGCTGACATTGTTTGTAAAATTCATTATGTGAAAAATGAATGGTGGAAAGACGATTGGAACCATTCCCGTGTTTGACCGCTAGGTTTTATGGGTATTATGACGTGCCCACTGTGGGGGACAATTCCATTGTGTTCTGCAAATTGACATTTATTTTGTTCTCTAGCTCTAGCTTACCATGCAGTAGGTGGCGGCATGCACATTCAAATTGTGTCAACGCCTTTATACCATAGAATAAGAGAAGTAGAAAGCGGAAGTTACGTTCCTGATAGTTTTCCTCTCGTTTCCTGTCAACAATTGACGATAATTAATCTTAGCTACTCTACAACTTTTAAAGGTGAGTTTATGATCTGTTGAGCTATTTATGAGCGTAAATAAACCCCGACTCCCATTGCAAACCCTCAGTGAAAGTCAAATTTGTGGAATGATGTCTACCAAGGGCAGATATCTAGCTACTATACTTTTAGCTAGCTTGTTGTGTTACCAGCAGAGTAAAAGGCGAAGCATATATCACCACCTTTTGTTAGAAGATGTTTATTTAGCTAACCTAATATGTACTCTTAAGGAGCCTACTCTTACTCTTAAGGTCCAAGCACCTTATGGTATTTTTAGAAGTAGACTGGCTCTGGCAGCCAAAACAGCCAAATACTCCATATAAACGTGAATCGATTCTCTAGTGCGATACGGTTTTAGAAACATAAAGCCATCTACTTTCAAATGACATCAAAAATAATTTCATAAATGCAAAATGTACTGTTGTAACCGGCTTTATCACAGTTGCAGCTGACAGTATTTTTTTTAGTTACAACATGTTTCAGGCGGCCTTCTTCCGTTACACGCAGGTGCTGGGATCACGCTAATTAGCACAGGGGGGGCTTTTCTTCTGCAAACACGTGCAGTAACATGGAGATATGGCTGTGTGGGAACCCTAACAAGGTGTGTATCAAAAACTACCCCGTACAGAAGATACCTTCGTCCAATGACTTATGTGTAATTGAATGGAACTGAGAGTCATGATCAAGGGCTAGCCTGAGGCTACCTAGTAAAACCCATGCAGTCTGGTTTCACCTCAGAGTAAATAATAGATATGTTTGGGTAACAATTGGCTAAATGTCTCATTGCGTAATAAGTCATTAAAGTTAACTCAACCTGTGATGAGAAAAGTTGTAATTTTAACAACTTGCTATAGCTAGTAAGCTACGACTAGAAAATGTATTTGGAATGTAGCGTCAGCTAGCTATGTGCAACTCACCCTTCACTGCCTCTTATGACTAAACCACCTACAGATCCACCTACCACATGGGCCTACTATGGCTGAACCCAAGCCCATGGATTCCCCAGGTTCTGGCTGTGGTGTTCCACCACAGAGAAGCTCTCAGCAGGGTCCAGAGATGGTCTTAGTGAAGCTGGAGGACTGCAGCCAAACACTGGAAGTCAATGTGATTGTGATAGAGGAAGAGAGAGAACTTAAAGTAGAAGTTAAAGAAGAAGAAGAAGAAAAGGTGGTGGAGGAGAAGAAAGAGGAAGCTGAGATACAAGTCAAAGAAGAAGAGGAGTGAAAGAAGAAGAAGAGGAGAACAGGGAAGTGTCTGCTCCAGATCTAGATGAAGAAGTAGATAGTATCACTGACCCAGGTAGGTTCAGGTGTGGAGTACGGAGAGAAGTTGGTGCCTTGGCGCCCACTGGGGATTCCAAAATGATTATTATGCTTGAATCAACAAGTGTTTTAAAGCCCCCTTTTAATGCTCGTACTGTTCCTGAAAGTGTTGTCACGATACCAGAATTTTGACTTCGATACCAGGTTTAGTATCACGATACTCAATACCAAAACGATACCACAGCAATTTTGTTGCTGTTTCCATAGTTACAGAATGGCAATTAATCCAGACAGAATGCTCTGTTCAATCGTTGGGCATTTTTGAGTCATATCATTACAATTTAAATGTTTCACATCAGAATTTTTCAGAGACACCTATTAATGCATTAATCAATTAGACAATCAATTTGACTTTGTTTCTACCGAATGAATGACATTATTTTTGTGTGAAATCGCCAATTGGCAACCCATCCCTTATTGACACATAAACAAACATTACAATAATTCACTATAGTAATTCAATTATAATTCTTCCGGCATTCTCTGCATTGCACCTCACATAAATAGTGAACAAATATTTTAAAAAACAATAACAGTAAATAAGATTATCCAAAAAATAATTACATCGCTAGAGCAGTAAAATATATATATATATATATATATATATATATATACATATACATATACATATACACACACAGTTGAAGTTTACATACACTTAGGTTGGAGTCATTAACTTTTTTCAACCACTCCACAAATTTCTTGTGAAACTAGTTTTGGCAAGTCGGTTGGGACATCTGCTTTGTGCATGACAAGTCATTTTTCCAACAATTGTTTACAGACAGATTATTTCACTTAATTCACTGTATCCACAATTCCAGTGGGTCAGAAGTTTACATACACTAAGTTGGCTGCGCCTTTAAACAGCGTGGAAAATTCCAGAAAGTGATGTCATGGCTTTTGAAGCTTCTGTTAGGCTAATTGACATCATTTGAGTCAATTGGAGGCGCACCTGTGGATTAGAGGTCGACCGATTATGATTTTAACGCCGATACCAATTAATTGGAGAACAAAAAGGGCCGATACCGATTAATCGGCCGATTTTTAATATATTTATTTGGAATAATGACAATTACAACAATACTGAATAAACAATTATTTTAATTAATATAATACATCAAAATCTATTTAGTCTCAGAAATAATGAAACCTGTTCAATTTGGTTTAAATCATGCAAAAACAAAGTGTTGAAGAAAGTAAAAGTGCAATATGTGCCATGTAAAAAAGCTAACGTTTAAGTTCCTTCCTGAGAACATATGAAAGCTGGTGGTTCCTTTTAACATGAGTCTTCAATATTCCCAGGTAAGAAGTTTTAGGTTGTAGTTATAGGACTATTTCTCCCGAAACCATTTGTATTTCATATACCTTTGACTATTGGATGTTCTTATAAGCACTATAGTATTGCCAGCCTAATCTCGGGAGTTGATAGGCTTGAAGTCATAAACAGCACAATGCTTGAAGCACAGCAAAGAGCTGCTGGCAAAT
The DNA here is from genome assembly GCF_057628025.1 of Oncorhynchus mykiss. Classification (NCBI taxonomy): domain Eukaryota; kingdom Metazoa; phylum Chordata; class Actinopteri; order Salmoniformes; family Salmonidae; genus Oncorhynchus; species Oncorhynchus mykiss. The sequence goes on from NC_143034.1 coordinate 10,331,640, forward strand.
GCAGGAAAGTGCTGTTTGAATGAACGCTTACGAGCCTGCTGCTGCCTACCATCACTCAGTCAGACTGCTCTATCAAATCATAGACTTAATTGTAATATAATAACACACAGAAATACGAGCTTTAGGTCATTAATATGGTCAAATCCGGAAACTATCATTTCGAAAACAAAATGTTTTATTCTTTCAGTGAAATACGGAACCATTCCGTATTTTATCAAACGGGTGGCATCCCTAAGTCTAAATATTGCTGTTACATGGCACAACCTTTAATGTTATGTCATAATTATGTACAATTCTGCCAAATTAATTACGGTCTTTGTAAGGAAGAAATGGTCTTCACACAGTACGCAACGAGCCAGGCAGCCAGACTCTGCTTGTACAGAACGCAAGAGAAGTGACAAAATTTCCCTAGTTAAAAGAAATTCATGTTGCCAGACAATATTAACTAAATATGCAAGTTTAAAAATATATACTTGTGTATTGATTTTAAGGAAGGCATTGATGTTTATAGTTAGGTACACATTGGTGCAACGACAGTGCTTTTTTTGCGAATGCGCTTCTTAAATCATCACCTGTTTGGCGAAGTAGGCTGTGATTTGATGATAAATTAACAGGCACCGCATCGATTATATGCAACGCAGGACATGCTAGGTAAACTAGTAATATCATCAACCATGTGTAGTTAACTAGTGATTGTTTTTTATAAGATAGGTTTAATGCTAGCTGGCACCTTACCGTGGCTCCTTGCTGCACTCGCATAACAGGTAGTCAGCCTGCCACGCAGTCTCCTTGTGGAGTGCAATGTAATCAGCCATAATCGGTTTCTAAAAATGCAGATTACTGTTTATGAAAACTTGAAATCGGCCCTAATTAATCGGCTATTCCGATTAATCGGTCAACCTCTACTGTGGATGTATTTCAAGGCCTTTCTTCAAAGTCAGTGCCTCTTTGCTTGACATCATGGGAAAATCAAAAGAAATCGGCCACAACGTCAGGAAAAAAGAAACTGTAGACCTCCACAAGTCTGGTTCATCCTTGGGAGCAATTTCCAAATGCCTGAAGGTAGCACGTTAATCTGTACAAACAATAGTACGCAAGTATAAACACCATGGGACCACACAGCCGTCATACTTCTCAGGAAGGAGATGCATTCTGTCTCCTAGAGATGAACGTACTTTGGTGCAAAAAGTGCAAATCAATCCCTGAACAACAGCAAAGGACTACTGCAATTACAAGCAGGACTACTGCAATTACAAGCAGGACTACTGCAATTACAAGCAGGACTACTGCAATTACAAGCAGGACTACTGCAATTACAAGCAGGACTACTCCATCCAGATGCAGGTGAGATACTTGGGTCATTATATTACCACAATTAAAATGATTTTACAATATTGAACCTATTTGGTCAGAATTCACATATTAAACCTGTATATACAGTCGCTAGTGAAAGTCTACACACCTCTTGTCCAGTATTCACATTAAGCTGCCTTCAAATTAAAAACATTAAGGACACATGCTCTTTCCATGACAGACTGACCAGGTGAAAGCTATGATCCCTTGTTGATGTCACCTGTTAAATCCACTTCAATCAGTATAGGTGAAGGGGGGAGACAGGTTAAAGAAGGATTTTTAAGCCTTGATACAATTGAGACATGGATTGTGTATGTGTGCCACGGGTAAGACAATATTTATGTACTTTTGAACGGGGTATGGTAGTGGGTATGGTAGTGGGTATGGTAGTGGGTATGGTAGTGGGTATGGTAGTGGGTATGGTAGTGGGTATGGTAGTGGTATGGTAGTGGTATGGTAGTAGGTATGGTAGTGGGTATGGTAGTGGGTATGGTAGTGGGTATGGTAGTGGGTATGGTAGTGGGTATGGTAGTGGTATGGTAGTAGGTATGGTAGTGGGTATGGTAGTGGGTATGGTAGTGGGTATGGTAGTGGGTATGGTAGTGGGTATGGTAGTGGGTATGGTAGTAGGTGCCAGGCGCACCGGTTTGAGTCAAGAACTGCAACGATGCTGGGTATTTCCTGCTCATGTTTCCCATGTGTATCAAGAATGGTCCACCACCCAAAGGACATCCAGCCAACTTGACATAACCGGGCTTGTATTTGTATTTATTATGGATCCCATTTAGTTCCTGCCAAAGCAGCAGCTACTCTTCCTGGGGTTTATTATGGATCCCATTTAGTTCCTGCCAAAGCAGCAGCTACTCTTCCTGGGGTTTATTATGGATCCCATTTAGTTCCTGCCAAAGCAGCAGCTACTCTTCCTGGGCTCCAGCAAAATAAGGCAGTTATATGAGATAAAAACATTGCATTTCACAACACATTAAGTGTGTGCCCTCGGGCCACTACTCTATAAACGACTTCAGGCTGCATGTATTTCTGACACCCAGTTTTGGATCACGGCCATGTTAGGAGAAGGTCACTGGCAGGGGGAAATACTGTTGACTACCTGTTTGTCTAAAGATCTGTAAATCCTGCTGAAAAACACAACAGCTCCCCATTTGATCCAACTGTTTCTCCTTGTAAATGTATTAGATTAATATTACATTTAGTCCTCCATTGACTTCACACTGCATGCTGAACACCTCATACCTATACTGAAGACCACAGAGAGATCCGATACAGGCCAGCACATTATTTTGACCTAATTAGTCGACCATGAGGTCCTCACATTGCTGACACCGTCATAGATTTACAGAAAGAGATGTGACCTGGGAAATAAGATCTGAATTAACCGAGCCAAGACTGGTGGTTTTGTGGATCCATGCCACAAGCATCTGACATTTCACATCCAGATTTAGATTTTTACTGTCTGTGACATTTTAATGGATTGATTCATGTAAAAAGAAATGCTGACATAAGCCAAGCCGCTGGGGTGTCTCAGCCAAGGCTCTGGGTGTCTCAGCCAAACGCCTGTCTGTGGTGATAAGACTACTTTGCGAGCACAGACTGATCGTTTAAAGCACCCTTAAAATGTATTGGATCAGGAGTTACTATCTGATCCTCCCAAGGCCCTGCTAAAATACGACATATGTACAATAACAGTTTTATAATGACAGTTTACTCAACTTCTTAATGACATCTGTCAGTTAATAACAGTATATCAGGGGCATGTAACTCCTGCTCTGGACAGCCCATCCACATGTGGTGCAGGCTTTAATTCCATCCCAGCACAAACACAGCAGGTTCAGCTAAATCAACTTGTGGTGAAGGGTCGTGACACTTAGGAGGGGATTTGATTAAACTGGCCTGGGTTACACTGGGCTGTGGTCCGTCACGTGACCCGAGTGAAGCCGGTGAGGGATGCTCCTATTGAAACGCGATCTGCGCTACTTGGTCATATTGTCAATAAAGCTGCATGACGCATCGTTCAGAAACATACAGATATTTTCCATAAAGTACATAGTTTGAATTTTCAAACTAGTTTGTATTGGGAAGACAGCCTGTTTATTTAAAAAAATTAAATCACTTTTGCATGTGTCAACACATCTTACTCATTACCCCACGTACTTAACCTACGTGACCTTTGATTTGAGCCGACTTCACCGTCGACCAGAGTGATATCTTGCAAGGCAGCTTCCAAAATGAATGATTACCTTTTCAATAAACATCCAGCAAGTGATTTTTTTGGGGGGGGGGCCTTTCAGAGTATCTATATTATTATTTGGGGGGGATTCTATTTTTGGTAAAGAAAAAAACAAATCACTAGAAAGGTGTTTAATTTAGGAATTTCAAATGATTACACTGAAAAAAGATGTGATCATGTCCCAATGTAATCAAGGTATGAAATGATTGTGATTGGTTGTGGTCAGTTTGCAGCTGAATCTATTTGGATACCCCTGAAGGCCCTTCCCTCCACACCAGGGGTATTGATTAGTTGTATTATTTTTGCTAAATATTTAGTCAACTGGGAGGGGACCTACCTTAAAGGAATACTTAGTGATTTTGGAAATTAAGACCTTTATCTACTTCCCCAGAGTTAAATGATCTCGTGGATACCATTTTTTATGCAGTTTGAAGGAAGTTTCTAACTAGCATTAGCGCAATGACTTGAAGTCTATGGTGTAGCTGCGCTAATGCTAGTTAGCATTGGCTTACAAAACGACCTCTAACTTCCTTCATACTGGACACAGAGACATATATAAAAATGGTATCCATGAGTTAATCTGACTGGGGAAGTAGATAAAGAGCATCATTGCCAAAACCCCGAAGTATCCCTTTTAATTTGTCCAATAGAAATTCTTGTTGATGCAAATCGTTTTCCGTTTGGAGTAAACGGTTTCAGTGGCAAAACGTTTTGCAACAGACCCAACGTATTGCAACTGAATTCGACTAATGAAAACACCCATGTTATTTCTCCCTATTCGCATCTCCTCTGCCCTTTTCACCCCTTTCATTTCCCATAGAAGCAGTATGCTACTACCTGAGTAATAGTTCATGCTTGATGAGGCCATGAGGTGACCTGATTCCTTCCTTTGTGTGTGCGTGACATGAGAAAGGAAGTTAGTTACATTAGACATTTTAGTCATTTAGCAGACGCTCTTATCCAGAGCGACTCACAGGACCAATTAGGGTTAAGTGCCTTGCTCAAGGGCACATCAGATTTTTTTTCACCTAGTCTACTTAGGGATACGAACCAGCAACCTACTGGCCCAATGTTCTTAACCACTAGGCTACTTGCCATCCCTAAGTTCCTTTCTAATATTATAAATTTGCATTTGGAAAATATTGAGACCCCTTACCCTTTATACACATTTTGTTCCATTACAGCCTTATTCTAAAATAAATTTGTTTTAAGTCCTCATTCTACACACAATATCTTGTAATGATGAGGCGAAAACTGTTTTTTAGAAATGAGCTCTTAGACAGGATTGTGTCGAGGCACAGATCCAAAAGATGTCTGCAGCATTGAAGGTCCCCAAGAACACAGTGGCCTCCATCATTCTTAAATTGAAGAAGATTGGAACCACCAAGACTCTTTCTAGAGCTGGCTACCCGGCCAAACTGAGCATTCGAGGGAGAAGGGCCTTGGTCAGGAAGGTGACCAAGGACCCGATGGTCACTCTGACAGAGCTCCAGAGATCCTCTGTGGAGATGGGAGAACCTTCCAGAAGCACAACCATCTCTGCAGCTCTCAGGGCTTTATGGTAGAGTGGCCAGATGGAAGCCACTCCTCAGTAAAAGGCACATAAGTGTTGTAGGTTATTGTTCTGATGAAAGGTGAATGTCTGTTGGAACAGACTGAACCAGGTTTTCGTCTAGGATTCTGCCTGTGCTTAGCTCTATTCTATTTATTTTCATTCTAAAAAAAAATCCATAGTCCTTGTCGATGACACGCATACCCACAACATGATGAAGCCACCACCACCATGCTTGGAAATATGAGGAGTGGTACTTCGTGTTGTGTTGTTGGATTTGCCCCAAACATAACGCTTCGTATTCAGGACATAAAGTTAATTTCTTTGTTAAATTTTTTTCAGTTTTACTTCAGTGTTTTATTGCAAACAGGATGCATGCTTTTGAATATTTTTTGTTCTGTACAGGCTTCCTTTTCAATCTTTCATTAGGTCAGTATTGTTGATCCCTCATTTCTCCAATCACAGCCATTAAACTCAACTGTTTTAAAGTCATTACTAGTGGTTAGAGTGTTGGACTAGTAATCGAAAGGTTGCAAGATCAAATCCCCGAGCTGACTAGGTAAAAATCTGTCTTTCTGCCCCTGAACAAGGCAGTTAACCCACTGTTCCTAGGCCGTCATTGAAAATAAGAATTAGTTCTTAACTGACCTGCCTAGTTAAATAAAGGTAAAAAAAAAAGACCATAATTATCCTATTTACAATTTGTAGTGAATTGTGACACTAGACTAAATGTTTCTGACTTATATCGATGCCACAGGCTGTTTTCAAAGGAATTTGTTTTTTTAGGGGAAGTCGCTCTTTAGCCCTTTCAATGCTGTTTCTGATTCTAACCCCATATCTGTTCATGTTCCCACAGGAGAGATCTCCAACCCAGGTTCAGACAGTGAGCACAGTTCCACAGCATCAGGAAACCATAAACAACACAGACGGAGGAACTCAAGACAGAAACATCACCACTGCATGGACTGCTTCACTAGTTTCTATGAGCCAAAGGAGTTGAAGACACACTTGTAGGCCCCACCCCTGCTCAGACTGCAGAGACAGTTTTATTTGTCCAATTTACCTTAAATCACCCCAACAGACTCTCAAAAGAAAGAAAACTTACCCCTGTGGTCAATGGGGGAATAGCAAACTAAAGATGTACCAAGTAACTCAAAGGGAACGAGTTGAACTACTGCTCTTTTTGTGGGAAGAGTTTTCCCTCTTTTACAGACCTTAAATAGATACCAGCTGAGCCACACAGGAAAGAAGCCTTTTCACTGCTCACAGTGTGGGAAGGGTTTCTGTTGGTCATAAAATGAATACACACTGGTTAAAGTATCACAGGCCTGACACTGGACTGTTGCTTTAGAAGAAAGTCGACTTCAAACCACAGAAGTAAAACATGCAAACACATGTTATTATGTAAATAGCATTTACCAACCGCAACTGTTATGTAACAATAGAGCAGGGGTTCTTGCGTTAACATGAACACTACTTGTCATCAGTACTCAGTATTTACTTACCCTGTATTATCACTTCAACTCTGGGTAACATGTAATAATTTCTTTAGTATCAGGTAAAAACTCTGGATGTCTAACAAATGATGGCACATGGTAATTAATATGTTAGTACCACTGCTGCAAACAAAACATCCACACACCAATGCTAACGATGCTAACTTTGTTAGCTTGCTCTGTGACTGCCCTGTCCTGCCCCTTTTTTTATAGTTTAACTATTTAATTATGTAGCGTTTTGGTAGTGGAAGAAGTATCAATACTATATAATTTTCAGCTGCCTTATATCTTTTTGATTTATTGGAAAGCCGTTGAGTTGCTAGCTCCATACCTACAGTATCTAACTGACGGCAGCACAAATATAACGCCACTTCCGTTTTAGAAACGCGGACGGAAGCTTACGTTCCTGCTTCTTTTCGTCGCGTGTCCTTACTCAACCAAGCAACTGACGACAAGGGCTATTTTTAAAGGTGAGTTTATGATCTGTTGAACTATTTATGAGCGTGAATAAAGTCTGGCTTCCATTATCAATCGTCAGTGAAAACCTCATTGGAAGATTAACCGCTACTGAGGGCCAACAACCTATCTACTGTTAGCTAGCCAACGTTAGCTTGTTTTGTTTACTAGCAGTGATGAAGAGGAGCAACAGTCCTGAACTATTTTCCACCACCTAAGGTGTAGCGATCATTTACTTCTGGGTAACCGAGATTAGCTAGAAGTCGACATTACATTTTTTTCTCATCACTTCAATAGCCCCAATGTAGACCCACCCAAATTAGTTAGTACTAGCTATACTACTTACAGTAGCTACGATTTCAAAAATAAAAGGACTATGTGGACTGTATAGGCTAGTTCCGGGGTGTTGCAGCATCGGTCAGAACACATTTAGGAGATGGAGGTTGATAATCCACGTTGAGGGTATTTATAATAAACACAGTTGCATATGGGGAAGGGTTGGAGTTGGGGCTTGAAAAGGCCGGTAGCACGGTAAGGTAGCGGTCTAGAAGAGAGACTAGAGAAACGCATTAGGAAAACATCGACAAAAGGTGCATAAATCATGAAGTAATGCCATATGACTAGGCTTTACACACATGTATGAGACTGCCAGGACTAAACATGACAAAGGAGGGCATTAGCATATCAAACAGGTCATGGTTATACCAAAGGGACATATCATAAACCATAGCTACATTGCCTTTAGAACGTATTCATACCCATACGAATGTCAAGTAATAAGGGCTAAATTGAGGATTATGGTTATTTGATTTAGCTGAACCCACTGTGTTAGTGCTGGTATGGAACAAGAGCCTGCACACCATGAGGATGGGCTGTCCAGAACAGGTGTTGCAGGCCTCTGATACAGTGCCTTCAGAAAGTATTCATACCCCTTGACTTATTCCAGATGTTGTTGTTGTTACAGCATGAATTCAAAATGGATTACAGATTTCTCTCACTCATCTACACACAATATCCGATACAAGTTTAAACATGGTGGTGTTAACACATATCAATTTGGTACCTTGGGTCGAGTGTTATGTGACACGTATTAATGCCAAAATAACATGCAAAACAGGGAAGCCCCCCAAAATATATTTAAGGCCTATATTTTTTGGGTAGTGTTTTCTATTTTGTTACATGCTTAATTGAAAAAGGTTCTAAATAAAAGGAGAAATAATCAAATGAGTAACTACCTTTTTGAGTTCTAATTTAAAATGTAATAATAGGCCTTTACATGTGGTCGTTTTATATAAACTGTTTATTCATTACTTTTACAGAAAATGCTATATATCGGGATATGAGATTTTGGCCATAATCACCCAGCCCTACCACTTTATAATAAAGGCACCTTACATCATGTCACACAGGTTAGGATAGAGCCACCCCGTGGCTGAGTGAGTGCCTATAGGCTTTGTCTCAGGGCTGACCCTATTTAGTCAACTGGTCCATTGTTTGGCTGTTGGTCGTACAATATTTCTTTAGTAAAAAAATATATAATAATTCGTGGTGTCACCTTTCTGATTGGCTCCTGTTTGAGTGGACTGATCCATTGTGGAGGCCGTGGGGATGGTCCAGTCCATCAGTCTAAGACGTGCTACTGTAATTGTGTTATATTGTCAGAACAACGGAACAACACTAATAAAACATTGGTTTAATAACATGCACTTTCTCTCACGTTGGAAAAGCGGTCGCTGTCCGCGGTGATTAGAGAGTCCGTCTGAAACACATCAGTTCGCTGTTGAATTGGTGCCTTTTCCTAGACCATGTTGCTATGTGCATAATAGCACAGTTATCCAGCATGTATGTGTTGAGAACGATTCGGTGGAGTTAGCAGACGAGGAAGGAGGAAACCCCATCTTCATTAGGTCTATAATCAATAGCCTAACTGTTAAGTTTGGGGCGGCAGGTAGCCTAGTGTTTAGAGCGTTGGGCCAGTAACCGAAAGGTTGCGAGATCGAATCCCCGAGCTGAAAACATCTGTGATTCTGCCCCTGAACAAGGCCGTTAACCCACTGTTCCTAGGTCGTCATTGTAAATAAGAATTTGTTCTTAACTGACTTGCCTAGTTAAATAAAGGTAAAATAAATCATCCATATCTCCAGAAATAAGACAGATCCTGCTTCTGTTGCCTGTCTGAGTGTTTGTTTAATAGCCTACTGATTCCGTGAGCACCAAGCCTCACACAACCACACGTCGGATAAACTATTTCACAAATTTGGCTGTTTTTAATCTTTGCTGTACTAAAGGCTTTACACTTTTTTTCGTTAGACCAGATCGATTGTTTTTACACTGTTCCAAATTGTCTGGAAAATTATATAATAACCCTTATTTTTCCCCCTTTGATATCCTTCTTATTGTTATTCTTAAGATCATTATAATAATAAGTCATGTCATTATCATTAGTAGGCTTAGTACAGCACCATCGATCTGTAGGCCTAAGAGCACATCCTTAGTCTTTAATAGCGTCATTTACTAAGGCCTATATTTCAATACTTCTATGTAGGCTACTGTATCAATCAATTATTTGTTCATGTCATCACACAAGCACACGAGTCATTCCTGATGAGAAATGCAATCAAGCATTTCTGTTTTTAAAATAACAAAAGCGACCATTGAATAATTAGCCTTAAAGCATGTAAACCGTTCCATTTCGGGAAATTGCTTTCACAAATTAATGCAACGCTTTTTTAGTCTATGCTGTAATAAAGGCTTTTACAAACAAACAAAAAAACGTGACAACAGACACTGGTATGCTTATCATTTGTTTGGTGTTGTTTACGTTGTTCCAAACGGCCAGAAAAAAAGTATATTGTAATCTATCAGCACCTGTTTGGCACTATATAATATGCACTCAGTGCTGGCTCCTTACCTTCTTTTTTATAGATCTCCAGTATTTTCCATAACTAGTCACATTTATTCCACATAATCTGACTTCCCCTTTACCTCCTGAGTAACCAGTAAACATTCCCCCGTTTCCAGTTCATTTGTCACGTCCTCTGCATCCATTTAGCTGTCAAATGTTGCTGTCACGGTATTTGTTATAGTCAATGTATTATTGTGATTTTGATATGCTTTAGGGCAGCGCCTATTGCTTACATGCGTGAGATGCTTACAGGTTGAGGGAATAAGGAAGGTTTTTGCTAAACAAATGAAGGATTTCGGTAACAACTTTTCTGTCAGAAATGGCTGTAATTATATTGCAGCTTCAGCAACACGGACAAGGGTGATAAACACTGATGTTCTGTGGTGGTCGCTGCAGCAGGGAGGAGAGAGAGACAGGGTGATAAACACGGATGTTCTGTGGTGGTCTCTGCAGCAGGGAGGAGAGAGAGACCGGGTGATAAACACTGATGTTCTGTGGTGGTCTCTGCAGCAGGGAGGAGAGAGAGACAGGGTGATAAACACTGATGTTCTGTGGTGGTCGCTACAGCAGGGAGGAGAGAGAGACAGGGTGATAAACACGGATGTTCTGTGGTGGTCGCTGCAGCAGGGAGGAGAGAGACAGGGTGATAAACACCAATGTTCCGTGGTGGTCGCTGCAGCAGGGAGGAGAGAGAGACAGGGTGATAAACACTGTTCTGTGGTGGTCGCTACAGCAGGGAGGAGAGAGAGACAGGGTGATAAACACTGATGTTCTGTGGTGGTCGCTGCAGCAGGGAGGAGAGAGAGACAGGGTGATAAACACTGTTCTGTGGTGGTCGCTGCAGCAGAGAGGAGAGAGAGACAATAGAGCTCTACAACTGGCAGTCCTGTAGGAGTGCCATGATCATTTACAACACTTGAGTGAACAAAAATATAAAATGCAACATGTAATGTGTTGGTCCCATTTTTCATGAGCTGAAATAAGATCCCAGAAATGTTCCATTAGCATACAAAGCTTATTTCTCTGAAATGTTGTGCACAAAGTTGTTTACATCCCTTATAGTGAGCATCTCTAAATAATCCATCCACCTGACAGGTGTGGCATATCAAGAAGCTGATTAAACAGCATGGTCATTACACAGGTGCACCTTGTGCTGGGAACAATAAAAGGCCACTCTAAAATGTGCAGTTTTGTCATACACCACTATGCCACAGATGTCTCAGGTTTTGAGGGAGGGTACAAATGGCATACTGACTGCAGAAATGTCCAACAGAGCTGTTGCCAGATAATTCATGTTAATTTCTCTACCATAAGCCATCTCGAGTTGTTTTGGAGAATTTGGTAGTACATCCAACCAGCAGACCAGGTGTAACCACGCCAACCCAGACCTCCACATCACTGACACCTTCACCTGCGGGATCATCCTGAGAAGGGGGGGGGGGGTGCTGATGTGTATTTCTGTCTGTAATAAAGCCCTTTTGTGGGGAAAAATCATTCTGATTGGTTAGGCCTGACTTTGAAATTGTTACATGTTGTGTTTTTATATTTTTGTTCAGTATAGTTTCAGCTAGCTATGTGCAACTCACCCTCCACTCTATCTGCCTCTTATGACTATACCACCTGCAGATCCACCTACCTTCTAACCTGCCATGGCTGAGCCCAAGTCCATGGAGTCCCCAGGTTCTGGCTGTGGTGTTCCATCACAGAGAAGCTCACAGCAGGGTCCAGAGATGGTGTCAGTGAAGCTGGAAGACTGCAGTCAACCACTGGAACTCAATGTGATTGTCAAAGAGGAAGAAGAGGAGACAGAAATCCAAGAAGAGGTGGAGGAGAGAGCTGTCAAAGAAGAAGAGGTAGAGGAGAGAGCAGTCAAAGAAGAAGAGGTAGAGGAGAGAGCAGTCAAAGAAGAAGTGGAGGAAAGGGCAGTCGAAGAAGAGGTGGAGGAAAGAGCAGTCAAAGAAGAAGAGGAGGAGGAAAGAGCAGTCAAAGTAGAAGTAGAGGTGGAGGAAAGAGCAGTCAAAGAAGAAGAAGAAGAGGAGAACAGGGAAGTGTCTGCTCCAGATCTAGAGGAAGAGGAGGAAGTAGATAGTATCACTGACCCAGGTAAGTTCAGGTGTGGAGAGAGGTTGGTGGCTTGGTGACCACAGGGGATTCTAAAACCCTATTATAGTGCTTCTACTTGTATCAACAAGTATTTTAAAGCCCCCTTCAATGCTTTGTTTCTGATTCTAAAGGTCTTTTCACATCAACTGCGTTACATATTCTGGAAAAATATGGATGCTGATTTTTGACACACAAAACCATCAGAGTTGGGGTCAATTCAGGAATCGCATTGAAATTCCAATTCTCTTCAATGCTTTTCCATGAGGAAATGTTGGAATTGGGTTTACTTTCTGAATTGAAACGGAATTGACCCCAACCCTGAAAACCAAAACAAGTCTGATGCGTTTTTCCCCAAATATTGGTTCAACATCAAACGCTGCTGCAGAGAGGAAGGACTGTGTAATGAGATACATAATATTGTAGCGGGGCAATTCCACCATAACAGAATTGTCCTGAGACTTTTTACTTTAAATATATGCCAAACAAAAACCATTGATTTTCAAGAGTTAATAAACCATACAACTCTATGCACAAGGACTACTTTTAACCATTTCCTCTGAATATTTTTGACAAAAATAAATTTTACTGGAAGAACTGTGCAGATGCAAAGTTTAGAAACAGTTTTGTGTCCACGTTTTCCCAAAACTCTAAAATATCTGCTCTGAATTTAGATTCAACAATATCTGTAGAAATCATGGGGTCTCAGCTATGACATGACACATTGACTTTGGAAAAAAAAAAATATTTTGGTTATTGAAGTGGATTTACACCCGGTAACGGAATTGTGGTAACGGATTTTCATCATGGATTCCTGATCTGTACTACACAGAAATGGAGATCATTTGGATATGGATGTCACTCTCTTCATGGTGATGTACCCTAAATAGGTACATAAAAGGTATAACTATGCAATATCCTACTTTGGGCATTATTCTACACTGGCTAGCTATTTTAATGAGCTCTGCCTCCAAACGACCAAATTAGGTCGGTCCGGGTCTGGACCAAATCTGAACGAATCATAAACGTCTACTGTACTTAACTCTATTGTACTGAACTATACTCTACTGTGCTGTCCAAACCTGTGAACCCAATTGTGTTTTGTGACTACTATGATTATCCATTGTAGCCAATTACAATTTACGTTACCGATTTTTCAGAAATGATGTTACTGATTTTGGTCATTTCGAGTTAACACTTTACTGATATCAATTTTCTTTTGAATCATTAAAACATTAAAATGTAATAAATAGTTCTACCTTTTACTTGTTATTTCTGTGAACTTTCATTATCCTCCTCATGAGGGAGAGAAATGAGACAATATCTTCAAGATATGTGGGTTTCTGGTAACAGAATTACAAGGCAATGTTTCTTAAGCTTACGGAAGGCAGAGAAGTTGATCCTAATCTAAATAGAAGTGCTAATATTAGTTGGCGTCTTTACTTCCTTATTGTGTTCTGATGTATTTCTGATACCGTAAAACTTGTTTTTACCGAAGACCCCTTTACCATCTGTTTGACCAGAAATATTTGCTTATTTCACATTTTTAGGATGGAAAATGTTTAAAATGTGTATATATGCCGTAATTTCTCAAATATAGACCACTTTTCATTTGACATCTAATTTGACATGCTCCTATGAACTTCACATGTTGGTGCTCATGGGTCCTTTTACATAGAAATTACCTGGTGCTCATGGGTCCTTTTACATAGAAATGACCTGGTGCTCATGGGTCCTTTTACATGGAAATGACCTGGTGCTCATGGGTCCTTTTACATGGAAATGACCTGGTGCTCATGGGTCCTTTTACATAGAAATGACCTGGTGCTCATGGGTCCTTTTACATGGAAATGACCTGGTGCTCATGGGTCCTTTTACATGGAAATGACCTGGTGCTCATGGGTCCTTTTACATGGAAATGACCTGGTGCTCATGGGTCCTTTTACATAGAAATGACCTGGTGCTCATGGGTCCTTTTACATGGAAATGACCTGGTGCTCATGGGTCTGAATAAATTATTGACGGATTGCAGAAGGATGATATTTCGCAATTGGTGTGAAAGGCATCATAAACATGACAGGCTCGTATTTTTCTTTTTGGTCCGAATTATTAGGACAAAAAATGGACTTGGTGAGAAAAATGCCTTAACCACATATCTGTTCATATCCCCACAGGAGAGATCTCCAACCCAGGTTCAGACAGTGAGCACAGTTCCACAGCATCAGGAAACCATAAACAACACAGACGGAGGAACTCAAGACAGAAACATCACCACTGCATGGACTGCTTCACTAGTTTCTATGATCCAGAGGAGTTGAGAAGACACACTTGTAGGCCAAGACCCTGCTCAGATTGCAGAGACAGTTCTATTTGTCCAATTCACCTCAAATCAAAACCGACAAAAAAAAGAAAGACACACCCATGTGGTCAATGTGGAAAGAGTTTTCAGACCCCAAGCAAACTAAACATACACCAGCGAACTCACACAGGGGAGAAACCTTTCCATTGCTCTGTTTGTGGGAAGAGTTTTTCTCTTTCACAGAACTTAAATAGACACCAAATAACTCACACGGGAAAGAAGCCTTTCCTCTGCTCTCAGTGTGGGAAGAGTTTCAGTCATTCATCAACTCTGAAGACACACCAGCTAATTCACACAGGAGAGAAGCATCACCACTGCTCTCAGTGTGGGAAGGGTTTCAGTCGGGCAGGAGACCTAACGAGACACCAGTTCACTCACACAGGAAATAAACTTTTCCACTGCTCTCAGTGTGGGAATGGTTTCAGTCGAGTAGCAGCCCTGAAGGTACACCAGCAAACACACACCGGAGAGAAGCCTTACCACTGCTCTGTTTGCGGGATGAGTTTTTCCCTTTTACAGACCCTAAATAGACACCAGCTTACACACACACGAGAGAAGCCTAATCACTGCTCTGAGTATGGGAAAGGTTTCGGACACTCATCAAATCTAACGACATATCTGTTAAAGTGAGTTCTGCTGCTTTTTATTATGGGAATAGGACCCCCCCCCCCCCCAAATAGGACAGGGGTTCTGGCATTAACGTCCACACAAGTTGTCTCTGGTCATCTGGATCACTGCTCAGCGGTTACCTAACCTATTGTTTTACCACTTCAACCCTGGGTAACCCTGGTAACATCTTATAAACCTTGAGTATCATGTAATAAACACTGGATGTCTAATAAATTATGGTAATCATGGGTATAATAGGTAGATATTTGTGGAGGTGAAGGAAGACAACCTTTTAACTTGGGTGTCATGTTATAAACACTGTAGCTATATTATGAAATAAAAATGATAGTGGCGAAAGTAGAGGATTCAAAGTCATGTGTTGGAGTTTGAGTATTGTAGTACGTTGGCATTATGGGTTATTGTGTGTAGATTGATGAGGAAAATAAATAGTTAAATTCATTTTAGAATAAGGCTGTAACAAAATGTGGAAAAAGTCCAGGGATATGAATACTTTCTGAATGCACTGTAAGGTGGTATTTGGGCTTCATTTTTCAAGATTTAATTTTTAATCACACGATTTTTGTAAAAGTTATGCAACACACTTTGAAAGGTGGTGACCCGAGGATGACTTTACTAAAGTGATCCGCTTGATCTTGCCCAGTGACTGGAGTCAGGAACGTGTGCACGTGCATGCAATTTGAATGCATTTCAATGAATGGGAATGGAGCTGCTGCATTCAATTACTTGACGATTACTTGAATAATTAGGGGTTCTCTGTAGTCTTTTTTTTATATGCTCAAATGACTGAGGCATAGATTGTTAACTGTTTTTATTCTAATTTGGCACACAAAAACTAGAGGCCATGAGTAGCTTGGTCAATAATAATGGCACTGATTGGCCTATAGGTGGCTCTGTTATAAGCAGCCTCACGTAAACCCTCATATTCTTCTCTCCATTTGACCAAGAGACTTGAAACTTTGTATGAATGTTTCTTTCCTCGTGCTGAACACATTTGCCTCAGGGACCCACAAGGTTTGTCAGGATAGAGGAAAATCTATCTTGGAAATTTCTGAAAACATTTGAAAAACTTCTCATGAACCATAAGTCCAAATAACACCCAAACCATTAACTTAGTTTGAGAAAAGCCAAGGGATTGGTTAAGAGACGGCTGAGTTATTGATAAATCAGAAAATCAGATTTTACTTGTCCATTTAAATCCTTTGTAAATCCACTCCACAATGGCCATAATGGAAACTTGCAACTTTTTTTTAGGGTCATCAAAGCCATTACTATGATGAACATTGTTAACTTTGGCATTGATATCTTAAGCAATTAAGGAAACCATTAACAATTCACTTTGACTATGTAATGCTAATAATTAAAATCAATCATACAAAATATTATTCTCATGGACTAAAAGTCAAATTCACTCCAAATGTGGTCCTTGGACTAATCACAATAGTCCCTAAAGAGTTTGAGAAAACAACATTTATGCATTCAAATATAGCCACACTAAATGATAAAAATACTTCAAATCTTCTCATGAACCATAGAACCAAATATGGAATGTATATCCATGGTACATGTCTTAACTTAGTTTGAGAAAAGTTTAGGGATTGGTCAAAAGATGGCTCAGTTAATTTGATTTTACGTTTCCATTTAAACCTCCGTAAATCCAGTGTTTGGTTTTCATAGTAATGTAGTAATTAATTTTTTTTCTGTCAATGACATTCGCCTTGATGTGATTGGTGTGAAGCCAAATCCAAACTGGCCTCCCTTGACACTTTGTTTTGGTGCGCCAGGACCATTCACAGTTGAGCTCACTCAAGTTTAATTCGAAGCTGATTGGCTATTATTATATAATGTTTTATCAAGGGAGGCCAAATCCTTGCTAGTTTCCCTTGCATTCAATGCTACAGGCGTCAACAATAATCATACCATTCTTGACCAGAGAGAATCAGATAGATGGTCAACACATAGGTGCTCGCTCAGGTATTTTCTCTGGTGAGATACATTCAGCCTCTTGGGGCGGCAGGGTAGCCTAGTGGTTAGAACGTTCGACTAGCAACCTTCAAGTTCAAACCCCCGAGCTGACAAGGTACAAATATGTCGTTCTGCCCCTGAACAGGCAGTTAACGCACTGTTCCTAGGCCGTCATTGAAAATAAGAATTTGTTCTTAACTGACTTGCCTAGTTAAATAAAGGTAAAATACATAAAAAAAATTATGACTTGAAAGAAAATGATGAAATATAGATAAAGTTATATTTTAAAAAATCCTGTCTTCCCTTGGCATCCATGAATACACCCCTGGGCATCCATGAATACGAGGCCTCGTCGGATGAGTCCCCGGTGTCTGTAGCCTCGTCGGATGAGTCCCCGGTGTCAGTAGCCTCGTCGGATGTGTCCCGTGTCTGTAGCCTCGTCGAATGTGTCCCCTGTGTCTGTAGCCTCGACGAATGAGTCCCCTGTGTCTGTAGCCTCGTCGGATGTGTCCCCTGTGTCTGTAGCCTCGTCGGATGTGTCCCCTGTGTCTGTAGCCTCGTCGGATGTGTCCCCTGTGTCTGTAGCCTCGTCGAATGTGTCCCCTGTGTCTGTAGCCTCGTCGAATGTGTCCCCTGTGTCTGTAGCCTCGTCGAATGTGTCCCCTGTGTCTGTAGCCTCGTCGAATGTGTCCCCTGTGTCTGTAGCCTCGTCGAATGTGTCCCCTGTGTCTGTAGCCTCGTCGAATGTGTCCCCTGTGTCTGTAGCCTCGTCGAATGTGTCCCCTGTGTCTGTAGCCTCGTCGAATGTGTCCCCTGTGTCTGTAGCCTCGTCGGATGTGTCCCCTGTGTCTGTAGCCTCGTCGGATGTGTCCCCTGTGTCTGTAGCCTCGTCGAATGTGTCCCCTGTGTCTGTAGCCTCGTCGAATTTGTCCCCTGTGTCTGTAGCCTCGTCGAATGTGTCCCCTGTGTCTGTAGCCTCGTCGAATGTGTCCCCTGTGTCTGTAGCCTCGTCGAATGTGTCCCCTGTGTCTGTAGCCTCGTCGAATGTGTCCCCTGTGTCTGTAGCCTCGTCGAATGTGTCCCCTGTGTCTGTAGCCTCGTCGAATGTGTCCCCTGTGTCTGTAGCCTCGTCGAATGTGTCCCCTGTGTCTGTAGCCTCGTCGAATGTGTCCCCTGTGTCTGTAGCCTCGTCGAATGTGTCCCCTGTGTCTGTAGCCTCGTCGAATGTGTCCCCTGTGTCTGTAGCCTCGGGGGACACAAAACTTACAATTAGAGCATGTACTGGCCAACAATTGGAGTTTCACTCACATGCTGGGAGAAAAAAAAAGTGTCTTTAATAGTGCTATAGAGAGCGTTGTATGAGTTGAGCTCTTGGTAGCCTGGCACGGTTGTCTGTGGCTGGTTGCTTGGTGGTCTCGCGTTGTGCCGGGCCTGCTGGGTTTCAGTGTTGGGTGAAGCCTCTCGCAGTTGTGTCGGGCATGTCCCCGTGTCAACAGGCGAACAGCGTAGAGAAGCACCGCACAGCAGTAACGAGGTAGACGTCCGTTGGTTGAGATGTCCCCAGTCCAAATCCTGCTGAAGGTAAGTTCCAGTTCCTTTAATTAACTCTAGTTCTGGGGGCGTGTTTAGCAATTAGTTTGGGGAGGGAGAAGGTGATGTCTAGCTCCATGGAGGATGACCTGTCCAGCTCCGGGACTGACCTTTCTAGCTCCAAGGAGATCAGAGCCGTCTGCATCCCCCCCAACGACCTACTGGAGTAACAGGTTAATCTTGAGGTCAATGACAACCGTTTTAAAATCCTATCCGAAATATGGCACCCTATGCAGGGCAATGTCCTGAATTTACTGCCCTGGGATCTCCTTAGACCAGAGGGAAAGTGCCCTTTACTTGGCCCTCCAACACAACTTCCAGCAGCATTTGGTCTCCCATCCAGGGACAGACCAAAACTGATCCTGCTTAGCTTCATAGGCAAGCCAGCAGTGATACAGGGCAGGACCAGTGGGACTTACCTGATTCAGACCCGCCCCCTTGGTTACGAGCAGCACAATGACGTTGCCAAAGGCTACAGCCAGCAGCACTGACTTCAGGTTAGGTGGGGCCTGTAATGAACATAGACATATTGTTTAGAATTTGTAGGGAAGAGCAGGGACATTAGTACAGATCACACAGCTCTGGGGGATCAGAAAATGTCTCTCCTTGTAATTCCAAATAATTAACCCTAGCCTTGGATACCCAAGGCACTTCATGTATACTGAACAAAAATATTAACCTAACGGGTAGTGTTGGTCCTCATGAGCTGAAATAAGAGCTTATTTCTCTCAAAGTTTGAACAAATTTGTTTACATCCCTGTAAGTGAGCATTTCTCTTTTGTCAAGATAATCCATCCACCTGACAGGTGTAGCATATCAATAAGCTGATTAAACAGCATGATCATTACACAGGTGCACCTTGTGCTGATGACAATAAAAGGCCACTAAAATGTGCAGTTACATCACACAACGGCACAGATGTCTCAAGTTTTTAGGGTAGCGTGCAATTGACATGCCGACTGCAGGAATGGCCATCAAGAGCTGTTGCCAGAGAAGCCGCTTCCAACGTCGTTTTAATGAATTTGGCAGCACGTCCATCCGCCCTCAACCGCAGACCATGTGTAATCACACCAGTCCAGGACCTCCACATCCGGCATCTTCATCTGTGGCATGGTCTGAGACCAGCCACTCTGACAGCTGATGAAACTTTGGGTTAGAAATGGTCTTAGGGAAGCTCATAGGCTTGTCGTCTTCACCAGGGTCTTGACCTGAACTGCAATTCGGCGTCATACAGACTTCAGTGGGAAAATGTTCACCTTTGATGGCCACTGGCACGCTGAAGAAGTGTGATCTTCACGGATGAATCCCGGTTTCAACTGTACCGGGCAGATAGATGGCAGACAGCATGTATGGCGTCATGTGGGTGAGTGGTTTGCTGATGTCAACAGAGTGCCCCATGGTGGCGTTTTGGTATGGGCATGCATAAGCTACGGACAACATACACAATTGCATTTTAGCGATGGCTATTTGAATGCACAGAGATCCCGTGGCCCATTGTCATGCCATTCATTCGTCGCCATCACCTCATGTTTAAGCATGATAATGCACGGGCCCATGTCACAAAGATCTGTACAACATTTCCTGGAAGCTGAAAATGTCCGTTATTCCATAGCCCGCATACTCACCAGCCATGTCACCCATCTAATTGATACAAAGAATGAATGGGCTACATTTATCACTCAAACAAAGTGTTATGAGTGAGTGCACCAAAAACATATTTCCAGGGTGTATATGCATCCTCTTCTCAGTGCAGCCTCTTGCAACACCACGGGTAGGAGAAGGATACCTGCGAAAGTAATGCTTTGACGCCAAGTGTGCTCATATTGTTGCTACTTTAACTGTTGTGCTAGCTAACATGCTACTGAACCGTGACGCTAGCATATTGACATGCATATGTTATTAAAAGACAGCGACATTCACCAAAAAAGTGTTTAGGCAAGTCATTAGTTATCTAACTTAGCTAGATATCACATTAATTGTGCAAAAAATATAGCTAACATTAATTAGCTAAGCGCTAGCCAGTTAACGTTAGCTATCTAGATAGTCAGTCAGTAGCGCTGACAGATTGAAACTGATATCAATAAAATGTGTTTTACTCTATCCCATCTAGGCATCAATTAGCTAACACTATTTTAAAGTTTATTAGGAAGTTAGACACTCACCGGACAACTTCGGTAGGAAGCCAGCTAGATAGTTTGGTTTCCATTTTCCAACGGATTCTTCTTCTCCCCCTGCTGACTGGTCGTCAACGGTTACTGGTCTTGGAACTCATGTGTTCACCAGAAATGGCTTCTGGTAAACTATTTGCCACTAGTTGCAATAAATATTATTGTTGCCAAAGGTTTGCTGCAGATTATCCACCAGTGTCAAACATTTGCAAACTATTTAGTTTGCAGGAAGATTGCCGCAACAAATACATTTTTGTAAGCGTGACTGGCTAGTTACCAAAGAAACATGCAGTGCATATAAATATTTCAAACTCATTATTTTACACTATCTTATCACAGCACTAGCAAACTTGTTCTTTTTGCTTGCCATATCAACGTCTATTGGAGGTGCCTGAAAGAGATCCTGTAGGGAAATTGAGTCAGCATGTAGTGCTTCCACTGACAGTTGGTTGGCCTATTTATAGACAACAGTACTCAAGAAGGGCTTCCCCTGGATCGTGTGTGTCTGGTCTTGTGTGTGTGTGTGTGTGTGTGTCTTTAGGAAACAGACAGTGGATCACCAGTGTGTGTGTGTGTAAAAGGACACAAAATGAAACATCTTTAAATATGTTTACATGACATTTCAATCAAGTGTATTTTATAAAGCCCTTTTTGCATCAGCTGTTGTCTCAAAGTGCTATACTTTACCAGCCTTAAGACCAAGGGCTTCCCCTGGGTTGGCTGGCAGTATTTCTGGACTACTGTGGTGTGTGTGCTCTTTAGGAAACAGAGGATCAAGGCAGTACTCAAGAAGGGCTTCCCCTGGGTTGGCTGGCAGTATTGATGGACTACCGTGGTGTGTGTGCTCTTGAGGAAACAGAGGATCAAGACAGTACTCAAGAAGGGCTTCCCCTGGGTTGGCTGGCAGTATTGATGGACTACCGTGGTGTGTGTGCTCTTTAGGAAACAGAGGATCAAGGCAGTACTCAAGAAGGGCTTCCCCTGGGTTGGCTGGCAGTATTGATGGACTACCGTGGTGTGTGTGCTCTTTAGGAAACAGACAGTGGATCACCAGTGTGTGTGTGTGTAAAAGGACACAAAATGAAACATCTTTAAATATGTTTACATGACATTTCAATCAAGTGTATTTTCTAAATCCATTTTTTTTTTTTTTACATCAGCTGTTGTCTCAAAGTGCTATACTTTACCAGCCTAAAGCCCCAAAGACCAAGCCATGCAGATGTAGAAGCACAGTGGCGAGGAAAAACTGAAATCAATCAAATAAAAAATGTCACATACGCCGAATACAACAGACTTTACCATGAAATGCTTACTTTCTCAACAATGCAGAGTTAAAAGTAAGAAACGATGAGCAAATAAATAAATACTAAAAAAAATAAATAGTAACACAAAAAAATAGTAACACAATAAAATAGTAAAGAGGCTATATACAAGCAGTACCGGTACCGAGTCAATGTGCAGGGGTACAAGGTAGTTGAGGTAATTGAGGTACTATGTACATGTAGGTAGGTTTAAAAGTGACTAGGAAATCAGGATAGATAATAAACACAGTAGCAGCAGTATGTGTGAAAGTGTGTGTGGATTTTTTAAAATTTTATATATATATATATACTTTTCAAAAAGGGGTTCAATGCAAATAGTTTGAATCGCCATTTGATTCATTGTTCAGCAGTCTTATGGCTTCAGGGTAGAAGCTGTTCAGGAGCCTTTTGGTCCCAGACTTGGGGCTGGAGTCTTTGACACAGCCTGTTATAGAGGTCTTGGATGGCAAGGAGCTCAGCCCTAGTGATGTACTGGACCGTATGCACTACACTCTGTAGCGCCTTGCGGTCGAATGCCAAGTAGTTGACATACCAAGCGGTGATGCAGCCTGTAGCGGTGATGCAGTTTCCTGTAGTCCGCGATCAGCTCCTTGGTGTCACTGACTTTAAGGGGGAGGTTGTTGTCCTGGTACCACACTGCCAGGTCTATGACCTTCTCCTTGTAGGCTGTCTCATTGTCATCGGTGATCAGGCCTAACACTGTCGTGTTGTCGGCAAACTTAATGAGGGAGTTGGGAGTCGTGCCCAGTCACGCAGTTGTGGGTGAACAGGGAGTACAGGATGGGACTAAGCACGCACCCCTGATGGGCCCACGTGTTGAGGGTCAATGTGGCGAATGTGTAGTTTCCTACCCTCAACACCTGGGGGAGGCCCGTCAGGAAGTCCACGGTGGTGTTCCAAAATGTATACTTGTGTTCTATTTAGAGCGTAAAAAGGGTTATGGAAGTCATCTGTCACTTTTCACGTGGGATTCCAAACAAAGGAACGCGAAAAGGCAAGTGTGTACTAAGATTACCAGAAGTTCTATAAGCGTACATGGGAGAGCTGGAAAACAAAGCACGCACGGGAGCATACTTCTCTGTTCCCTTTGATGGGGAAGCTATCCCACAACACCTTGCGACACAGCGAAAATTTAAAAAAAGCTTCTATATTAATGGCAGACTGAAGACCGTTTTGGGGAAAAAATATTCCTGAGGAATAAGGAATAACTTTAAGTATTACGTTTTATTTATTCACCAAATTACATTTTCATATGAATTTTGTATTCAAATGTTAAGTCATTGCTGTTTATCAGCCCCGCTAGCCAAGCGAAGTTATCTTGTCAGATGCGATGGCTAGCTAGCTAGCTAGCAGGCAATCTCATCCTAGTTATCAGCTGTTTAGGGATGAACAACTAAATTAACTAATCATAAAATCAGCAGTGTCAACATTTTTTTGATTTTTTTTAATGTTTATGCTGAATTGGTGAACTTGCTAGCTAGCTAATTTCAATTTGTTTTCAGGAACAGATGGCAACTGATGCATTCATTTCACTCCGTGGCATTGCCGTGGTAGGACAAAATAGTGGTGACCGAAGTCAGCGTGCATGCGCCCGGCCCGCCACAAGGAGTTGCTAGAGCACGACGGGAGAAGGACAAACCCTCCCCTAACCCAGACGACGCTGGGCTAATTGTGCGCCGCCTCATGGGTCTCCTGGTCGCGACTGGTTGCTGTCTCCATCATCCTTAAATGGAAGAAGTTTGGAACCACCAAGAGCTAGCCGCCCGGCCATACTGAGAAATCGGGGGAGAAGGGCCTGGGTCCAGGAGAGGACCAACAACCCAATGGCCACTCTGACAGAGCTCCAGAGTTCCTCTGTGTTCCTCTGATGGGAGAACCTTCTAGAAGGACAACCATCTTTGCAGCACTTCACCAATCAGACCATTATGGTAGAGTGGCCAGTCAGAAGCTACTCCTCAGTAAAAGGCACATGACAGCCCACTTGGAGTTTGCCAAAAGGCACCTAAAGGACTCTCAGATCATGAGAAACAAGATTCTCTGGCCTGATTTCCAAGCATCACGTCTGGAGGAAACCTGTCACCATCTCTACGGTGAAGCATGGTGGTGGCAGCATCACGCTGTGGGGATGTTTTTCAGCGGCAGAGACTGGGAGACTAGTCATGATCGAGGGAAAGATGAACGTAACAAAGTACAGAGAGATGCTTGATGAAAACCTGCTCCAGAGCACTCAGGACCTCCGACTGTGGTAACGGTTCACCTTCCAACAGGACAATGACCCTAAGCACACAGCCAAGAAGATGCAGTAGTGGCTTCGGGACAAGTCTCAATGTCCTTGAGTGACCCAGCCATAGCCTGGACATGAATCCGATCAAACATCTATGGAGAGACCTGAAAATAACTGTGCAGCAACGCTCCTCATCCAACCGGACAGAGCTTGAGAGGATCTGCAGAGAAGAATGTGAGAAACTCCCCAAATACAGGTGTGCCTAGCTTGTAGCGTCATACCCAAGAAGACTCAGGGCTGTAATCGCTGCCAAAGGTGCTTCAACAAAGTACTGAGTAAAGCGTCTGAATACTTATGTAAATGTGAAATTTATTTTATTTTTATTTTATATAAATGTACAAACATTTATAAAATCCTTATTTTCCTTTGTCATTATGGGGTATTGTGTTTAGATTGATGAGGGATAAAACGATTTTCATACATTTTAGAATAAGGCTGTAACGTAACTGTCACGCCATGGT
The DNA here is from genome assembly GCF_057628025.1 of Oncorhynchus mykiss. Taxonomy (NCBI): domain Eukaryota; kingdom Metazoa; phylum Chordata; class Actinopteri; order Salmoniformes; family Salmonidae; genus Oncorhynchus; species Oncorhynchus mykiss. Next base: position 10,356,523 of record NC_143034.1, read on the forward strand.
CTTAGTATTTTGTGTTTTCTTTATTATTTTGGTCAGGCCAGGGTGTGACATGGGTTAATTATGTGGTGTGTTTTGTCTTGTTTTTTTTGTAGGTATTGGGATTGTGGCTTAGTGGGGTTGTCTAGAAAAGTCTATGGTTGCCTGAAGTGGTTCTCAATCAGAGGCAGGTGTTTATCGTTGTCTCTGATTGGGAACCATATTTAGGCAGCCATATTCTTTGAGTGTTTCGTGGGTGATTGTTCCTGTCTCTGTTTGCGCCAGATAAGGCTGTTTAGGTTTTCACGTTAGGTTTCTTGTTTTGTATTATTCATGTTTATATTTTGTTAAACATGTATCGAAATAACCACGCTGCATTTTGGTTCTCCTCTCCTTTGATGGAAGAAAACCGCAACAGTAACAAAATGTGAAAAAGTGAAGGGGTCTGAATACTTTCTGTATGCACTATCTGTTTGATATGCAAAATTTAACATTCCCCTTTATGATTAGCCAGTGTTTGTTTTGTATCAAATGCATTTAGATTACATTAGGATGAAGTAGTCTAGGCCTTCTAATCTAGTTGACTTTCCAGCAGGTCAGCACTGTAGCTATTCCGTCTGGCCCTGTGACCGTACATACATATGTTTAAAGGTCTTACTCACATCAGCTACGGAGAGAGTGATCACACAGTCATCCGGAACTGCTGGTGGTCTCTTGCATGGTTCAGTGTTGCTTGCCTCGAAGTGAACATAGAAGGTACTTAACAGCTCGTCTGGTAAGCTTGCACCACTGGGAAGCTCGCGACTGGGTTTCCTTTGGTAATCTGTGATAGTTTGCAAGCGCTGCCACATCCTACAACCGTCAGAACCTTCATTAGAGGAATGTGATCAAAGAGGTGGTTGATGAAAAGTGTAGTGACGATCTTGTTGAGGGCTAGTCTGGGAACCAGCCTGAGTCGTGTAGCCACTGGACTTCTTCTCCTTCACAATCTGTAGCACCTACATGGGTGATTCCTCAGCAGCTCTGGGTGCCAGAAAGCTCTCCACACACAGTTCAGATTCAAAATAGCAGTCATCTTCACTATGAGCCCTCTGCCTCAGCACTGCATCACTGTACTGCATCTTCCATTCCTCTCAAGCTTCAAATTATGTTTTCAAAAGATCAGGAACCATCAGCCAGGGGAAACAAAAAAGATGGCACAGGGTCCAGATCAGGGGAGATCAATCTTCATGGTCAATCTTTGTGTACATTTTTTTTTTAAGACAATCATGGTACCAATAATTGTTTCGATGACACCAGATGTATTTTAGGTTAACTCTTTATGGTGTGGCTGGCTAGCTAGCAAGCTGGCTAATTGTTTTTTTTCCCCCCCCGAATGATGTATCTGGAACAATGACTGTATATACAGTACCAGTCAAAAGTTTGGGCATTCTTACTATTTTCTACATTGTAGAATAATAGTGAAGACATCCAAACTATGAAATAACTTCTGAAATCATGTAGTAACCAAAAAAAGTATATATTTATATTTGAGATTCTTCAAAGTAGCCACCATTTGCCTTGATGACAGCTTTGCACACTCTTGGCATTCTCTCAACCAGCTTCACCTGGAATGCTTTTCCAACAGTCTTGAAGAAGTTCCCACGTGTGCTGAGCATACATCTTTTTTTTAGAACTTGTAGCAGCATACAATTCAAAAAGAGAAAATCTATTTAATTCTATGCATAACATTATTCAGTGTTTAAATTAATACATCTGTGTCGACTACACCATTTCCCCCATATGAAGAGGGCAACGCAAGTATCTTTGCTAACACTCTGCAGTCACCACCAGACTAGCTAGCTATGTAAACAACCCATTATGCGAACCATTGGTGTATTAAAAGGAGCAGAGAGCATGTGACGCAGTGGCAGCAGCAGGAATTTCTCACAGAGGGTGGCTTGGTTGTTGGGTCGTGGTGCTTGCAATAATTCATTAATATATTATTAGACAAGCAGTAGCAAGTCCATACCCGTTTAGGAAAAAAGCATTTCATGTATTCGGTAATGTTACACTTATCCACATTTACCAGAGGGTTCAAATTGCAATGAGTTAGATGCTAGATAGCGTTGTCAGCATAGGCCTATCAAACACATAACTGGGGCTTCACAGTTTTATGAGAAAGCTATAAATAGAATCCACAGTGACGGGAGAGGTTGGAATGAAGGCCCAACAGTCAGCCAACACAGACTAGATACATGGTGTCAGAAGGCAGGTTTTGGAGCAGTGAGCAGTTACCTACTCTGTCAGCTAACATTAATTGCAGGCTAGATGGGATACAGCTTTAAGTTTTAACATTTTGCATTTGAGCTAACCCTAACCCTTTTCCTAATCTTAACCTAATTCTCCTAACCAGCTGTATAAATTCTTTTTTTTTTAATTCTGACGTAGAGCTGTATACCATCTAGTCCAAACCAAAGAGAAAGGTCCAGGACCATGGAGTGTGAGGGGAAGCTGATCAGACACATTGGTTCCACACTGATGTCACTTCAACGTGATTTTGAACATATTTAGTGTTCAACATGTAAAAATGAAGTGGATGATGAACAGGTTCTGAAAGAGGAAACATTAACTACTGGAGAAAGGAAGGTTAGCTAGAGAATCACAGTCTGTATGCCACATTAGTGTAGCTATTAGAAAGCTATTGGGGTGATTCCTCACCAAACTAGAACAAAAAAAAGATTTAGGGATTTTCACATTTAATCCATAGAAGGGTCCTTTGGAGGAAGGCGTGTTGACATATATTTGACATTTGTATCTTAAAGCACAACTGAGAAAATAAACCATTTAAGTTGGAACATTTGTGACATTTAACGACCCTGTGGCTATTTGGTTTGTTTGCGTTGGCACCTTTCAACACCCCTCATTATCAGATGTATACACGCGACCACTCACTTACACTACTCACTAAACACACACCATTGTTAATTGTATTTACTTTACTTCAGGTAATAAATACATGTTGTTATTCTTTATCTCCACGTTGTCTCCCTTTTTGTTACGGGCTTCGAGGCAGTTCGTGATAGCATTGAATAATGCCTTTTTAAGAAGCCGGTGGCCACCAACTTAATGCTTTGCTACACTGTACCTAATGAACACAACCCTGATTCTGATCCAACAAGTTGAGTACAACATTATTTATATAATTGCGATACTAAAGTTGACTGTTATTATGACTGTTTGACATGTTATGACTTTTTGGTTCATAAATTGCAGGAGTAAAAAGCAGAGGCTCCTATCAAAGATATAACAGCTGCCATAGACGTCAAGGATATTACGAAAGCAGCAGTTAAACTGGACAACTTTCCATTCAACTCCTTCTATTCAACTCCTTCACCGGCAGACAGGAACACTTCCCATTTTCCCCATGATTTAAATCAGTCTTCCAATTGTGCGACTGGATGTGAAGGGTTTAACTTTTAAACGTTGATCCTTGGTGGGGTCACCTAGTGGATTGGGCTGTCACTTGTCCTGACTCTTCCAAAAGGCTTGGCAAGGACGAGTCCCCTGCTCTCCCAGAGACACTTGTGTTCCAGCAGCTGAAGGGAGGGTGTGGGATTCCCAGTTTTATTGATGTTCTCTGTTATGGACTTTACTTATATTGTCCTTGACTGGTTATTCCTGCGATCTCTGTTGTGTTTACATGTTAAAGTCTAAAATATAGCTGTCCAAAAAGAAGTAGGTATTTGACTGGTCTGTTTAATGACCATATCAGCTATAAGTCTGTTTCATATATGGTCATATCCTCTGGTGCACAGCTCAAATGGCAGCAGATCTGCCAATAAACCAATGCCAAATTACCTGAGATATATTGCTGTGGAAGCTGGATGTATTTCTGATACACCCATTTCTGAACATGGCCATATTGGGATTGTAAATGATCTGTTGCTTTGGTACACTTCTTGTAACTTTGCCATGGACTGTATTGGATCAAATGTTAGTTTCAAGAACAGCTCAGCAGATATCATGAAGCAATCCCAGAGGGTCATAAAGCATTCCCAATTGACTTCAGGCTGCATGTATTTCTGACACACAGTTTCATATCATGGCCATGGTTGGAGGTCACTGAGAGGGGGTAATAATTTGAAAAATTTGGACTAAAGATTTGTACAACTTGCTGAAAAACCCAACAGCTCCCCATTTGATCCAAGTGTTTCTTATTGTAAATGCATTAGATTCATATTACATTTAGCCCTCCATTGATTTCACACTGCGTGCTGAAAGGTGAAGACCTCATACCTATACTGTGGACCACAGAGAGATCTGATACAGGCCAGCACATTATTTTCACCTTATTAGTCTACCATGAGGTCCTCACATTGCTGACACCGTAATAGATTTACAGCGAGATATGTGACCTGGAAAATAAGATCTCAATTAACCGAGCCAAGACTGGTGGTTTTGTGGATACATGCCACAAGCATCTGACCTTTCATGTCCAGATTTAGATTTTTACTGTCTGTGACGTTTTAATGGATTGATTCATGTAAAAAGAAATGCTGACTTGAGCCAAGGCTCTGGGGTGTCTCAGCCAAGCTCTTGTATGTCGTGATAAAACTACTTTGCAAGCACAGACTGATCATTTAAAGCACCCTTAAAATGTATTGGATCAACAGTAACTATTTGATTCCCCCATGGGCCAATATGTACAAACAGTTTTATAATGACAGTTCACTCAACTGCTTAATGACATCTGGCAGTTAATACCAGAGGCCAGCAACTCTTGTTCTGGACAGCCCATCCACATGGTTTGCAGGCTCTTGTTCTGGACAGCCCATCCACATGGTTTGCAGGCTCTTGTTCCTCCCCAAGCACGAACTCAGCGGGTTCAGCTAAATCAACATGTTGTGAAGGGTCATCCTACTGGGCACACCACATCATTTAAACGTGGATTATTGAGTAAAATTTGGTTGAGATGTTAATCAATGAGATTACAACCTATATTCGCCTACTCAAAAAGTCATCCAAAAGATAGTTGAATTTCCAATGTGTGATCATTATGCTTAAAGCATAACCAAATTCCAATAAAAAAATTATATCTGGTTTATGGTTTAATGTCACCCAAATGTCTATCACTGCACTTTCAATCAAATTTGTTTTATTTCCCTGAGGGTAACTTCTGGCCAGAGCAAGTTTGGAGCTCATGCCGGTTGTACACGACAGGTCATATATCATGGAAGATCTTTGCATATTAAAATAACTTAATCTCATAAACATTTAGTTTGCACGGTGCTAATGTTCTCTCCACCCACAAACATGGCAAGAAAATACCTTGTCTACTAATAACAGTGGCATCAGTGCCAGAATAAGGCTGCGTTGGCAGATATATCAAACAATAAACCTTGGCTGCAATGAAGATGAGAGCACAGTCCAAGAAATGAAAAGGCCTAGATGGGATCCTTCCAGATAGTCAGCTCCCTGCTCAGCTAGTGTATCCAGTCCCCCCCCCCCCCCCCCCCCCCCCTTTGGGGCTTCTTGTAGGGGAGACTGGGGTTGGTTGTCTCAAGCGTTGGGTGTCAGAGTGCAAATTATTCCCAATCTAAATGGCGCTGTGTAATATTTTTACGGTTCAATGTGTGAATTCTCTGAGCTTTCTCTGAGCTTTTCTTTAGAACCTTCTTACGATGTCTCTTTCGTAGCATTAAGATCATCTTTAGAACCTTCTTACGATGTCTCTTTCGTAGCATTAAGATAATCTTTAGAACCTTCTTACGATGTCTCTTTCGTAGCATTAAGATCATCTTTAGAACCCTCTTACGATGTCTCTTTCGTAGCATTAAGATCATCTTTAGAACCTTCTTACGATGTCTCTTTCGTAGCATTAAGATCATCTTTAGAACCCTCTTACGATGTCTCTTTCGTAGCATTAAGATCATCTTTAGAACCTTCTTACGATGTCTCTTTCGTAGCCAAGGTGTTTCCCAGAGCCTTTGTTAGTAACGTGTCTCTTAAAAACCTTTTCACATCTACGAGTGACCACTCGTAGAGCAGCCAAAGTGCATCGTTATTCATAGATCTCCGCTAAACATAACCCAAACTTCTTGATTCTATCTGTCTGACTGTTACTGCCGATAACTTCAGAACAAAGTTGACTACAAATACAAAGTTGCCAAGGAATTTTCAATTGTTATAAACAAGTAAAGGATAAAATGATAGGCTTTTCAATCATATTGAAATAAATGTAATGTTCAATCAACTGAAGTGTATTTTGCGTCCAGGCTAGTATCTGTAATTTTTTGCCTTGGTGTTTCATGATGTGCAACAGCATGTGAGCAAATGATGTTCCCAATCTGTAATTTGGTGCATTATTATTGGTAAAGCATAATAAGCCGCCTCATTTGCCTATTTGCAGCCATAGGTCATAATATATCTCTAGGAACTGATCTGTCATCAGTATTGTGGAATAATTCTAAGGTTAAGGTAAGATTTGAATGGAGAAAGCTGATCCCAGAGCAGAGATGCTTTTCTTTCCATCCTATCAGTATCGACACATGGTCCAACGATGCATTTAGCAAACGCTTTCTCTACGTGCTTGTTTGGGAAACACTCTTAAAAAATGTGCTCGTATAATAACGATCATCCCAGTGCTTAAGTTACATCGCAACTGGGAAACGAGGCCCTGGCCAATTCATGTCAGCATGTCAAAACATTGATGTGAGGGGAATTTATGTTTTTTTGGTAAATGTTCGAACTATGAGAGAATCCATGAATTACGTTTGTTGAAAAGAAGAAAGGGAGATCTGTATTTCAAACCTATTTTCTTACTTCCTAGGTCAAGCAATGGGGGGTGTACAGTATTGTATAGAGTATACTGCCAGTATACATTAAATGCCAAGATTAAAATGTCAAGCTTTTCATAAAGCATAACATTTAGCATTTTGTTAGGAATATTGTTCAATCAAAGAAAGACTTGGCTATTGCAAGGATTCTGTTTGCTCTATTGCATCACTTCCTCCTACCAAAAGAATAACCCCATATTGTATGACGTCATCAGTATTGTGTAATAATACTGCCCCTGCGATGGGGCTGGTTGTCACAAGTGGACAGAGTGTGTTTGATGACTCATAACTCCATGATGGAATAAGATATGAGGATAAAAAGGGTTCCCATTTCAACCAAAGACATTGGTTTCCTCATAAGATATTGTCACGTTGGTATGAAGGATCGGGAGACAGGCGCAGGAATGCGTAATAGGGTTTTTTTATTTCCCAAATGACAGCGTGCCGTGTTTAAGGTACAGGGACAAAGACCAAACAAACACGTATACAAAACACAGGGTTGAGACCCTAACAAAAGAGCGAGGATACATCGAAAAAATACACCGGGACGAGACCAGTAACACACACGCACACAATGATTCCACACGGGACGAAAACCGTAATCATCTGCACAATCCATAAATGCCACGAAAGCCAACACATCATAGCACAGGTACTCACAAGCACCAACGGACATTGTAACAATAATCGACCGGACAATGGTGAACAAAGGGCACATTTACACAATTACTAATCACTGGGAATAGGACAGTTCCAGAGGGATCCGTGACAGATATACTGGTGATGAGAAATACACACCAGAGTAAAAAGTGACAACCAACCCCAGTCCCCCCTACGAATGTGCTGGGTGGACACAGCACCCCAAACACACAGACATTGGTTTCCTCATAAGATATACTGGTGATGAGAAATACACACCAGAGTAAAAAGTGACAACCAACCCCAGTCCCCCCTACTAATGTGCTGGGTGGACACAGCACCCCAAACACACAGACATTGGTTTCCTCATAAGATATACTGGTGATGAGAAATACACAGCAGAGTAAAAAGTGACAACCAACCCCAGTCCCCCCTACTAATGTGCTGGGTGGACACAGCACCCCAAACACACAGACATTGGTTTCCTCATAAGATATACTGGTGATGAGAAATACACAGCAGAGTAAAAAGTGACAACCAACCCCGGTCCCCCCCTACTAATGTGCTGGGTGGACACAGCACCCCAAACACACAGGGTGTATTCAGGTGGTGAAAATGTCATGTAAATGTAAAGTAATCTGTTACTTTATTGTAACTATTCCCTATTCATTTTCTGACAGTTTTAATGAAGCCAGCTCAGCTGTTAAGTGGTTTTAACTTCAGAGTGTAATAAATGTTTGAGACAGTTATATCGCTGTCAGCAATATGAGTGGATAAGATGATTGAAATACTGGTATGGTGTTATGTAAGTCATAAGAATCCTACTGGACCGTTTTAGCCAACTGAAATGTGAGACAAATAAAAGCGTCTCGAGAATCTTTTTAATAGATCAAACTGTAGATAAATAACACATTAGATTTAACGGTTTTATAAGCTGTCATTGAAAGCCTGAATGTGTCCGTTCAAGCTTTCAAATATTAATTTAATGTGGTTCCACAGGGGTGATAAATCAAATTAAGCAAAGCACGAGGTAAAGGCCAACTCTGTCACAAGCATGAGGTGAGGAGACAGTTCAGATGTGTTTACAAGCTAAACAAATATAAATAACAGGTAAACATATATATACAATTGTTGATGAGGATTAATGCCACTAAAATGGAACTAAATCAGGTCAGATTAGATTTAATGAAAACTATTTTAGTTCTAGTGGGGCAACATGGACTCACTCCATTACAGTATATGAGGTTCAGTAGAAGTAACATTGGAATGAATTAAACTTTTGATATTGTCATAATTATTAGTAATGACATCTCTCATTTACGTAAAATCAGTGAAATTCAATTCAGAGACAAATATGACATTAAAAAGTAATGTAATGGGAGTGTGGCGCTCCTGGGAAGTGGGAGGTGCTAGTGAGACACAGACACACAGAGGTCTCTCATCCAATTCATGTCCTTTCCCAGAGTGGTCCATAATTAACTTTTGCCTGGTTGGCACTTCCAACCAGATATAAGGAGGCTGAGGCCCCAGCATCCATAAGTCAGATACCTTCTTCCTCTGTGGTAAGACTCTCTCCACCTCCTTAGATTTGTACATTTGTCTCATCTTTGTACTCAGCAACTGAGGCAGTAGCTAACTGCACTGTTTGAATTGAGTGCTGCATGTCTCTTGTATGATTTGACAATATGCAATCAAGTGGCGTTGGTTTTCTTTAAACATGCATTACTTAAAATCTGTAACTTCCTTTTATGGACTAAAGTTTGAGTTGGAGTTTATTTTTACAGGGACAGTGCACATTAATCAAAGTTTCAGTAAAAGTGCCGGTTTTAGCCAGCCGGCTAATTTTCAGCAGTCCCTGGGCAGGTTATTAAAAACAATTACAATATAGACAATAGCAGCATAGAACAATCAAGACATAGCAACATAGGACAAGCAAGACATAGCATACAGACAGAGCAACATAGGAGTGGTGCTCCTTTACCTGTTTGTAAATGAAGGGAGTAGTCTAGAAGGCAACTGGGTTATCAGGGGTAATTATTTCAGTAGTAAAGTGAGATGCCATTAGGAAAATGAAAGTTAGCAGTTGCACCTGTAGTTTAAATTTACATGGCTTTAATTATTTAGTTAAATGTGTTTTAGACATTTCAGGGGTTAAAATGATAAGGATTTAGACTTGTGCTTTTTCGCAACATTCCATTTGCTACACTCCAGTCATTATTGTGAGCCCTCCTCCCCTCAGCAGCCTCCACTGCTTAGGACTTGTGCGTTTTCACAACATCTTATGTTTCACAGGGTCCTCTAAGAAGTACACATTCATCTGTAGGAGGGGGAAAGTAAGGTGAGACATGGTTTCAGTCTTCACATAAGAAGTGATGAGAATATTCTGAGAGAGATACCACTCACCTAACTCTGTTGACTGGGGAGGAAGCACCACAGAGTCAATCACGTTTCATGTTTCATCTCTTTCCTAGTTATCCGTCACCATGAGTACGGACGCTGAGATGCAAATCTACGGCAAGGCTGCCATATACCTCCGTAAGCCTGAGAGGGAAAGGATTGAGGCACAAACCGCACCCTTTGATTCAAAGAACTCCTGCTATGTGACAGACAAGGTGGAGCTGTACCTTAAGGGTCTGGTCACTGCCAGGGCCGACGGGAAGTGTACTGTAACAGTCACTAAACCTGACGGCACTAAGGATGTAAGTCTGATCTGAAAAGTAGTCAAGTTCAAGTTTGTGTAATTCCTCTGTTTCATGAAAAATCATCAAAATGATCAAAAACATTTCAATATAAAATCTTTAACAAAATAAATATTATGAAGCATTTAAAAAAAAAATCAGTAATAACAGATAGATTAGTAATGTATTTGTCTTTGTAAACAGAATATAACCTTCAAACACATCATGTTTAAAGCTGCTATTTAAAATTGCCATAGAATGTTTGATATTTACAAGTCAAGAATCACCAGTTATGTGTCAGTGGGTGATAACAAAGTAGTTGGATTAAATGTGTATATACAATTTTTTTAAAGACTAAACTTTTAAAAGCATTCAGTCATGTCCAGTTTGATCTGTGTGTAACCTAGATTTCTGACTGTTTCAGGAAGGAAAAGAGTTCAAAGATGCAGACATCTATGAGATGAACCCCCCCAAGTACGACAAGATTGAGGACATGGCCATGATGACCTACCTGAATGAAGCCTCTGTGTTGTATAACCTCAAAGAGCGTTATGCAGCATGGATGATCTATGTAAGAAACCTGCACATACAAACACACATACATGAAGATAATAAATATACACATACAGTACTACACATAAATGAATGGTAGAAACCATATCAATACAGTCGACCCACATCAGTTTACCAAAGTACACCCACATCCTCACATAATTCCAGGTAAAAGTACATCTGACTTTAGTAATCCCCTCATTTAATCACTTTCATCCAGACCTACTCTGGGCTCTTCTGTGCCACGGTGAACCCCTACAAGTGGCTCCCTGTGTACGACGCAGAGGTTGTCAACGCCTACAGAGGGAAGAAGAGGATGGAGGCTCCACCCCATATCTTCTCTGTCTCTGACAACGCCTTTCAGTTCATGATGATTGGTACGATATCTCATGGATGGCTACATGGTTGGATCAATCAATCACATTTATTTATAAATCCCTTTTTACATAAGCAGATATCAGAAAGTGCTTATACAGAAACACAGCCTAAAACCCCAAACAGCAAGCAATGCAGATGTAGAAGGAAAAGCTAGAGAGGAACCAGGCTCTGTGGGGTGGCCAGTCCTCTTCTGGCTGTGCCGGGTGGAGATTATAAGAGTATATGGCCATTAAGGCCAGATCGTTCTACAAGATGTTCAAACATTCGTAGATGACCAGCAGGGTCAAATAATTATCACAGTGGCTATAGAGTGTGCAACAGGTCAGCACCTCAGGAGTAAATGTCAGTTGGCTTTTCATAGCCGAGCATTCAGAGGTCGAGACAGCAGGTGCAGTAGAGAGACAGAGAGAGAGAGACAGAGAGATGGTTGGTTGGATAGTTGGATGGCTGTCCATTAAGTGCGTGTGGCTCTCAAAGTCCATGATGATGGATAGATGAACGGATGCATCAATGGAAATTTAAATATGCTTCAGAGAGGTATCTACTGTTTTCTAGTCTAGGTAATAACAGTTTGCTGGGAAAATCTGATTTCACTACCCTTGAATGGAAAATGTTCCAAATTGAAATTCATGATGATGCTATGAATTAAATTATGTCCCCATAATGTGTTTTGAGTATGATAAGTAATGTGTTTTTTGGTTCCAGATAAGGAGAACCAGTCCGTCCTGATTACGTAAGTTGTTTACTAAAATGTCACTTGAGAAAGTGTTTCTATTGTAATAAGTTGGGTCACTTGGTGTGATGAAATACATGACATTATGAATGGATTAGAGCATCAGGTAATGTGTAATAACGAGTCGATGAGAAGGATTATTTGTTAAAGACTTATGTCAGAACACAGGTTAACAGTGTATTTTTCTATGCTATTTCTTAGTGAAAGACAATCTGACACTCAAACATGTAACTAAAACCCCTCTTTCTCTGTCATATAAACCAGCGGAGAATCCGGTGCAGGAAAGACTGTCAACACCAAGCGTGTCATCCAGTACTTTGCCACCATTGCAGTGTCTGGGGCCAAGAAGGAAGCAGAACCTGGCAAAATGCAGGTAGGTTGTTCTTATGTTTGCCTTTTTAACACATTTCAGTTTGGTTGGCTGTGTAAACTGTTTTTCCTGTGGTGAATCCTGTTTCAAGGTATTGAGAAAAACTAACTTTACGATGTTACCAGTTTTTGAGCAACTTATGTTTGTCTCAATCAGGGGTCTCTTGAGGATCAGATCATTGCAGCTAACCCTCTGCTGGAGTCTTACGGTAATGCCAAGACAGTGAGGAACGACAACTCGTCTCGCTTTGTAAGTATGAAGGGCATACTGTGGAAGTTACCTTATATTGGAAAAATGTAATTCAGTAGTCCCCATTCGTTATACAGATTTACAATTTAATTTTGATCACTGATTTGTTGCTGAAAATTCAAACTTGTAATGTATTCGAGGTTCTAAAATTGTAATTTCCATCTTTAAAATGTCATCATAATTCACATTTCCTGTTGCTGCAGGATTATTTTCCTGCCGTAGATAACTGGATCCTACATCTGTATCAAAAGAGCCAACATCTGTCCAACAAACTGTAACGTTTAAAGGGGTCTATGAAAGTAATATGTTAGATTAATTTGTTTCTAACCCCCATGCTCTACTACAGGGTAAATTCATCAGGATTCACTTCCAAGCTGGTAAACTGGCTAAAGCTGACATTGAAACCTGTGAGTTAATTTGAATTGTTTCTCAATACTTTCCTAAATGCACACATCATTTTTTGGGGAGATCATTCAATTTAAATGTATCTCATGTTCTCTCTCTTGTTCTCTCGATCTCGCTCTCCTTTTTCTCTCTCTCTTTGTGTCGTTCACTCTCTCTCGCTCTCAGACCTGCTGGAGAAGTCCAGAGTCTCCTTCCAGCTGCCCGATGAGAGAGGCTACCACATCTTCTTCCAGATGATGACAGGCCACAAACCTGAGCTAGTTGGTACGAGAAAGTAGAGGTTCATGGGAAATTATTCCCACCCCCATCTATGGAATATATAAAAAATATTCATAGTACACACTAATAATACTATTACAATGATTACATCCAAGGTAACAAGGCATCTAGACATGGGACAGGTCTTTGGGAAATATCTATCAAGTAATACACTGTGATGCACTAGTCCACAAGTCTCAGTCTCCTCTTTATGCTATTCATTATATACTACATGTATCATTGAGTCCATCTTTTGAGTCAAGGAGGGAGAGATACTGTAAAGGTAGGAGAGCAGAATTCTAAGAGATTTACCTGACAAGCTGTTCTCTGTTGTCCACAGAAATGGCGCTCATCACCACCAACCCCTACGACTTCCCCATGTGCAGTCAGGGACAGATCACTGTGGCCAGCATCAACGACAATGAAGAGCTGGATGCCACAGATGTGAGTCAAACAAAGGGTTAACCAAACTCTAGATATGGAAAGGATAGGACCACCATACACACTGAATGTACTGTGAAATTCCAACTTGGTGGCAGCTGGGAATGTTCATGTATGTTTAAGTTTGATTCTAAATGCCTTGTGTTAGTTAGGCATGTGCCTCAAGGAACTCTTCGTGCCTTCCACTATAGAGCACCACTAAGTGCCCTGTGGAACTGTGCTGTCATCTACTAATGTGTTTGCCAAGCGTAATTATGTGGAACAGAGAAGCCAGTCAAATCTATCCATCCCATTTGTTCTGCAGTGAGCAGCACAGAACTGTAGTGTAACTGACCAAACTACTGTTCAGTTCATCACTGTGGTACTTCCTCTTTAATGCCAGGATGCCATTACCATCCTGGGCTTCACTAATGAAGAGAAGATTGGCATCTACAAGCTGACAGGAGCTGTCTTGCACCATGGAAACTTGAAATTCAAGCAGAAGCAGCGTGAGGAGCAGGCCGAACCAGACGGCACAGAGGGTGAGTCCCACTCATAGATATACAATATGTAGAGCATTAGTCCCATTCCCAGTCCCCAACATAGAAATAGAACACCTAAGACCACATGAACACCTAAGTGCCACATGAACGTCAGGCAGGAGATCATTTTTGGAGAACAAATTCCAACCTCCAAATTGTGGGCGAATCAAAACCTAACCACAAAAAAAGTTAACAAAACTATTTTGTCAGTGTGAAATCAGAAACAAGTGATCTTGTGTCCCTGAGTCTGTTGTTGTTGGTTCTCTCTCCAGTGGCTGATAAAATCGCCTACCTGCTGGGCCTGAACTCAGCTGAGATGTTGAAGGCTCTGTGCTACCCCAGAGTGAAGGTCGGCAACGAGTATGTGACCAAGGGACAGACTGTGCCTCAGGTATGGTGGCCAAACAAATCTACCATTTTCTGAGCACAGGAATTATTTTGGGGACGAGTGCATTGTTTTTGTTTTTCCCAAGCTTGTTTCACCTAATCACTAGACATGGTCAATATCTCATGTATTAATTTGAGGTATTATCATTGCAGGTTAATAACTCAGTCAGTGCTCTGGCCAAGTCCATCTATGAGAGGATGTTCTTGTGGATGGTCATCCGTATCAATGAGATGTTGGACACCAAGAATCCAAGACAGTTCTATATCGGTGTGCTTGACATTGCCGGGTTTGAGATCTTTGATGTGAGTATGAGACCAGAACAAGACAATTAGATGTGATTGAGATGGATTACAGTCTTGTATGATGAAATGATCCCTTTTAAAATTCCATCAACAGTACAACAGCATGGAGCAGCTGTGCATCAACTTCACCAATGAGAAACTGCAACAGTTTTTCAACCACACCATGTTCGTCCTGGAGCAAGAGGAGTACAAGAAGGAGGGAATCGTCTGGGCCTTCATTGACTTCGGCATGGACTTGGCTGCCTGCATTGAGCTTATTGAGAAGGTAAGATGTCTGTGAGGATTATAATGGACCGTAACAGCAAAGCTCATATGGAACGCTGTGTGATATATTATCACAGTGGTAGAACATATACAGTATTAAAATCACTGGGGAAGCCAATCGAGTCCAAAAAATCCATAATACAACCTGTGTTGTGATAATTGCGTTGTTTGCTCTATAACCTGTTAGTTTAAATGCTTTGACACCGAGATATGGGGCAGCAGGTAGCCTAGTGGTTAGAGCGTTGGACTAGTAACCGAAAGGTTGCAAGATCAAATCCCCGAGCTGACTAGGTAAAAATCTGTCGTTCTGCCCCTGAACAAGGCAGTTAACCCACTGTTCCTAGGCCGTCATTGAAAATAAGAATTTGTTCTTAACTGACTTGCCTAGTTAAATAAGGGTAAAAGTAAAAATATATACAGGCCTAAGGCCGAGACAATAAGACACAGTGGCAGAATAAATTCAACAACACCTTTGTTTCATCACAAAACCGGAGAGCAACATCTGTCCCATGGAGTCCACAAAGCATAATGAATGTAACAAACAGTTACATGACCTACAACATGGTCAATCAAGTACATTTTTCTGCCATTTTCGGACCACTAAACACTAAACAGACTAAACAGAACCACGGAGAGTTACCGCAAATCACAAAGATAACAGGAGCTGCCTCCCTCCACTATTCCAGCACCATTTCAATTTCAACATTTCAACATCATAAAATCACCTATGCTTAGTCTACAGTGAAAACGAAATTATTCCAA
Source organism: Oncorhynchus mykiss (assembly GCF_057628025.1). NCBI lineage: Eukaryota > Metazoa > Chordata > Actinopteri > Salmoniformes > Salmonidae > Oncorhynchus > Oncorhynchus mykiss. The sequence goes on from NC_143034.1 coordinate 10,372,257, forward strand.
AAACTATTTTAGTCCAATCAACGTAAGCTAAATGTGTTTGTCCATGTTACTAATGTATGTGTTTGTGTGAGTAAGTAGAAAAACATGTTGACTCACCCTACTTGCAGAGAAACGCCAATACCATCCTCCTCTCTTTCATGTTGCAGAAACTTAAAAGCTTTGTTCTAAGCTACCTGGCTAAAATGCTTGCTCGCTATTCTAACTTCCTTTCCTGGGCAACGATTAGCTAGTAAACATCTAGCTACATATTGAACTTCCATACTCTCAGGCCAAAAGCACAATGTATTCATTTTATAGATGGATCAGAATTGGTGTTATAATTATTGGCGAGTACGGAGAATTAAGTAAAACTACGAGTACAAATCCCTATCTCCATCCAAAGCTAATTTAGGAAAGTGCCCATTTTAGCTAGCTAGCTATCCTCCAGGGGACAATAACACAATGAGATGCAACAATTGAAGTTTTTCTTTCTGTCAATGACGTTTGGCTTGATTTGGTGTGAAGCCAAATCCAAACTGGCTTCACTTGACACGGTTTTTGGTGCACCAGGACCATTCACAGATTAGCTCACTCAGTTTAGCTCAACTCTGATTCGCTGTAATTGTACACAAAAAAAATATCAAGGGAGGCCAAATGATCGCTGGCTTCTCTTGCATTCAATGCTACAATATCATACTATTTTTGACCAGACAGCATCAGATAGAAGGGCTACACATACAGAGACAGAGGGGCGCAGTTTTGCTCACTCTGATGCTTTACCTGGAGTGATACATTCAGCCTCTTGCTAAGCGAGACGAAAGATACATTAAATTATGTCCATTTTTTGGGGGAAGCCTCACTTCCCTTGGCACCCATTAATATATGCCACTAACTGTTGAGAACTCAATGTTTCCTATTATGTGTCCCTAAATAAATATAATCCTATAATAGCATATTTACTAAATGTAAATATCACTAATTTGAAATCTCTTTTCGTAAAGCCATTGGGCATCTTCTCCATCCTTGAAGAGGAGTGCATGTTCCCCAAGTCTTCAGACACTACCTTCAAGGACAAGCTGTACGCCCAGCATCTTGGCAAAACAAATGCGTTTGAGAAGCCCAAGCCTGCCAAAGGCAAGGCAGAGGCCCACTTCTCCCTGGTGCACTACGCCGGAACTGTGGACTACAACATCACTGGATGGCTGGAGAAGAACAAGGATCCCCTGAACGACTCAGTTTGTCAGCTGTACCAGAAGTCTGGAGTCAAAATTCTGGCTGCCCTGTATCCCCCTCCCCCTCCAGAGGGTAAGACTAGCATCATGTCACAATATTTAACTAAATACTAGTTATAACTCAGACCCAAATGTTCTTTAAAGCCTTTCAATGTATTACAATTTCTCAGGGTTTATCACCGGGTTGATTTACTCATACACTCGGTTAATTTAACAAAACAATAGGTGTTATTTTAAACAATCTCACTGGCAGCATTTGCCTCTAGATAAGTGTGAAGTTAACCAGAGATTCTCTGGTTTATAATTAGTGTGTTTGCTGAAGACAAGACTCTAGATTTCTTACATACTCTTTTTATTATTCTATTTATTCCACCCGCTCTAGGAAATTTACTTTTCTAGTTATCTTTAACTTTCCCCCATTTTAACAGATAAAGCCAAGAAAGGAGGCAAGAAGAAGGGTGGTTCCATGCAGACTGTGTCCTCCCAGTTCAGGGTGAGCTTTTGAAATGTGTAGATTCAGTCCTTCAAAAGGTGCATTGATTATCATAAATGATGTCTGAGAAAATGGTTTGTAACCCTCTTTACAGGAGAACTTACATAAGCTGATGACCAACTTGAGGAGCACTCATCCTCACTTTGTGCGCTGCCTGATCCCCAACGAGTCAAAGACTCCAGGTACAGGAAATATTGACTTAAATATGTAATCTTATCAGTACAGTATCAGTGACCTTAACAATCCCAAGCTATAACCTGTTTATGAGTATTAAAAAATAATTGTTTTGTTTTACCAGGTCTGATGGAGAACTTCCTGGTTATCCACCAGCTCAGGTGTAATGGTGTACTGGAGGGTATCAGGATCTGCAGAAAGGGCTTCCCCAGCAGAATCATCTATGCTGACTTCAAACAGAGGTACATACACGCAAGCACACACACACACACACGCACACACACACATAAAATATCTGCTCCAAGGGTTTTCCCAGCATCAGAATAGTCTTACCTTTGACGAAATATAACCAACATATTACAACTTGACATGCTAAAAATGTCTCCTCATTCAGGTACAAAGTACTGAATGCCAGTGTCATCCCTGAGGGCCAGTTCATGGACAACAAGAAGGCTTCTGAGAAGCTGCTTGGGTCCATTGATGTGAATCACGAGGATTACAAGTTTGGACACACCAAGGTCAGTCAAAACCCCCCAGTAAAAGCTGACAACAAAACACAACTTGAATAATAATTTAAACCTTTACCATATAAAATCTCTCCAGGTGATCTATCCATCCTTATGTTCTTTCTTCTTCATTTAACTAATGGAAAAGGTGGAAAAACATTGTTCTGTTTTTCTTCAGTCCTTCATCACAAGTATAGAAGAGAAACTAAAGTCATTATAATTTGCATTGTGATAGAGTGGTATAGTTGCAGTTATCTGTATCTGTGTACATTATTGATCTACAACTGTACAATAACTAACAACTTAGAAACAACCTGTCACATGGTTTGTTCGTAACCGTTGCAAAGTTAATGTTGTTTAAATCAATCTAGTGGTTTGACCTTTTCTATCGGTCACCATCTGTGGTTCCATTGACTGTGTTAACCTGTGTCTCAGGTGTTCTTCAAAGCCGGTCTGCTGGGTGTCCTGGAGGAGATGAGAGATGAGAAGCTGGCCACTCTGGTCGGCATGGTCCAGGCTCTCAGTCGTGGATTCCTCATGAGGAGAGAGTTTAGCAAGATGATGGAGAGGAGGTGAGGAATAGTAGACATCTTGGCAAAGCTTTCTGTCAACCACTTGTATCTAATGCATTATGATTACATACTGTATATGAGTTGTTCAGAATAAGAAAGTACATCTTATAATGGTCTACTAAAGCTTTTGGGTTAATTCATTTAGTCCAGAAATGGATGTAGCAACTAAGGATTCTAGCTTTATAGCTGCAGTTTGAGACTTGGCTGTTCAATTGTCATTTAAATGTGTGGTATTTACCCATTCATTCTTGAAGAATATAAAATGTCTCATGAGCTTAGCATGCGCGACCTGTCAGATCTTGCATCTAGAGCACTGTCTATGAATTTAGGAGGGGTTACATTTCCCTAGCCCCATTCCTCAGCTGTTAACAAACAGTGGCAGGTAGTTCTGTTTTGTTGTTCATCTAATCCCACCATCTAATCACTCACCATGTAAACAAACAGTGGCAGGTGGTTCTGTTTTGTTGTTCATCTAATCCCAGAATATAGGTTTAAGCATGTCACTCACCATGCTATTCTATTCTTTCTGTCGACCAGAGAATCAATTTACGCCATCCAGTACAACATCCGCTCATTCATGAATGTCAAAACCTGGCCATGGATGAAGTTGTACTTCAAGATCAAGCCCCTGCTGCAGAGCGCTGAGACTGAGAAGGAGCTGGCCAACATGAAGGAGAACTATGACAAGATGACGGCAGACCTGGCCAAGGCTCTGTCCACGAAGAAGCAAATGGAGGAGAAGCTGGTGGCCTTGACGCAGGAGAAGAACGACCTGGCACTCCAAGTCGCATCTGTGAGTGAAAAAAAAAACTTAATTAAAGGCAAAATTACATACACATGAATACAAATCCTTATGAACACACATTTGATTTGCCAATGTTATATATCTCATGAATTTCTATTGATTTGCTCTGACCTCTGAGTAAAATGTATATTTTGATACACAAAGTGAGGCCTTTGATTTGTTTACCCCTGTTCTGAAACCAGGAAGGAGAGAGTCTTAACGATGCTGAGGAAAGGTGTGAGGGGCTCATCAAGAGCAAGATCCAGCAGGAGGCCAAACTCAAAGAGACGACCGAGAGGCTGGAGGATGAGGAGGAGATCAATGCTGAGTTGACTGCTAAGAAGAGGAAGCTGGAGGATGAGTGCTCTGAGCTGAAGAAGGACATTGATGACCTGGAGCTCACCCTGGCCAAAGTGGAGAAGGAGAAGCACGCCACTGAAAATAAGGTATTGTGTCTTACCATAGACAGTCTAACCAACAATAATCAACTCAAAACATAGCTTTACAGCATTGGAATTCAAGTTGTATTGTGGGTGCAGGAAATATTAAGACACAACGGAGGAATTTCAGTTGTGGGGTACTCCCCACATTCATTGCATGTTCTACTCCACCTCATTTATGACTTCCATTCAGTACACTGGCATGGTGAACACTGACATCTAGTGTTGAATATATAGTACAGTAATTGTTAATGCTGTGCAAATCTAAATTAAATGAATGCAATATTTAACAAACTAAATCTCCCCTTTATGGTGAAGTGACCAAATACTAATTTTGATGTTGCCGTTTTCAGGTTAAAAACCTGACAGAGGAGATGGCGTCTATGGATGAGAGTGTTGCCAAGCTGACCAAGGAGAAGAAAGCCCTCCAAGAGGCTCACCAGCAGACACTGGATGACCTGCAGGCAGAGGAGGACAAAGTCAACACTCTGACCAAGGCCAAGACCAAGCTGGAACAGCAAGTGGACGACGTGAGTGGAGTTTGACATTTTGGCCATGATAGTATGTAAGATTACATTATCTTCAGTTGTTTAGATTTTAACAATATATGTGTTTTTATCTTCTAGCTTGAGGGTTCTCTGGAGCAAGAGAAGAAGCTCCGTATGGACCTTGAGAGATCCAAGAGAAAGCTGGAGGGAGATCTGAAACTGGCCCAGGAGTCCATAATGGACCTGGAGAATGACAAGCAGCAAGCTGATGAGAAAATCAAGAAGTAAACACAAACAAATGACTACAGTATTACCTGCTATAATGGTTGTTCTTGGCCAATTCTTGTAATTATGAATTAGCATTTACATGTGATTCTTAAAAGCAAAGTGAATGGTATGATTCTCTCCCTTTACACTATCAAACAAAAACTAACTCTGCAATCAACGTGTTTGTGTTTCCTAGAAAGGAGTTTGAGACCACCCAGCTCCTCAGCAAGGTTGAGGATGAGCAGTCTCTGGGAGCTCAGCTGCAGAAGAAGATCAAGGAACTCCAGGTACAGTACAGGATATAAGCTCCAGTACAGAAGAGCACAGACTTGAATCATTTCCTTTAAAAATAATTATACTTTTTCTGGCAGCAGACAGTTTTCCAGGTGGCTTCTGATGGCTCAGTAGGATGGAAGATGGTGTTTCTTGTTGGTGCTTCTTACCATCCCCACTCAGCCCTCAATGACAATATCCATGTTAAAATGGCTTATATCTGGGCCTCCCGGGTGGCGCAGTGGTTAAGGGCAGCTGTGCCATCAGAGACTCTGGGTTCACGCCCAGGCTCTGTCGTAACCGACCGGGAGGTCCGTGGGGCGATACACAATTGGCCTAGTGTCGCCCGGGTTAGGGAGTGGTTGGCCGGTAGGGATATTCTTTTCTCATCGTGCACCAGCGACTCCTATGGAGAGCAGTGCGCGCTAACCAAGGTTGCCTCCATTGGTGGGGCTGGCTTCCGGGTTGGATGTGTTAAGAAGCAGTGCGGCTTGGTTGGGTTGTGTATCGGAGGACGCATGACTTTCAACCTTCGTCTCTCCCGAGCCCGTATGGGAGTTGTAGCGATGAGATAAGATACTAAACAATTGGATACCACGAAATTGGGGAGAAAACGGGGTAAAATGTAATTAATAAATACATAACTAACTTCTTACCTTTGAGGGTTTGGCTCCTGCATGGGACACTGTCTACTGAATATATTAGTGTGACTGGGTTTTTATTAAACACATTTATGCAAAATATAAATACTATTATTATTTTGTGAGGTTCAATTGTTTCAACTGTATTGTAGTGTTCATCCCCCTGCTCCTGCCCCTGTTCTAGGCCCGTATTGAGGAGCTGGAAGAGGAAATTGAGGCTGAGCGTGCTGCCAGGGCTAAGGTTGAGAAGCAGAGGGCCGATCTCTCCAGGGAACTTGAGGAGATCAGCGAGAGGCTGGAAGAGGCCGGAGGTGCCACTGCTGCTCAGATTGAGATGAACAAGAAGCGTGAGGCTGAGTTCCAGAAGCTGCGTCGTGATCTTGAAGAGTCCACTCTGCAGCATGAGGCCACAGCCGCCGCTCTGCGCAAGAAGCAGGCCGACAGTGTGGCTGAGCTCGGGGAGCAGATCGACAACCTGCAGCGCGTCAAGCAGAAGCTGGAGAAGGAGAAGAGCGAATACAAGATGGAGATTGATGACCTCTCTAGCAACATGGAGGCCGTCGCCAAGGCTAAGGTGAGTAGTGATGTTTTGGTCAAGCAGTGTTGAGGGGGGTCAACTACATCACCATTCAAGTGAACTGAAGTTGACAGGAGTCACATATATGACGTAATGATGGAACATGTTTCACTAACAGGGCAATCTGGAGAAGATGTGCCGTACTCTTGAGGACCAGCTGAGTGAGCTCAAGACTAAGAATGATGAGAATGTTCGCCAGGTCAACGACATCAGCGGACAGAGAGCCAGACTCCTGACAGAAAATGGTACCTTCAACAATGAACAACAAGTGCAAGTGCCAATGCTTTCCTTCAGTAGAACACAACATATATTAGGGGCTATATCCACATAGTTTCTACTGTACTATTCACCACCTAACATGGCCCTATGATACCTCAGAATCCATTTTTAATCTTAGAGAACAGAGACCCTATTAACAAGATGTTACTCTGTCCCTGCAGGTGAGTTTGGCCGCCAGCTGGAGGAGAAGGAAGCCCTGGTGTCTCAGCTGACCAGAGGAAAACAGGCCTTCACCCAGCAGGTGGAGGAGCTGAAGAGGGCGATTGAGGAGGAGGTCAAGGTAAGGGACCCAAGATGGAGAGTTTAGAGCCATATCTTTACATAGACGGTGACTACACCACCCTCAGAGACTCCTACTGTCTCTCCACCCTCAGAGACTCCTACTGTCTCTCTACCCTCAGAGACTCCTAGTGTCTCTCCACCCTCAGAGACTCCTACTGTCTCTCCACCCTCAGAGACTTCTACTGTCTCTCAACGCTCAGAGACTCCTACTGTCTCTCCACCGCCATGTTTAGTTTTGCCCAACCTAGATTGAGGCACAGACACGGTCTCAATGGGGATAGCTGATCTGACTACACTGACTGTGCTAGTGGCAGACTCTACTAAGCTGACAGGCTGGCTAACAGCCTGCTGCCTGGCCTGCGCCCTATCTCAATGTGGAGCTAGAGCCCTGTCTACTTACATAGATAAGATGAGAGCACCCCTCCAGCTAGGATGATCCTGCTTGTGGGCGAGTCCCAGAAAGTTGGCCAATTATCTACAAATTCTATCTTTTGGGAGGGGCAGAGAACAGTTTTCAACCAGCGATTGAGTTGTGAGACTCTGCTGTAGAGCTCATCACTCCCCCTAACTGGGAGGGGGCCAGAGACAATTACTTGATGCCGATACATCTTTCTAGCTGATTTACACACTGAAGCTATGTTGCGCTTGGTGACCTCTGATTGTTTCATCCTAACATCGTTGGTGCTGACGTGGATAACAATATCCCTATACTCTCTACACTCGCCAGTTTTAGCCTTAGCCAGCAACATCTTCAGATTAGCCTTAACGTCGGTAGCCCTGCCCCCTGGTAAACAGTGTATGATCGCTGGATGATTATTTTTAAGTCTAATACTGCGGGTAATGGAGTCACCAATGACTAGGGTGTTCAATTTGTCAGAGCTAATGGTGGGAGGCTTTGGCGTCTCAGACCCCGTAACGGGTGGAGGAGAGAGCAGAGGAGGCTCGGCCTCTGACTCCGACTCGTTGCTTAATGGGGAAAACCGGTTGAAAGTTTCTGTCGGCTGAATGAGCGACACCGGTTGAGCATTCCTACAGCATTTCCTTCCAGAAGCCATGAGAAATTGTCCGGCTGCGGGGACCGTGCGAGGGGATTAATACTACTATCTGTACTTATTGGTGGCACAGACGCTGTTTCACCCTTTCCTACTGGGCTTGCAGCACGGCTATCCTCACCATAAGGCGATAGTTCTCCTGTATATTATGAGTACAGCGACTGCAATTAGAAGGAATCATGTTAATGTTACTACATAGCTTCGGCTGGTGGAGGTCATGTAGAACCATGTCCAGATAAAGCGTCTAGGGTGAAAAAGTTGAATGAGGGAAAAAATATATATTTATAAAACGGTAATTAAAAAGTAAAAACCGTAATTTTGGCAGGTAGCAAAGTAACATTAGCAACCAACTGCACAGCTTCACGTAAACAAGTCCACATAATTTGTTTGACTATCGCACTCATCTCTCCTTGTCTTTCTTTCTCACAGGCTAAAAATGCACTTGCCCACGGTGTCCAGTCTGCCCGCCATGACTGTGACCTCCTGAGGGAGCAGTTTGAGGAGGAGCAGGAGGCCAAGGCAGAGCTGCAACGCGGCATGTCCAAGGCCAACAGTGAGGTGGCTCAGTGGAGGACTAAGTATGAAACTGATGCTATCCAGCGCACAGAGGAGCTGGAGGAGGCCAAGTGAGTCGCACGCAACAGAAAAACTCAAATATGGTGTGGATGGTGAGGGTGGTAGGGGGCTCTGAGAAAATGTTACATCAATATGTATTGTAACATATCTTTCACACCATAAAACCGACCTCTGTTGTCCTATAGGAAGAAGCTGGCTCAGCGTCTGCAGGATGCTGAGGAGACCATTGAGGCGACCAACTCCAAGTGCGCCTCCCTGGAGAAGACCAAGCAGAGGCTGCAAGGAGAGGTGGAGGACCTCATGATTGATGTTGAGAGAGCCAACGCATTGGCCGCCAACCTCGACAAGAAGCAAAGGAACTTTGACAAGGTGAAAATGAATAAACCTCACCATAGGCTGAAATTTACTGACTGCTATATGATCAATTGTAGTATAATTGTAGCATATTTATAATTCAAAACTCTTCATCAATGACTTCTGATGAAAATCCCATGGATTCTCCTAGGTTCTGGCAGAGTGGAAGCAGAAGTATGAGGAGGGCCAGGCTGAGCTGGAAGGAGCTCAGAAGGAGGCTCGCTCTATGAGCACTGAACTCTTCAAGATGAAGAACTCCTACGAGGAGGCTCTGGATCATCTGGAGACTCTGAAGAGAGAGAACAAGAACCTGCAACGTGAGCATTTGACAGAAAATCTATTTGGCTCATGTTTCATTAGCAATATTAATTGCTGTTAATAAATTCACTGTTAATATGATTCAATGTCAACTTCAGTGCATTGGCGATATCCACTGAAAATCTCCCAAGTCTAAATTGCTTCTGTGTGTGTGTGCAGAGGAGATCTCTGACCTGACTGAGCAGATCGGAGAGACTGGCAAGAGCATCCATGAGCTGGAGAAGGCCAAGAAGACCGTGGAGACAGAGAAGTCTGAGATCCAGACCGCTCTGGAGGAGGCTGAGGTACAAACTACAGCTGTTTGATGGGGAAAGCAGTGTTAAACTAGCCAACACCAGCTACAGTCCAATGATCCCTGTATTGGAGTTTATTGTAGTCACATATATATATATATATATTTACTTATATTATTAACTTGTGTTATATACATACAAATGTATTTAACACAATTCACATGACTGCTTCTGTTTGTCCAGGGAACACTGGAGCACGAGGAATCCAAGATTCTGCGTGTGCAGCTGGAGCTGAACCAGATCAAGGGTGAGGTGGACAGGAAGATCGCTGAGAAGGACGAGGAGATGGAGCAGATCAAGAGGAACAGCCAGAGGGTGGTTGACTCCATGCAGAGCACCCTGGACTCTGAGGTCAGGAGCAGGAATGATGCCCTGAGGGTGAAGAAGAAGATGGAGGGAGACCTGAACGAGATGGAGATCCAGCTGAGCCACTCCAACAGGCAGGCCGCTGAGGCCCAGAAACAGCTGAGGAATGTCCAGGGACAGCTCAAGGTAAAGGGACTGGGACATCAGGTTAAAACACCTGAACATGGAGAGGGATTTGTTTGTGAATCTGTAGAAAATAATAGAACAGAGGATTTGAATAGAGTGGTTTATGTACTAAAGGTAGCGATTCTGGGGAAATTCTTACCACTGATCGATCCTATCGATCCTCATCGATCCTATCACCTCTACTTCCACAAGTCCTAATGAACGTATGTCATTGTGAACCCCAGGATGCCCAATTGCACCTTGATGACGCCGTCCGTGTCGCAGAAGACATGAAGGAGCAGGCAGCCATGGTGGAGCGCAGAAACGGTCTGATGGTGGCTGAAATCGAGGAGCTGAGAGTTGCTCTGGAGCAGACAGAGAGAGGCCGCAAAGTGGCTGAGACTGAGCTGGTAGACGCCAGCGAGCGTGTTGGACTGCTGCACTCCCAGGTATGGGTCAAAGCCATTTCTAATGAAACTCAAACAAGCATACTATTTGAACCCACCTGGAATTTGACAGTGCTTGCCTTAGATTTTCATAATTTCAGTCTTGAGACTTGCAAGTTCCCTTGAGAGTCAAACAAATCATCTTGCTTACTCCTTCAGAACACCAGCCTTCTGAACACCAAGAAGAAGCTAGAGACTGACCTCGTGCAGGTGCAGGGAGAGGTAGACGACATCGTCCAGGAGGCCAGGAATGCAGAGGAGAAAGCCAAGAAGGCAATCACTGATGTGAGTCCTTGAATTACATCAACTTGATTTGTCCCCGTGTGACAATGGTAGCTGGGCTGGTAAAGAACAACAAAGATCTGAGAGGGACATTAACATTGGTGCATAAATTAAACAAACTATTATTCCAGGCGGCCATGATGGCTGAGGAGCTGAAGAAGGAGCAGGACACCAGCTCTCACCTGGAGAGGATGAAGAAGAACCTGGAGGTCACAGTCAAGGACCTGCAGCACCGCCTGGATGAGGCTGAGAATCTGGCCATGAAGGGAGGCAAGAAGCAGCTCCAGAAACTGGAGTCCAGGGTGAGTTACCAGCAGGGTGGATTAAGGTGGATTGAAAGACTGATTGCTGGAAATGTATTTGATCATATAAAAATACACAGGAGCATTGTTTAATGACTTGTTCTCACAATAACCCACCTAGATCAGGGGTTCCCAAATTTCTTTGCATCGGGGACCACCCCTTTTGTGGTAGTGAAGTCATCAGGGACCTCCCTAATAATAACAAAACACAACTCATACTTTAAAGTGTGATAAAAATAACATCCATGCAGATTTCCTATAACTTCTTCAGTGCATGACTGGACTAACCAAGTCTCGGGAAATATTTCCCTGGGAAATAACATTTTTCGGTCCCCCCTCTTTGCATCAGAGAGAAAATGTTGCAGTTTTAAAGGTAATTTACTGTCATTCTACACATTTTGCCTTTGGACAAAGATAAAATGTTGCAGTTTTAAAGCTTCAATTACAGTGAATTTATGATCATAACAAAACAAATTATATTAATTAATAATAATAATAATTAATTTACACTTATTTAGTGGAGTGGATCCAAGACCTTTAAATGTATTAATCTAGTTGCTTCGATCAGGTTTAAACTGTTGTCACAGCAACTTCTTCTAATCTGCCATTTCATTCATAATAATAATTCACAATAAATATCAACACACAATATAATATACATTCATCGAATTATTGTCATAGTAATAATTTATCTCTCTATTGTTACGTTTCATTCACTGGCCGTTGCTAGGGAAGCTAGCGTTGCTATGTGGGGCTACCAGCTAGCAGGCTAATGGCTGAATTAGCTTGTTGGCTAGCGGACATGAATAAGTTCATAAAACCTAAAAACACAACATAACATCTTAACAAATATATGTACATACTCAAGAAACATTACCGTCTTGCATATAGTGATTTTACACTCGCTTACTTTCAAAATAAAGATTTTAAAATGTATTTATGTCGGTGCTTCTGTCTTGCTGTTGACTCAAATGGCAAACTACTCTCAACTGCCAGAGCGCGAGCTCAATAATAGAAGCAATGTCACAACATTAAAACATGCGAGTGGCGGCCTCTAGTTGCCATACTGGTACTGCACCATACACCACAAAACGCATGACAAAATGGTTGAAAGTCATATTTCAAATACAATAAGAATTGAGTTGTTAGCCTCCCAGACCCGTTGTTTAATCTAAGAGTTAATAACATAAATTGTGGATGAATAATATTACATTGTACTGTATTGCACCCTCTGAACATTTTCCAAAGATCCCGGGCTGTTTAATCTGTTCTTGCTAGAAATATTCATAAACAAATTTAAATGTAAATTCCACTTTGAGAACCACTGACCTAGATAATGAAAAGTTGTTGTTATTTTTACAGACCCCTTCAATAAATGTTTTAAAAGAGTACATGGGAACAGATTACAATTGTGCCCCTTGACTGGGTAGAAGACTATACCTCTGTTAAAAAAATATTTGTTAATTAAGTCTGATTTCACGACCCCCAACAAACTCCTACATTTATTTCTTCCACAAAGGTGCGTGAGCTCGAGACTGAGGTGGAGGCCGAGCAGAGAAGAGGTGTAGATGCAGTCAAGGGAGTCCGCAAGTATGAGCGCAGAGTCAAGGAGCTCACTTACCAGGTAAGAGATAGAGAAAGTGTCTTCTTCAAACACTTGACACTAACACAGACAGGTTTGTGTATAAAACTCTCGTGACATTGATTCTTTGCTCTTCTCTCACAGACTGAGGAGGATAAGAAGAACGTTAACAGACTTCAGGACCTGGTAGATAAGCTGCAGATGAAAGTGAAGGCCTACAAGAGGCATTCTGAGGAATCGGTGAGTCACAGACCCTGAGAGCATACATTCGAAAATGTAGTTTTTCTCTACAAAACGTAATGTGCATACGGTTTAGTTGACGTGTTGCTACAGCACGCCAGTCAACAATGACAATTGATAGTGCAAGTAAATGCTGAAGAAATTATACTCATTTGTGAGTGTCCCCTATGCCAATGTGTTACCAACTTAAAGGAGAGGGGGTTGAATATGAATTTGCTGGTCGAGTTATAGTGCTGGAGGCATCGGTTTGGTCCCTCTCCCTTCTGCTGCCTTACCATATATCTTCCTATATACATTGCTATCCTAAATCTGCCAATATTTTTATTTGCTACCTGAAGCTTCAAACTTTAAATGCTGATGTTCTGCTCTCCCTCTCTTTTCCTCACCCAGGAGGAAGCAGCAAACCAGCACATGTCTAAGTTCAGGAAGGTTCAGCATGAGCTGGAGGAGGCTGAGGAGCGTGCTGACATCGCTGAGACTCAGGTCAACAAGCTCAGAGCCAAGACCCGTGACTCTGGAAAGGTACAGAACTGCTGCTAAACCTGTACCTGACTCATGTTCAGATATGACCACATCAACACCACCTATGAATCAGTCTTCTCAGAGGTCAATACAGACCTTTTACACTCACTCAATAAGCACATTTCAGGGCAGAAAAAAACACACAAAAATTCAAGTTGGTAAATTGAAATTGAAATTCCAACCTGAGCACTGAGCATTAAATGCTTGATCCATTATATTCTATCCAAGTCTATCCATATATTTATCATGTTCATTATTATTACTGATCCATTATATTCTATCCATATATTTATCATGTTCATTGTTATTACTGATCCATTATATTCTATCCATATATTTATCATGTTCATTGTTATTACTGATCCATTATATTCTATCCATATATTTATCATGTTCATTATTACTACTGATCCATTATATTATTTATTTCTTCTTACAGGGTAAAGAAGTTGCTGAATAAACAAGACCAAAGTATTGAAGATCAAAGTCTTACCATTTTCCTGTGATGCATAAAATATGATTTTCATGGTGAAATGTTGACCATTGATTAAAAACATGTAGGCCTACATAGACTTTGTGACTGTGGATTTATTACTCAGCAAACAGCTTTTTTATACCATAAAATATATTGTTCTTTAATTAAAGGAGCAATCTGGGATTTGAACAACAATAGTGGTCACCCCGACAAAGCAGTTTTTTTGTTGTAAACAGCTGAGAGATGAGGCTGAAGAAATGAAGCCACCCAAATTCTCAGACTGGGGTTTGGTTGCAAGTTTGTTGTTGCTTAGCCTTACTTTTATTGAATTCAATGTAGTTCTGCCATCCTCTGCATTTAAGCTGCTGCTTTTTTCAAGGTAATGTTGGTAGATTGGAGAGAATGACTAGTGTGTAAAAATCAGACACTGACTAAATATGCATGTCAATTTCTAGCCTTTCCCCCCAGCCGTTTACGGTGCGATGTCTGACAACACAAGGCTATTCAATGGCTGACAGAGACTGAGTTAACTGATATCTTGACAGAAACGTCAGTGAGAAGATAGTTTATGTAATCAGTATTTGTTCATCCAAATAAGACAGGAAGCAAATAGTCCTAGTATAAACTTTCTAAATGACCATGGACATTTTACAGCACAATTCCAGCTTTGCCATTGTACGTGCAGCCATGAGTTCACCAGTCAAACTGCTAAGGTCAGAGGTTCCAGGACCATTCTAGTCATTCTATTTATATGGTCAGAACACTGTCATAGGGCACCACAACACACATTCCGTGCCTTAGGAAAGTATTCAGACCCCTTGACTTTTTCCAAATTTTGTTAAGTTAAAGCCTTATTCCAATATGTATTACATTTATTTTTTTCCCTCATCAATCTACACACAATAGCCCATAATGGCAAAGTAAAAATAGTTTTTAATATTTTATTTCATGTCATAAAAAAGAACAGAAATATCACATTACATAAGTATTCAGACCCTTTACTCAGTACTTTGTTGAAGCACCTTTGGCAGCGATTACAGCCTTGAGTCTTCTTGGGGGGATGATGCTACTGGCTTGGCACACCTGTCTTTATGGAGTTTCTCACATTCTTCGGCTTGCAAGCCTCCCCTTTCCCCTCCAAACATAACGATGGTCATTATGGCCAAACAGTTCCATTCTTGTTTCATCAGACCAGAGGACATTTCTCCAGAAAGTATGATCTTTGTCCCCTTGTGTACAGTCGTGGCCAAAGGTTTTGAGAATGACACAAATATAAATTTTCACAAAGTCTGCTGCCTCAGTTTGTATGATCGCAATTTGCATATACTCCATAATGTTATGAAGAGTGTTCAGATTAATTAAAATTAATTGCAAAGTCCCTCTTTGTCAAGCAAATTAACTGAATCCCCAAAAAACATTTCCACTGCATTTCAGCCCTGCCACAAAAGGACCATCTGACACCATGTCAGTGATTCTCTCATTAACACAGGTGTGAGTGTTGACAAGGACAAGGCTGGAGATCACTCTGTCATGCTGATTGAGTTTGAATAACAGACTGGAAGCTTCAAAAGGAGGGTGGTGCTTGGAATCGTTGTTCTTCCTCTGTCAACCATGGTTTCTTGCAAGGAAACACGTGCCGTCATCATTGCTTTGCACAAAAAAGGGCTTCACAGGCAAGGATATTGCTGCCAGTAAGATTGCACCTAAATCAACCATTTATCGGATCATCAAGAACTTCAAGGAGAGCGGTTCAATTGTTGTGAAGAAGGCTTCAGGGCTCCCATGAAAGTCCAGCAAGCGCCAGGACTGTCTCCTAAAGTTGATTCAGCTGCGGGATCGGGGCACCACCAGTACAGAGCTTACTCAGGAATAGTAGCAGGCAGGTGTGAGTGCATCTGCACGCACAGTGAGGTGAAGACTTTTGGAGGATGGCCTGGTGTCAAGAAGGGCAGCAAAGAAGCCACTTCTCTCCAGGAAAAACATCAGGGACAGACTGATATTCTGCAAAAGGTACAGGGATTGGACTGCTGAGGACTGGGGTAAAGTAATTTGCTCTGATGAATACCCGTTGCAATTGTTTGGGGCATCCGGAAAAAAACTTGCCCGGAGAAGACAAGGTGAGAGCTACCATCAGTCCTGTGTCATGCCAACAGTAAAGTATCCTGAGACCATTCACGTGTGGGGTTGCTTCTCAGGCACGGGAGCGGGCTCACTAACAATTTTGCCTACGAACACAGCCATGAATAAAGAATGGTACCAACACATCCTCTGAGAGCAACTTCTCTCAACCATCCAGGAACAGTTTGGTGATGAACAATGCCTTTTCCAGCATGATGGAGCACCTTGTCATAAGGCAAAAGTGATAACTCAGTGGCTCGGGGAACAAAACATCGATATTTTGGGTCCATGGCCAGGAAACTCCCCAGACCTCAATCCCATTGAGAACTTGTGGTCAATCCTCAAGAGGCGTGTGGACAAACAAAAACCCACAAATTCTGACAAACTCTAATCATTGATTATGCAAGAATGGGCTGCAATCAGTCAGGATGTGGCCCAGAATTTAATTGACAGCATGCCAGGGCAGATTGCAGAGGTCTTGATAAAGAAGGGTCAACACTGCAAATATTGACTTCATGTCATTGTCAAAAAAGCCTTTGACACTTATGAAATGCTTGTTATTATACTTCAGTATTCCATAGTAACATCTGACAAAAATATCTAAAGTTGCTGAAGCAGCAAACTTTGTGGAAATTAATATTTGTGTCATTCTCAAAACTTTTGGCCACGACTGTAGCTGCAATGGCGGTTTTGGAGCAGTGACTTCTTCCTTGCTGAGGGGCCTTTCAGGTTATATCGATATAGGACTAGTTTTACTGTGGATATAGATACTTTTGCACCTGTTTCCTCCAGCATCTTCTGGGATTGATTTGCACTTTTAGCACCAAAGTACATTTGTCTCTAGGAGACAGAACACGTCTCCTTCCTGAGCGGTATGATGGCTGCGTGGTCCCATGGTGTTCATACTTGCATACTATTGTTTGTACAGATGAACATGGTGCCTTCAGGCATTTGGAAATTGCTCCCAAGGATGAACCAGACTTGTGGAGGTCTACAATTGTTTTTATGAGGTCTTGGATGATTTATTTTTGATTTCCCCATGATGTCAAGCAAAGAGGCACTGAGTTTGAAGGTAGGCCTTGAAATACATCCACAGGTACACCTCCAATTGACTCAAATGATGTCAATTAGCCTATCAGAAAACCTTAGCCTTCTAAAACCAAGACATCATTTTCTGGAATTTTCCAAGCTGTTTAAAGGCACAGTCAACTTTGTGTATGTAAACTTCTGACCCACTGGAATTGTGATACAGTGAATTATAACTGAAATAATCTGTCTGTAAACAATTGTTGGAAAAATGACTTGTACAAAGTAGATGTCCTACCCAACTTGCCAAAACTATAGTTTGTTAACAAGACATGGAGTGATTGAAAAACAAGGTTTAATGACTCCAACCTAAGTGTATGTAAACTTCCTCAGGCTCAGGTCCTCCAGGAGGGAGAGAAAGGGAGAATTTGAATTCACACAGGACACCAGGTAAGACGGGAGAATGATACCAGTTACAACAGACTGACCCCAGCCCCCCGGCCCATAGACTATTACAGCATAGATACTGGAGGCTGAGACGAGGGACAGGGCCAACCAGGCAGGATATAGCCCCACCAACTTTGACAAAACACAACCTCCACAGCACTAGAGGGATATCAACAGACCACCAACTTACTACCCTGAGACAAGGCTGAGTATAGTCCACAAAGATCTCCACTGCTTGAGCCCGAGGAGGCGCAAGACCAGACAGGAAGATCACGTCAGTGACTTAACCCAGTCAAGTCGAGTATAGTGGAAAATAGACTGCCACAACGTGACGCACCCCTTCTAGGGACGGCAGGAAGATCACGTCAGTGACTTAACCCAGTCAAGTCGAGTATAGAGGAAAATAGACTGGCACAACGTGACGCACCCCTTCTAGGTAATAGTAAGGTCAGAGGGTCAGAGGCAGAGCATCACAGTGGAGAAAGGGGAGCCAGCCAGGCAAGACAGCAAATCTTAGGACTCATCTGAAGAGATGAGATGAGATGAGTTTTCAGTAAAGCCTTAAAAGGTCAAGACCGAGTCTAAGTCTCTCACATGGATAAGCAGACCATTCCATAATAATTGAGCTCTATAGGAGAAAGCACTGCCTCCAGCTGTTTGCTTAGAAGATCTAGGGACAATCGAGAGGCCTGCGTCTTGTGACCGTAGCGTACGTGTAGGTATGCACGGCAGGACCAAATCTGAGAGATAGTTAGCAAGTCCATGTACTGCTTTGTAGGTTAGCAGTAAAACCTTAATCCCCCCTAGCCTTAACAGGAAGCCAGTGTAGAGAGGCCAGCACTGGAGTAATATGATACATCTTTTGGGTTCTAGTCAAGATTCTAGCAGCCGTATTTCGCACTAATGGTATAATTTAGTGCTTTATCAGGGTAGCCAGAGAGTATAGCATTGCAGTAGTCTAATCTAGAAGTGATCATTCTGGGAGCGTGCAAAACTGTCATCAAGGCAAAGGGTGGCTGCTTTGAAGAAGAAAGGCTATTCCATGCAAGAAATTGCCAAGAAAATGAAGATCTCGTACAACGCTGTGTATTACTCCCTTCACAGAACAGCGCAAACTGGCTCCAACCAGAATGTCCCGGACCTGCTCTTTTCAACTCTCCCTGTCTCTCTCTCTCTACTTTAGCTGCTGTCTCGACCTCTGAATGCTCGGCTATGAAAAGCCAACTGGTATTTACTCCTGAGGTGCTGACCTGTTGCACCCTCTAGAACAACTGTGATTATTATTTGACCCTGCTGGTCATCTACGAACGTTTGAACATCTTGAAGAATAATGTGGCATTAATGGCCATGTGCTATCTCCACCCAGCACAGCCAGAAGAGGAATGGTCCCCCTCAGAGCCTGGTTCCTCTCTAGGTTTCTTTCTAGGTTCCTGCCTGTCAAGGGAGTTTGTCCTTGCCACCTTGCTTCTACTTTTGCATTGCTTGCTGTTTGGTGGTTTTAGGCTGGGTTTCTGTATAAGCACTTTGTGACATCTGCTGATGTAAAAAGGGCTTTATAAATACATTTGATTGATGTAGTTTAACTATTCTTCAATAGAGGGCACTAAACGCCAAGGCTAGAAGAGGCAACGCAAGGGGCTTTTCTTTTGCCTGCCACAACAAAGTTTATTGGAGGTGCCTGAAAGAGATCCTAGAGGGGAATCGGAGGAGCAGAAAGCATAGGGAAATTGGAGGAGCCTAAAACATTGCCAAAACAAAAGGTTAAATAACCACAATTATCCTCTCCACCCTGACTGTCTGTCTTTGATTCAGCAAGTAGGGCTTCCCCTGACAGTTGGTTGGCCTATTTATAGACAACATTTGAAGTGTTTTAGGAAACAGGGGATCAAGGCAGTACTCAAGAAGGGCTTCCCCTGGGTTGGCTGGCAGTATTTCTGGACTACTGTGGTGTGTGTGCTCTTTAGGAAACAGAGGATCAAGGCAGTACTCAAGAAGGGCTTCGCCTGGGTTGGCTGGCAGTATTTCTGGACTACTGTGGTGTGTGTGCTCTTTAGGAAACAGAGGATCAAGGGAGTACTCAAGAAGGGCTTCCCCTGGGTTGGCTGGCAGTATTTATGGACTACTGTGGTGTGTGTGCTCTTTAGGAAACAGAGGATCAAGTCAGTACTCAAGAAGGGCTTCCCCTGGGTTGGCTGGCAGTATTGATGGACTACCGTGGTGTGTGTGCTCTTTAGGAAACAGACAGTGGATCACCAGTATGTGTGTGTGTAAAAGGACACAAAATGAAACATCTTTAGATATGTTTACATGACATTTCAATCAAGTGTATTTTCTAAATCCATTTTTTTTATTTTTACATCAGCTGTTGTCTCAGAGTGCTATACTTTACCAGCCTAAAGCCCCAAAGACCAAGCCATGCAGATGTAGAAGCACAGTGGCGAGGAAAAACTGAAATCAATAAAATAAAAAATGTCACATGCGCCGAATACAACAGACTTTACCATGAAATGCTTACTCACGAGCCCTTTCCCAACAATGCAGAGTTAAAAAGTGAGAAAAGATGAGAAAATAAATAAATACTAATTTAAAAAAAGAAATAGTAACACAATAAAATAGTAAAGAGGCTATATACAAGCAGTACTGGTACCATGTCAATGTGCAGGGGTACGAGATAGTTGAGGTAATTGAGGTGCTATGTACATGTAGGTAGGGGTAAAAGTGACTAGGCAATCAGGATAGATAATAAACACAGTAGCAGCAGTATGTGTGAAAAGTCTTTTTGACACCGCCTGTGATTGAGATTTTGGATGGCAAGTGGTGATGAAGCCAGTCAAGATGCTCTCAATGATGCAGCTGTTGAACTTTGAGAGGATATGAGGGCCCATGCAAAATCTTTTCAGCCTCCTGTGTTGGTGTGTTCGAACCATGATAGGTCCTTAGTCAGATGGACACAGAGGAACGTGACGCTCTCGACCCACTCCATCACAACCACGTTGATTTGAATGGGGGCGTGCTTGGCCCCCCATTTCCTGTAGTCCGCGATCAACTCCTTGACGTTAAGGGAGAGGTTGTTGTCCTGGCACCACACTGCCAGGTCTCTGACCTTCTCCTTGTAGGCTGTCTGACTGTCATCGGTGATCAGGCCTAACACTGTCGTGTTGTGGGCAAGCTCAATGAGGGTGTTGGAGTCGTGCACAGCCAAGCAGTTGTGGGTGAACAGGGAGTACAGGATGGGACTAAGGACGTACCCCTGAGGGGCCCACATGTTGAGGGTCAGTGTGGCGAATGTGTTGTTGCCTACCCTCACCACCTGTGGGAGGGCTGTGTTCTGTGTTCTAAAATGCATACAAAGGGGGTACGGAAGTCAGCTGTCACTTTTCAAGTGCTATTCCAAACATAGGAACGCGAAAAGGCAAGTATGTACTAAGCTTACCGGAAGTTCTTTAAGCATACTTGGGAGAGCTGGAAAACAAAGCACGCATGGCAGTGTAACGCTTCCGTCACTCTATTCACCCCAACCTGGGCTTGAACCAGGGACCCTCTGCACACATCAACAACTGACACCCACGAAGCATCGTTACCCATCACTCCACAAAAGCCGCGGCCCTTGCAGAGCAAGGGGAACCACTACTTCAAGGTCTCAGAGCGAGTGACGTCGCCGATCGAAACGATATTAGCGCGCACCACCGCTAACTAGCTAGCCATTTCACATCGGTCACAGCAGCATACTTTTCCGTTCCCTTTGATGGGGAAGCTATCCCATGACACCTTGCGACACAGCGAAAATTCCCCAAACTTCTGTACCAATGGCAGACTGAAGACACTTTTGGGAGAAAATATTCCTGAGGAATAATGAATAACTTTGTAAGTATTATGTTTATTTATTCACCAAATTATGTTCAGCAAATTACTTTCATATTGAATTCAAATGTTAAGTCACTGCTGTGTATCATTCCGCTAGCCAAGCAAAGTTATCTCGTCAGATGCGAGCAGGCGTTCTCGTCCTAGTTATCAGCTGTTTAGGAATGAACAACTAAATTATCTAAACATAAAATCAGCAATGGCGACAGTTTTTAATCATGAATTGGTGAACTTGCTAGCCAGCTAATTTCAATGTGTTTTCAGGCTCAAATGGTAACTGATGCATTCATTTCACCCAATGGTTGGCGTAGCAAGACAAAATAGTCGTGCCCGATTGGTTTGGAGATAAGACATTTTAACATCTGATTAGGAAATGCAGCTAGTTGTGTTTAATCTCGGCTTACTAGCCAGCCAAGTTATTTGTGCATTCTTACATGATCAGTCAACACATGCATGCAGTGTATGTTTACCTAATGTTTCTTCTTGTCACTTTCCCCTCGGTTTCAACATTGCATATAAATAATGAAATTATCAATTTAAAGTAAATCAGTGACAACTTGATCAAGCCTATGAATATGCAAAACTGTTTACTAAAGCATTGTAAATTACCAAAGGTAGGTGTGGTTCTCAGCAACTTGAACCAACACTGAAATGTGCAGTGAGGATCATTTCTCCTCCCTCCAGAGTTCCTCTGTGTTCCTCTGATGGGAGAACCTTCTAGAAGTACAACCATCTCTGCAGCACTCCACCAATCAGACCTTTATGGTAGAGTGGCCAGTCAGAAGCCACTCCTCAGTAAAAGGCACATGACAATCCGCTTGGAGTTTGCCAAAAGGCACCTAAAGGACTCTCAGGTCATGAGAAACAAGATTCTCTGGCCTGAATGCCAACCGTCACTTCTGGAGAAAACCAGGTGTACCAAGCTTGTAGCGTCATACCCAAGAAGACTCAAGGCTGTAATCGCTGCCAAAGGTGTTTCAACAAAGTACTGAGTAAAGGGTCTGAATACTTATGTAAATTTGATATTTCAGTCGTTGTTTTTTTAAATGTGAAAAACTTTTCTAAAATCCTGTTTTTGCTTTGTCATTATGGGGTATTGTGTGTAGATTGATGAAGAAAAAAACGATTTAATACATTTGTAATAAGGCTGTAATGTTACAAAATGTGAAAAAGTGAAGGGGTCTGAATACTTTCTGAATGCACTGCATTATCTGTTTGATATGCATGCATATAATTAAATTGGACATTCTCCTTTATAATATGCCAGTGTTTGTTTTGTATCCAATGCCAAAATTATGTCATGGCCTTGGAAGCTTCTGAGTCCATTGGAGATGTCCCTGTGGATGTATTTCAAGGCCTACCTTCAAACTCAGTGCCTCTTTGCTTGACATCATGGGAAAATCAAAAGAAATCAGCCAAGATCTCATAAAAACAATTGTAGACCTCCACAAGTCTGGTTCATACTTGGGAGCAATTTCCAAACACCTGAAGGTACCACATTCATCTGTACAAACAATAGTACGCAAGAATGAACACCATGAGACCATGCAGCCGTCATACCGCTCAGGAAGGAGACGCGTTCTGTCTCCTAGAGATGAACAGACTTTGGAAAGTGCAAATCAATCCCAGAACAACAGCAAAGGACCTTGTGAAGATGCTGGAGGAAACAGGTACAAAAGTATCTCCACAGTAAAACTAGTCCTACATAAACATAACCTCAGCAAGGAAGAAGCCACTGCTCCAAAACAGCCTTACAAAAAAGCCAGTCTACGGTTTGCAACTGCACATGGGGACAAAGATTGTACTTTTTTGAGAAATGTCCTCTGGTCTGATGAAATAAAAATATAACTGTTTGGCCACAATGACCATCGTTATGTTTGGAGTTAAAAAGGGGAGCTTGCAACCCGAAGAACACCATCCCAACCGTGAAGCACGGGGGTGGCAGCATCATGTTGTGGGGGTGCTTTGCTGCAGAAGGGACTGGTGCACTTCACAAAATAGATTAAATCATGAGGATGGAAAATGATGTGTATATATTGAAGCAACATCTCAAGACATCAGTCAGGAAGTCGCAAATGAGTCTTCCAAATGGACAACGACCCCAAAGTGGCCATCAAAAAGCCCTGACCTCAATCCTATAGAGAAGAGGGCAGAACTGAAAAAGCGTGTGTGAGCAAGGAGGCCTACAGATCTGATTCAGTTACACCAGCTCTGTCAGGAGGAATGGGCCAAAATTCACCCAACTTATTGTGGGAAGTTAAACAATTTAAAGGCAATGCTACCAAATACTAATTGAGTGTATGTTAACTTCTGACCAACTAGGAATGTGATGAAAGAAATCAAAGCTGAAAGAAATAATTCTCTCTACTATTATTCTGACATTTTACATTCTTAAAATAAAGTGGTGATCCTAACTGACCTAAGACAGGGAATTTTTACTCTGATTAAATGTCAGGAATTGGATGAACAAAAGTACAGTCAATAACACAGTAGAAAAATCTGTATACAGTGTGTGTAAATGGAGGTAAGGCAATAAATAGGCCAATAGTGGCTAACTAATTACAATTTAGCAATTTACACTGGAGTGATATATGTGCAGATGAGGATGTGCAAGTAGAAATACTGGTGTGCAAAAGAGCAGAAAAAACTAAAACAAATATGGGGATGATGAGGTAGGTAGTTGGTTGGATGGGCTATTTACAGATGGGCTGTGTACAGCTGCAGCGATCGGTAAGCTGCTCTGACAGCTGATGCTTAAAGTTAGTGAGGGAGATATAAGTCTCCAACTTCAGTGCTTTTTTGCAATTCGTTCCAGTCATTGGCAGCAGAGAACTGGAAGGAAAGGCGGCCACAAGTGGTTTTGGCTTTACGGATGACCAGTGAAATATACCTGCTGGAGCGTGTGCTACGGGTGGGTGTTGCTATGGTGACCAGTGAGCTGTGATAAGGCGGAGCTTTACCTAGCAAAGACTTATAGATGACCTTGAGCCAGTGGGTTTGGCGAATACGAATATGTAGCTGGGTTTTTATAGCCGAGAATTCAGAGGTCAAAACAGCAGGTGCGGTAGGTAGAGAGGGAGAAGGGGGCGAGAGAGAGAGGGAGGAAACAGCAGGCCCCAGACAAGGTAACACATACAGTGAACCGGTCAGCGTTCCATAGCAGGCAGAACAGTAGAAACTGGATCAGCAGCACGACCAGGTGGACTGGGAACAGTGACTGCCGTAGTCCTGAGGCATGGTCCTAGGGCTCAGGTCCTCCAGGAGGGGAGAGAGTGAGAGGAGAATTAGAGGGGGCATACCTAAGATCACACAGGACACAAAGAAATGCCTGTTCTTTCAGCAGGTCGTCTCCTTCCTTGGGTATCGCATTTCCACATCAGGGGTGGAGATGGAGAGTGACCGCATTGCAGCTGTGCGTAATTGGCCGACTCCCACCACGGTAAAGGAGGTGCAGCGATTTTTAGGGTTTGCCAATTACTACCGGAGATTTATCCAGGGTTTTGGCCAGGTGGCTGCTCCCATTATTTCACTGCTGAAGGGGGGCCCCATATGGTTGCAGTGGTCGGCTGAGGCGGACAAGGTTTGTGGGCAGCTAAGAGCTCTGTTTACTTCGGCTCCCGGGCTAGCCCATCCGCATCCCTCTTTAGCGTTCATAGAGGTGGACGCATCCGAGGCTGGGATAGGAGCCGTACTCTCATAGCGCTTAAGTACGAAACCGAAACTCCAACCTGTGCTTTCTTCTCGAAGAAGCTTAGCCCGGCGGAGCTTAACTATGATGTGGGGGACCGGGAGCTGTTGGCTGTGGTTAAAGCGTTGAAAGCGTGGAGACATTGCCTTGAGGGGGCTAAACACCCTTTCCTCATCTGGCCTGACCACCGCAACCTGGAGTACATCCGGGCAGCGAGGAGACTGAATCCTCGTCTCGGCAAGGTGGGCCATGTTCTTTAGCTATTTTGTGTCCTACAGACCAGGTTCCCAGAATATGAAGGCATCCGCAACAATCCTGGATAGTTTCTCTAAGTCCTGTCGTCTCCTCCCTCTGCCCGGTCTTCCTACGGCCCTACAGACTGCGGAAGCCCTGTTTACTCAGGTCTTCCGGCACTACGGGGTGCCTGAGGATATAGTGTCTGATCGGAGTCCCCAGTTCACATCGTGAGTCTGGAAGGCGTTCATGGAACGTCTGGGGGTTTCGGTCAGCCTCACCTCAGGTTTTCACCCCAAGAGTAACGGGCAGGTAGAGAGAGTCAACCAGGATGTGGGTAGGTTTCTGCAGTTCTATTGCCAGGACCGGCCGAGGGAGTGGGCGGCGTTCGTGCCCTGGGTCAAGATGACGCAGAACTCGCTTTGCCACTCCTCCACTAACCTCTCCCCCTTTCAGTGCGTATTGGGGTACCAGCCGGTTCTGGCGACGTGGCATCAGGGTCAGACCGAGGCTCCTGCGATGGACGACTGGTTCAGGCGCGTGGAGAAGACATGGGAGGCCGCCCATGTTCACCGTCAGCAAGCCGCGCTTCGCCAAAAGACCAGCGCGGACCGTCACCGCAGTGAGACCTCGGTGATCGCACCGGGGGACTGGGTCTGGCTCTCGACCCGAAACCGGCAACTCCGCCTGCCCTGCTTGAAGCTGGGTCCGCGGTTTGTGGGGTCATTCAAAGTCTTGAGGAGGGTGAACGAGGTGTGTCACAGATTACAGCTTCCCTCTGAATACAGTATTAACCCCTCGTCCCATGTGTCTCTCCTCAGGCCGGTGGTGGCTGGTCCGCTCCAGGAAACTGAGGTGCGGGACGTTCCTCCTCCCCCTCTGGACATCGAGGGGGCCCCGGCGTACTCCGTTCGTTCCATCCTAGATTCGAGGCATCGGTCAGGGGACCTTCAGTAGTACCTTGTGGAGTGGGAGGGGTATGGTCCGGAGGAGAGGTGCTGGGTCCCGGTTGCGGATGTGTTGGACCCCAAACTGCTGTGGGAGTTTCACCGTCGCCGGCCGGATCTCCCTGCGCCTTGCCCTCCAGACTTTTGTTCGTGTTTTGGGCACGTTTATGTACTTATGTGCTTTAGTTTTGGACCGGAATAAAAAGTGTGCCTGTTACCACACTCTGCTCCCCTGCACCTGACTTCGCCTCCCGTACACACCCGCAACAAAAAACACTTGAAAATAACGAAATACCCAATGTATGCTTTTCCAACAGTCTAGAAAAATTACTGCTTTTCATTCACTCTGCGGTCCAACTCATCCCACATATTTCAGGAACTTGCACCAGCATGCAATTCAAAAAGAAAATGTATATTTCATTCTATGCATAACATTATTCAGTGTTTAAATTAATACATCCGTGTCGACTACACCATTTCCCCCATATGAAGAGGGCAACGCAAGTATCTTTGCTAACACTCTGCAGTCACCACCAGACTAGCTAGCTATGTAAACAACCCATTATGCGAACCATTGGTGTATTAAAAGGAGCAGAGAGCATGTGACGCAGTGGCAGCAGCAGGAATTTCTCACAGAGGGTGGCTTGGTTGTTGGGTCGTGGTGCTTGCAATAATTCATTAATATATTATTAGACAAGCAGTAGCAAGTCCATATCCGTTTAGGAAAAAAGCATTTCATGTATTCGGTAATGTTACACTTATCCACATTTACCAGAGGGTTCAAATTGCAATGAGTTAGATGCCAGATATCTTTGTCAGCATAGGTCTACCAAACACATAGGCTTCACAGTTTTATGAGAAGGCTATAAATAGAATCCACAGTGGCGGGAGAGGTTGGAATGAAGGCCCAACAGTCAGCCAACACAGACTAGATACATGGTGTCAGAAGGCAGTCATGGAGCAGTGAGCAGTTACTCACTCTGTTAGCTAACATTAGTTGTAGGCTAGATGGGATACAGCTTTAAGTTTTAACATTTTGCATTTGAGCTAAGCCTAACCCTTTTCTTAACCTTAACCTAATTCTGCTAACCTGCTGTGTAAATTCTAAAAATTAAAATTCTGACGTAGAGCTGTATACCATCTAGTCCAAACCAAAGAGAAAGGTCCGGGACCATGGAGTGCGAGGGGAAGTTGATCAGACACATTGGTTCCACACTGATGTCACTTCAACGTGATTTTGAACATATATGGTGTTCAACATGTACAAATGAAGTGGATTATGAACAGGTTCTGAAAGAGGAAACATTAACTACTGGAGAAAGGAAGGTTAGCTAGAGAATCACAGTCTGTTTGCCACATTAGTGTAAACTAGAAAAAAAATCACATTTAATCCATAGACGGGTCCTTTGGAGGAAGGATTGTTGACATATATTTGACATTTATATCTTAAAGCACAATTGAGAAATAAACCATTTAAGTTGGAACATTTGTGACATTTAACGACCCTGTTTATAAATCAGGTATGTGGTTCTCGTTAACGGCTGAACAGAACATGACGAGAGGAGGTGAGTGTGTTGTGCACCTCCATACAAGTTAATTTGCTGAGTTTCATTGAAATTGTTGACATATTGGCTTAGATGTGATGGTATAAAGATGTTTTATTTAACATTGATCAATTGAACCGGTGGCCACTAGCTTCTTAATATTTTGCTACACTGTACCTAATGAACACAACCCTGATTCTGATCCAACAAGTTGAGTACAACATTATTTATATAATTGCGATACTAAAGTTGACTGTTATTATGACTGTTTGACATGTTATGACTTTTTGGTTCATAAATTGCAGGAGTTGGTTCATAAATTGCAGGAGTAAAAAGCAGAGGCTCCTATCATCAGGTCTTCAGGCATTCCAGATATAACAGCTGCCATAGATGTCAAGGCTATTACCAAATCAGCAGTTAATCTAGACAACTTCCCATTCAACACCTTCTATTCAACTCATTCACAGGCAGACAAGAACACTTCCCATTTCCCCATGATTTAAATCAGTCTTCCAATTGTGCGACTGAATGTGAAGGGTTTAACTTCTAAACAGTGATCCTTGGTGGGGTCATCTAGTGGATTAGACTGTCACTTGTCCTGACTCTTCCAAAAGGCTTGGCTAGGACGAGTCCCCTGCTCTCTCAGAAAGGCTTGTGTTCCAACAGCAGCAGCTGAAGGGAGGGTGTGGGATTCCCAGTTTTATTGATGTTCTCTGTTATGGACTTTACTTATATTGTCCTTGACTGTGTCTTCCTACGATCTCTGTTGTGTTTACATGTTAAAGTCTAAAATATAGCTGTCCAAAAAGAAGCAGGTATTTGACTGGTCCGTTTAATGGACATATCAGTTATATGTCTGTTTCATATACGGTCATATCCTCTGGTGCACAGCTCACATGGCAGATCTGCCAATAAACCAACACCAAATGACCTGAGATATATCGCTGTGGAAGCTGGATGTATTTCTGATACACCCATTTCTGAACATGGCCATATTGGGATTGTAAATGATCTGTTGCTTTGGCACGTTTCTTGTAACTTTGCCATGGACTGTATGGGAGTTTCAAGAACAGCTCAGCAGGTATCATGAAGCAATGCCAGAGGGTCATAAAGCAATCCCAATTGACTTCAGGCTGCATGTATTGCTGACACACAGTTTCATATCATGGCCATGGTTGGAGGTCACTGAGAGGGGGTAATAATTTGAAGAATTTGGACTAAAGATCTATGTAATGATCAGTACAGCTTGCTGAAAACACAACAGCTCCCCATTTTATCCAAGTGTTTTTCCTTGTAAATGCATTAGATTCATATTACATTTATCCCTCCATTGACTTCACACTGCATGCTGAAAAGTGAAGACCTCATACCTTTACTGTGGACCACAGAGAGATCCGATACAGGCCAGCACATTATTTTGACCTTATTAGTCGACCATAAGGTTCTCCCATTGCTGACACCGTAATAGATTTACAGCGAGATATGTGACCTGGAAAATAAGATCTCAATTAACCGAGCCAAGACTGGTGGTTTTGTGGATCCATGCCACAAGCATCTGACCTTTCATGTCCAGATTTAGATTTTTACTGTCTGTGACATTTTAATGGATTGATTCATGTAGAAAGAAATGCTGACTTGAGCCAAGGCTCTGGGGTGTCTCAGCCAAGCTCCTGTCTGTAGTGATAAAACAACCTTGCAAGCACAGACTGATCATTTAAAGCACCCTTAAAATGTATTGGATCAACAGTAACTATTTGATTCCCCCATGGGCCAATATGTACAAACAGTTTTATAATGACAGTTCACTCAACTGCTTAATGACATCTGGCAGTTAATACCAGAGGCCAGCAACTCTTGTTCTGGACAGCCCATCCACATGGTTTGCAGGCTCTTGTTCCTCCCCAAGCACGAACTCAGCGGGTTCAGCTAAATCAACATGTTGTGAAGGGTCATCCCACTGGGCACACCACATCATTTAAACGTGCATTATTGAGTAAAATTTGGTTGAGATGTTAATCAATGAGATTACAACCTATATTCGCCTACTCAAAAAGTCATCCAAAAGATAGTTGAATTTCCAATGTGTGATCATTATGCTTAAAGCATAACCAAATTCCAATTAAAAAATTATATCTGGTTTATGGTTTAATGTCACCCAAATGTCTATCACTGCACTTTCAATCAAAGTTCAAATTTGTTTTATTTCCCTGAGGGTAACTTCTGGCCAGAGCAAGTTTGGAGCTCATGCCGGGTGTACACGACAGGTCATATATCATGCAAGATCTTTGCATATTAAAATAACTTAATCTCATAAACATTTAGTTTGCACGGTGCTAATGTTCTCTCCACCCACAAACATGGCAAGAAAATACCTTGACTAATAACAGTGGCATCAGTCCCAGAATAAGGCTGCGTTGGCAGATATATCAAACAATAAATCTTGGCTGCAATGAAGATGAGAGCACAGTCCAAGAAATGAAAAGCCCTAGATGGGATCCTTCCAGATAGTCAGCTGCCTGCTCAGCTAGTGTATCCAGTAGCTCTCCCCCTTCGGGGCTTCTTGTGTCTCGTCCCGGGGACACTGGGGTTGGTTGTTTGTCAGAGTGCTAATTTTTACCAATCTAAATGGGGCTGGAATATATTTAAGGTTTGAACGTGTGAATTCTCTGAGCTTTCGTAGCATTAAGATAATCTTTAGAACCTTCTTACGATGTCTCTTTCGTAGCCAAGGTGTTTCCCAGAGCCTTTGTTAGTAACGTGTCTCTTAAAAACCAAATTATCTAACGATGCAACGTTTTCTCTAAGTGCTTGTTTGGGAAACACTTGGCTCGTGTTTGGCTCGTAAAATAACGATGCATTTGGTGCGATCATCGCAATGCTTAAGTTACATCACAACTGGGAAACGAGGCCCTGGTCAATTCATGTGAGCATGACAAAACATTGATGTGAGGGGAATTTATGTTTTTTTGGTAAATGTTCGAACTATGAGAGAATCCATGAATTATGTTTGTTGAAGGTCAAGCCATGGGGGGTATACAGTATTGTATAGAGTATACTGCCAGTATACATTAAATGCCAAGATTAAAATGTCATATGCTTTTCTAAAAAGCATAAAATTCTGCATTTTGTTAGAAATATTGTTCATTCAAAGAAAGACTTGGCTATTGCTAAGATTCTGTTTGCTCTATTGCATCACTTCCTCTTACCAAAAGAATAACCCCATATTGTATGACATCATCAGTATCGTGTAATAATACTGCCCCTGCGATGGGGCTGGTTGTCACACGTGGACAGAGTGTGTTTGATGACTCATAACTCCATGTTGGAATAAGATATGAGGATAAAAAGGGTCCCCATTTCAACCTAAGACATTGGTTTCCTCATAAGAGATTGTCACCTTGGTATGAAGGATCGGGAGACAGGCGCAGGAATGCGTAATAGTTTTTTTTTATTTCCCAGTGTTGAGACCCAAAACAAAAGACAGAGGAGTACCTCAATGACAAACAATGATTCTACACGGGGCGAGACCCATAACACACACACAATGATACCACACGGGACGAGACCCGTAACACACACACAATGATACCACACGGGACGAGACCCGTAACACACACACAATGATTCTACACGGGACGAGACCCGTAACACACACACAATGATTCCACATGGGACGAGACCCGTAATCATCTGCACATTCCACGATGGCACGAAAGCCAACACAGCACAGGTACTCACTCGAACCATGATTCTACACGGGACGAGACCCGTAACACACACAATGATTCTACATGGGACGAGACCGGTAACACACACAATGATTCTACATGGAACGAGACCCGTAACACACACAATGATTCCACATGGGACGAGACCCGTAACACACACAATGATTCCACATGGGACGAGACCCGTAACACACACAATGATTCTACATGGGACGAGACCCGTAACACACACAATGATTCTACATGGGACGAGACCCGTAACACACACAATGATTCCACATGGGACGAGACCCGTAACACACACAATGATTCTACATGGGACGAGACCCGTAACACACACACAACGATTCCACATGGGACAAGACCCGTAACTCACACAATGATTCCACATGGGACGAGACCCGTAACACACACACAATGATTCCACATGGGACGAGACCCGTAACACACACAATGATTCCACATGGGACGAGACCCGTAACACACACAATGATTCCACATGGGACGAGACCCGTAACACACACAATGATTCTACATGGGACAAGACCCGTAACACACACACACAATGATTCCACATGGGACGAGACCCGTAACACACACACACAATGATTCCACATGAGACGAGACTCGTAACACACACAATGATTCCACATGGGACGAGACCCGTAACACACACACAATGATTCCACATGGGACAAGACCCGTAATCATCTGCACAATCCACGATGGCACGAAAGCCAACACAACACAGCACAGGTACTCACACAAACCATGATTCTACACGGGACGAGACCCGTAACACACACAATGATTCTACATGGGACGAGACCCGTAACACACACAATGATTCTACATGGGACGAGACCCGTAACACACACACAATGATTCCACATGGGACGAGACCCGTAACACACACACAATGATTCCACATGGGACGAGACCCGTAACACACACACAATGATTCCACATGGGACGAGACCCGTAACACATACAATGATTCCACATGGGACGAGACCCGTAACACACACAATGATTGTACATGGGACGAGACCCGTAACACACACACAATGATTCCACATGGGACGAGACCCGTAACACACACACAATGATTCCACATGGGACAAGACCCGTAACACACACACAATGATTCCACATGGGACGAGACCCGTAACACACACACAATGATTCCACATGGGACGAGACCCGTAACACACACAATGATTCCACATGGGACGAGACCCGTAACACACACAATGATTCCACATGGGACGAGACCCGTAATACACACAATGATTCTACATGGGACAAGACCCGTAACACACACACACACAATGATTCCACATGGGACGAGACCCGTAATCATCTGCACAATCCACGATGGCACGAAAGCCAACACAACACAGCACAGGTACTCACACGAACCATGATTCTACACGGGACGAGACCCGTAACACACACAATGATTCTACATGGGACGAGACCCGTAACACACACAATGATTCTACATGGGACGAGACCCGTAACACACACACAATGATTCCACATGGGACGAGACCCGTAACACACACACAATGATTCCACATGGGACGAGACCCGTAACACACACAATGATTCCACATGGGACGAGACCCGTAATCATCTGCACAATCCACGATGGCACGAAAGCCAACACAACACAGCACAGGTACTCACACGAACCATGATTCTACACGGGACGAGACCCGTAACACACACACAATGATTCCACATGGGACGAGACCCGTAACACACACAATGATTCTACATGGGACGAGACCCGTAACACACACACAATGATTCCACATGGGACGAGACCCGTAACACACACACAATGATTCCACATGGGACGAGACCCGTAACACACACAATGATTCCACATGGGACGAGACCCGTAACACATACAATGATTCCACATGGGACGAGACCCGTAACACACACAATGATTGTACATGGGACGAGACCCGTAACACACACACAATGATTCCACATGGGACGAGACCCGTAACACACACACAATGATTCCACATGGGACAAGACCCGTAACACACACACAATGATTCCACATGGGACGAGACCCGTAACACACACACAATGATTCCACATGGGACGAGACCCGTAATACACACACAATGATTCCACATGGGACGAGACCCGTAACACACACACAATGATTCCACATGGGACGAGACCCGTAACACACACAATGATTCCACATGGGACGAGACCCGTAACACACAATGATTCCACATGGGACGAGACCCGTAACACACACAATGATTCTACATGGGACGAGACCCGTAACACACACACACAATGATTCCACATGGGACGAGACCCGTAACACACACACAATGATTCCACATGGGACGAGACCTGTAACACACACAATGATTCCACATGGGACGAGACCCGTAACACACACAATGATTCCACATGGGACGAGACCCGTAACACACACAATGATTCTACATGGGACAAGACCCGTAACACACACACAATGATTCCACATGGGACAAGACCCGTAACACACACACAATGATTCCACATGGGACGAGACCCGTAACACACACACAATGATTCCACATGGGACGAGACCCGTAACACACACACAATGATTCCACATGGGACGAGACCCGTAACACACACAATGATTCCACATGGGACGAGACCAGTAACACACACACAATGATTCTACATGGGACGAGACCCGTAACACACACACAATGATTCCACATGGGACGAGACCCGTAACACACTCACAATGATTCCACATGGGACGAGACCCGTAACACACACAATGATTCCACATGGGACGAGACCCGTAACACACACAATGATTCCACATGGGACGAGACCCGTAACACACACAATGATTCTACATGGGACAAGACCCGTAACACACACACACAATGATTCCACATGGGACGAGACCCGTAACACACACACAATGATTCCACATGGGACGAGACCCGTAACACACACAATGATTCCACATGGGACGAGACCCGTAACACACACAATGATTCTACACGGGACGAGACCCGTAACACACACACAATTATTCTACATGGGACGAGACCCGTAACACACACACAATGATTCCACATGGGACGAGACCCGTAATCATCTGCACATTCCACGATGGCACGAAAGCCAACACAACACAGCACAGGTACTCACTCGAACCATGATTCTACACGGGACGAGACCCGTAACACACACAATGATTCTACATGGGACGAGACCGGTAACACACACAATGATTCTACATGGAACGAGACCCGTAACACACACAATGATTCCACATGGGACGAGACCCGTAACACACACAATGATTCCACATGGGACGAGACCCGTAACACACACAATGATTCTACATAGGACGAGACCCGTAACACACACAATGATTCTACATGGGACGAGACCCGTAACACACACAATGATTCCACATGGGACGAGACCCGTAACACACACAATGATTCTACATGGGACGAGACCCGTAACACACACACAATGATTCCACATGGGACGAGACCCGTAACTCACACAATGATTCCACATGGGACGAGACCCGTAACACACACACAATGATTCCACATGGGACGAGACCCGTAACACACACAATGATTCCACATGGGACGAGACCCGTAACACACACAATGATTCCACATGGGACGAGACCCGTAACACACACAATGATTCTACATGGGACAAGACCCGTAACACACACACACAATGATTCCACATGGGACGAGACCCGTAACACACACACACAATGATTCCACATGAGACGAGACTCGTAACACACACAATGATTCCACATGGGACGAGACCCGTAACACACACACAATGATTCCACATGGGACGAGACCCGTAAGACACACACAATGATTCCACATGGGACAAGACCCGTAATCATCTGCACAATCCACGATGGCACGAAAGCCAACACAACACAGCACAGGTACTCACACAAACCATGATTCTACACGGGACGAGACCCGTAACACACACAATGATTCTACATGGGACGAGACCCGTAACACACACAATGATTCCACATGGGACGAGACCCGTAATACACACAATGATTCTACATGGGACAAGACCCGTAACACACACACACACAATGATTCCACATGGGACGAGACCCGTAATCATCTGCACAATCCACGATGGCACGAAAGCCAACACAACACAGCACAGGTACTCACACGAACCATGATTCTACACGGGACGAGACCCGTAACACACACAATGATTCTACATGGGACGAGACCCGTAACACACACAATGATTCTACATGGGACGAGACCCGTAACACACACACAATGATTCCACATGGGACGAGACCCGTAACACACACACAATGATTCCACATGGGACGAGACCCGTAACACACACAATGATTCCACATGGGACGAGACCCGTAATCATCTGCACAATCCACGATGGCACGAAAGCCAACACAACACAGCACAGGTACTCACACGAACCATGATTCTACACGGGACGAGACCCGTAACACACACACAATGATTCCACATGGGACGAGACCCGTAACACACACAATGATTCTACATGGGACGAGACCCGTAACACACACACAATGATTCCACATGGGACGAGACCCGTAACACACACACAATGATTCCACATGGGACGAGACCCGTAACACACACAATGATTCCACATGGGACGAGACCCGTAACACATACAATGATTCCACATGGGACGAGACCCGTAACACACACAATGATTGTACATGGGACGAGACCCGTAACACACACACAATGATTCCACATGGGACGAGACCCGTAACACACACACAATGATTCCACATGGGACAAGACCCGTAACACACACACAATGATTCCACATGGGACGAGACCCGTAACACACACACAATGATTCCACATGGGACGAGACCCGTAATACACACACAATGATTCCACATGGGACGAGACCCGTAACACACACACAATGATTCCACATGGGACGAGACCCGTAACACACACAATGATTCCACATGGGACGAGACCCATAACACACAATGATTCCACATGGGACGAGACCCGTAACACACACAATGATTCTACATGGGACGAGACCCGTAACACACACACACAATGATTCCACATGGGACGAGACCCGTAACACACACACAATGATTCCACATGGGACGAGACCTGTAACACACACAATGATTCCACATGGGACGAGACCCGTAACACACACAATGATTCCACATGGGACGAGACCCGTAACACACACAATGATTCTACATGGGACAAGACCCGTAACACACACACAATGATTCCACATGGGACAAGACCCGTAACACACACACAATGATTCCACATGGGACGAGACCCGTAACACACACACAATGATTCCACATGGGACGAGACCCGTAACACACACACAATGATTCCACATGGGACGAGACCCGTAACACACACAATGATTCCACATGGGACGAGACCAGTAACACACACACAATGATTCTACATGGGACGAGACCCGTAACACACACACAATGATTCCACATGGGACGAGACCCGTAACACACTCACAATGATTCCACATGGGACGAGACCCGTAACACACACAATGATTCCACATGGGACGAGACCCGTAACACACACAATGATTCCACATGGGACGAGACCCGTAACACACACAATGATTCTACATGGGACAAGACCCGTAACACACACACACAATGATTCCACATGGGACGAGACCCGTAACACACACACAATGATTCCACATGGGACGAGACCCGTAACACACACAATGATTCCACATGGGACGAGACCCGTAACACACACAATGATTCTACACGGGACGAGACCCGTAACACACACACAATTATTCTACATGGGACGAGACCCGTAACACACACACAATGATTCCACATGGGACGAGACCCGTAATCATCTGCACATTCCACGATGGCACGAAAGCCAACACAACACAGCACAGGTACTCACTCGAACCATGATTCTACACGGGACGAGACCCGTAACACACACAATGATTCTACATGGGACGAGACCGGTAACACACACAATGATTCTACATGGAACGAGACCCGTAACACACACAATGATTCCACATGGGACGAGACCCGTAACACACACAATGATTCCACATGGGACGAGACCCGTAACACACACAATGATTCTACATAGGACGAGACCCGTAACACACACAATGATTCTACATGGGACGAGACCCGTAACACACACAATGATTCCACATGGGACGAGACCCGTAACACACACAATGATTCTACATGGGACGAGACCCGTAACACACACACAATGATTCCACATGGGACGAGACCCGTAACTCACACAATGATTCCACATGGGACGAGACCCGTAACACACACACAATGATTCCACATGGGACGAGACCCGTAACACACACAATGATTCCACATGGGACGAGACCCGTAACACACACAATGATTCCACATGGGACGAGACCCGTAACACACACAATGATTCTACATGGGACAAGACCCGTAACACACACACACAATGATTCCACATGGGACGAGACCCGTAACACACACACACAATGATTCCACATGAGACGAGACTCGTAACACACACAATGATTCCACATGGGACGAGACCCGTAACACACACACAATGATTCCACATGGGACGAGACCCGTAAGACACACACAATGATTCCACATGGGACAAGACCCGTAATCATCTGCACAATCCACGATGGCACGAAAGCCAACACAACACAGCACAAGTACTCACACAAACCATGATTCTACACGGGACGAGACCCGTAACACACACAATGATTCTACATGGGACGAGACCCGTAACACACACAATGATTCTACATGGGACGAGACCCGTAACACACACACAATGATTCCACATGGGACGAGACCCGTAACACACACACAAGGATTCCACATGGGACGAGACCCGTAACACACACACAATGATTCCACATGGGACGAGACCCGTAACACATACAATGATTCCACATGGGACGAGACCCGTAACACACACAATGATTGTACATGGGACGAGACCCGTAACACACACACAATGATTCCACATGGGACGAGACCCGTAACACACACACAATGATTCGACATGGGACAAGACCCGTAACACACACACAATGATTCCACATGGGACGAGACCCGTAACACACACACAATGATTCCACATGGGACGAGACCCGTAACACACACAATGATTCCACATGGGACGAGACCCGTAACACACACAATGATTCCACATGGGACGAGACCCGTAATACACACAATGATTCTACATGGGACAAGACCCGTAACACACACACACACAATGATTCCACATGGGACGAGACCCGTAATCATCTGCACAATCCACGATGGCACGAAAGCCAACACAACACAGCACAGGTACTCACACGAACCATGATTCTACACGGGACGAGACCCGTAACACACACAATGATTCTACATGGGACGAGACCCGTAACACACACAATGATTCTACATGGGACGAGACCCGTAACACACACACAATGATTCCACATGGGACGAGACCCGTAACACACACACAATGATTCCACATGGGACGAGACCCGTAACACACACAATGATTCCACATGGGACGAGACCCGTAACACATACAATGATTCCACATGGGACGAGACCCGTAACACACACAATGATTGTACATGGGACGAGACCCGTAACACACACACAATGATTCCACATGGGACGAGACCCGTAACACACACACAATGATTCCACATGGGACAAGACCCGTAACACACACACAATGATTCCACATGGGACGAGACCCGTAACACACACACAATGATTCCACATGGGACGAGACCCGTAACACACACACAATGATTCCACATGGGACGAGACCCGTAACACACACAATGATTCTACATGGGACGAGACCCGTAATACACACACAATGATTCCACATGGGACGAGACCCGTAACACACACACAATGATTCCACATGGGACGAGACCCGTAACACACACAATGATTCCACATGGGACGAGACCCATAACACACACAATGATTCCACATGGGACGAGACCCGTAACACACACAATGATTCTACATGGGACGAGACCCGTAACACACACACACAATGATTCCACATGGGACGAGACCCGTAACACACACACAATGATTCCACATGGGACGAGACCCGTAACACACACAATGATTCCACATGGGACGAGACCCGTAACACACACAATGATTCCACATGGGACGAGACCCGTAACACACACAATGATTCTACATGGGACAAGACCCGTAACACACACACAATGATTCCACATGGGACGAGACCCGTAACACACACACAATGATTCCACATGGGACGAGACCCGTAACACACACACAATGATTCCACATGGGACGAGACCCGTAACACACACACACAATGATTCCACATGGGACGAGACCCGTAACACACACAATGATTCCACATGGGACGAGACCAGTAACACACACACAATGATTCTACATGGGACGAGACCCGTAACACACACACAATGATTCCACATGGGACGAGACCCGTAACACACACACAATGATTCCACATGGGACGAGACCCGTAACACACACAATGATTCCACATGGGACGAGACCCGTAACACACACAATGATTCCACATGGGACGAGACCCGTAACACACACAATGATTCTACATGGGACAAGACCCGTAACACACACACACAATGATTCCACATGGGACGAGACCCGTAACACACACACACAATGATTCCACATGGGACGAGACCCGTAACACACACAATGATTCCACATGGGACGAGACCCGTAACACACACACAATGATTCCACATGGGACGAGACCCGTAACACACACAATGATTCCACATGGGACGAGACCCGTAACACACACAATGATTCTACACGGGACGAGACCCGTAACACACACACAATTATTCTACATGGGACGAGACCCGTAACACACACACAATGATTCCACATGGGACGAGACCCGTAATCATCTGCACAATCCACTATGGCACGAAAGCCAACACAACATAGCACAGGTACTCATGATTCTACACGGGTGAGACCCGTAACAATAATCGACCGGACAATGGTGAACAAAGGGCACATTTATAGAATTACTAATCACTGGAAATAGGAACCAGGTGTGTGTAAGGACAGTTCCGGAGGGATCCGTGACAGATATACTGGTGATGAGAAATACACACCAGAGTAAAAAGAGACAACCAACCCGGTCTCCCCTACTAATGTGCTGGGTGGACACAGCACCCCAAACATATAGGTGGTGCAAATGTAATGTAAATGTAAAGTAATCTGTTACTTTATTGTAACTAATCCCTATTCATTTTCTGACAGTTTTACTGAAGCCAGCTCAGCTGCTAAGTGGTTAACTTCAGAGTGTAATAAATGTTTGAGGCAGCTATATCGCTGTCAGCAATATGAGTGGATAAGATGATTGAAATACTGGTATGGTGTTATGTAAGTCATAAGAATCCTACTGGACCGTTTTAGCCAACTGAAATGTGAGACAAATAAAAGTGTCTCGAGAATCTTTTTAATAGATCAAACTGTAGATAAATAACACATTAGATTTAACGGTTTTATAAGCTGTTATTGAAAGCCTGAATGTGTCCGTTCAAGCTTTCAAATATTCATTTCATGTGGTTCCACAGGGGTGATAAATCAAATTAAGCAAAGCACAAGGTAAAGGCCAACTCCGTCACAAGCATGAGGTGAGGAGACAGTTCAGATGTGTTTACAAGCTAAATATTATAAACAATAGGTGAACATATATATAAAGTTGTTGATGAGGATTAATGCCACTAAAATGGAACTAAATCAGGTCAGATTAGATTTAATGAAAACTATTTTAGTTTTAGTGGGGCAACATGGACTCACTCCATTACAGTATATGAGGTTCAGTAGAAGTAACATTGGGATGAATCTAACTTTTGATATTGTCATAATTATTAATATTGACATCTCTCGTGTATGTAAATTCAGCGAAATCCAATTCAGAGACAAATATGACATTAAAAAGTAATGTAATGGGAGTGTGGTGCTCCTGGAAGTGGGAGGTGCTAGTGAGACACAGACACACAGAAGTCTCTCATCCAATTCATGTCCTTTCCCAGAGTGGTCCATAATTAACTTTTGCCTGGTTGGCACTTCCAACCAGATATAAGGAGGCTGAGGCCCCAGCATCCATAAGTCAGATACCTTCTTCCTCTGTGGTAAGACTCTCTCCACCTCCTTAGATTTGTATATTTGTCTCCTCGTTGTACTCAGCAACTGAGGCAGTAGCTAACTGCACTGTTTGAAGTGACTTCTGCATGTCTCTTAAGATTTTACAATATGCAATCAAGTGTAATCCAGTAAAAAGGGCTTTATAAATACATTTAATTAATTGATTGAGTGCCATTGGTTTAAAAAAAAAACAGTTTTTAATGAGTTTTTCTTTAAATGTGTATTACTTCAAATCTGTCAGTTCCTTTTATGTCCTAAAGTTGTGCTCCTGCACTTGTTTGTAAATTAAGGGAGAGGTCTAGAATTTAACAGGGTTTTCAGGGGTATTTATTTCAATATATGACAAAGTGTAGTAAAGTGCCACTAGGAAAATAAAAGTTGGCAGCTGCACCTGTAGTTGAATTTGATATGGTTTTAATTATATAGTTAAATGTTTGTTTTTTTAGACGTTTGGGCATTTAAATGGTAAGGCTTTAGACTTGTGCTTTTTCACAACACCTTACATTTCACAGGGTCCTCCAAGAAGTACACATTCATCTGTAGGAGGGGAAAAAGAAGGTGAGACACGGTTTGACTCTTCACATAAAAAGTGATGAGAATATTCTGAGAGAGATACTGCTCACATAACTCTGTTGACTGGGGAGGAAGCACCACAGAGTCAATCATGTTTCTTGTTTCATCTCTTTCCTAGTTATCCGTCACCATGAGTACGGACGCGGAGATGCAAATCTACGGCAAGGCTGCCATATACCTTCGTAAGCCTGAGAGGGAAAGGATTGAGGCACAAACCGCACCCTTTGATTCAAAGAACTCCTGCTATGTGACAGACAAGGCGGAGCTGTACCTTAAGGGTCTGGTCACTGCCAGGGCCGACGGGAAGTGTACTGTAACAGTCATTAAACCCGACGGCACTAAGGAGGTAAGTCTGATCTGAAAAGTAGTCAAGTTCAAGTTTGTGTAATTACTCTGTTTCATGAAAAATCATCAAAATGATCAAAACCGTTTCAATAGAAAATGTGTATCAGTAACAACAGATAGATTGAACATGTATTTGTTTTGGTAAGCAGAATATTACCTTCAAACACATCATGTTTAAAACGGCTATTTAAAATTGGCATGAAACATTCAGTCATGTCCACTTTGATCAAATCAAATCAAACTTTATTTGTCACACGCGCCGAATACAACAAGTGTTCACCTTGGCGTGAAATGCTTACTTACAGGCCCTTAACCAACAGTGCAGTTCAAGAAGAACTAAGAAAATATTTCCCAGCTAAACTAAAGTAAAACAAATAATAAAAAGTAACACAGTAAAATAACAATAACAAGGCTATATAAGGGGGGAACCGGTAACGAGTCAATGTGCGGGAGTACAGGTTATTCAAGGTAATTTGTACATGTAGGTAGGGGTGAAGTGACTATGAATAGATAATAAACAGTGAGTAGCAGCAGAGTACAAGACAAATTGGGGGGAATAGACCGGTTGCCATTTGATTAATTGTTCAGCAGTCTTATGGGGTAGAAACTGTTAAGGGCTTTCCTCTGACACCACCTATTATATAGGTCCAGGATGGCAGGAAGCTTGGCCCCAGTGATGTACTGGGCCGTGATCTGTGTGTAATCTATATTCCTGACTATTTCAGGAAGGAAAAGAGTTCAAAGATGCAGACATCTTCGAGATGAACCCCCCTAAGTACGACAAGATTGAGGACATGGCCATGATGACCTACCTGAATGAAGCCTCTGTGTTGTATAACCTCAAAGAGCGTTATGCAGCATGGATGATCTATGTAAGAAACCTGCACATACAAACTCACACATACATTAACAAAATAAATTCACACATACAGCACATAAATGAACGGTAGAAACCAAAACATACTGTATCAATACAGTAGACCCACATCAGTATACCAAAGTACACCCACATCCTCACATAAATCCAGGTAAAAGTCCATCTGACTTTACTAATACCCTAATTTAATCACTTTCATCCAGACCTACTCTGGGCTCTTCTGTGCCACGGTGAACCCCTACAAGTGGCTCCCAGTGTACGACGCAGAAGTTGTCAACGCCTACAGAGGGAAGAAGAGGATGGAGGCTCCACCCCATATCTTCTCTGTCTCTGACAACGCCTTTCAGTTCATGATGATTGGTACGAGCTCTCATGGATGGATGGAGGAATGCATGGTTGGATGGATGAATGGATGGAGGGATGAATGGTTGGTTGGATAGTTGGATGGATGTCCATTAAATGTTCATGGATAGATGAACGGATGCATCAATGGAAATTGAAATATGCTTCAGAGAGGTATCTTCTATTTCTAGTCTAGGTAATAACAGTTTGCTGGGAATATCTCATTTCACTACCCTTGAATGGAAAATGTTCCAAATAGAAATTCGTGATGATGCTATGAATGAAATAATGTCCCCTGAATGTTGCTTGAGTATGATAAGCAATATGTTTTTTTGGTTCC
This sequence comes from Oncorhynchus mykiss, assembly GCF_057628025.1. Lineage (NCBI taxonomy): Eukaryota > Metazoa > Chordata > Actinopteri > Salmoniformes > Salmonidae > Oncorhynchus > Oncorhynchus mykiss. The sequence continues at coordinate 10,416,542 of NC_143034.1, forward strand.
AGATAAGGAGAACCAGTCCGTCCTGATTACGTAAGTTGTTTACTAAAATGTCACTTGAGAAAGTGTTTCTATTGTAATAAGTTGGGTCACTTGGTGTGATGAAATACATGACATTATGAATGGATTAGAGCAGCAGGTTATGTGTAATAACGAGTCGATGAGAAGGATTATTTGTTAAAGACTTATGTCAGAACACAGGTTAACAGTGTATTTTTCTATGCTATTTCTTAGTGAAAGCCAATCTGACACTCAAACATGTAACTAAAACCCCTCTTTCTCTGTCATATAAACCAGCGGAGAATCCGGTGCAGGAAAGACTGTCAACACCAAGCGTGTCATCCAGTACTTTGCCACCATTGCAGTGTCTGGGGCCAAGAAGGAAGCAGAACCAGGCAAAATGCAGGTAAGTTGGTCTTATGTTTGCCTTTTTAACACATTTCAGTTTGGTTGGTTGTGTAAACTGTTTTTCCAGTGGTGAATCCTCTTTCAAGCAATTGAGAAAAACAAACTTTACCAGCTTACCAGTTTTTGAGCAACTTGTGTTTGTCTCAATCAGGGGTCTCTTGAGGATCAGATCATTGCAGCTAACCCTCTGCTGGAGTCTTACGGTAATGCCAAGACAGTGAGGAACGACAACTCGTCTCGCTTTGTAAGTATGAAGGGCATACTGTGGAAGTTACCTTATATTGGAAAAATGTAATTCAGATGTTCCCTTCTATTATACAGATATTAGATGTTCTTTTTATCTCTGGTTTTGTTGTTGAAAATTTGAAATTCAAACTTCTAGTGTTTTTAACGTTTTAAAATGTGAATTTTTCTATTTAAAGTTTCAGACTTAATTCACTGTAATATTATTGTTTTATCAACCCCTACAAAACAATGTCCATTATTTATAATCCACATTATAATTCACATTTCCTGTTGCTGCAGGATCCCCCCCCCTGCTGTAGCAAACTGGATCATACATCCTACAACTGTATCAATAGACCCAACATCTGTCCAACAAACTAACATTAACAGGGGTCTATCAAAGTCAAATGTTAAGATTAATTTGTTGACCTATTTATAACCCCCATAATCTTCAACAGGGTAAATTCATCAGGATTCACTTCCAAGGTGGTAAACTGGCTAAAGCTGACATTGAAACCTGTGAGTTGGTTTTGATTGTTTCTCAATGCTTTCCTAAATTCACACAGATTTTTTGGGAGATCATATTGAAATGAATCTCATGTTCTCTTTCTTGCTCTCTCTCTCTCTCTCATTCTCATTCATTCTTCTACTCTTCCTCTGTGTGTCATTCACTCTCTCTCTCAGACCTGCTGGAGAAGTCCCGAGTGTCCTTCCAGCTGCCCGATGAGAGAGGCTACCACATCTTCTTCCAGATGATGACAGGCCACAAACCTGAGCTAGTTGGTAAGACAAAGTAGAGGTTCAGGGGAAATTATTCCCACCCCCATCAATGGAATCTAAAAAAAATATTAATAATCCACAATATGAATAAAATTACAATAATATTACAATGATTACATCCAAGGTATCAAGACATGGGACAGGTCTTTGGGAAATATCTATCAAGTAATGCACTGTGATGCACTAGTCCACAAGTCTCAGTCTCCTCTTTTGATGCTATTCATTATATACTATGTATCCTTGAGTCCATCTATTGAGTAAAGGAGGTAGAGATACTGTTACATTTTTTGTATTTAACCTTTATTTAACTAGGAAAGTCAGTTAAGAATAAATTCTTATTTACAATGACAGCCTATCCAAGCCTAACACTAACCTCAGACGACGGTGGGCCAATTGTGTGCCGCACTACGGGACTCCCAATCACGGCTGGTTGTGAAAAAGCCTGGAATTGAGCCAGGGTCTGTAGTGATGCCTCTAGCACCGAGATGCAGTACCTTAAACCGCTGCGCCACTCAGGAGCCCCCCAAAAAACTGTAAAGGTGGGACAGCAGAATTCTAAGAGATTTAACTGACAAGCTGTTCTCTGTTGTCCACAGAAATGGCGCTCATCACCACTAACCCCTACGACTTCCCCATGTGCAGTCAGGGACAGATCACTGTGGCCAGCATCAACGACAATGAAGAGCTGGATGCCACAGATGTGAGTCAAACAAAGGGTTAACCAAACTCTAGATATGGAATGGATAGGACCACCATACACACTGAATGTACTGTGAAATTCCAACTTGGTGGCAGCTGGGAATGTTCATGTATGTTTAAGTTTGATTCTAAATGCCTTGTGTTAGTTAGGCATGTGCCTCAAGGAACTCTTCATGCCTTCCACTATAGAGCACCACTAAGTGCCCTGTGGAACTCTGCTGCCATCTACTAATGTGTTTGCCAAGCGTAATCATGTGTAACAGAGAAGCCAGTCAAATCTATCTATCCAATTTATTCTGCAGTGAGCAGCACAGAACTGTAGTGTAACTGAGCAAACTACCGTTCAGTTCATCTCTGTTGTACTTCCTCTTTAATGTCAGGATGCCATTACAGTCCTGGGCTTCAGTAACGATGAGAAGATTGGCATCTACAAGCTGACAGGAGCTGTATTGCACCATGGAAACTTGAAATTCAAGCAGAAGCAGCGTGAGGAGCAGGCCGAGCCAGACGGCACAGAGGGTGAGTCCCACTCATATATATACAATATGTAGAGCATTAGTCCCATTCCCAGTCCCCAACATAGAAATAGAACACCTAAGACAGACAGTGCCACATGAAAGTCAGGCAGGAGATCATTTTTGGAGAACAAATTCTAACCCCACAAAGACGTTAACCAAACTATTTTGTCAGTGTGAAATTCCGAAACAATTGATCTTGTGTCCCTGAGTCTGTTGTTGTTGGTTCTCTCTCCAGTGGCTGATAAAATCGCCTACCTGCTGGGCCTGAACTCAGCTGAGATGTTGAAAGCTCTGTGCTACCCCAGAGTGAAGGTCGGCAACGAGTATGTGACCAAGGGACAGACTGTGCCTCAGGTACGGCGGCCAAACAAAGCATCTACCATTTTCTGAGCACTGAAATTATTTGGGGGATGAGTGCATTGCTTTTGTTTTTCCCAAGCTTGTATCACCTTATCACTGGACATGGTCAATATCTCATGTATTAATTTGAGGTATTATCATTGCAGGTTAATAACTCAGTCAGTGCTCTGGCTAAGTCCATCTATGAGAGGATGTTCTTGTGGATGGTCATCCGTATCAATGAGATGTTGGACACCAAGAATCCAAGGCAGTTCTATATCGGTGTGCTTGACATTGCCGGGTTTGAGATCTTTGATGTGAGTATGAGACCAGAACAAGACAATTAGTTGTGATTGAGATGGATTACAGCCTTGTATGATGAAATGATCCCTTTTAAAATTCCATCAACAGTACAACAGCATGGAGCAGCTGTGCATCAACTTCACCAATGAGAAACTGCAACAGTTTTTCAACCACACCATGTTTGTCCTGGAGCAAGAGGAGTACAAGAAAGAGGGAATCGTCTGGGCCTTCATTGACTTCGGCATGGACTTGGCTGCCTGCATTGAGCTTATTGAGAAGGTAAGCTGTCTGTGAGGATTTTAATGGACCATTATAATGGACCATAACAGCAAAGCTCATATGGAGCGTTGTGTGAAATATTATCACAGTGGTACAACGTATACAGTATTAAAATCACTGGGGAAGCCAATCGAGTCCAAAAAATCCATATAAAAACCAATGTGTTAATTGCGTTGTTTGCTCTGTAACCTGTTAGTTTATATGCCGTGCCACTGTGACATATAGGTCTAAGGCCAAGACAATAAGAAGACACAGTGGCAGAATAAATTCAACCACATCTTTGTTTCATCACAAAACCGGAGAGCAACATCTGTCCCATGGAGTCCACAAAGCATAATGAATGTAACAAACAGTTACATGACCTACAACATTCTACAACAGTCAAGTACATTTTTCTGCCATTTTCGGACCACTAAACATCTATTGATTTAGAAACACGGGGAGATACCGCAAATTGCAAAGAAAACAGGAGTTGCCTCCCTCCAATATTCCAGCGCCATTTCAACATCATCAAATCACCTATGCTTAGTCTAATACAGTGAAAACTAAAAGATTCCAAAAACTATTTTAGTCCAATCAACGTAAACTAAATATCATATGGCTGTCCATGGTACTAATGTATGTGTTTGTGTGATTAAGTAGAAAATACGTGGTGAAAATACATCAATACAATTATGAGTACAAGTCCCTATCTCCATCCATGGCTAATTTAGGAAAGGGCCCATTTTAGCTAGCTAGCTATCCTCCAGAGGAAAACAACACAATGAGATGCAACAATTGAAGTTTTTCTTTCTGTCAATGACGTTGGGCTTGATTTGGTGTGAAGCCAAATCCAAACTGGCTTCACTTGACAAGGTTTTTGGTGCACCAGGACCATTCACAGATTAGCTCACTCAGTTTAGCTCAACTCTGATTCGCTGTAATTGTACACAAAAAAAATAATCAAGGGAGGCCAAATAATCGCTGGCTTCTCTTGCATTCAATGATACAATATCATACTCTTTTTGACCAGACAGCATCAGATAGAAGGGCTACACATACAGAGAAAGAGGGGCACAGTTTTGCTCACTCGGATGCTTTACCTGGAGAGATACATTCAGCCTCTGGCTAAACGAGAAAAAATATACTTTATTTTATATGTACATTTTTGGGGGAAGCCTGGCTTCCCTTAGCACCCTTTAATATACGCCACTGACAAGTTATCTGACTGTTGAGATCTCAATATGTTTCCTATTATGTGTCCCTAAATTATTATAATCCTATAATAGCATGTTTACTAATTGAATAAATGTGATCCTAAATGGAAATATCACTAATTTGATATACATCTCTTTTCGTAAAGCCATTGGGCATCTTCTCCATCCTTGAAGAGGAGTGCATGTTCCCCAAGTCTTCAGACACTACCTTCAAGGACAAGCTGTACGCCCAGCATCTTGGCAAAACAAATGCATTTGAGAAGCCCAAGCCTGCCAAAGGCAAGGCAGAGGCCCACTTCTCCCTGGTGCACTACGCCGGAACTGTGGACTACAACATCACTGGATGGCTGGAGAAGAACAAGGACCCCCTGAACGACTCAGTTTGTCAGCTGTACCAGAAGTCCTCTGTCAAAATTTTGGCTGCCCTGTATCCCCCTCCCCCTCCTGAGGGTAAGACTAGCATCACGTCACAATATTTAACTAAATACTAGTTATAACTCAGACCCAAATGTTCTTTAAAGTCTTTCAATGTATGACAATTTCTCTGGGTTTATCACTGGGTTGATTTACTAATACACTTGGTTAATTTAATCATACAATAGATGTTATTTTAAACAATCTCATTGACAGCATTTGCCTCTAGCTAAGTGTGAAGTTTAATTAGTGTGCTTGCTGAAGACAAGACCACTCTAGATTTCTTACATATTCTTATTATTTTTCAATTATTCCACCCGCTCTAGGAAATGTACTTTTCTAGTTATCTTTTACTTTCCCCCATTTTAACAGATAAAGCCAAGAAAGGAGGCAAGAAGAAGGGTGGTTCCATGCAGACTGTGTCCTCCCAGTTCAGGGTGAGCTTTTGCAATGTGCTTATTCAGTCCTTCAAAAGGTGCATTGATTATCATAAATGAGAACATCGTTTGTAACCCCCTTACAGGAGAACTTACATAAGCTGATGACCAACTTGAGGAGCACTCATCCTCACTTTGTGCGCTGCCTGATCCCCAACGAGTCAAAGACTCCAGGTACAAGAAATATTGACTTAAATATGTCATCTTATCAGTACAGTATCAGTAACCTTAACGATTCCAATCTATAACCTGTTTATTAGTATTAAAAGATACTTGTTTTGATTTACCAGGTCTGATGGAGAACTTCCTGGTTATCCACCAACTCAGGTGTAATGGTGTACTGGAGGGTATCAGGATCTGCAGAAAGGGATTCCCCAGCAGAATCATCTATGCTGACTTCAAGCAAAGGTACACACACACAAGCACACACACACGCACACACACCACATAAAATATCTGCTCCAAGGGTTTTCCCAGCATCAGAATAGTCTTACCTTTTACGAAATATAACCAACCTATTACAACTTGACATACTTTAAAACTGTCTTCTCATTCAGGTACAAAGTACTGAATGCCAGCGTCATCCCTGAGGGCCAGTTCATGGACAACAAGAAGGCTTCTGAGAAGCTGCTTGGGTCCATTGATGTGAATCACGAGGATTACAAATTTGGACACACCAAGGTCCGTCAAAAACCCCCAGTAAAAGCTGACAACAAAACACAACTTCAATAATAATTTAAACCCGTACCGTATAAAATCTCTCCAGTTGATCTATCCATCCTTATGTTCTTTCTTCTTCATTTAACTAATGGAAAAGGTGGAAAAACATTGTTCTGTTAATTCATCACAAGTATAGAAGAGAAACTAAACTCATTATAATTTGCATTGTGATAGAGTGGTATAGTTGCAGGTATATGTATCTGTACATTATTAATCTACAACTGTACAATAACTAACAACTTAGAAACAACCTGTCACATGGTTTGTTTGCAACTATTGCAAAGTTAATGGTGTTTAAACCAATCTAGTGGTTTGACCCTTTCTATCTGTCACCATCTGTGGTTCCATTGACCATGTTAACCTGTGTCTCAGGTGTTCTTCAAAGCCGGTCTGCTGGGTGTCCTGGAGGAGATGAGAGATGAGAAGCTGGCCACTCTGGTCGGCATGGTCCAGGCTCTCAGCCGTGGATTCCTCATGAGGAGAGAGTTTAGCAAGATGATGGAGAGGAGGTGAGGAATAGTAGACATCTTGGCAAAGCTTTCTGTCAACTACCTGTATCTAATGCATTATGATTACATACTGTATATGCTGTGAGTTGTTCAGAATGAGAAAGTACATCTTATAATGGTCTACTAAAGATTTTGGGTTCATTAATTTAGTCCAGAAATGGATGTAGCAACTAAAGGACTCTAGCTTTATAGTTGGAGTTTGGGATTTGGCTGTTCAATTGTCATTTACATTTGTGGAATTTACCCATTCATTCTTGAAGAATATAAAATGCCTCATGAGCTTAGAACGCACGAACTGTCAGTACTTGCATCTAGAGAGCTGTCTATGAATTTAAGAGGGGTTACATTTCCCAAGCCCCATTCCTCAGCTGTAAACAAACATTGGTGGGGGGGCCATTTTGTTGTTCTTAGAGTCACAGAGTGTAGCTTTAAGCATGTCACTCACCATGACACTCTATTCTTTCTGTCGACCAGAGAATCAGTTTACGCCATCCAGTACAACATCCGCTCATTCATGAATGTCAAAACCTGGCCATGGATGAAGTTGTACTTCAAGATCAAGCCCCTGCTGCAGAGCGCTGAGACTGAGAAGGAGCTGGCCAACATGAAGGAGAACTATGATAAGATGACGACAGACCTGGCCAAGGCTCTGGCCACAAAGAAGCAAATGGAGGAGAAGTTGGTGGCCCTGACACAGGAGAAGAACGACCTGGCACTCCAAGTCGCATCTGTGGGTGAAAAAACAACATTCATTACTGTCAAATTTACATTCACATGAATACACATACATATGAACACACCTTTTTATTGCCAATATTATATACTTTACATATCTCGTGAATTTCGATTGATTTACTCTGACCTTCAATACACAAAGTGAGGCCTCTGATTTTTCCCCCTTGTTCTGAAACCAGGAAGGAGAGAGTCTGAACGATGCTGAGGAAAGGTGTGAGGGGCTCATCAAGAGCAAGATCCAGCTGGAGGCCAAACTCAAAGAGACGACCGAGAGGCTGGAGGATGAGGAGGAGATCAATGCTGAATTGACTGCCAAGAAGAGGAAGCTGGAAGATGAATGCTCTGAGCTGAAGAAGGACATTGATGACCTGGAGCTCACCCTGGCCAAAGTGGAGAAGGAGAAGCACGCCACTGAAAACAAGGTCTTGTGTCTTACTATAGACAGTCTAACCAACAATAATCCAAACACTAATCAATTCAAAACATAGCTTAACAGAAATGTAATTCACGTTGTACAATAGTAGAATTTCAGCACTCCCAACATTCATTGCATGTTCTGCTCCCCCTCATTTATGACTTCCATTCAGTACACTGGCATGGTGAACACTGACATCTAGTGTTGAATCTATAGTACAGTAATTGTTAATGCTGTGCAAATCTAAATTAAATGAATGCAATATTTAACAAACTAAATCTCCCCTTTATGGTGAAGTGACCAAAGACTAATTTTGATGTTGCCGTTTTCAGGTTAAAAACCTGACAGAGGAGATGGCGTCTATGGATGAGAGTGTTGCCAAGCTGACCAAGGAGAAGAAAGCCCTCCAAGAGGCCCACCAGCAGACACTGGATGACCTGCAGGCAGAGGAGGACAAAGTCAACACTCTGACCAAGGCCAAGACCAAGCTGGAACAGCAAGTGGACGACGTGAGTGGAGTTTGACATTTTGGCCATGATAGTATGTAAGATGATATTATCTTCAGTTGTTTAGATTTTAACAATATATGTGTTTTTATCTTCTAGCTTGAGGGTTCTCTGGAGCAAGAGAAGAAGCTCCGTATGGACCTTGAGAGATCCAAGAGAAAGCTGGAGGGAGATCTGAAACTGGCCCAGGAGTCCATAATGGACCTGGAGAATGACAAGCAGCAAGCTGATGAGAAAATCAAGAAGTAAACACAAACAAATGACTACACTATTACCTGCTATAATGGTTGTTCTTGACTATTTCTTGTAATTATGAATTAGCATTTACATGTGATTCTTAAAAGCAAAGTGAATGGTATAATACTCTCCCTTTACACTATCGAACCAAAACCAACTCTGCAATCAACGTGTTTGTGTTTCTTAGGAAGGAGTTTGAGACCACCCAGCTCCTCAGCAAGGTTGAGGATGAGCAGTCTCTGGGAGCTCAGCTGCAGAAGAAGATCAAGGAACTCCAGGTACAGTACAGGATATAAGCTTCAGTACAGAAGAGCACAGACTTGAATCATTTCCTTTAAAATAAATTACACTTTTTCTGGCAGCAGACAGTTTTCCAGGTGGCTTCTGATGGCTCAGTAGGTTGGAAGATGGTGTTTCTTATTGGTGCTTCTTACCATGCCCACTCAGCCCTCAATGACAATATACATGTTAAAATGGCTTATATCCATCTAGAGTCCTCTGTCTAACTTCTTACCTTTGAGGGTTTGGCTCCTGCATGGGACACTGTCTACTGAATATATTAGTGTGACTGGGTTTTTATTAAACACATTTATGCAAAATATAAATACTATTATTATTTTGTGAGGTTCAATTGTTTCAACTGTATTGTAGTGTTCATCCCCCTGCTCCTGCCCCTGTTCTAGGCCCGTATTGAGGAGCTGGAAGAGGAAATTGAGGCTGAGCGTGCTGCCAGGGCTAAGGTTGAGAAGCAGAGGGCCGATCTCTCCAGGGAACTTGAGGAGATCAGCGAGAGGCTGGAAGAGGCCGGAGGTGCCACTGCTGCTCAGATTGAGATGAACAAGAAGCGTGAGGCTGAGTTCCAGAAGCTGCGTCGTGATCTTGAAGAGTCCACCCTGCAGCATGAGGCCACAGCCGCCGCTCTGCGCAAGAAGCAGGCCGACAGTGTGGCTGAGCTCGGGGAGCAGATCGACAACCTGCAGCGCGTCAAGCAGAAGCTGGAGAAGGAGAAGAGCGAGTACAAGATGGAGATTGATGACCTCTCTAGCAACATGGAGGCCGTCGCCAAGACTAAGGTGAGTAGTGATGTTTTGATCAAGCAGTATTGAGGGGGGTCAACTACATTACCATTCAAGTGAACTGAAGTTGACAGGAGTCACAAATATAAAGAAATAATGGAACATGTTTCACTAACAGGGCAATCTGGAGAAGATGTGCCGTACTCTTGAGGACCAGCTGAGTGAGCTCAAGACTAAGAATGATGAGAATGTTCGCCAGGTCAACGACATCAGCGGACAGAGGGCCAGACTCCTGACAGAAAATGGTACCTTCAACAATGATCAACAAGCCAATGCTTTCCTTCAGTAGAACACAACATGTATTAGGGGCTATATCCAGATAGTTTCTACTGTACTATTCACCACCTAACATTGCCCTATGATACCTCAGAATCAATTTTCAATCTTAGAAAACAGAGATCCTATTAACAAGATGTTCCTCTGTCCCTGCAGGTGAGTTTGGCCGCCAGCTGGAGGAGAAGGAAGCCCTGGTGTCTCAGCTGACCAGAGGAAAACAGGCCTTCACCCAGCAGGTGGAGGAGCTGAAGAGGGCGATTGAGGAGGAGGTCAAGGTAAGGGACCCAAAATGGAGAGTTTAGAGCCATATCTTTACATAGACGGTGACTACACCACCCTCAGACTCTTCTACTGTCTCTCCACCCTCAGATACTCCTACTGTCTCTCCACCCTCAGATACTCCTACTGTCTCTCCACCCTCAGAGACTTCTACTGTCTCTCCACCCTCAGAGACTTCTACTGTCTCTCCACCCTCAGATACTCCTACTGTCTTTCCACCCTAAGAGACTAGTGTAACCAGGAGGACTATCTGTACATATTGGTGGCACAGATGCTGTTTCATCCTTTCCTACACTTAAATTACCCTTGCCTTACGATTGCGTCTGAAGCTGGGCTTGTAGCAAGGCTATCCTCACCATAAGGTGATCGTTCTCCTGTATATTATGAGTACAGCGACTGCAATTAGAAGGTACAATGTTAATGTTAATGCTGGTGGAGGTCGTGTAGAACCATGTCCAGATAAAGTGTCAGGGGTGAAAAAGTTGAATGAGGGAAAAAAAATGTAAATACAAAACGGCAATTAAAAAGTAAAACCGTAATTTTGGCAGGTAGCAAAGTAACGTTAGCAACAAACTGCACAGCTTCACGTAAACAAGTCCACATAATTTGGTTGACTATCTCACTCATCTCTCTTTGTCTTTCTCTCTCAAAGGCTAAAAACGCATTGGCCCACGGTGTTCAGTCTGCCCGCCATGACTGTGACCTCCTGAGGGAGCAGTTTGAGGAGGAGCAGGAGGCCAAGGCAGAGCTGCAACGCGGCATGTCCAAGGCCAACAGTGAGGTGGCTCAGTGGAGGACTAAGTATGAAACTGATGCCATCCAGCGCACAGAGGAGCTGGAGGAGGCCAAGTGAGTCGCACGCAACAGAAAAACTTAAATATGGTGTGGATGGTGAGGTTGGTAGGGGGCTCTGAGAAAAAGTTACATCAATATGTATTGAAGCATATGTATCACTCCATAAAACCAACCTCTGTTGTCCAACAGGAAGAAGCTGGCCCAGCGTCTGCAGGACGCGGAGGAGACCATTGAGGCGACCAACTCCAAGTGCGCCTCCCTGGAGAAGACCAAGCAGAGGCTGCAGGGAGAGGTGGAGGACCTCATGATTGATGTTGAGAGAGCCAACGCATTGGCCGCCAACCTCGACAAGAAGCAGAGGAACTTTGACAAGGTGAAAATGAATAAACCTCACCATAGACTGATATTTACTGTCTGCTATATGATTCATTGTAGTATAATTGTAGCATATTTATAATTCAAAACTCTTCATTAATGACTTCTGATGAAAATCCCATGGATTCCCCTAGGTTCTGGCAGAGTGGAAGCAAAAGTATGAGGAGGGCCAGGCTGAGCTGGAAGGAGCTCAGAAGGAGGCTCGCTCTATGAGCACTGAACTCTTCAAGATGAAGAACTCCTATGAGGAGGCTCTGGATCATCTGGAGACTCTGAAGAGAGAAAACAAGAACCTGCAACGTGAGCATTTGACGGCAAATCTATCATGTTTCATTTGCAATATTAATTGCTGTTAATAAATTCCCTGTTATTATGATTCAATGTCAACTTCAGTGCATTGGCAATATCCACTGAAAATCTCCCAAGTGTAAACTGCTCCTGTGTGCGTGTGTGTGCAGAGGAGATCTCTGACCTGACTGAGCAGATCGGAGAGACTGGCAAGAGCATCCATGAGCTGGAGAAGGCCAAGAAGACCGTGGAGACAGAGAAGTCTGAGATCCAGACCGCTCTGGAGGAGGCTGAGGTACAAACTACAGTCCAATGATCCCTGTATTGGTGTTTATTGTAGTCATATATATTTAATTCCTACATCCAAATATATTGAACACAATTGGTCTGACTGCCTCTGTTTGTCCAGGGAACACTGGAGCACGAGGAATCCAAGATTCTGCGTGTGCAGCTGGAGCTGAACCAGATCAAGGGTGAGGTGGACAGGAAGATCGCTGAGAAGGACGAGGAGATGGAGCAGATCAAGAGGAACAGCCAGAGGGTGGTTGACTCCATGCAGAGCACCCTGGACTCTGAGGTCAGGAGCAGGAATGATGCCCTGAGGGTGAAGAAGAAGATGGAGGGAGACCTGAACGAGATGGAGATCCAGCTGAGCCACTCCAACAGGCAGGCCGCTGAGGCCCAGAAACAGCTGAGGAATGTCCAGGGACAGCTCAAGGTAAAGGGACTGGGACATCAGGCTCAAAAACCTGAAAATGGCTAGGGATTTGTTTGTGAAACACCCCTACTTCCACAAGTCCTAATGAACGTATGTCATTGTGAACCCCAGGATGCCCAATTGCACCTTGATGACGCAGTCCGTGTCGCAGAAGACATGAAGGAGCAGGCAGCCATGGTGGAGCGCAGAAACGGTCTGATGGTGGCTGAAATCGAGGAGCTGAGAGTTGCTCTGGAGCAGACAGAGAGAGGCCGCAAAGTGGCTGAGACTGAGCTGGTAGATGCCAGCGAGCGTGTTGGACTGCTGCACTCCCAGGTATGGGTCAAAAGCCATTTCTAATGAAACTCAACCAAGCAAACAGTTTAAACACACCTGTAATTGGACCGTGCTTGCCTTAGATTTTCATAATTTCAGTCTTGAGACTTGCAAGTTCTCTTGAGAGTAAAACAAATCGTCTTGTTTCCTCCTTCAGAACACCAGCCTTCTGAACACCAAGAAGAAGCTGGAGACTGACCTGGTGCAGGTGCAGGGAGAGGTGGACGACATTGTCCAGGAGGCCAGGAATGCAGAGGAGAAGGCCAAGAAGGCAATCACTGACGTGAGTCCTTGAATTACATCAACTTGATTTGTCCCCGAGTGCGAATGGTAGCTGGGCTGGATAAGAACCACAAAGATCTCAGAGGGACGTTATGATTGGTGCCAATTGGTGCATAAATTAAACAAACTACTATTCCAGGCGGCCATGATGGCTGAGGAGCTGAAGAAGGAGCAGGACACCAGTTCTCACCTGGAGAGGATGAAGAAGAACCTGGAGGTCACAGTCAAGGACCTGCAGCACCGCCTGGATGAGGCTGAGAATCTGGCCATGAAGGGAGGCAAGAAGCAGCTCCAGAAACTGGAGTCCAGGGTGAGTTACCAGCAGGGTGGATTAGGGTGGATTGAAAGACCGATTGCTGGAAATGTATTTGATCATATGAAAATAAACAGGAGCATTGTTTAATGACGTTCTCACAATAACCCACCTAGATCAGGGGTTCCCAAACTTCTTTGCATCGGGGACCACCCCTTTTGTGATAGCGAATTCACCAGGGACCCCCTTCATAATATCAGAACACAACCCCTGCTTTAAAGTGCGATGAAAATAGCATCCACGCAGATTTCCTATGACTTCTGCAGTGCATGACTGGACTAACCAAGTCTCGGGCCCTGGGAAATAACCTTTTTAAGTCCCCCCTCTTTGCATCAGAGAGAAAATGTTGCCGTTTTGAAGGTCATTTACTGTCATTCTACACATTTTGCCTTGGGACAAAGAGAAAATATTGCAGTTTAAAACTTAAATTACAGTGAATTTAAGTTCATAACAAAACAAATTATAATAATTGTACACTTATTTAGTGGAGGACCTTTAAATAAATTAAAATGTATTAATCTAGTTGCTTCATTCAGGCTTAATTGTCTCAGCAGACTTCTTCTAATCTGCCATTTCAGTCATCATAATAATAATAATAATAATAATTCACAATAAATATCAACACAAAAAATTATATACATTCATCGGTTTAATGTCATAGTAATAATTTCTCTCTGTTGTTACCTCTCAGTCACTTGCCGTTGCTAGGGAAGCTAGCGTTGCTATGCGGGGCTACCAGCTAGCAGGCTAATGGCTGAATTAGCTTTTTGGCTAGCGGACGTTAATAAGTTCATAAAACCTAAAAACACAACATAACATCTCAACAAACATATGTATATACTCAAGAAACATTACCGTCTTGAATATAGTGATTTTACACTCGCTTACCTTCAAAATAAAGAAAAGAAATGTATTTATGTCGGTGCTTCTGACTTGCTGTTGACTCACTTGGCAAACTACTCCCAACTGCCAGAGCGCGAGCTCCATAATAGAAGCAATGTCACAACATTAAAACATGCGAGTGGCGGCCTCTAGTTGCCATACTGGTACTGCACCATACACCACAAAACGCATGACAAAATGGTTAAAAGTCATATTTCAAAAACAAGAGGAATTGAGTTGTGAGCCTCCCAGACCCGTTATTTAATCTAAGAGTTAAAATAACATAAATTGTGGATGAATAATATTATATTGTACAGTATTGCACCCTCTAAACATTTTCAAAAGATCCCGGGTTGTTTAATCTGTTCTTGCTATAAATATACGTAAACAATTTGAAATGTAAATTCCACTTTGTGAACCACTGACCTAGATAATGAAAAGTTGTTGTTATTATTACAGCCCCCTTCAATTAACATTTTAAAAGAGTACATGGGAACAGATTACAATTGTGCCCCCTTGACTGGGTAGAAGACTATACCTCTTATACAAATATTTGTTACGATTTCACGACCTCTAACCAATTCCTACGTTTATTTATTCCACAAAGGTGCGCGAGCTCGAGACTGAGGTGGAGGCCGAGCAGAGAAGAGGTGTAGACGCAGTCAAGGGAGTTCGCAAGTATGAGCGCAGAGTCAAGGAGCTCACTTACCAGGTAAGAGAAAGTACATAATTCACACACTTGACACTAACACAGACAGGTTTGTGTATAAAACTATTGTGACACGGATTCTTTGCTCTTCTCCCACAGACTGAGGAGGATAAGAAGAACGTTAACAGACTTCAGGACCTGGTAGATAAGCTGCAGATGAAAGTGAAGGCCTACAAGAGGCATTCTGAGGAATCGGTGAGTCTGAGAGCATACATTCGAAAATGTAGATTTTCTCTACAAACGTAATGTGCATATGGTTTAGTTGAAGTGTTGCTACAGCACGCCAGTCAACAATGACAATTGATAGTGCAAGTACATGCTGGAGAAATTATACACATTTGTGAGTGTCCCCTATGCCAATGTGTTACCAACTTAAAGGAGAGGGGGTTGAATATGAATTTGCTGGTCGAGTGGTAGTGCTGGAGGCAGTTGTTTGTTCCCGTTCTGCCACTTTCTCTGCAGTATCATATATCTATCTCCCTGTATACATTGCTACCCTAAATCTGCTAATATGTGTTTTGTTGAAAATAATATTTATATTTGCTACCTGAAGCTTCAAACTTTAAATGCTAATGTTCTGCTCTCCCTCTCTTTTCCTCACCCAGGAGGAAGCAGCAAACCAGCACATGTCTAAGTTCAGGAAGGTTCAGCATGAGCTGGAGGAGGCTGAGGAGCGTGCTGACATCGCTGAGACTCAGGTCAACAAGCTCAGAGCCAAGACCCGTGACTCTGGAAAGGTACAGAACTGCTGCTAAACCTGTACCTGACTCATGTTCAGATATGACCACGTCAACAACACCTATGATTCAGTCTTCTCTGAGGTCAATACAGACCTTTTACACTCACTCAAGAAGCACATTTCAGGGCAAAAATATTAAACATATATTTCAAGTTGGTAGTTCAAAATTGAAAATCCAAGCTGAGCACAGAGCATTAAATGCTCAATCCATATATTTATCATGTTCATTATTATTACTAATCCATTATATTCTATCCATATATTTATCATTTTCAATATTATTTCTGATCCATTATATTCTATCCATATATTTATCATGTTGATTGTTATTACTGATCCATTATATTCTATCCATATATTTATCATGTTCATTATTATTACTGATCCATTATATTATTTCTTTCTTCTTACAGGGTAAAGAAGTTGCTGAATAAACAAGACCAAAGTATTGAAGATCAAAGTCTTACCATTTTCCTGTGATGCATAAAATATGATTTTCATGGTGAAATGTTGAGCATTGATTAAAAACATGTGGATCTACATACACTTCCTTTGTGACTGTGGATTTATTACTCAGCAAACAGCTTTTTCATATCATAAAATATTGTACTTTAAATAATGGAGCAATCTGGGATTCCAACAGCAAACGTGGTCACCCCAAAAAAGCAGTCCGTTTTTATGGTAAACAGATGAGGGATGAGACTGGAGAAATGTAACCACTCTCAAATTCAGGATCCTTGGGACTTCCCTACCCTAAACACTAACCCTGACCTTGACCCCTACCATTACCCTGACCTTGACCCCAGCCCTAAACCCTGAGCCTGACCCCTACCTTTACCCTAAACCTCAACTTAAGCACTTTGTCTACTTCCCCAGAGTCAAATGACTAATGGATACCATTAATATGCCTATACATCCAGTATAAAGGAACTTAGAGTTTCGCAAGACAATGCTAACTTGCGTTAGCGCAATGACTGGAAGTCTATGGTATCTACAAGTATGCAATTTATTGAAATCTCCAAACACCTGTAGTATAACTATTCTCCAATAGAGGGCACTAAACACCAAGGTTAGAAGAAGCTATATGACGGGCCTTTTTTTGCTTGCCACTGCAAAGTTTCTGGAGGTGTCTGAAAGAGATCCTGGAGGGGAATCGGGGGAGCCTAAAGCATGGAGGAATGGGAGGAGCCTAAAGCATTGAGGAATGGGAGGAGCCTAAAGCATTGCCAAAACAAACAGTTAATAATGACCACAGTTAACCTCTCCACTCTGACCGTCTGTGAGTCAGCATGTAGTGAGGGCTTTCCCTGACAGCTGGTTGGTTAGCATATTTATAGACAACGTATGTGAGTGTTTTAGGAAGCTGGGGATCACGGCTGTACTCAGCAAGGGCTTCCCCTAGGCTGGCTGACAGTATTTATGGTCTACCGTGGTGTGTGTGTGTGCTCTTTAAGAAACAGACGGGATCACCGCTGTACATATGTGTACAGTAGAAGGAAATTGAATTATTTTCCCACACAGTTTTTTAAAACCTTAATTAGCATGAGCAGTGCAAACGGGTAATAATTATTAATAATAATAATATATTAAACTTCTATAGCGATTTTTCAACAGATATAAATCTTAAGGTGCTTCAAGAGCAAGAAACAACCAATACATCATCATGAGTAGCTTAGCTATAGCTAGCTAGGTCAACCAATATATCATCATGAGTAGCTTAGCTATAGCTAGCTAGGTCAACCAATACATAATCATGAATAGCTTAGCTATAGATAGCTAGGTCAACCAATACATAATCATGAATAGCTTAGCTATAGATAGCTAGGTCAACCAATGCATCATAGGTAGGTCAACCAATCATGAGTAGCTTAGCTATAGCTAGGTAGGTCAACCAATACATCATCATGGGTAGCTTTGCTATAGCTAGCTAGGTCAACTAATACATCAACATGAGTATCCTAGCTATAGCTAGCTAGGTCAACCAACAGAGGCCAAGTATTTTCGTGCATGCATGGAGAGGGACAGTTCCTGGCTTGATCAGAGGAAGGTGGTCAGAGAGATGGTTGATGAAGATGGGAGTCTAAGTGACGATCTTGTAGAGGGCTACTCTGGGAACCAGCCTGAGTCATGTAGCCACTGGAATTCTCCTCCTTTGCAATGTGTAGCACCCACTTGGGTGATTCCTCAGCAGCTCTGGGTGCCAGAAAGCTCTCCACATATACAGTTCAGAGTAGTAGCCAGTCGTCCTCACTGAGCCCTCTGCCACAGCAGCTCTGGGTGCCAGAAAGATCTCCACATATACAGTTCAGAGTAGTAACCAGTCTTCCTCACTGAGCCCTCTGCCTCAGTACTACATTCCTACTGGATCTCCTATTCCTCTCAAGCTTCAAGTGACTCCTCAAATGAAGGAACCAGCAGCCAGGTGAAACAAGAAGCTGGTACTGTGTCCAGATGCATCATTCAAACAAAAACATAAAACAGCTAGCTATTTAGCCAGCCATGCCACCGACCTGCCAAACAATCTGCAAATCTGTGGGTGAAAACCACCAGATATGTGCAATAAAAACGACATGTTACCAAAAACAAAATACCTACACATATAACTATTAACAACACTTCAACATCCTGAGTGGTGTAGCGGTCTAACGTGCTGCATCTCAGTCCAAGAGGTGTCCCTGTAGTCCCTGGCTCAAATCCAGGCTGCATCTGGCTGTGATTGGGAGTCCCATAGGACGGTGCACAATTGGGCCAGTGTTGTCTGGGCTGGGCCGTCATTGCAAATAAGAATGTGTTCTTTAACTAACGTGCCTAGTTAAATTAAGGTTACACGTGTAAATATTTACAGAGATTGTGCAATTCAATGAGGAAATATATATTTCATGACATGCATAACATTACTCCGTGTTTAAATTCACGAATCAGTGATGACGACACAATTCAGCACAGATGTGGGGAAACCAGTATCTTCGCTCACACCCTGCAGCCAGGTTTTCACACCAGTAGACTAGCCAGGTTTTCACACCAGTAGACTAGCCAGGTTTTCACACCAGTAGACTAGCCAGGTTTTCACACCAGTAGACTAGCCAGGTTTTCACACCAGTAGACTAGCCAGGTTTTCACACCAGTAGACTAGCTCGCTACGTGAGCAACGCCTTCTGCGGACATGTGATGATGGTTACAAGGCAGTGCAGATTTAAATTTGTTAAGATAATATTTTTAATACGTTATGGTGTATTAAAAGGAGCAGTGTGTGACGCAGTGGCGGCAGCAGGAATATTTCCCTGAGGGTGGCTTGGTCACTGAGTAGGGGTGCTTGGTCACTGAGTAGGGGTGCTTGGTCACTGAGTAGGGGTGCTTGGTCACTGAGTAGGGGTGCTTGGTCACTGAGTAGGGGTGCTTGGTCACTGAGTAGGGGTGCTTGGTCACTGAGTAGGGGTGCTTGCAACAACAAGCAATAACAAGTCCATACCACGTTTAGAAGAAAAAAATGTTAATGTATTCGGTAATGTTACACTTATCCACGTTTACCAGAGGGTTCAAATTGCAATGAGTTAGATGCTAGATATCTTTGTCAGCATTGGCCTATCAAACACATAGCTGAGGCTTCACAGTTTTATGAGAAAGCTATAAATAGAATCCACAGTGGCGGGAGAAGTTGGAATGAAGGCCCAACAGTCAGCCAACACAGACTAGATACATGGTGTCAGAAGGCAGTCATGGAGCAGTGAGCAGTTACCCACTCTGTCAGATTACATTAGTTGTAGGTTTTGTGAAATCTGTGGTTCTGAAACACAATGGCCACCCTCCATGCTGACTACATTGAAGACACATGCCAGATCTCAGAACGCCTGGATTGATGTTCATTAACATATCAGTTAACCACATCATATGGTTTAGCAATCTGACGTGGCACGCAACCATATGTTGATGCAATGCAACCAATAAGAGACTCTGGAATCATGATCCTATGTGACCTAAAGAGAAAGGTCCTGCCTCGGGCCATGGAGTGCGAGGGGAAGCTGATCAGACACATTGGTTCCACACTGATGTCACTTCAACGTGATTTTGAACATATTTAGTGTTCGACATGTAAAAATGAAGTGGATTATGAACAGGTTCTGAAAGAGGAAACATTAACTACTGGAGAAAGGAAGGTTAGCTAGAGAATCACAGTCTGTTTGCCACATTAGTGAAGCTATTAGAAAGCTATTGGGGTGGTTCCTCACCAAAATGGAACAACAAAATACAGATTTGGGATTTTTCAAATAATTTAATCCATAGAAGGGTCCGTTGGAGGAAGGATTGTTGACATATATTGGACATTTATATCTTAAGACATAACTAATTAATTAAAATTGGAACATTTGTGACTTTTAACAACCCTGTTCTAAACATTGATCATTGGTGGGGTCATCTAGTGGATTGGACTGTCACTTGTCCTGACTCTTCTGAAAGCCTTGGCGAGGATGAGTCCCCTGCTCCACCAGAGATGGTTGTGTTCCAACAGATGCAGCTGAAGGGAGGTTGTGGGATTCCCAGTATTTGACTAGTCTATTTAATGGCCATATCAAGTATAAAGTCTGTTTTGTATATGGTCATATCCTCTGGTGCACAGCTCAAATGGCAGTATATCTGCCAATAAACCAAAGCCAAATTACCTTAGATATATTGCTGTGGAAGCTGGATGTATTTCGGACACACCCGTTTTTGAACATGGCCATATTGGGATTGTAAATGATGTGTTGCTTTGGCACTCTTCTTGTAACTTTACCATTGACTGTATGGGATCAAATTGGAGTTTCAAGAACAGTTCAGCAGATGTGGTTTGATACCATCTCTATGACGCAGGGTCATGAATCAATCCCAAACTACTTTAGGCTGCATGTATTTCTGACACCCGGTTTAGAACAAGGCCATGTTTGGAAAAGGTCACTGGCAGGGGGTAATACTTTTGGAGTTGATCTGTAGATCTTACTGAAAAACACAACAGCTCTCCATTTGATCCAAGTGTTTCTCCTTGTAAATGTATTAGATTGATATTACATTTAGCCCTCCATTAACTTCACACCGTAAGCTGAAAAGTGAAGACACACATACCTATACTGAGATATCTGATACAGGCCATCACATTATTTTAACCTTATTAGTCGACCATGAGGTCCTCACATTGCTGACACCATAATAAATTTACAGCGAGATATGTGACCCTAGGAAATAAGATCTGAATTAACCGAGCCAAGATTGGTGGTTTTGTGGCTCCATGGCACAAGCATCTGACCTTTCATATCCAGATTTAGATTTTAACTGGCTGTGACATTTTAATGGATTGAATCATGAAAATAATTCTGACGTGAGCCAAGGCGCTGGGGTGTCTCAGGCCAAAGCACTGGGGTGTCTCAGGTCAAACTCCTGTCTGTGGTGATAAAACTACTTTGTGAGCACAGACTGAGTTGTTTAAAGCACCTTTAAAATGTATTGGATCAAGAGTTACTATCCAATCCTTCCAATACCCTGTTAAATATATGTAAACAATGTCTAATACGTTTTATAATGACAGTTTACTCAACTGCTTAATGACATCTGAAACAAACTCCATCATGGCCACATAGTGAGTAGTCTGTCTGACAACATTTTGGAGAACATTTGTGAGCAAGTTGGTAAATCTTCATGTATTTTTAAGAAGTGTCACTACCGAACATCTAATATATGAAAAAATATGTAAAGTATGGTTTTGGGACTAAAATGTATGTTTTCTGGGATGTTCATCTGTCCAAATGAAAGATAACCAGCCACATGTTAGCCAAGGGGATTTTTTTTACAAAATGATAGTAGTTAAACACTTAGCTTTATAAAGCAACATAAATGACAACTTAATGTATTTTGATATTTTTAACAAATGTTTTATGTCTCCACTGCCTTGTTGTCAATGATGTAACCCACATTCCCTTCAGAAATATTAGTATTACCTGTTTCCACATTTTGAACATTACAGCCGTATTCTAAAATATATGAAATCGTTTTTGTCCTTCATCAATCTACACTCAATACCCCAAAATGACAAAGCAAAAAAAGTCTTTTTTTAAATTGTAGAAAAATGTACACAATATTACAAACTGAAATATCACATTTATGTAAGTATTCAGACCGTTTACTCAGTACTTTGTTGAAGCACTTTTGGCAGCGATTACAGCCTCGAGTCTTCTTGGGTATGATTCTACAAGCTTAGCACACCTGTATTTGGGGAGTTTCTCCCATTCTTCTCCAGAGATCCTCACAAGCTCTGTCAGATTGGATGGGGAGCGTCGCTGCACAGCTATTTTCAGGTCTCTCCAAAGATGTTTGATCGGGATCAAGTCCGGGCTCTTGCTGGGCCTCTCAAGGGCATTCAGAGACTTGTCCCGAAGCAACTCCTGCATTGTCTTAGCTGTGTGCTTAGGGCCGTTGTCCTGTTGGAAGGTGAATCTTTGCTCCAGTCTGACATCCTGAGCACTCTAGAGCAGGTTTTCATCTCTCTGTACTTTGCTCCGTTCATCTTTTCCTCGATCCCGACTAGTCTCCCAGTCCCTGCCGCTGAAAAACATCCCCACAGCATGATGGTGCCACCACCATGCTTCACCGTAGGGATGGTGCCAGGCTTCATCCAGACGTGACTCTTGACATTCAGGCCAAAGAGTTCAATCTTGGTTTCATCAGACCAGAGAATCTTGTTTCTCATGGTCTGAGAGTCTTTAGGTGCCTTTTGGCAAACTCCAAGCGGGCTGTCATGTGCCTTTTACTGAGGAGTGGCTTCCTTCTGGCCATAAATGCTTGATTGGTGGAGTGCTGCAGAGATGCTTTTCTTTCTGGAAGGTTCTCCCATCTCCACAGAGGAACACTAGAGCTCTGTCAGAGTGACCATCCCAGGGTGGCCAGCTCCAGGAAGATGGTGTGAGTGTGATAACATACAGAAACATACAGAAACATACAGAAACTCAAGTCCTTTGGTTCACCCAACCTAGAATACGTCACAATCAAATGCCGACCGTATTGCCTCCAAAGATAATTATCTTCGGTTAAAGTCACATCCGTGTACATCTCTCCTCAAGCCGATACCATGATGGCCCTCAAAGAACTACACTGGAATCTATGCAAACTGGAAACCACATATCCTGAAGCCACATTTATTGTAGCCGGGGATTATAACAAAGCAAATCTGAGGAAAACGCTACCAAAGTTCTAACAACACATTGACTGTAGCACTCGCTCTGAGAAAACATTGGACCCTCCCTTCGGCAAATCGGATCACAATATTTTGCTCCTCCCTTCCTATAGGCAGAAACTCAAAACAGGAAGTGCCTGTGCAACAGACTATTCAACACTAGTCTGACCAATTGGAATCCATGCTTCGAGATTGTTTTGATCACACGGACTGGGATATGTTCCGGGTAGCCTCAGAGTAATATCGACGATATATCGACCGGATACAGTGACTGAGTTTATCAGGAAATGCATAGGAGATGTTATACCCTGTTAAACAGCAGAAACTGTGGATAGATAGCAGCATTCGCGCACAACGGAAGGTGCGAACCATCGCTGGGAATATGGCCGAATACAAACAGTGTAGTTATTCCCTCCTCAATGCAATCAAACAGGCAAAACGTCAGTACAGAGACAAAGTGGAGTCGCAATTCAATGGTTCAGACACAAGACGTATGTGGTGTGGTCCATAGACAATCACGGACTACAAAGGGAAAACCAGCCACGTGAGGATAACACAGTGCCACCGGCCAGCTACCAAGGACTGTGGGCTCTCCTTCTCCGTGGCCAACGTGAGTAAGACATTTAAGCGTGTTAACCCTCAAGGCTGCCGGCCCAGAAGGCATCCATAGACGCGTCCTCAGAGCATGTGCAGGCCAGCTGGCTGGAGTGTTTACAGACATGTTCAATCCCTACCTATCCTTGTCGGCTATCACATCCTTTAACATGTGCACAATTGTTCCTGTACCCAAGAAAGCAAAGGTAACTGAACTAAGCACTCACTTCTGTCATCATGAAGTGCTTTGAGAGACTAGTCAAGGATCATATCACCTCTACCTCACCTGACACGCTAGACCCACTTCAATTTGCTTACCGCCCCAATAGATCCACAGATGATGCCATCGCCTTCACACTGCCCTATCCCATCTGGACAAGAGGAATACCTATGTAAGAATTCTGAAATGGTCCACCCACACAAACAGTGTGGTGAAGAAGACGCAACAGCGCCTCTTCAACCTCAGTAGGCTGAAGAATTTGGCGTGGCACATAAAACCCTCACAAACTTTTACAGATGCACAATTGAGAGTATCCTGTCAGGCTGTATTAGCACCTGGTATGGCAACTGCACCGCCCGCAGCCGCAGGCTGCTGCCCGAAATACATAGACTTGAAATCACTGGCCACTTTAATAATAGAACACTAGTCACTTTAATAATGTTTACTTATTTTGCATTACTCATCTCATATGTATATACTGTATTCTATTCTACTGTATCGTAGTCTATGCATTACTCATCTCATATGTATATACTGTATTCTATTCTACTGTATCGTAGTCTATGCATTACTCATCTCATATGTATATACTGTATTCTATTCTACTGTATTGTAGTTTATGCATTACTCATCTCATATGTATATACTGTATTTTATTATATTCTACTGTATCTTAGTCTATGCATTACTCATCTCATATGTATCTACTGTATTCTATTTTATACTACTGTATTTCAGTCTATGCCACTCCGACATTGCTCGTCCAAATATTTGTATATTCTTAATTCCATTCCTTTACTTTAGATTTATGTGTATTGTTGTGAAATTGTTAGATATTTCTGCACTGTTGGAGCAAGAAACACAAGAATTTCACTACACCCGCAATAACATCTGCTAAACATGTGTATGTGACCAATAGAATTTAATTTGATTTGAAATGGCCGATTCCATTTTATAGGGTTACAGAGGTATTCATTCTGACCAATGGGCCATGGTGGCAGCAGAACTCCTAAACCAGTCAGTTCTATAGAAAACATCCTAATACGTCCTTCATTTTACAACGGATCATAATCAGGTCCAGTATGTTAGTGCTGAAGTTGAAGAAATACAATTCAGTTCAATCAGGAAGTAAACTGAAATAAAAAATGTTCACAAGGCTTTAAATGTGAATGAATTTCAGTTTGGTTCCTGAATTGACCTGGATTGACCCCAGCCCAGATCTCGATTACAGTGCTCACTGCATTGTGAGAAGACCATGGCTGTAAAGTCAGTTGAGGTCTTTGGGGAAAAATGCACAGTTGTCTAGTTGGGTATGACAGCTGTACATATTCCTCTGACACTGATCTAAGGTCAGTTTTATCCGGGAGGGTAACTTCTGCCCAGAGCAAGTTTGGAGCTAAACATGTCCCTCAAATACAAAAACACAGGTCATATATCATGCAAGATCTTTGCACATTAAAATAACTTGAATGTCTGCATGGTGCTAATGTTCTATCAACCCACAAACATGGCAAGTAAATATATTGTCTAATAACAGTGGCATCGGTGCCAGAATTTGGCGGTGTTGGCAGATATACCAAACAATGAACCTTGGCTGTCGTGAAGACGAGAGCACAGTCCAAGAAATGAAAAGTCCTTGATGGGATCCTTCCAGATGGTCACTCTGCTCAACTAGTGTATCCAGCAGCTTCCCCCTATGAGGCTTCTTGTACTGATGTGCTGGGTGGACACTAAACCTAAACAAACAGGGTGTATTCAGTGAGGTGAAATGTTCTGAACATTGCTGATAGAAATGTATTGAATAGAGACAACATGATTTCCATGTATTTGATGCCATTCCATTTGCTCCGTTCCAGCCATTATTATGAGCCCTCCTCCTCTCAGCAGCCTCCCCTGATGCAAAGGCATTTGTTACTCTATTGTAACTAATCATTTTATAACAGTTTTATTGAAGCCAGCTCAGCTGCTAAGCGGTTAACTTCAGAGTGTAATAAAAGTTTGAGGCAGCTATATCGCTGTCAGCAATATAAGTGGATAAGATGATTGAAATACTGGTATGTTGTTGTGTCATAACAATCCTACTGGACCGTTATAGCCAACTGAAATGTGAGACAAATAAAAGCCCCTCCAGAATTCATTAGATCATACTGTAGATAAATACACATTAGATTGAAACGTGTTACTGAAAGCCTAAATGTTTCTGAGCTTATAAATATAAATTTATTATGGTTCCACCAGGATGATAAATCAAATTAAGCAAAGCACGAGGTAACGGATAACTCTGTCACAAGCATGAGGTGAGGAGACAGTTCAGATGTGTTTACAAGCTAAACAATATAAATAACAGGTGAACATATATATTAAGTTGTTGATGAGGATTAATGACACTAAAATGGAACTAAATAAGGTCAGATTAGATTTAAATCAGGTCAGATGAAAACTGTATTAGTGATAGTGTTTTACCATAGTGGGGCAACATGGATTCCATTACAGTATGAGGTTCAATGGTTGTAACATTATACTCAATTTGATGAAACATCTTTTGATATTGTCATAATGATTAGTATTGACATCTCTCGTGTATTGTACATTTAGTGAAATTCAATTCAGAGACAAATATGACATTAAAAAGTAATGTAATGGGAGTGTGGTGCTCCTGGAAGTGGGAGGTGCTAGTGAGACACAGACACACAGAGGTCTCTCATCCAATCCATGTCCTTTCCCAGAGTGGTCCATAATTAACTTTTGCTTGGTTGGCACTTCCAACAAGATATTTTTTATTTATTTCACCTTTATTTAACCAGGTAGGCAAGTTGAGAACAAGTTCTCATTTACAATTGCGACCTGGCCAAGATAAAGCAAAGCAGTTCGACACATACAACAACACAGAGTTACACATGGAGTAAAACAAACATACAGTCAATAATACAGTAGAAAAAATAAGTCTATATACAATGTGAGCAAATGAGGTGAGAGAAGGGAGGTAAAGGCAACAAAAAAAAGGCCATGGTGGCAAAGTAAATACAATATAGCAAGTAAAACACTGGAATGGTAGATTTGCAGTGGAAGAATGTGCAAGGTAGAGATGGAAATAATGGGGTGCAAAGGAGCAAAATAAATAAATAAATACAGTAGGGGGAGAGATAGTTGTTTGGGCTAAATTATAGATGGGCTATGTACAGGTGCAGTAATCTGTGAGCTGCTCTGACAGCTGGTGCTTAAAGCTAGTGAGGGAGATAAGTGTTTCCAGTTTCAGAGATTTTTATAGTTCGTTCCAGTCATTGGCAGCAGAGAACTGGAAGGAGAGGCGGCCAAAGGAAGAATTGGTTTTGGGGGTTACCAGAGAGATATACCTGCTGGAGCGCGTTCTACAGGTGGGTGCTGCTATGGTGACCAGCGAGCTGAGATAAGGGGAGACTTTCCCTAGCAGGGTCTTGTAGATGACCTGGAGCCAGTGGGTTTGGCAACGAGTATGAAGCGAGGGCCAGCCAACGAGAGCGTACAGGTCGCAGTGGTGGGTAGTATATGGGGCTTTGATGTATACAGAGAAGAGAGTCGGTCCAAGAATTGAACACTGTGGCACCCCCATAGAGACTGCCAGAGGCCCGGACAACAGGCCCTCCGATTTGACACACTGAACTCTATCAGAGAAGTAGTTGGTGAAACAGGCGAGGCAATCATTTGAGAAACCAAGGCTATCGATTCTGCCGATGAGGATGTGGTGATTGACAGAGTCGAAAGTCTTGGCTAGGTCAATGAATATGGCTGCACAATATTGTTTATTATCGATGGCGGTTAAGATATCGTTTAGGATCTTGAGCGTGGCTGAGGTGCACCCACGACCAGCTCTGAAACCAGATTGCATAGCGGAGAAGGTATGGTCTCTCATCCAATCCATGTCCGTTCCCAGAGTGGTCCATAATTAACTTTTTCTTGGTTGGCACTTCCAACCAGATATAAGGAGGCTGAGGCCCCAGCATCCATAAGTCAGATACCTTCTTCTTCCTCTGTGGTAAGACCTCTACACCTCCTTAGATTTGTACATTTATCTAATCTTTACTCCTTATCTGAGGCAGCGGCTAACTGCACTGATTTAATTGACCTCTGCATGTCTCTTGTAAGAATGAACAATATGCAATCAAGTGGCGTTGGTTGAATATGTAAAAAAATACATACAAATTACTTAATATTTTTTACTTTAAATCAGTAACTTTCATTTACGGTCAAAAGTGGTGCTTGTTTGTAAATTGAGTTGGTGTTCTAGAATGTAACTGGGTTTTATGGGAATTTATTTGAATTCTTGACAGAATGTGTAGTTAAAGTGAGTTGTCACTAGGAAAATTAAAGTTACCAGTTGCACCTGTAGTTGAATTTGACATGTAATGATTGAGTTAAATGTTTTCTAGCCCTTCAGGGGTTCAATGACAAGGCTTTAGACTTGTATGTTTTCACAACACTCTCATGTTTCACAGGGTCCTCCAAGAAGTGCACATTCATCTGTAGGAGGGGGAAAAGAAGGTGAGACATGGTTTGAGTCTCCACATAAAAAGTCATGAGAATATTCTGTTAGAGATACCACTCACCTAACTCTGTTGACTGGGGAGGAAGCACCACAGAGTCAATCATGTTTCTTGTTTCATCTCTTTCCTAGTTATCCGTCACCATGAGTACGGACGCTGAGATGCAAATCTAAGGCAAGGCTGCCATATACCTTCGTAAATCTGAGAAGGAGAGGATGGAGGCACAAGCCGCACCCTTTGATTCAAAGAACGCCTGCTATGTGGCAGACAAGGTGGATCTGAACCTTAAGTGTTTGTCACTGCCAGGGCCGACGGGAAGTGTACTGTAACAGTCACGAAACCTGATGGCACTAAGGCGGTAAGACGGACCTGAAAAGTTTCAAGTTTGTGCAATTACTCTAATTCTTGAAAAATCATTGAAATGATCCAAACAATGTCTATAGGCAATTAGAAATCACTAACAAAAAATATATAAAGAAGCATTTCATTGTTTTTTGTAGACATTATATAACCTTGAAATACATTGTTATTGCTGCTATTTAAAATGACATAGAATGTCTTATGTTGACTTGAAAAGAATCACCAGATATGTGTCAGTGGGTGATAACTAAGTAGTTGGATTAAATGTGGATATATATTTTTTAAATGATTCAACTTGCATTTATTGAGCAAAAAACATTCAGTCATGTCCACTTGGATCTGTGTGTAATCTAGATTTCTGACTGTTTCAGGAAGGAAAAGAGTTCAAAGATGCAGACATCTATGAGATGAACCCCCCTAAGTACGACAAGATTGAGGACATGGCCATGATGACCTACCTGAATGAAGCCTCTGTGTTGTATAACCTCAAAGAGCGTTATGCAGCATGGATGATCTATGTAAGAAACCAGCACATACAAACACACACACACACACATAGACAAATTCACACATACAGTACAACACATAAATTAATGGTAGATTCCAAAACAGTTTACCAAAGTACACCCACATTCTCACATACATCCAGATAAAATTCCATCTGACTTTGTTAATCTCCTAAATTAATTCATGGGGGCAGCAGCAGGGACAGGACACAGACCTACAGCCGGTGCTACAGTGGGTAGAGTCGCAGCTGAGGCCACGATGGGACGAGGTGGCAGCGCTCTCACTCGCCACCAAAGGGTTGTGGTCAAAATTTGAGAGTCTGCGGCTGGCTGATGGCGTTCTACAGCGGGCTTGGAATGAGTCAGCTACGAGAGAGGAGAGGTGGTAGGTGGTGGTCCCAATAGCACTGCGGGAGGCTGTGCTTCAGAGCACTCATGGGGGGGTGGGGACTGGACACTTTGGGGTCACGTAAACACTGCGCCGCCTCCATCAGGGCTTTTACTGGGGGCAGAACAAGAGGGATGTTGGAGGACTTTTGCCGCAGCTGTGACAACTGCACAGCGAGAAAGAGCCCCCCAGGCCGCACTCATGCTCAGCGCCAACAGTTCCCAGTTGGGGCTCCCATGGAGAGGGTGGTAGTGCATGTAGTTGGGCCGTTCCTCACCACAGACAGTGGAAACCGCTGGGTGCTCATGGCCATGGACTATTTCACAAAATGGCACGAGGCCTATGCTCTGCCTGACCAGGAGGCAGAGACCATCGTCGATGCCCTGACAGCGGGGATGTTCAGCAGGTTTGGAGCTGCGGAGTCCATCCACAGCGACCACGGCAGAAACTTTGAGTCCTGTGTGTTCGCCACCATGTGTGAAAGGCTGGATATGCACAAGACCCGCACTACTCCTCTCCATCCTCAAAGTGATGGCCTTGTGAAGCGCTTCAACAAAACGCTTGGACAACAGCTGGCCATTGTCTCTGCCTAACACCAGCATGACTGGGACAAGAACCTGCCTTTGGTCCTCATGGCATGCCGCTCCGCTGTCCAAGACTCCACCTCCTGCACGCCTCCTCGTGCTGGAGAGAGAGATCCGCACCCCTGCGGAGATGGCGTTTGGTCAGCCCCGGGATAGCCCTCCTGTTCCCCCGGGGCCGGAGTACGCCCGGAGATTTCCAGGACAGCCTGGAGAAGGCCCACACCTTTGCAGGAGAGCAGCTGGTGAATGCAGTTGTGAAGGCAGAAGGGGAACTATGACGTGCACACCCGGGGAAGGCACTTTGTGGCTGGGGAGCTGGTCTGGGTCTACAGCCCCATGAGAAAGAAAGACAGAAGTCCCAAGTTGGACAGCCACTGGGTGGGGCTCTGCAGCATCCTGGAGAGGGTAGGGCAGGTTGTTTATCGGCTGCAGCTTTCTCCTATGGGGAGACCTGAAGCACCATACAGAGGGTTCTCTTCTCTCCAAACACCAGGGACGCCCACAATGCCAGTCTCTGTCAATTCCCCTCTCTGGCAATTCTCTGGCAAGTTTATATGAGTATCTTTAATTTATTTGGCGTGGGCTATGACCAAACAGTAGCCTGTGTGGAGTTGGGTTAATAAACCGTGAATTCGTATACTTAATCAACTGTCTGGACAATTGCTCCTTTAACAATCTAGCCAGTTCATTACAATATATATTGCTTGCCCTAATGAACATGACATAACTCATAGGCCTTATTTAGGTCAGTGCTATCCGGTATCCTTGGGACTTCCCTACCCTAAACCTTAACTCTGACCTTGAGCCCTACCCTTAACCTGACCCTGAATTAAAGGCAAACTTCAGGATTTTGGCAATGAAGCCTTTTATCTACTTCCCCAGAGTAAGATGACTCATGGATACCATTTATATCTCTGCATTTAGTATAAACTCTAGTTTGCCAACGCTAACTAGCGTTAGTGCAATGACTAGAAGTCTATGGTATCTATTAGTATGCAATTTAGTGCAAATCTCCAAACAACTCTATTCTCTAATAGAGGGCGCTAAATACCAAGGTTTAGAAGAAGGCCTTTTTTGCCTGCCACTGCAAAGTTTCTGGAGGTGCCTGAAAGAGATCCTGGAGCGGATTCGGAGGAGCCTAAAGCATTGGGGAATAGGAGGAGCCTAAAGCATTGGGGAATAGGAGGAGCCTAAATCATTGGGGAATAGGAGGAGCCTAAAGCATTGGGGAATAGGAGGAGCCTAAAGCATTGGGGAATAGGAGGAGCCTAAAGCATTGGGGAATAGAAGGAGCCTAAATCATTGGGGAATAGGAGGAGCCTAAAGCATTGAGGAATGGGAGGAGCCTAAATCATTGGGGAATAGGAGGAGCTTAAAGCATTGGGGAATAGGAGGAGCCTAAAGCATTGGGGAATAGGAGGAGCCTAAATCATTGAGGAATGGGAGGAGCCTAAATCATTGCCTTAACAAATAATAACCACCCTGACTGTCTGTGAGTCAGCATGTAGTGAGGGCTTTCCCTGACGTTTTTTTTTTTAACCTTTATTTGACTAGTCAAGTCAGTTAAGAACAAATTCTTATTTTCAATGATGGCCTTCATAGTTTTAATGTCTTCACTATTATTCTACAATGTAGAAAATAGTAAAAATAACATAAAACAGTTCAATGAGCAGGTGTGTCCAAACTTTTGACTGGTACTGTATATTTGTTGATATGCTTAAGATTACTCAGTGTTTATTAACTTAATTAATCAGTGACGACTACACCATTCACCACAGATAGGGGAAACCATGTATCTTTGCTATCTTTGTGAAGTATCTTTGCTAACACCCTACAGTCAGGTTTTCACACCAGTAGACTACAATACCTTAGTGATGATGGTTACGAGGTGGTGGAATTTTACATTTGGTAAGATAATCTTTTTCATACGTTACCATTAGTGTATTGAAAGGAGTAGATAGCGTGAGACGCAGTGGCAACACCAATACTTTTTCACAGAGGGTGGCTTGGTTGTTGAATAGGGGTGCTTGAAATAATTGAATAATATATTATTAGACAAGTAGCAAGTCCATACCCGTTTAGGAAAAAAGCATTTCATGCGTTCGGTAATGTTACACTTATCCACATTTACCAGAGGGTTCAAATTGCAATGAGTTAGATGCTAGATAGCGTTGTCAGCATAGGCCTATCAAACACATAACGGAGGCTTCACAGTTTTATGAGACGGCTATAAATAGAATCCACAGTGGCGGGAGAGGTTGGAATGAAGGCCCAACAGTCAGCCAACACAGACTAGATACATGGTGTCAGAAGGCAGGTTTTGGAGCAGTGAGCAGTTACCCACTCTGTCAGATTACTTTAGTTTCAGGTTTTGGCGAGTTGATCAGACACATTGGTTCCACACTGATGTCATTTCAATGTTGTGAATTTAAACAGACTTAGTGTTCAACAAGTAAATAGGAAGAGGAAAGTGGATTATGAACAGGTTCTGAAGGAGGAAACATTAACTACTTGAGAAAGGAAGGTTATCTAGAATGTCAGTCTGTGTGCCACATTATTATAGCTATTAGAAAGCTGTTGGGGTGATTCCTCACCAAACTACAAACAACAAAATACAGATTTGGGAGTTTTCAAATCATAGAAGGGTCCTTTGGAGGAAGGATTGTTGACATATATTTGACATTTATATCTTAAAGCACAATTGAGAAATAATGAATAAAAGTTGGAAAATTCTGACTTTTTATTTTAACAGGCAAGTCAGTTAGGAACAAATTCTTATTTACAATGACGGCCTACCTCGACTAAACCCTATGAGTCTCCCAATCACGTCCGGTTGTGATACAGCCTGGAATCGAACCGGGGTGTGTAGTGACGCCTCTAGCACTGAGATTCAGTGCTGTAGAGCGCTGCGCCACTCGGGGGGCCCCCCACAACAGGTTTTAACGACCCTGTTCTAAACATTGATCATTGGTGGGGTCATCTAGTGGATTGGGCTGTCACTTGTCCTGACTCTTCTGAAAGCCTTGGCGAGGACGAGTCCCCTGCTCCCCCAGAGACGGTTGTGTTCCAACAGATGCAGCTGAAGGGAGGTTGTGGGATTCCCAGTATTTGACTAGTCTATTTAATGGCCATATCAAGTATAAAGTCTGTTTTGTATATGGTCATATCCTCTGGTGCACAGCTCAAATGGCAATATATCTGCCAATAAAGCAATGCCAAATTACCTGAGATATATTGTTGTGGAAGCTGGATGTATTTCGGACACACCCGTTTTTGAACATGGCCATATTGGGATTGTAAATTATCTGTTGTTGTGTTGGCACTCTTCTTGTAACGTCACCATCGACAGCATGGGATCAAATTGGAGTTTCAAGATCAGTTCTGCAGATGAGGTTTAATACCATCTCTATGAGGCAGGGTCATAAAGCAATCCTAAACTACTTTAGGCTGCATGTATTTCTGACACCCAGTTTTGGAACATGGCCACGGTTGGAGAAGGTCACTGGCAGGGGGTAATCATTTATGAGTTGTTTGTCTAAAGATCTGTAAAACACAACAGCTCCCACAACTGTTTCTCCTTGTAAATGTATTAGATTGATATTACATTTATCCCTCCATAGACTTCACACTGCATGCTGAAAAGTGAAGACCTCATACTTATACTGTGGACCACAGAGAGATCTGATACAGGCCAGCACATTATTTGACCTTATTAGTCGACCAGAAGGTCCTCAGATTGCTGACACCGTCATAGATTTATAGTGAGATATGTGACCTGGAAAATAAGATCTCAATTAACCGAGCCAAGACTGGTGGTTTTGTGGCTCCATGGCACAAGCATCTGACCTTTCATGTCCAGATTTAGATTTTAACTGGCTGAGACATTTGAATGGATTGATTCATGAAAATAATTCTGATGTGAGCCAAAGCACTGGGGTGTCTCAGGTCAAACTCCTGTCTGTGGTGATAAAACTACTTTGCGAGTCATTTAAAGCACCGTTAACATGTATTGGATCAAGAGTTACTATCCAATCCTCCCAGGGCCCTGATAAAATACTTCAAATATGTACAATACAGTTTTATAATGACAGTTTACTCAACTGCTTAATGACATCTGTCAGTTAATAACAGTATATCAGGGGGCTTCAACTCCTGTTCTGGACAGCCCATCCACATGGTGTGTCAGTTAATAACAGTATATCAGGGGCCTTCAACTCCTGCTCTGGACAGCCCATCCACATGGTGTGCAGGCTCTTGTTCCACCCCTGCACTAACACAGCGGCTCCAGCTGAATCAATCTGTTGTGAAGGGTCTTGCCACTCCCACAGGAATGTTATAATATTACATTGAAAGACACTAATCACAGATTTGACAAAGGTGATGGGATTGGACCCCTCTCCAGCGCTGGGGTGTCTCAGGTCAAACTCCTGTCTGTGGTGAAAAAACTACTTTGTGAGCACAGACTGAGTTGTTTTAAGCACCCTTAAAATGTATTGGATCAAGAGTTACTATCCAATCCTTCCAATACCCTGTTAATATATGTAAACAATGTCTAATACGTTTTATAATGACATTTTACTCAACTGCTTAATGACATCTGAAACAAACTCCATCATGGCCACATCGTGAGTAGTCTGTCTGCCAACATTTTGGAGAACATTTGTGAGCAAGTTGGTAAATCTTCATGTATTTTTAAGAAGTGTCACTACCGAACATCTAATATATGAAAAAAATATTTAAAGTATGGTTTTGGGACTAAAATGTATGTTTTCTGGGATGTTCAACTGTCCAAATGAAAGACAGCCAGCCGCATTTTAGAGAAATGTAAAGTGTCTGTGTGTAGCTGGTGAGATGAGTCAGGCGTAGGACAGCAGATATGAGTAATGAAAGCAATTTTACTCAAATATGTCATAATACACGTCGCAGAAATAGAGCTCCAGCTGGAGTAGGAACCCCTGGCATCCGGCAGCAGTCCCACCATACTCCCTCGGGAGCGCGAGCCGAATCCTGCTGGGACCAGGTGAAGGAGGGGTGGACAGTCGGACCTGCTGTAGTGGGGCTGGTGGAGGCGCTGGACGACCTCCTCCTCTCTCCCAACGATCCATCGTCTGCAGCACGCGATCGTTGCAACATGGTCGCGTGCTGCTGGACGCGCTCCTCTACCGCCACAGGGAGGGCGTCTGCTCCTGCTGACTCCATTCGGTGGTAAGTCATTTTGTAAAGCGTCTGTGTGTAGCTGGTGAGATGAGTCAGGCGCAGGGCTGCAGATAATGAAAGCGTAATGAAAGCAATTTTCTCAAATATGTCATAATACACGTCGTAGAAATACAAGGCCACACATACAGACCGCAATACAACAAACAATTACTCACAAACAAACATCGGGGAACAGAGGGTTAAATAATGAACAAGTAATTGGGGGATTGAAACCAGGTGTGTAAGACAAAGACAAAACAAATGGAAAATGAAAGTGGATCGGCGATGGCTAGAGGGCCGGTGACGTCGACCGCCGAACACCGTCCGAACAAGGAGAGGGACCAACTTGACAGTACCCCCCCCCCCTCCCCCCACCCGATCTGGATGGAATGGTGGAACTCCCGCAGCAACGAAGGGTCTCGGTCAGCCTCAGACTTAGAAAACCTATCCACAACGACCAGGATCGTGGTGTTGCCCTGTAAGGGAGGAAGATCCATCAAGAAGTCCACCGACAGGTGCGACCACAGCCGTTGTGGAATAGGGAGGGGTTGTAACTTCCCTCTGGGCAGGTGCCTGGGAGACTAGCACTGGACACACACCGAGCAGGAGGAAACATAAACCCTCACGTCCTTGGCCAAGGTGGACCACCAGTACTTCACACTAAGGCAACGCACCGTCTGACCGATGCCAGGATGACCAGAGGAGGGTGACGTGTGGGCCCAATAGATCAAACAGTCGCGGACAACAGACGACACTGGGGGGGAGTGGGTTCTGTGCGTAACGCCCGCTCGATGTCGGCGTCCAGCTCCCACACCACCAGTGCCACCAGGCAAGAAGCCGGAAGTATGGGAGTGTGTTCCATGGGCCGCTCCTCTGTGTCATACATCCGGGACAGTGCGTCCGCCTTAGCTTTCTGGGAACCTGGTCTGTAGGACAGAGTGAAAACAAAACGGGTAAAGAACATGGCCCACCTTGCCTGGCGAGGGTTCAGTCTCCTTGTCGCCCGGATTTACTCCAGATTGCGGTAGTCAGTACAGATGAGGAAAGGGTGTTTAGCCCCCTCAAGACAATGTCTCCACGCCTTCAGAGCCTTGACAACAGCCAACAGCTCCCGGTCCCCCTCCCGGCAGGGTAGCCTAGTGGTTAGAGCGTTGGACTAGTAACCGGAAGGTTGCAAGTTCAAATCCCCGAGCCGACAAGGTACAAATCTGTTGTTCTGCCCCTGAACAGGCAGTTAACCCACTGTCCCTAGGCCGTCATTGAAAAAAATATTTTGTTCTTAACTGACTTGCCTAGTTAAATAAAGGTAAAATAAAAATCATAGTTTCGCTCTGCTGGGCTGAGCTTCTTCGAGAAGAAAGCACAGGGGCAAAGCTTTGGTGGCGTGCCCGAGCGCTGAGAGAGCAGGCTCCCATCCCAGAAGGTTTCCACCTCCACTATGAACGCCAAAGAGGGATCCGGATAAGCCAGCACGGGAGCCGAGGTAAACAGAGCATTCAGGTGACCAAAAGCCCTGTCCGCCTCAGCCGACCACTGCAGTCGACCACCGGTCCCACCTTCAGCAGTGAGGTAATGGGAGCCGCTACCTGAACAAAACCCCGGATAAACCTCCGGTAGTAGTTGGCAAACACTAGAAACTGCTGCACTTCCTTTACCATAGTGGGAGTCGGCCAGCTGAAATGCGGTCACTCTCCATCTCCACCCCTGATGTGGAAATGCGGTACCCTAGGAAGGAGACGGACCGTTGGAAGAACAGACATTT
This sequence comes from Oncorhynchus mykiss, assembly GCF_057628025.1. NCBI lineage: Eukaryota > Metazoa > Chordata > Actinopteri > Salmoniformes > Salmonidae > Oncorhynchus > Oncorhynchus mykiss. The sequence goes on from NC_143034.1 coordinate 10,453,634, forward strand.
CTCAGCCTTGACGTACAGGACATGCTCCAACAGTCGACCAAGCACCTTATGCACCAGGGATACATGCTCGGCGCATGTAGCGGAGTATATCACAATGTCACCAATATACACAATATAAGCCGCATCTCCTTCACGCCGTTGGCCCTGCTCGTGCAGGTCCCGGAAAATCTCGTCAACAAAGGCCTGGAAGACTGATGGAGCATTCATCAACCCGTACGGCATGACGAGGTACTCATAGTGCGCTGAGGTGGTACTAAATGCCGTCTTCCACTTGTCCCCCTCCCTGATACGCACCAGGTTGTAAGCGCTCCTGAGATTCCATTTTGTGAAGAAGCGCGCCCCGTGCATTGACTCGATCGCACTGGCGCAGGAGAATCAATAAGGAAGAGACTGATTCTCTCCTTGTGATCCTCCTGCGTAACCATGTTTAGTGGAGCGGTGGCCTCCCTTATCAGCCCTGACCCTAATGGTCTACTATCTAGGGCGTGCACAGGGAAGGGCATATCTACAGGAACAATGGGAATCCCTAAACTATGAGCAAATGAAAGGTCAATAAAATTCCCAGCTGCGCCTGAATCTACAAGCGCCTTATGCTGGAAATGCGGGGAAGACTCAGGAAATGTAATAAACACGTACATGTGAGCAACAGGGGGCTGTGCCGACTCATCTGGGGTGACACGATAGTGCCCTGCCTGCTGCCTCGACTCCCTGAGGAACCCCACCAGCATTGACCAGCAGTGTGCCCTCTGCGGCCTCAGATGGTGCAGGAATGGCCCCTCCTCCGGTCGCCCTACGTGCAGCACCTCCCAACTCCATGGGCATCGGAGCGGAGGTGCTGGTGGAACTGACAGGCCTCGATCCGGACATCCTCGGGTAGCCAGCAGGTTGTACAGCCGGATGGACAGGTCCACCAGCTGGTCGAACGTGAGGATGGTGTCTCGGCAGGCCAACTCCCGACTGACGTCCTCACCCAGACTGCACCGGTAGTGATCGATCAAGGCTCTGTTGTTCCATCCTGCGCTGGCGGCCAGGGTCCGGAAGTCCAAAGCAAAATCCTGCTCGCTCCTCGTCCCCTGCCTCAGGTGGAACAGACGTTCACCTCTGCGTAATGGTCCAAAGCCGCGTCTCCTTCACTCCATACGCCGTTGGCCCACTCCAGGGCTTTGCCTGAGAGGCAGGAGACAAGGGCGGACACGCTCTCACGTCCCAAAGGAGCCGGGTGGACGGTCGCCAGGTAGAGCTCCAGCTGGAGTAGGAACCCCTGGCATCCGGCAGCAGTCCCATCATACTCCCTCAGGAGCGCGAGCCGAAGGAGTGGACAGTGGGACCTGCTGTAGTGGGGCTGGTGGAGGCGCTGGACGACCTCCTCCTCTCTCCCAACGATCCATCGTCTGCAGCACGCGATCCATGGCGATGCCCAGACGTTGCAACATGGTCGCGTGCTGCTGGACGCGCTCCTCTACCGCCACAGGGAGGGTGTCTGCTCCTGCTGACTCCATTTGGTGGTAAGTAATTCTGTAAAGCATCTGTGTGTAGCTGGTGAGATGAGTCAGGCGCAGGGCAGCAGATATGAGTAACGAAAGCAATTTTTCTCAAATATATCATAATACACATTGTGAAAATACAAGGCCACACATACGGACCGCAATACAACAAACAATTACTCACAAGCAAACATCGGGGAACAGAGGGTTAAATAATGAACAAGTAATTGGGGCATTGAAGCCAGGTGTGTAAGACAAAGACAAAACAAATGGAAAATGAAAGTGGATCGGCGATGGCTAGAAGGATGGTGACGTCGACCGCCGAACGCCACCCGAACAAAGAGGGGGACCGATTTCGGCGGATGTCGTGACACCAAGGGGATTCTTTATAAATTGATAGTAGTTGCTCACTTAGCATTAGAAAACAATATAAATGAAAGCATAAAGCATTTTGATATTTTTACATATGTTTTATGACTCCACTGCCTTGTTGTCACTGACCTACAGTGCCTTCGGAAAGTATTCAGACCTCTTTACTTTTTTAAAATGTTACCATACAGCCTTTTTCTAAAATTGATGAAATTGTTATTAACCTTCATCAATCTACACACAGTATCCCATAATAACAAAGCAAAAAATGTTTTTTTTTAAAACAAATACAATATAAAAATTTGAAATATCACATTTACATAAGTATTCAGACCCTTTACTCAGTACTTTGTTGAAGCACCTTTGGCAGCGATTACAGTCTTGAGTCTTCTTGGGTATGATTCTACAAGCTTAGCACACGTATGTTTTGGGAGTTTCTCCCATTCTTCTCTAGAGATCCTTGCAAGCTCTGTCAGGTTGGATGGGGAGTGTCGCTGCACAGCTATTTTCAGGTCTCAGGGTTCAAGTCCGGGCTCTGGCTGGGCCACTCAAGGACATTCAGAGACTTGTCCTGAAGCCACTCCTGTGCTGTCTTGACTGTGTGCTCAGGGTCGTTGTCCTGTTGGAATGTGAACCTTCGCCCCAGTCTGAGGTCCTGGGCACTCTGGAGCAGGTTTTCATCAAGGATCTCTCTGTATTTTGCCACCACTATGCTTCACCGTAGGGATGGTGCCAGGTTTCCTCCAGACATGATGCTGCCACCACTATGCTTCACCGTAGGGATGGTGCCAGGTTTCCTCCAGACATGATGCTGCCACCACCATGCTTCACCGTAGGGATGGTGCCAGGTTTCCTCCAGACATGATGCTGCCACCACTATGCTTCACCGTAGGGATGGTGCCAGGTTTCCTCCAGACATGATGCTGCCACCACTCTGCTTCACCGTAGGGATGGTGCCAGGTTTCCTCCAGACATGATGCTTGGCATTCAGGCCAAATAGTTCAATCCTGGTTTCGTCAGACATGAGAATCTTGTTTCTCATGGTCTAAGAGTCCTTTAGGTGTCTTTTGGCAAACTCCAAGCAGGCTGTCATGTGTCTTTTACTGAGGAGTGGCTTCTGTCTGGCCTGATTTGTGAAGTGCTGCAGAGATGGGGGTCCTATTGGAATGTTCTCCCATCTCCACAGAGGAACTCTGCCAACTCTAAGAAGAGTCTTAGTGGTTCCAAAACACTTCCATTTAAGAAGTCTCGGATTGCGTCGAGGCACAGATCTGGGAAACGGTGCCAAAATATGTCTGCAGCATTTAAGCATTTAAGGTCCCCAAGAACACAGTGGCCTCCATCATTATTAAATGGAAGACAATTTAATACATTTTAGAATAAGGCTGTAACGTAAAGGCACTGTATAATCAAAGATAGAAAAGGTTAATGATAATATTAAGAAAAGGTTTTGATTAGCAATAATTTACTTTAAAGCAGGTACGTGTAAAGGTCTATTGTGTAACACCAGTGACGGTAACACTGGTGTCGCGTAAAACTATTTAAACCTATTTTCGCCCAATCTAAAACACAGCCAGAATTTTGTTGAATTCCTAAAGTGTTATCACTATGCATCAAAAAGCACAACCAAATTCCAATGGAAAACAATGTATGTTTTGGTTTCGTTGTCTTCTTAATCAAATCAAATGAAAATGCAGCGAAATGCTTTTGTTCCAGCAGTGCAGTAAATGATTGTGTTCCTAGCTCCAGCAGTGCAGTGCAGTAAATGATTGTGTTCCTAGCTCCAGCAGTGCAGTAAATGATAGTGTTCCTAGCTCCAGCAGTGCAGTAAATGATAGTGTTCCTAGCTCCAGCAGTGCAGTAAATGATTGTGTTCCTAGCTCCAGCAGTGCAGTAAATGATAGTGTTCCTAGCTCCAGCAGTGCAGTGCAGTAAATGATTGTGTTCCTAGCTCCAGCAGTGCAGTAAATGATTGTGTTCCTAGCTCCAGCAGTGCAGTAAATGATAGTGTTCCTAGCTCCAGCAGTGCAGTAAATTATAGTGTTCCTAGCTCCAGCAGTGCAGTAAATTATTGTGTTCCTAGCTCCAGCAGTGCAGTAAATTATTGTGTTCCTAGCTCCAGCAGTGCAGTAAATGCTTGTGTTCCTAGCTCCAGCAGTGCCCTAAATGATTGTGTTCCTAGCTCCAGCAGTGCAGTAAATTATTGTGTTCCTAGCTCCAGCAGTGCAGTAAATGATAGTGTTCCTAGCTCCAGCAGTGCAGTAAATTATTGTGTTCCTAGCTCCAGCAGTGCAGTAAATTATTGTGTTCCTAGCTCCAGCAGTGCAGTAAATGATTGTGTTCCTAGCTCCAGCAGTGCAGTAAATGCTTGTGTTCCTAGCTCCAGCAGTGCAGTAAATTATTGTGTTCCTAGCTCCAGCAGTGCAGTAAATGATTGTGTTCCTAGCTCCAGAAGTGCAGTAAATGATTGTGTTCCTAGCTCCAGCAGTGCCCTAAATGATTGTGTTCCTAGCTCTAGCAGTGCAGTAAATTATTGTGTTTCTAGATCCAGCAGTGCAGTAAATTATTGTGTTCCTAGCTCCAGCAGTGCAGTAAATGCTTGTGTTCTTAGCTCCAGCAGTGCAGTAAATGATTGTGTTCCTAGCTCCAGCAGTGCAGTAAATGATTGTGTTCCTAGCTCCAGCAGTGCAGTAAATGATTGTGTTTCTGGCTCCAGCAGTGCAGTAAATGATTGTGTTCCTAGCTCCGGAAGTGCATATGCACAATTTCAGTTTGGTTCCTGAATTGGCCTGATTGACCCCAGCCCAGATCTCGATACTGCATTGTGAGTAGACCATGGCTGTAAAGTCAGTTGAGGTCTTTGGGGAAAAATGCACAGCTGTCTAGTTGGGTATGACAACTGTACATATTCCTCTGACACTGATCTAAGGTCAGTTTTATCCCGGAGGGTAACTTCTGCCCAGAGAAAGTTTGGAGCTAAACATGTCCCTCAAATACAAAAACACAGGTCATATATCATGCAAGATCTTTGCACATTAAAATAACTTGAATGTCTGCATGGTGCTAATGTTCAATCAACCCACAAACATGGCAAGTAAATATATTTTCTAATAACAGTGGTATTGGTGCCAGAATTAGGCGGTGTTGGCAGATATACCAAACAATAAACCTTGGCTGTAGTGAAGATCACAGTCCAAGAAATGAAAAGTCCTTGATGGGATCCTTCCAGATGGTCACCCTGCTCAACTAGTGTATCCAGCAGATATGGGGCTTCTTGTACTGATGTGCTGGGTGGACACGGACCCTGAACAAACAGGGTGTATTCAGTGAGGTGAAATGTTCTGAACATTGCTGATAGAAATGTATTAAATAGAGCTGACATAATTCCTTGTTCTATCTGACAGACAGTCATATCTGTTCTTCACAATACATTTCTATCTGAATGTTCCGTAAGGATTCACCCTATTAAAGATTCATTTGGCTGCACCATATTAGACACAAATAACATTGAAACAATCGTTTGAATGCAAAGGTATTAAACGTATTGTAAATGTAAAGGAATGACTTTATTGTAACTATTCATCTTATATCAGTTTTATTGAAGCCAGCTCAGCTGCTAAGTGGTTAACTTTAAAGTGTAATTAAAGTTTGAGGCAGCTATATCGCTGTCAGCAATATGAGTGGATAAGATGATTGAAATACTGATATGTTGTTATGCAAGTCATAAGAATCCTACTGGACCGTTTTAGCCAACTGAAATGTGAGACAAATAAAAGCGTCTCGAGAATCTTTTTAATAGATCATACTGTAGATAAATAACACATTAGATTTAACGGTTTTATAAGCTGTTACTGAAAGCCTAAATGTTTCTGTTCTAGATTTAAATATTCATTTAATATGGTTCCACCAGGGTGATAAATCAAAGTGAGCAAAGCACGAGGTAACGACCATCTACATCACAAGCATGAGGTGAGGAGACAGTTCAGATGTGTTTACAAGCTAAACAATATAAATAACAGGTAAACATATATATATCAAGTTGTTGATGAGGATTAATGCAACTAAAATGGAACTAAATAAGGTCAGATTAGACTTAATGAAAACTATTTTAGTTGTAGTGGGGCAACATGGACTCACTCCATTACAGTATATGAAGTTCAGTAGAAGCAACATGGACTCACTCCATTACAGTATATGAGGTTCAATAGAAGTAACGTGGACTCAGTCCATTACAGTATATGAGGTTCAGTAGAAGCAACATGGACTCAGTCCATTACAGTATATGAGGTTCAGTGGAAGTAACATTGGGATGAATTAAACTTTTGATATTGTCATAATTATTAGTAATGACATCTATCATTTACGTAAACTCAGTGAAATTCAATTCAGAGACAAATATGACATTAAAAAGTAATGTAATGGGAGTGTGGTGCTCCTGGGAAGTGGGAGGTGCTAGTGAGACACAGACACACTGAGGTCTCTCATCCAATCCATGTCCTTTCCCAGAGTGGTCCATAATTAACTTTTGCTTGGTTGGCACTTCCAACCAGATATAAGGAGGCTGAGGCCCCAGCATCCATAAGTCAGATACCTTCTTCCTCTGTGGTAAGACCTCTCCACCTCCTTAGATTTGTATATTTGTCTCATCTTTGTACTCAACAACTGAGGAAGTAGCTAACTGCACTGTTTGAATTGACTTCTGCATGTCTCTTGTATGATTTGACTATATGCAATCAAGTGGCGTTGGTTGAATATGTAAAAAAAAATATACAAATTACTTAATATTTTTTACTTTAAATCAGTAACTTTCATTTACGGCACTTGTTTGTAAATTGAGTTGGTGTTCTAGAATGTATCTGGGTTTTATGGGAATTTATTTGAATTCTTGACAGAATGTGTAGTTAAAGTGAGTTGTCACTAGGAAAATTAAAGTTACCAGTTGCACCTGTAGTTGAATTTGACATGTAATGATTGAGTTAAATGTTTTCTAGCCCTTCAGGGGTTCAATGATAAAGCTTTAGACTTGTATGTTTTCACAACACTCTCATGTTTCACAGGGTCCTCCAAGAAGTACACATTCATCTGTAGGAGGGGAAAAAGAAGGTGAGACATGGTTTGAGTCTCCACATAAAAAGTGATGAGATTATTCTGTTAGAGATACCACTCACCTAACTCTGTTGAGGAAGCACCACAGAGTCAATCATGTTTCTTGTTTCATCTCTTTCCTAGTTATCCGTCACCATGAGTACGGACGCTGAGATGCAAATCTACGGCAAGGCTGCCATATACCTTCGTAAGTCTGAGAAGGAGAGGATGGAGGCACAAGCCGCACCCTTTGATTCAAAGAACGCCTGCTATGTGGCAGACAAGGTGGAGCTGTACCTTAAGGGTCTGGTCACTGCCAGGGCCGACGGGAAGTGTACTGTAACAGTCACGAACCCTGACGGCACTAAGGAGGTAAGCCTGATCTGAAAAGTATTCAAGTTTGTGCAATTACTCTATTTTTTGAAAAATCATTGAAATGATCCAAACAATGTCTATAGGCAATTAGAAATCAATAACAAAAAATATATAAAGAAGCATTTCATTGTTTTTTGTAGACATTATATAACCTTCAAAAACATCATTGTTATTGCTGCTATTTAAAAATGAAATAGAATGTTGACTCAACAAGAATCACCAGTTATGTGTCAGTGGGTGATAACTAAGTAGTTGGATTAAATGTGGATGTATATTTTTTTAATGATTAAACTTGTATTTAATGAGCAAAAAGCATTTTGTCATGTCCAGTTTGATCTGTGTGTAATCTAGATTTCTGACTGTTTCAGGAAGGAAAAGAGTTCAAAGATGCAGACATCTATGAGATGAATCCCCCTAAGTACGACAAGATTGAGGACATGGCCATGATGACCTACCTGAATGAAGCTTCTGTGTTGTATAACCTCAAAGAGCGTTATGCAGCATGGATGATCTATGTAAGAAACCTGCACATACAAACACACACATACATGAAGATAATAAATACACACATACAGTCCTACACATAAATGAATGGAACCAAAACATACTGTATCAATACAGTAGACCCACATCAGTTTACCAAAGTACACCCACATTCTCACATAAATCCAGGTAAATGTCAATCTGACTTTGTTAATCTCCTAAATTAATTATGCTTTCATCCAGACCTACTCTGGGCTCTTCTGTGCCACGGTGAACCCCTACAAGTGGCTCCCTGTGTACGACGCAGAGGTTGTCAACGCCTACAGAGGGAAGAAGAGAGTGGAGGCTCCACCCCATATCTTCTCTGTCTCTGACAATGCCTTTCAGTTCATGATGATTGGTACGAGCTCTCATGGATGGATGGATGGATGAAGGCTACATGGTTGGATGGAGGGACAGATGATTGGATGGATGAAGGGAGGGAGGGATGGACAGATGATTGGATGGATGGAGGGACAGATGATTGGAGGGAGGGAGGGAGGGAGGGAGGGAGGGAGGGAGGGAGGGAGGGAGGGAGGGAGGGAGGGAGGGAGGGAGGGAGGGAGGGAGGGAGGGAGGGAGGGAGGGATGATTGGATGGATGGATGTCCATAAATGGGTATGGATCTCAGTGCTTATAGAAGTGCTTATAGATGGATGGATGGATCAATAGAAGTTCAAATATGCTTCAGAGAGGTATCTACTGTTTTCTAGTCTAGGTTAGAACAGTTTGCTGGGAAAATCTGATCTCACTACCCTTGAATGGAAAATGCTCCAAAGTGAAATTCATGATGATGCTATGAATTAAATAATGTCCCCATGTGTTTTGAGTATGATAAGCAATGTGTTTTTTGGTTCCAGATAAGGAGAACCAGTCCGTCCTGATTACGTAAGTTGTTTACTAAAATGTCACTTGAGAAAGTGTTTCTATTGTAATAAGTTGTGTCACTTGGTGTGATGAAATACATGACATTATGAATGGATTAGAGCATCAGGTTATGTGTAATAACGAGTCGATGAGAAGGATTATTTGTTAAAGACTTATGTCAGAACACAGGTTAACAGTGCATTTTTCTATGCTATTTCTTAGAGAAAGCCAATCTGACACTCAAACATGTAACTAAAACCCCCTCTTTCTCTGTCATATAAACCAGTGGAGAATCCGGTGCAGGAAAGACTGTCAACACCAAGCGTGTCATCCAGTACTTTGCCACCATTGCAGTGTCTGGGGCCAAGAAGGAAGCAGAACCTGGCAAAATGCAGGTAGGTTGTTCTTATGTTTGCCTTTTTAACACATTTCAGTTTGGTTGGTTGTGTAAACTGTTTTTCCAGTGGTGAATCCTCTTTTAAGCAATTGAGAAAAACTAACTTGACCTTGTCACCAGTTTCTGAGCAACTTGTGTTTGTCTCAATCAGGGGTCTCTTGAGGATCAGATCATTGCAGCTAACCCTCTGCTGGAGTCTTACGGTAATGCCAAGACAGTGAGGAACGACAACTCGTCTCGCTTTGTAAGTATGAAGGGCATAAACTTTTTTGGGAATACTTTTATTCTGTAATTCCCTATTGTTATACACATTTAAGATATATATAAGATATATATATATATATATATGTCATTGCTGAAAATTTGAAATTCAAACTTGTCGTGTTTTCAAGGTTCTAAAGTTTGCAATTTCCTCTTTAAAATGTCAGACTTGATTTGCTTCATCAACCCCTACAAAAAAATAAACAAATAATCAAATCCATTATTTATAATCCACATAATGATTCACATTTCCTGTTGCTGCAGGATTATTTTCCCCTGCTGTAGCAAACTGGATCCTACATCAATAACCTACATCTGTATCAATAGATCCAACATCTGTCCAACAAACTGTAACATTTAAAGAGGTCTATCAAAGTCAAATGTTGATTTATTTGTTTCTAACCCCCTTGCTCTACTACAGGGTAAATTCATCAGGATTCACTTCCAAGCTGGTAAACTGGCTAAAGCTGACATTGAGACCTGTGAGTTGGTTTTGATTGTTTCTCAATGCTTTCCTAAATTCACAGAGATACATTTAAATGTAAAGATATCCAACAAATTATCTAATTTTCTCTCTCTCTCTCTCTACTCTTTCTTTGTGTCATTCTATCTCCCTCTCTCTATCTCTTTCTCCCTCAGACCTGCTGGAGAAGTCCAGAGTCTCCTTCCAGCTGCCCGATGAGAGAGGCTACCACATCTTCTTCCAGATGATGACAGGCCACAAACCTGAGCTAGTTGGTACGACAAAGTAGAGGTCCAGAGGAAATTATTCCCACCCCCATTTATGGAATATATAAAAATATTCATAATCCACACTAATAATAATATTACAATGATTACATCCAAGGTAACAAGGCATCTAGACATGGGTCAGGTCTTTGGGAAATATCTATCAAGTAAATCACTGTGATGCACTAGTCCACAAGTCTCAGTCTCCTCTTTATGCTATTCATTATATACTACATGTATCATTGAGTCCATCTATTGAGTAAAGGAGGGAGAGATACTGTAAAGGTAGGAGAGCAGAATTCTAAGAGATTTAACTGACAAGCTGTTCTCCGTTGTCCACAGAAATGGCGCTCATCACCACCAACCCCTACGACTTCCCCATGTGTAGCCAGGGACAGATCACTGTGGCCAGCATTAATGACAATGACGAGCTGGATGCCACAGATGTGAGACAAACAAAGGGTTAACCAAACTCTTGATATGGAATGGATAGTACCACCATACACACTGAATGTACTGTGAAATTCCAACTTGGTGGCAGCTGGGAATTTTATGTGTTTTTGTTTGATTCTAAATGCCTTGTGTTAGTTAGGCATGTGCCTCAAGGAACTCTTCATGCCTTCCACTATAGAGCACCACTAAGTGCCCTGTGGAACTGTGGAACTGTGCTGCCATCTACTAATGTGTTTGCCAAGCGCAATCATGTGGAACAGAGAAGCCAGTCAAATCTATCTATCCCATTTCTTTTGCAGTGAGCAGCACAGAACTGTAGTGTATCTGAGCAAACTACCATTCAGTTAATCTCTGTTGTACTTCCTCTTTAATGCCAGGATGCCATTACCATCCTGGGATTCACTAATGAAGAGAAGATTGGCATCTATAAGCTGACAGGAGCTGTATTGCACCATGGAAACTTGAAATTCAAGCAGAAGCAGCGTGAGGAGCAGGCCGAGCCAGACGGCACAGAGGGTGAGTCCCACTCATAGATATACAATATGTAGAGCATTAGTCCCATTCCCAGTCCCCAACATAGAAATAGAACACCTAAGACAGACAGTGCCACATGAAAGTCAGGCAGGAGATCATTTTTAGAGAACAAATTCCAACCTCCACAAATGTGGGTGAATCAAAATCTAGCCCACAAAGAAGTTTCCCAAACTATTTTTGTCAGTGTGAAATCAGAAACAAGTGATCTTGTGTCCCTGAGTCTGTCGTTGTTGGTTCTCTCTCCAGTGGCTGATAAAATCGCCTACCTGCTGGGCCTGAACTCAGCTGAGATGTTGAAAGCTCTGTGCTACCCCAGAGTGAAGGTCGGCAATGAGTATGTGACCAAGGGACAGACTGTGCCTCAGGTATGGAGGCCAAACAAAGCATCCTCCATTCTCTGTGAACCAGAATTATTTTGGGGACGAGTGCATTGCTTTTGTTTTTCCCAAGCTTGTTTCACCTCATCACTGGACATGGTCAATATCTCATGTATTAATTTGAGGTATTATCATTGCAGGTTAATAACTCAGTCAGTGCTCTGGCCAAGTCCATCTATGAGAGGATGTTCTTGTGGATGGTCATCCGTATCAATGAGATGTTGGACACCAAGAATCCAAGACAGTTCTATATCGGTGTGCTTGACATTGCCGGGTTTGAGATCTTTGATGTGAGTATGAGACCAGAACAAGACAATTAGTTGTGATTGAGATGGATTACAGTCTTGTATGATGAAATTATCCCTTTTAAAATTCCATCAACAGTATAACAGCATGGAGCAGCTGTGCATCAACTTCACCAATGAGAAGCTGCAACAGTTTTTCAACCACACCATGTTCGTCCTGGAGCAAGAGGAGTACAAGAAGGAGGGAATCGTCTGGGCCTTCATTGACTTCGGCATGGACTTGGCTGCCTGCATTGAGCTTATTGAGAAGGTAAGATGTCTGTGAGGATTATAATGGACCGTTATAATGGACCATATATTATCCCTGTGGTACAACGTACAGTAGCGGCGTGTTGTTTAAATTACTGGGAAAGCCAAAACAGTCTAAACAAATCCATATTACAACCTGTGTGTTGTGATAATTGCGTTGTTTGCCCTAAAACCTGTTAGTTTATATGCCTTGCCACTGTGATATAATATACAGGCCTAAGACCGAGACAAAAAGTAGACACAGTGGCAGAATAAATTCAACCACATCTTTGTTTCATCACAAAACCGGAGAGCAACATCTGTCCCATGGAGTCCACAAAGCATAATGAATGTAACAAACAGTTACATGACCTACAACATTCTACAACAGTCAAGTACATTTTTCTGCCATTTTCGAACCACTAAACATCTATTGACTTAGAACCACGGAGAGTTACTGCAAGTCGCAAAGAAAACAGGAGCTGCCTCCCTCCAGTATTCCAGCACCAGTTCAACTTCAACCTTTCAACATCATCAAATAACCCATGCTTAGTCTGATACAGTGACAACTTAAAGATTCCAAAAAACGAGTTTATTCCCAATCACCGTCAGCTAAATATCATGTGGCTGTCCATGGTACTAATTTATGTGAGTAGAAAAAAACATGTTGACTAACTTTCATGTTGCTGAAACAGTCTCTGTCATACAGTACAACCTTTACATTTTTGTTGTCGTCCTTGGCAACCTGGCTAAAACCATTGCTTGCTATTCTAACTTCCTTTCCTGGGCAACGATTAGCCAGCTAGTTAACATTAGCCTTCTACATCTAGCTACATGTTGAACTCCCATACTCTCAGACCAAAAGAACAATGTATGAATTTATGGTTGGATCAGAATTGCTGCTACGAGGACAAGTCCCTGTCTCTATCCATGACTACTTTAGGAAAGGGCCCATTTTAGCTAGCAAGCTATCCACCGGAGGACAACAACAATGAGATGCAACAATTTATGATGTTTGGATTGATGTGAAGCCAAATTCAAACTGGCTTCATTTCACAATTTTTTTGGTGCACCAGGACCATTCACAGATTAGCTCACTCAGTTTAGCTCAACTCTGATTCACTGTTATTGTATAAAAGAAATATCAACTGAGGCCAAATGTTCGTCGTCTTCTTCCCATGTATTCAATGTTACAATATCATATTAGTTTTGACAGCATCAGATAGAAGAGCTACACATACAGAGAAAGAGGGGCGCAGTTTGGCTCGCTAACATGCTTTACCTGGAGAGATACATTCAGCCTCTTGCTAAGTGAGACGAAAGATATAAAATAATGTGTCATTTTTGGGGGGAAGCCTGGCTTCCCTTGGCACCCATGAATACATGCCCTGACAAGTTATCTGACTGTTGAGAACTCAATATGTTTCCTATTATGTGTCCCTAAATTATTATAATCCTATAATAGCATGTTTACTAATTGAATAAATGTGATCCTAAATGGAAATATCACTAATTTGATATACATCTCTTTTCGTAAAGCCATTGGGCATCTTCTCCATCCTTGAAGAGGAGTGCATGTTCCCCAAGTCTTCAGACACTACCTTCAAGGACAAGCTGTACGCCCAGCATCTTGGCAAAACAAAGGCGTTTGAGAAGCCCAAGCCTGCCAAAGGCAAGGCAGAGGCCCACTTCTCCCTGGTGCACTACGCCGGAACTGTGGACTACAACATCACTGGGTGGCTGGAGAAGAACAAGGATCCCCTGAACGACTCAGTTTGTCAGCTGTACCAGAAGTCTGGAGTCAAAATTCTGGCTGCTCTGTATCCTGCTCCACCACCTGAGGGTAAGACTAGAATCACGTCAAATGATTTAATTAAGCACTTATATAACTTAGACCGAATGTTCTTTAAAATCTTTGAATGTATAGCAATTTCTCAGGGTGTTTTCACCAGGTTAATTTATTCATACACTTGGTTAATTCAAATCATACAATAGGTGTTATTCTACACAATCTGATTGACAGCATTTGCCTCTAGATAAGTGTGAAGTTAACCAGAGATTCTCTGGTTTATAATTAGTGTGTTTGCTGAAGACAAGACCACTCTAGATTTCTTACATACTCTTTTTATTATTCTATTTATTCCACCCGCTCTAGGAAATGTACTTTTCTAGTCATCTTTAACTTTTCCCCATTTTAACAGATAAAGCCAAGAAAGGAGGCAAGAAGAAGGGTGGTTCCATGCAGACTGTGTCCTCCCAGTTCAGGGTGAGCTTTTGAAATGTGTAGATTCAGTCCTTCAAAAGGTGCAATTATTCTAAATTACAGTCGGCCTGAGAAAATGGTTTGTAACCCCCTTACAGGAGAACTTACATAAGCTGATGACCAACTTGAGGAGCACTCATCCTCACTTTGTGCGCTGCCTGATCCCCAACGAGTCAAAGACTCCAGGTACAAGAAATATTGAGTTAAATATGTCATCTTATCAGTACAGTATCAGTAACCTCAACCATTCCAATCTTTAACCTGTTTATTAGTATTAAAAGAGACTTGTTTTGTTTTACCAGGTCTGATGGAGAACTTCCTGGTTATCCACCAGCTCAGGTGTAATGGTGTACTGGAGGGTATCAGGATCTGCAGGAAGGGATTCCCCAGCAGAATCATCTATGCTGATTTCAAGCAGAGGTACATACGCACAAGCACACACACACGCACACACCACATAAAATATCTGCTCCAAGGGTTTTCCCAGCATCAGAATAGTCTTACCTTTTACGAAATATAACCAACATATTACAACTTGACATGTTAAAAATGTCTCCTCATTCAGGTACAAAGTACTGAATGCCAGTGTCATCCCTGAGGGCCAGTTCATGGACAACAAGAAGGCTTCTGAGAAGCTGCTTGGGTCCATTGATGTGAATCACGAGGATTACAAGTTTGGACACACCAAGGTCAGTCAAATACCCCCCCCCAGCAAAATCTGACAACAAAACACAGCTTGAATAATAATTTAAACCTGTACCATATAAAATCTCCCCAGTTGATCTATCCATCCTTTTGTTCTTTCTTCTTCATTTAACTAATGGAAAAGGTGGAAAAACATTGTAGTGTTTATTCATCACAAGTATAGAAGAGAAACTAAACTCATTATAATTTGCATTGTGATAGAGTGGTATAGTTGCAGGTATATGTATCTGTACATTATTAATCTACAACTGTACAATAACTAACAACTTAGAAACAACCTGTCACATGGTTTGTTTGCAACTATTGCAAAGTTAATGTTGTTTAAATCAATCTAGTGGTGTTGTTCCCCTCTTTTGATTCAAGCCTTTCTATCTGTGGTTCCATTGACCGTGTTAACCTGTGTCTCAGGTGTTCTTCAAAGCCGGTCTGCTGGGTGTCCTGGAGGAGATGAGAGATGAGAAGCTGGCCTCTCTGGTCGGCATGGTCCAGGCTCTCAGCCGTGGATTCCTCATGAGGAGAGAGTTTAGCAAGATGATGGAGAGGAGGTGAGGAATAGTAGACATCTTGGCAAAGCTTTCTGTCAACCACCTGTATCTAATGCATGATTACATACTATATATGCTGTGAGTTGTTCAGAATGAGAAAGTACATCTTATAATGGTCAACTAAAGCTTTTGGGTTAATTCATTTATAAGTCCAGAAATGGATGTAGCAACTAAGGATTCTAGCTTTATAGCTGCAGTTTCGGATTTGGCTTTTCAATTGGCATTTAAATTTGTGGTATTTATCCATTAATTCTGGAAGAATATAAAATGTCTCATGAGCTTAGCATGACTGTCAGTCATTGCATCTAGGGCACTCACTATGAATTTAATAGGGGTTACATTTCCCTAGCTCCATTCCTCAGCTGTTAACAAACAGTGGTGTGGGGCCCCATTTTGTTGTTCATCTAATCCCAGAATGTAGCTTTAAGCATGTCACTCACCATGTCACTCTCCTTTCTGTCGACCAGAGAATCAATTTACGCCATCCAGTACAACATCCGCTCATTCATGAATGTCAAAACCTGGCCATGGATGAAGTTGTACTTCAAGATCAAGCCCCTGCTGCAGAGCGCTGAGACTGAGAAGGAGCTGGCCAACATGAAGGAGAACTATGACAAGATGACGGCAGACCTGGCCAAGGCTCTGGCCACAAAGAAGCAAATGGAGGAGAAGTTGGTGTCCCTGACGCAGGAGAAGAACGACCTGGCGCTCCAA
This sequence comes from Oncorhynchus mykiss, assembly GCF_057628025.1. NCBI lineage: Eukaryota > Metazoa > Chordata > Actinopteri > Salmoniformes > Salmonidae > Oncorhynchus > Oncorhynchus mykiss. The sequence goes on from NC_143034.1 coordinate 10,469,847, forward strand.
GTAGCATCTGTGAGTCAGCAACAAGCTTCATAAGGGCACATCCACACACACAAATACACAGACAGACATACATACAAACCCACAAACACATATGAACACACTGTGAAGGTTTAACATGTTTTTATTGCCATTATTATATATTTCATGAATTTCTATTGATTTAATCTGACCTTCAATACACAAAGTGAGGCCTCTGATTTTTTTTCTGCTGTTCTGAAACCAGGAAGGAGAGAGTCTGAACGATGCTGAGGAAAGGTGCGAGGGGCTCATCAAGAGCAAGATCCAGCAGGAGGCCAAACTCAAAGAGACGACCGAGAGGCTGGAGGATGAGGAGGAGATCAATGCTGAGTTGACTGCTAAGAAGAGGAAGCTGGAGGATGAGTGCTCTGAGCTGAAGAAGGACATTGATGACCTGGAGCTCACCCTGGCCAAAGTGGAGAAGGAGAAGCACGCCACTGAAAACAAGGTATTGTGTCTTACCATAGACAGTCTAACCAACAATAATCAACTCAAAACATAGCTTTACAGAATTGGAATTCAAGTTGTATTGTGGGTGCAGGAAAAATTAAGACACAACGGAGGAATTTCAGTTGCGTGGTACTCCCAACATTCATTGCATGTTCTACTCCACCTCATTTATGACTTCCATTCAGTACACTGGCATGGTGAACACTGACATCTAGTGTTGAATATATAGTACAGTAATTGTTAATGCTGTGCAAATCTAAATTAAATGAATGCAATATTTAACAAACTAAATCTCCCCTTTATGGTGAAGTGACCAAAGACTAATTTTGATGTGGCCGTTTTCAGGTTAAAAACCTGACAGAGGAGATGGCGTCTATGGATGAGAGTGTTGCCAAGCTGACCAAGGAGAAGAAAGCCCTCCAAGAGGCCCACCAGCAGACACTGGATGACCTGCAGGCAGAGGAGGACAAAGTCAACACTCTGACCAAGGCCAAGACCAAGCTGGAACAGCAAGTGGACGACGTGAGTGGAGTTTGACATTTTGGCCATGATAGTATGTAAGATGATATTATCTTCAGTTGTTTAGATTTTAACAATATATGTGTTTTTATCTTCTAGCTTGAGGGTTCTCTGGAGCAAGAGAAGAAGCTCCGTATGGACCTTGAGAGATCCAAGAGAAAGCTGGAGGGAGATCTGAAACTGGCCCAGGAGTCCATAATGGACCTGGAGAATGACAAGCAACAAGCTGATGAGAAAATCAAGAAGTAAACACAAACAAATGAATACAGTATTACCTGCTATAATGGTTGTTCTTGACTAACTATTGTAATTATTAATTATTATTTGCATGTGATTCTTAAAAGCAAAGTGAATGGTATTATCCTCTGCCTTTACACTATCAAACCAAAACCAACTCTACAATCAACGTGTTTGTGTTTCTTAGGAAGGAGTTTGAGACCACCCAGCTCCTCAGCAAGGTTGAGGATGAGCAGTCTCTGGGAGCTCAGCTGCAGAAGAAGATCAAGGAACTCCAGGTACAGTACAGGATATAAGCTTCAGTACAGAAAAGCACAGACTTGAATCAATTCTTGAAAAAGATTATTCTGGTAGCAAACATTTTTCCAGTTGGCTTCTGACAGCTGAGTAGGTTGGAAGATGGTGTTTCTTAACATTGTGGTTTTGGTTCCTTAATGGGACACTGTCTACTGAATATATTAGTGTAACTGGCTTCGTATTAAACACATTTATGCAAAATATACATACTATTATTATTTTGTGAGGTTCAATTGTTTCAACTGTATTGTAGTGTTCATCCCCCTGCTCCTGCCCCTGTTCTAGGCCCGTATTGAGGAGCTGGAGGAGGAAATTGAGGCTGAGCGTGCTGCCAGGGCTAAGGTTGAGAAGCAGAGGGCCGATCTCTCCAGGGAACTTGAGGAGATCAGCGAGAGGCTGGAGGAGGCCGGAGGCGCCACTGCTGCTCAGATTGAGATGAACAAGAAGCGTGAGGCTGAGTTCCAGAAGCTGCGTCGTGATCTTGAAGAGTCCACCCTGCAGCATGAGGCCACAGCCGCCGCTCTGCGCAAGAAGCAGGCCGACAGTGTGGCTGAGCTCGGGGAGCAGATCGACAACCTGCAGCGTGTCAAGCAGAAGCTGGAGAAGGAGAAAAGCGAGTACAAGATGGAGATTGATGACCTCTCCAGCAACATGGAGGCCGTCGCCAAGGCTAAGGTGAGTAGTGATGTTTTGATCAAGCAGTATTGAGGGGGGTCAACTACATTACCATTCAAGTGAACTGAAGTTGACAGGAGTCCCACATATAAAGTAATGATGGTACATGTTTCACTAACAGGGCAATCTGGAGAAGATGTGCCGTACTCTTGAGGACCAGCTGAGCGAGCTCAAGACTAAGAATGATGAGAATGTTCGCCAGGTCAACGACATCAGTGGACAGAGGGCCAGACTCCTGACAGAAAATGGTACCATCAACAATGAACAATAAGCCAATGCTTTCCTTCAGTAAAACACAATAACATGTTGGGGGCTGTATCCACATAATTTATACTGTACTATTCACCACCTAACATTCCCTATGGTACCTCAAAATACATTTTCAATCTTAGAGAACAGAGACCCTATTAACAAGATGTCCCTCTGTCCCTGCAGGTGAGTTTGGTCGCCAGCTGGAGGAGAAGGAAGCACTGGTGTCTCAGCTGACCAGAGGCAAACAGGCCTTCACCCAGCAGGTGGAGGAGCTAAAGAGGGCAGTTGAGGAGGAGGTCAAGGTAAGGGACACAAAATGGACTCTGCGTCCACAGAGTTTAGAGCTATATCTTCATATAGACTGTGACTACGCAACCCTCTGAGACTCCTACTATCTCACCACATTCAGAGAATCCTACTGTCTCACCATCCGCAGAGACTCCTACTGTCTCTCCAACCTCACAGACTCCTCTCTCCACCCTCAGAGACTCCTATTGTCTCTCCACCCTCAGAGACTTCGACCATAATGTGTTTGACTATCTCACTCATCTCTCCTTGTCTTTCATTCTCACAGGCTAAAAACGCACTGGCCCACGGTGTTCAGTCTGCCCGCCATGACTGTGACCTCCTGAGGGAGCAGTTTGAGGAGGAGCAGGAGGCCAAGGCAGAGCTGCAACGCGGCATGTCCAAGGCCAACAGTGAGGTGGCTCAGTGGAGGACTAAGTATGAAACTGATGCCATCCAGCGCACAGAGGAGCTGGAGGAGGCCAAGTGAGTCGCACACAACATAATAAACTCAGATATTGTGTGGATGGTGAGGGTGGTAGGGGGCTCTGACAAAATGTTACATCAATATGTATTGTAACATTTCTTTCACACCATCAAACCACCCTCTGTTGTCCAACAGGAAGAAGCTGGCCCAGCGTCTGCAGGATGCTGAGGAGACCATTGAGGCGACCAACTCCAAGTGCGCCTCCCTGGAGAAGACCAAGCAGAGGCTGCAGGGAGAGGTGGAGGACCTCATGATTGATGTTGAGAGAGCCAACGCATTGGCCGCCAACCTCGACAAGAAGCAGAGGAACTTTGACAAGGTGAAAATGAATAAAGCTATATTTTTTTATCAAGTTTATAATTGTTGCATATTTCTAATTTAAAAACTCTTCATCAATGACTTCCAATGAAAATCCCATGTATTTCGCTAGGTTCTGGCAGAGTGGAAGCAGAAGTATGAGGAGGGCCAGGCTGAGCTGGAAGGAGCTCAGAAGGAGGCTCGCTCTATGAGCACTGAACTCTTCAAGATGAAGAACTCCTACGAGGAGGCTCTGGATCATCTGGAGACTCTGAAGAGAGAGAACAAGAACCTGCAACGTGAGCATTTGACAGTGATTCTATTTGGCTTATGTTTAATTAGCAATATGATTTGCTGTTAATTAATTCACTGTTATTATGATTCAATATCAACTTCAGTACATTGACATATCCACTTAAAATCCCCCAAGTCTAAACTTCTTGTGTGTGTGTGTGTGTGTGTGCAGAGGAGATCTCTGACCTGACTGAGCAGATTGGAGAGACTGGCAAGAGCATCCATGAGCTGGAGAAGGCCAAGAAGACCGTGGAGACAGAAAAGTCTGAGATCCAGACCGCTCTGGAGGAGGCTGAGGTACAAACTACAGCTGTTTGATGGGAAAAGCAGTGTTAAACTAGCCAACACCAGCTACAGTCCAATGATCCTTGTATTGGAGTTTATTGTAGTCATATATATTTAATTCCTACATTCAAATGTATTGAACACAATTGGCCTGACTGCCTCTGTTTGTCCAGGGAACACTGGAGCACGAGGAATCCAAGATTCTGCGTGTGCAGCTGGAGTTGAACCAGATCAAGGGTGAGGTGGACAGGAAGATCGCTGAGAAGGACGAGGAGATGGAGCAGATCAAGAGGAACAGCCAGAGGGTGGTTGACTCCATGCAGAGCACCCTGGACTCTGAGGTCAGGAGCAGGAATGATGCCCTGAGGGTGAAGAAGAAGATGGAGGGAGACCTGAACGAGATGGAGATCCAGCTGAGCCACTCCAACAGGCAGGCCGCTGAGGCCCAGAAACAGCTGAGGAATGTCCAGGGACAGCTCAAGGTAAAGGGACTGGGACATCAGGCTCAAAAACCTGAACATGGCTAGAGATTTGTTTGTGAAACACCCCTACTTCCACAAGTCCTAATGAACGTATGTCATTGTGAACCCCAGGATGCCCAATTGCACCTTGATGATGCTGTCCGTGTCGCAGAGGACATGAAGGAGCAGGCAGCCATGGTGGAGCGCAGAAACGGTCTGATGGTGGCTGAAATCGAGGAGCTGAGAGTTGCTCTGGAGCAGACAGAGAGAGGCCGCAAAGTGGCTGAGACTGAGCTGGTAGACGCCAGCGAGCGTGTTGGACTGCTGCACTCCCAGGTATTGGTCAAATGCCATTTCTAATGAAACTCAACCAAGCAAACAATTTAAACACACCTGGAAATTGACCGTGCTTGCCTTAGATTTTCATAATTTCAGTCTTGTGACTTGTAAGTTCTCCTTGGGGTCAAACAAATCGTCTTCCTCCTTCAGAACACCAGCCTTCTGAACACCAAGAAGAAGCTGGAGACTGACCTGGTGCAGGTGCAGGGAGAGGTGGACGACATCGTCCAGGAGGCCAGGAATGCAGAGGAGAAGGCCAAGAAGGCAATCACTGATGTGAGTCCTTGAATTACATCAACTTAATTGGTCCCTAAGGTCCAATGGTAGCTGGGCTGGTAAAGAACAACAAAGATCTGAGAGGGACATTAACATTGGTGCATAAATTAAACAAACTACTATTCCAGGCGGCCATGATGGCTGAGGAGCTGAAGAAGGAGCAGGACACCAGCTCTCACCTGGAGAGGATGAAGAAGAACCTGGAGGTCACAGTCAAGGACCTGCAGCACCGCCTGGATGAGGCTGAGAATCTGGCCATGAAGGGAGGCAAGAAGCAGCTCCAGAAACTGGAGTCCAGGGTGAGATACCTGCAGGGTGGATTAGGGTGGATTGAAAGACTGATTGCTGGAAATGTATTTGATCATGTTAAAATACACAGGAGCATTTTGTAATTACTTTTTATCTCAAATAACCCATCTAGATCAGGGGTTCCCAAACTGTTTTGTGGCAAGGACCACTTTTGTGGTAGCGAATTCATCAGAGATCCCCCTCATAATATCAGAACACAACTCCTACTTTAAAGTGCGATAAAAATTGCATCCACTCAGATTTACTATGACTTCTGCAGTGCATCACTGGACTAATCAAGTCTCAGGCCCTCAAGTACCCCCTCTTTGCATCAGAGAGAAAATGTTGCAGTTTTAAAGCTTACATTACAGTGAATTTATGATCACAACAAAACCAATTATAATAATTTTACATTTATTTAGTGGAGTTGATCCAAAACCTTTAAATAGACGCAAACGTATTCATCTAGTTGCTTCCTTCAGGCTTAAACTGTTGTCTCAGCAGACTTCTTCTAATCTGCCATTTCATTCATAATAATAATAATAATAATAATTCCCAATAAATATCAACACACAATATAATATACATTCATCGAATTGATGTCATAGTAATAATTTATCTCTCTATTGTTACGTCTCATTCACTGGCCGTTGCTAGGGAAGCTAGCGTTGCTATGCGGGGCTACCAGCTAGCAGGCTAATGGCTGAATTAGCTTTTAGGCTAGCGGAGTTTAATAAGTTCATAAAACCTGAAAATACAACATAACATCTGTACAAAAATATGTACACACTCCAGAAACAGTACCGTTTGAATATGGTGATTTTTACACTCGCTTACCTTCAAAATTAAGACGTAAAAATGTATTTATGTCGGTGCTTCTGTCTTTCTGTTGGCTCACTTGGCAAACTACTCTCAACTGCCAGAGCGCGAGCTCCATAATAGAAGCAATGTCACAACATTAAAACATACGAGTGGCGGCCTCTAGTTGCCATACTGGTACTGCACCATACACCACTAAACGCATGACAACATTGATAAATAGTAATGTTACAAATACAAGAAGAATTTGAGTTGAGAGCCTCCCAGACCCGTTATTTAAACTAAGAGTTAATAACATTCATTGTGGATAAATAATATTACATTGTACTGTATTGCACCCTCTAAACATTTTGCCAAGATCCCTGGCTGTTTAATCTGTTATTGCTATAAATATTCATAAACAAATTTAAATGTAAATTTCACTTTGGGAACCACTGACCTAGTTAATGAAAAGTTTATGTTATTATTACAGACCACTTCAATTAAAATAATGAAATGACTTGACTGAGTAGAAGACTATACCTCTGTTTTACAAAACGTCTGATTTCACCACCTCAAACAAATGCCTACATGTATTTCTTCCACAAAGGTGCGTGAGCTCGAGACTGAGGTGGAGGCCGAGCAGAGAAGAGGTGTAGACGCAGTAAAGGGAGTCCGCAAGTATGAGCGCAGAGTCAAGGAGCTTACTTACCAGGTAAGAGAAAGTGTCAAGTTTGTGAAGAATGAACTAACACAGACAGGTTTGTGTATAAAACTATTGGGGCATTGATTCTTTGCTCTTCTCTCACAGACTGAGGAGGATAAGAAGAACGTTAGCAGACTTCAGGACCTGGTAGATAAGCTGCAGATGAAAGTGAAGGCCTACAAGAGGCATTCTGAGGAAGCGGTGAGTCACAGACTTAGTCAAATACTCTGAAAAGAAACATTTTTTCCCCCTACAAAACGTAATGTCCATGTGGTTTAGTTGAAGTGTTGCTACAGCACACCTGTCATCAATGACTCAACTGATATTACAAGTAATTGCTTAAGAAATTATAAAAATTTCTGAGTGTTTGCTGCGCTGGGGGCTGGTCTAGTGATCGTGCTGGAGGCAGCGGATTGGTCCCCCGTTCTGCCACTCACTTCCTCTGCTGTATCATCTAGCTCCCTGTATACATTGCTATTCTAAAGCTGTCTTTTTTTGTATTTCGTTTTTTTAAATACCTTTAAAAACAGAATAGTAATTTGCTTCCTGGTTTCAAACTTTAAATGCTGATGTTCTGCTCTCCCTCTCCTTTCCTCACCCAGGAGGAAGCAGCAAACCAGCACATGTCTAAGTTCAGGAAGGTTCAGCATGAGCTGGAGGAGGCTGAGGAGCGTGCTGACATCGCTGAGACTCAGGTCAACAAGCTCAGAGCCAAGACCCGTGACTCTGGAAAGGTACAGAACTGCTGCTAAACCTGTACCTGACTCATGTTTAAATATGACCACATCAACACCACCTATGATTCAGTCTTCTCAGAGGTCAATACAGACATTTTACACTCAACTGTATTGAAGATCCCTAAGAAGAACATTTCAGGAAGGGCTAAACAATCTAATGAGAGTAATTCAGTTAGTACTTCAACATCTAAAATCCAAGCTGAGCACTGAGCACTAAAGACTTGATCCATTATATTCTATCCATATATTTATCATGTTGATTGTTATTACTGATCCATTATATTCTATCCATATATTTATCATGTTGATTGTTATTACTGATCCATTATATTCTATCCATATATTTATCATGTTCATTATTATTACTGATCCATTATATTCTATCCATATATTTATCATGTTGATTGTTATTACTGATCCATTATATTCTATCCATATATTTATCATGTTGATTGTTATTACTGATCCATTATATTCTATCCATATATTTATCATGTTGATTGTTATTACTGATCCATTATATTCTATCCATATATTTATCATGTTCATTATTATTACTGATCCATTATATTCTATCCATATATTTATCATGTTCATTATTATTACTGATCCATTATATTATTTCTTTCTTCTTACAGGGAAAAGAAGTTGCTGAATAAACAAGACCAAAGTATTGAAGATCAAAGTCTTACCATTTTCCTGTGATGCATAAAATATGATTTTTATGGTGAAATGTTGAGCATTGATTAAAAACATGTGGATCTACATACACTTCCTTTGTGACTGTGGATTTATTACTCAGCAAACAGTTTTTAAACCATAAAATATTGTACTTTAATTAATGGAGCGATTTGGGATTCCAACAACAACAAAGCAGACACCCCAACAAAGCGGTAACCTCTTTTGGTAAACATCTGAGGGATGAGGATGGAGAAATGTAACCACTATCAAATTCTTAGACTGAGCTATGTATGTAAGGACTGACCACTGTAGTGGAAATTTCAGTACAGAGAAAGACTTGGACAATTATTCATTATTCGTTATTATTCAAACAATCATCTTTATTCAACATCGATTAATTATTCTAATAATGAAACCGTCGACCGGTCGACCGAAATCGTCGACCGCACACTCCAAGTTGTGTTGCAGAGAGCATAGCTGATAATGAATTAACAGAGATCTTATATAGGCCCTAAATGCTCAGTCAGACATTTCTACCGTTCCCATAAGCCACCTTGGTATATCTCCTGGTTATCTGCACGGGATGTTAATTAACTTCCAACCCGGTTTAGTTTCCCAGATGCCAGGAAGATGAGACAATGAGGCATTGCTATAAACTCTTCCAGGCTCTCTCTATCTCGGGTCACACACACCACATCTTGTCTATAGAATGCCAGCTTTTAGGTGTTTATCACCATTGTCAGCTCAAGCTATCCCTAGCAAAACCCATTCCTTAACCAGACGCCCAGACTAACTGCAGGAAGCTAGAGTGGACACCATAAAAACTCAGTATTAGCAGGCCAGTCTTAATCTTAGTTAAATATATAACTGTTTACTATTAATATCAAACAAATCAGATAAGTATGTCATTTTTCCCCTGACACCATCCATAACGTAAAAGTTATAGTTTTAACTCTTTACACTAAGTGGAAATGTAGGGATATTCTCAGAACAACGTTCTCAGAAAACAACAAACCAGATTTTTGCATTTGAAGTTTGTCACAGATTATGCAAATATGAATCTGTTGTGGACACACTGCATAAACAGAAATGGCGATAGAGCATCTGACCAAATTACTGAAGATTTTAGTTCTGGCTTTTACTGATATTATATCCATATAAATGAGAAAATAAATCACACATGTGATGTTGTTTTATCATTAGACAGTTTGCATTTGCAAAGAAGCTTTTCGGCAGATATACACTGCTGTAATGATTCGTGTTTTTATGGTAATAAAATGTCATTTAATTTCTAAGAGAAAGTACAGTAATACACATTATAAACACAGTGATAAACACGGAAATACACATTATAAACACAGTGATAAACACAGAAATACACATTATAAACACAGTAATAAACACGGAAATACACATTATAAACACAGTGATAAACACGGAAATACACATTATAAACACAGTAATATATTGTTAGATTTCTTCCGGTGCCGCAGAAATGATTTTGTTTTCCACTGCAAAATGTTTTGAATATGTTTTGTTGCCTTAATGAACATGACCCGCCACATGGGCCTTTCTATTTATATCAAAACTCCAAACAACATTTAGTATAACAACTTTCCAATAGAGGGCGCTGAACACCAAGGTTAGAAGAGGCAACGCAAGGGGGTTTTCTTTTGCCTGCCACTGCAAAGGTTAGTGGAAGGTGCCTGAAAGAAATCCTGGCTGGGAATCAGAGGAGACTAAAGCATTGTCAAAACAGTAGTGAGGGCTTTCCCTGACAGTTGGTTGGCTAGCATATTTATAGACAACATGCGTGAGTGTTTTAGGAAACTGGGGATCAACGGCTGTACTCGGCAAGGGCTTCCCCTGGGCTGTCTGGCAGGAAGTATTTATGGATTACTGTGGTGTGTAGAGGGATCACTGCAGTAGATACGTGTGTGTAGAAGGAAACACAATGGAACATCTTTCAAAATGTTTATCTTAACTGTATGATTATTGCCTTTTAACTGTGTCCCATGCCTGCCAGAAATGATTGCCTTTCAGGGCTGAATTACCTTTGTTGCATTACATTGAATTGATTGTTTGTAATTTATGTTACATACGCAGTTATATTTTATAATGCCAGGATGTCATTCAGGCTTTTCATCTAGTATGAATTCCCTGCACACTATTGAGGAAGAGAATCGTCTTTTCAGACTCAGAATATTGGCACATTGAACCATGTCACAGACTGTAGAATAAAAATCTGTGGATGGAGCTGAAACAATGATGTGGCATCTGTTCTGCCATCTTGATGCACGTTCCCCATAGCCTTCATTAGATCATGCCTTCTCAGTATGGACGAGCCTAGTGCGTTGGTATTTGCTACTTGATGCATGTTGTAAATAGAATATACTGGTAGTATGGTAAGTACATAACTAATACATTGAGTGTACAAAACATTAGGAACAACTGCTCTTTCCACAACAGACTGACCAGGTGAAAGCTATAATCCCTTATTGATGTCATTGATGTCATTTATGTCAATCAATCAAATGTATTTATAAAGCCCTTTTTACATCAGACAATGTCACAAAGTGCTGTACAGAAACCCAGCCTGAAACCCCAAAACAGCACGCAATGCAGATGTTCAAAGGTTCATAGATGACCAAAGATATCCACTTCAAACAGTGTAGATGAAGGGGAAGAGACAGGTTGAGGAATCATTTTTAAGCCTTCAGACAATTGAGACATGGAATGTGCCAAGACAATGCAGGAGTGGCTTCGGTACAAGCCTCTGAATGTCCTTGAGTGGCCCAGCCAGAGCCCGGACTTGAACCCGATCGAACATCTCTGGAGAGACCTGAAAATAGCTGCGCAGCGACACTCCCCATCCAAACTGACAGAGCTTGAGAGGATCTGCAGAGAGGAATGGGAGAAACTCCCCAAATACAAGTGTGCCATGAAGACTTGACGCTGTAATCGCAGTCAAAAGTGCTTCAAAAAAGTACTGAGTAAAGGGTCTGAATACTTATGTAAATATGATATTTCAGTTTTTTTGTTTTTGTTAAAATTTGCAAATATTTCTAAAAACATGTTTTTGGTTTTTCATTATGGGGTAGTGTGTGGGGTGAGGAAATGATGAGGTGGGAAAAAAATGTAATCCCTTAAAGAATAAGGCTGTGACGTAACAAATTATGGAAAAAGTCAAGGGGTCTGAATACTATCAGACTGCACTGTACCGAGGCTCAAACCCAGGAAGTCTCTCACAAACACATGACCTCCTGAAGCATCTTAACCAGTCGCGCCACCAAAAAGCTAACTATTCAGCAGCACAAGTGGAGACGCTGAGGACTGAGGTTCACAGATCCCCCATCTGCTACACAATCAATAACCAGTTTAGGAAAAAGCATTTTAATGTTTTGGTAATGCTATACTTTTCCAGATTTACCAGAGGGTTCAAATTGCAATGAGTTAGATGCTAAATAGCTTTGTCAGCATAGCGGAGGCTTCACACATAGCCGAGGCGTCACACTTTTATGAGATGGCTATAAATAGAATCCAGAGTGGTGGGAGAGGTTGGAATGAAGGCCCAACAGTCAGCCAACACAGACTAGATACATGGTGTCAGAAGGCAGGTTTTGTTAGCAGTGAGCAGTTTACCTACTCTGTCAGATTACGTTAGTTGCAGGTTTTGTGAAATGGCCACCCTCCATGCTGACAACAATGAAGACGCATGCAAGTTCTCAGAACGCCTGGATTGATGTTCATTAACATATCAGTTAACCACATCATATGGCATTGCAATATGACGTGGCACTTAACCATTCATTAATGCAATGCAACCAATAAGAGACTCTGGAATCATGATCCTATATGACCTAAAGAGAAAGGTCCTGTCCCAGGGCCATGGAGTGTGAGGGCAAGTTGATCAGACACATTGGTTCCACACTGATGTCACTTCAATGTTATGAATTTGAACAGATGTAGTGTTCAACAAGTAAATAGGAAGAGGGAAGTGGGTTATGAACAGGTTCTGAAGGAGGAAACATTAACTACTGGAAGAAGGAAGGTTAGCTAGAAAGTTAGTCTGTGTGCCACATTATTGTATTAGAGAAGCTATTAGGGTGATTCCTGAAGAAACTAGAGCAACAAAAAAATAATCATTATTTTTGGGGGGGGGGTGAAATATTTTGTTTCACGTACAACACAACACAAAAACAAAACGCCAACTATACAAACCATTCTCTAAGATGGTCAACATGCGATTTCCAAATCCGTATCTTTGAGAAATAATTACTTGAAGTTGGAACATTTACGACATTTAACGACCCTGTTAAAAATCAGGTATGTGGTTCTCGATAATGGCTGAACGGAACATGGCGTGAGTAGGGGAGGGTGTTGTGTACCTCCATCCAAGTTGATTTGCTAATTTTCATCGAAATTGTTTTCATATTGGCTTAGATGTAATGGTAGAAATATTTTAATTTAACATTGCACATTGATCAATGCCTAAGAAGCCGGTGCGTTATTGAGATGATTGCGATGTTAAAGTGTAATGTTATTATGACTGTTTGACATAGTAGGACTTGTTGCTACATGGCCCTGTTCGTGGGATAAATTGCAGAACTATAAAGCAGAAGCTCCTATCATCAGGTCTTCAGTCATCCCAGATATAACAGCTGCCATAGAGGTCTAGCCGATTACCAAATCAGCAGTTAAAGGTCGACTGCCCTTAAAAACCAACTTCTCGTTTGTAAAACGGCCTATGATGCATGATATGAGTCAAACATTTACTCTAGTGTCAAAATTGACTACAAAGTGTGAATATGATCATTTTGGTCATAAAAACGAAGTTTGGTAAGTGACTGAGTAACAACGGGTACATGAAGGTTTGGTTAGGATTACAATTATGGCAACAATTCATACCCCCGTTTGCATATAAACTAGGGTTGTGCAGATCTCATCTCAGTATTAGTAATCGTATTCATTTTATCACACTTGATACTTATAATCGTATTTACTCGTGATCGGAAACCCGGACGTGCGCCTTAAATGCTGGTAAATCACCTCACAGGGCATGTCAGAGTACATCCTTATGTTCCTACACCTCACAGCGCATGTCAGAGCACATCCTTATGTTCCTTCACACACGTTGTTCAAAGGTAAAAGACCCCGACTGATGAAAATGCCTATGGTTTACTTACTTAGTCCTATTCAATGATAAACTAAATAGGCTAATACATCGCCTAATGGATGGCTGCTTACCACTGCCTGCATGCATTCCAGACACAGATTTAGGTTATTTTGAATTATCTTGCCCCATGTATTGTTTCACTTTGGAGGGGAGCAAAACCTTTCCCTCCTGACATTTACGCCACAACATTTATACAACCAAAATAAATATCATGATATTTTTTAATGATCTGTTTCTTGGTAAACATGCCTCGGCGAGAATAAATAATAATAGCAAGCAAGCATGGGCTTGGATCACGACATAACGTAATTTAACAGACGTCGGCAATGGAATAATTATACGGACAGACAAAGTAGACGAACTAAACCAGGGTTTCCCAAACTTGGTCCTGGTAGACATGCCGAGAAAAAAAAAACATAAACGCTCAGCAAAGTCAATCAGGAAATAACTAGATTTAACAACATCTGAATAGCTATGGATTCTGATTCATACACGATGTTTGGAGAGACTTATAACCATGAATGAAACAGAGCCGAGCGTGTGACTGGGGAATGAGAGCAGAGGGAGAGCGGCTTGTTCTAATCCAATCGTTGCAGCAGGCTCAACCGATGCCCCGCCCCATTTATTTTCAAACAGAAGAACTAGCCAATAGTTGTTAAGAACACACAGCCCTTCACACTATTTGAGTTAAAGAGAGATACGTGCTGCACATCCCATCCCCTAGGGGGCAGTGGAGGCGGGGCCAAGCATTGAAGCTCTGGTCTGCATTAGAGGTCTGTGGTGTGCACAACTGGGAGGGATTACTGAGCTAATCTGCTGAACATTATGAACAGGTTCTGAAAGAGGAAACATTAACTACTGGAAGAAGGAAGATTATCTCGAAAGTCAGTCTGTGTGCCACATTATTGTATTAGAGAAGCTATTAGGGTGATTCCTGAAGGAACTAGAGCAACGAAAAAATAATCATTATTTTGTGGATTTTCACCACATTTAATCCACAGAAGGGTCTGTTGAAGGAAGGATTGTTGACATATATTTTACATTTGTTTAACTTTTTTTCCGAGGGGGGTTAAATGTTTTGTTTCACAAATATTTTGTTCCACCAGCAGGACTTTTATTTTGTATCTTTCTTTTGACATCCCCTTTTAGAGTTTTCTGTATTATTATGGACTATTACAAAAGATACTCGTATCATAATGATATTTGGAAAATTCTCCATATCCTTTACTTCCTGCAATCTCTGTTGTGTTTACATGTTAAAGTCTAAAAATAAAGCTGTCCAAAAGAAGCAGGTATTTGACTGGTCTGTTTAATGGTCATATCAGTTAGAAGTCTGTTCCATATATGGTCATATCAGTTAGAAGTCTGTTCCATATATGGTCATATCCCCTGGTGTACGGCTCAAATTGCAGCAGATCTGCCAATAAACCAATGCCAAATGACCTGAGATATATCGCTGTGGAAGCTGGATGTATTTCTGATACACCCATTTCTGAACATGGCCATGTTGGGATTGTAAATGATCTGTTGCTTTGGCACGTTTCTTGTAAATTGACCATGGTCTGTATGGGATCAGATTGGAGTTTCACGAACAGTTCAGCAGGTTTGATACCATCTCTATGAGGCAGGGTCATACAGTAATCCTAAACTACTTCAGGCTGCATGTATTTCTGACATCCATGGTTGGAGAAGGTCACTGACGGAGTAATAATATGGACTACTTGTTTGTCTAAAGATCTGTAAATCCTGCTGAAAAACACAACAACTCCCCATTTGATCCAACTGTTTCTCCTCGTAAATGTATTAGATTAATATTACATTTATCCCTCCATAGACTGTTCACTCTGCATGCTGAAAGGTGAAGACATCATACCTATACTGTGGACCACCCTAGTCATAGACTGTTCACACTGCATGCTGAAAGGTGAAGACCTCATCCCTATACTGTGGACCACCCTAGTCATAGACTGGTCACTCTGCATGCTGAAAGGTGAAGACATCATACCTATACTGTGGACCATCCTAGTCATAGACTGTTCTCTCTGCATGCTGAAAGGTGAAGACATCATACCTATACTGTGGACCATCCTAGTCATAGACTGGTCACTCTGCATGCTGAAAGGTGAAGACATCATACCTATACTGTGGACCATCCTAGTCATAGACTTCTCTCTTCTGCCGCAAGGCAAGCGGTACCGGAGCACCAAGTCTAGGTCCAAGAGGCTTCTTAACAGCTTCTACCCCCAAGCCATAAGACTCCTGAACAGCTAATCAAATGGCTACCCAGACCCCTCTTTTACGCTGCTGCTACTCTCTGTTTATTATCTATGCATAGTCACTTTACCTGTACCTACATGTAAATAATACCTCAATTACCTCGACTAACCGGTGCCCCCGCACATTGACTCTGTACCGGTACCCCCTGTATATAGTCTCCACATTGACTCTGTACCGGTAGCCCCCTGTATATAGCCTCCACATTGACTCTGTACCGGTACCCCCTGTATATAGTCTCCACATTGACTCTGTACTGGTAGCCCCCTGTATATAGCCTCCACATTGACTCTGTACTGGTAGCCCCCTGTATATAGCCTCCACATTGACTCTGTACTGGTAGCCCCTGTATATAGCCTCCACATTGACTCTGTACTGGTAGCCCCCTGTATATAGCCTCCACATTGACTCTGTACTGGTAGCCCCCTGTATATAGCCTCCACATTGACTCTGTACTGGTAGCCCCTGTATATAGCCTCCACATTGACTCTGTACCGGTACCCCCTGTATATAGTCTCCACATTGACTCTGTACTGGTACCACCTGTATATAGCCTCCATATTGACTCTGTACTGGTAGCCCCTGTATATAGCCTCCACATTGACTCTGTACCGGTACCCCCTGTATATAGTCTCCACATTGACTCTGTACTGGTACCACCTGTATATAGCCTCCATATTGACTCTGTACTGGTAGCCCCTGTATATAGCCTCCACATTGACTCTGTACCGGTACCCCCTGTATATAGTCTCCACATTGACTCTGTACCGGTACCTCCTGTATATAGCCTCCACATTGACTCTGTACCGGTACCCTCTGTATATAGCCTCCACATTGACTCTGTACTGGTACCCCCTGTATATAGCCTCCACATTGACTCTGTACTGGTACCCCCTGTATATAGCCTCCACATTGACTCTGTACCGGTACCCCCTGTATATAGCCTCCACATTGACTCTGTACCGGTAGCCCCTGTATATAGCCTCCATATTGACTCTGTACTGGTAGCCCCCTGTATATAGCCTCCACATTGACTCTGTACCGGTAGCCCCTGTATATAGTCTCCACATTGACTCTGTACTGGTAGCCTCTGTATATAGCCTCCACATTGACTCTGTACTGGTAGCCCCCTGTATATAGCCTCCACATTGACTCTGTACTGGTAGCCCCTGTATATAGCCTCCACATTGACTCTGTACTGGTAGCCCCCTGTATATAGCCTCCACATTGACTCTGTACCGGTACCCCCTGTATATAGTCTCCACATTGACTCTGTACTGGTAGCCCCCTGTATATAGCCTCCACATTGACTCTGTACTGGTAGCCCCCTGTATATAGCCTCCACATTGACTCTGTACTGGTAGCCCCCTATATATAGCCTCCACATTGACTCTGTACTGGTAGCCCCTGTATATAGCCTCCACATTGACTCTGTACTGGTAGCCCCCTGTATATAGCCTCCACATTGACTCTGTACTGGTAGCCCCCTGTATATAGCCTCCACATTGACTCTGTACTGGTAGCCCCCTGTATATAGCCTCCACATTGACTCTGTACTGGTAGCCCCCTGTATATAGCCTCCACATTGACTCTGTACTGGTAGCCCCCTGTATATAGCCTCCACATTGACTCTGTACTGGTAGCCCCTGTATATAGTCTCACTATTGCTATTGTTATTTTAATTATTTGTTACTTTGATTTATAAATTTTTTAAAACGTAACTATTTTTTAGTTAGCATGTTTTTTATTCTTAATTTCTTAAAACATTGTTGTTTAAGGGCTTGTAAGTAAGCATTTCACTGTTGTATTCGGTGCATGTGACAAATACAATTTCATTAGATTAGTCGTCTATGAGGTCCTCACATTGCTGACACGGTAATAGATTTACAGCGAGATATGTGACCTGGAAAATAAGATCTGAATTAACCGAGCCAAGATTGGTGGTTTTGTGGATCCGTGCAACAGCATCTGACCTTTCATATCCAGATTTAGATTTTTACTGGCTGTGACATTTTAATGGATGAATCATGTAAAATAAATGCTGACGTGAGCCAAGGCTCTGGGGTGTCTCAGCCAAGGCTCTGGGGTGTCTCAGGCAAGGCTCTGGGGTGTCTCAGGCAAAGCTCTGGGGTGTCTCAGCCAAGGCTCTGGGGTGTCTCAGCCAAGGCTCTGGGGTGTCTCAGGCAAGGCTCTGGGGTGTCTCAGGCAAAGCTCTGGGGTGTCTCAGGCAAGGCTCTGGGGTGTCTCAGCCAAGGCTCTGGGGTGTCTCAGCCAAGGCTCTGGGGCGTCTCAGGCAAGGCTCTGGGGTGTCTCAGCCAAGGCTCTGGGGTGTCTCAGGCAAGGCTCTGGGGTGTCTCAGGCAAGGCTCTGGGTGTGTCTCAGGCAAGGCTCTGGGGTGTCTCAGCCAAGGTTCTGGGGTGTCTCAGGCAAGGCTCTGGGGTGTCTCAGGCAAGGCTCTGGGGTCTCTCAGCCAAGGCTCTGGGGCGTCTCAGGCAAGGCTCTGGGGCGTCTCAGGCAAGGCTCTGGGGCATCTCAGGCAAGGCTCTGGGGCGTCTCAGGCAAGGCTCTGGGGTGTCTCAGGCAAGGCTCTGGGGTGTCTCAGCCAAGGCTCTGGGGTGTCTCAGGCAAGGCTCTGGAGTGTCTCAGGCAAGGCTCTGGGGCGTCTCAGGCAAGGCCCTGGGGTGTCTCAGCCAAGGCTCTGGGGCATCTCAGGCAAGGCTCTGGGGCGTCTCAGGCAAGGCTCTGGGGTGTCTCAGGCAAGGCTCTGGGGTGTCTCAGGCAAAGCTCTGGGGTGTCTCAGGCAAAACTACTTTGTGAGGACAGACTGAGTCATTTTTACGGGACAAAATATATTGAATGAGGAGTTACTATCTGAACCCTGCAAGGCCCTGCTAAAATACTTCAAATATGTACAATAACAGTTTTATAATGACAGTTTACTCAACTGCTTAATGACATCTGTCAGTTAATACCAGTATATCAGGGGGCTTCAACTCCTGTTCTGGACGGCCCATCCACATGGTGTGTCAGTTAATAACAGTATATCAGGGGCCTGTAACTCCTGTTCTGGACGGCCCATCCACATGGTGTGTCAGTTAATAACAGTATATCAGGGGCCTGTAACTCCTGTTCTGGACGGCCCATCCACATGGTGTGTCAGTTAATAACAGTATATCAGGGGCCTGTAACTCCTGTTCTGGACGGCCCATCCACATGGTGTGTCAGTTAATAACAGTATATCAGGGGCCTGTAACTCCTGTTCTGGACAGCCCATCCACATGGTGTGTCAGTTAATAACAGTATATCAGGGGCCTGTAACTCCTGTTCTGGACAGCCCATCCACATGGTGTGTCAGTTAATAACAGTATATCAGGGGCCTGTAACTCCTGTTCTGGACGGCCCATCCTCATGGTGTGTCAGTTTCAAGTTTAATTGTCACATGCACAAGTACAGTGATATGCCTTTCTTGCAGCTCTAAACACAACGATACTGTAACGGCTGTCTTGGGTGGAAGAAGGAGAGGACCAAAGCACAGCGTGGTTAGTGTTCATCTTTTTAATAAACAACTGAACACTTCAAAAATACAACGTGACAACCGAAACCGTTCTATCTGTGCAGACACACAAAGACTGAAAATAACCACCCACAAAACACAAAGGAAAACAGGCTGCCTAAATATGGTTCTCAATCAGGGACAACGATAGACAGCTGCCTCTGATTGAGAACCATATCAGGCCAAACACAGAAATAGAAAATATAGAAAAACTAACATAGACTGCCCACCCCAACTCACGCCCTGACCATACTAAATAAAGACAAAACAAAGGAATAAAGGTCAGAACGTGACAGATACAGTAATCAATATACAAATAATAAATAAGAACACGGCCAAGTAAGACATCATAACATATACAGGGTCAGTTCCAGTACCATATTTACAATGTGCAGAGATACTGGAGTGAAAGAGGTTGATATGGATAATGGTAAGTTGACAAGGCATCAGGATTCAGTATATGATAAAAAAAAACACAGGAGCAGCAGCGTATATGAGGATTGTATGTGTGTGTGTGTGTGTAGAGTCAGTATAAATGTATGTGTATATTATGTGTGTGTAGAGTCAGTATACATGTATGTGTATATTATGTGTGTGTAGAGTCAGTATACATGTATGTGTATATTATGTGTGTGTAGAGTCAGTATAAATGTATGTGTATATTATGTGTGTGTAGAGTCAGTATAAATGTATGTGTATATTATGTGTGTGTAGAGTCAGTATAAATGTATGTGTATATTATGTGTGTGTAAACAAATGATGGAGTGATTGTTTGTGTGTGTGGGGCCCTGTGTCTGTGCATACAGACAGTGCAAAAAAATAAAAATACAAGGGTCAACTCAGAAAGCTACTTAGCAGTCTGATGGTTTGTGGATAGAAGCTGTTCAGGAGCCTGTTGGTGTCAGACTTGATGCACCGGTAGCGGTGGTCGTGCGGAAACAGAGAGAAAAGTCTGTGGCTTGGGTGGCTGGAGTCTTTAATGATTTTCTGAGCCTTCCCTTCACACCGCCTGATATAGAGGTCCTGGACGGCAGGGAATACTGGGCTGTCTACTGGGCTGTCTACTGGGCTGTCTACTGGGCTGTCTACTGGGCTGTCTACTGGGCTGTCTACTGGGCTGTCTACTGGGCTGTCTACTGGGCTGTCTACTGGGCTGTCTACTGGGCTGTCTACTGGGCTGACTACTGGGCTGTCTACTGGGCTGTCTACTGGGCTGACTACTGGGCTGTCTACTGGGCTGTCTACTGGGCTGACTACTGGGCTGTCTACCATGCTGTCTACTGGGCTGTCTACTGGGCTGTCTACTGGGCTGTCTACTGGGCTGTCTACTGGGCTGACTACTGGGCTGTCTACTGGGCTGTCTACTGGGCTGTCTACTGGGCTGTCTACTGGGCTGTCTACTGGGCTGCCTACTGGGCTGTCTACTGGGCTGTCTACTGGGCTGTCTACTGGGCTGCCTACTGGGCTGTCTACTGGGCTGCCTACTGGGCTGACTACTGGGCTGACTACTGGGCTGTCTACTGGGCTGTCTACTGGGCTGTCTACTGGGCTGTCTACTGGGCTGTCTACTGGGCTGACTACTGGGCTGTCTACTGGGCTGTCTACTGGGCTGTCTACTGGGCTGTCTACTGGGCTGATATAGAGGTCCTGGACGGCAGGGAATACTGGGCTGTCTACTGGGCTGTCTACTGGGCTGTCTACTGGGCTGTCTACTGGGCTGTCTACTGGGCTGTCTACTGGGCTGTCTACTGGGCTGTCTACTGGGCTGATATAGAGGTCCTGGACGGCAGGGAATACTGGGCTGTCTACTGGGCTGTCTACTGGGCTGTCTACTGGGCTGTCTACTGGGCTGTCTACTGGGCTGACTACTGGGCTGTCTACTGGGCTGTCTACTGGGCTGTCTACTGGGCTGTCTACTGGGCTGACTACTGGGCTGTCTACTGGGCTGTCTACTGGGCTGTCTACTGGGCTGTCTACTGGGCTGTCTACTGGGCTGTCTACTGGGCTGATATAGAGGTCCTGGACGGCAGGGAATACTGGGCTGTCTACTGGGCTGTCTACTGGGCTGTCTACTGGGCTGTCTACTGGGCTGTCTACTGGGCTGTCTACTGGGCTGTCTACTGGGCTGACTACTGGGCTGACTACTGGGCTGTCTACTGGGCTGTCTACTGGGCTGACTACTGGGCTGTCTACTGGGCTGTCTACTGGGCTGTCTACTGGGCTGACTACTGGGCTGTCTACTGGGCTGACTACTGGGCTGTCTACTGGGCTGTCTACTGGGCTGTCTACTGGGCTGACTACTGGGCTGACTACTGGGCTGTCTACTGGGCTGTCTACTGGGCTGTCTACTGGGCTGTCTACTGGGCTGACTACTGGGCTGTCTACTGGGCTGACTACTGGGCTGTCTACTGGGCTGACTACTGGGCTGTCTACTGGGCTGTCTACTGGGCTGACTACTGGGCTGTCTACTGGGCTGTCTACTGGGCTGTCTACTGGGCTGTCTACTGGGCTGTCTACTGGGCTGTCTACTGGGCTGACTACTGGGCTGACTACTGGGCTGTCTACTGGGCTGTCTACTGGGCTGACTACTGGGCTGTCTACTGGGCTGTCTACTGGGCTGTCTACTGGGCTGTCTACTGGGCTGAGTACTGGGCTGTCTACTGGGCTGTCTACTGGGCTGTCTACTGGGCTGTCTACTGGGCTGACTACTGGGCTGTCTACTGGGCTGTCTACTGGGCTGTCTACTGGGCTGACTACTGGGCTGACTACTGGGCTGACTACCTGGCTGACTACTGGGCTGACTACTGGGCTGACTACTGGGCTGACTACTGGGCTGTCTACTGGGCTGTCTACTGGGCTGACTACTGGGCTGTCTACTGGGCTGTCTACTGGGCTGTCTACTGGGCTGTCTACTGGGCTGACTACTGGGCTGACTACTGGGCTGACTACTGGGCTGACTACTGGGCTGTCTACTGGGCTGTCTACTGGGCTGACTACTGGGCTGTCTACTGGGCTGTCTACTGGGCTGTCTACTGGGCTGACTACTGGGCTGACTACCTGGCTGACTACCGGGCTGACTACTGGGCTGACTACTGGGCTGACTACTGGGCTGTCTACTGGGCTGTCTACTGGGCTGTCTACTGGGCTGTCTACTGGGCTGTCTACTGGGCTGTCTACTGGGCTGTCTACTGGGCTGACTACTGGGCTGACTACTGGGCTGACTACTGGGCTGTCTACTGGGCTGTCTACTGGGCTGTCTACTGGGCTGACTACTGGGCTGACTACTGGGCTGACTACCTGGCTGACTACTGGGCTGACTACTGGGCTGACTACTGGGCTGACTACTGGGCTGTCTACTGGGCTGTCTACTGGGCTGACTACTGGGCTGTCTACTGGGCTGTCTACTGGGCTGTCTACTGGGCTGTCTACTGGGCTGTCTACTGGGCTGACTACTGGGCTGACTACTGGGCTGACTACTGGGCTGTCTACTGGGCTGTCTACTGGGCTGTCTACTGGGCTGTCTACTGGGCTGACTACTGGGCTAACTACTGGGCTGTGATCGAGGGCGGTGCTGTTGCCATACCAGACGGTGACGCGGGTCTGTAGTGACTACGGTGCAGTGCCTTAGACCACTGCTCCACTCGGTCCCCTAATTATGCTGTGTAATATGATTCCACCTTATTCCTATTGTCAGAAGGTGGGTGTAGCTGGTGCATGAAGTCAGGCGCAGGAGAGCAGAATGAGTGAGCAATGTACTTTACTCAACAAGGCACAAGGTAACAATTACACTTGACCAAAACGGTAAAGATAACACACGGATGACCACAGCACCCGTCAAAAAAAACAGCCATCAAAATAAACCTGACTGAACATGTAACAATCCCGCACAACACCATGGATGAAACAGAGGGTTTAAATACAGGAACAAATAATTGTGAAATGGAAAACAGGTGTGTGAAAACAAAGACAAAACCAACGGCAAAAGAAAAGTGGATCTGCGATGGCTAGTAGACCGGTGTGGTGGCATATTTCTGCTTTACCAAATGAGGAGAGTTACAAACTACACATCAGCCAGAGATATACTTAAACTACATCTTTAATAATAATAATAAGCTTTGCGATAGCATTTGACTTTCAACAATTCACTATTTCTAATGAACCATTGAGAAGTACCAACAGAAAAGTACAAAAATCTTTTATAGCCAAGATACACCCCCCTCAACTTACGTGACGAATCACAGATCTTAGGAACTGTTCACAAATAAATTATTTTTCTTGAGAAAGGAGTATCCGGCAGATAACATTCACTAATAATAATCGTTGAGTTTGGTCCCTCAGACGAGGTTTTAATCTCATTCCTGGTACTTCATAGTACAAAAACACCAACTCATCCAATGGCATATATCAATTATCAACTCCAGATACTCCCATCTCAAGTAAAAACCCCTCTTGACCCCACTCCTGGTCAAGCTCACTGAAGGGAGTGAGCCTCTAGGTCATATGCTATCCCAGGATAAGTGTAAGATCAGAGATGACATCCAATGGTTCCAGACACTGCCATACACCTCCCCCCAATGGGAAAAGGAGGGAGTGACTGGCGCATAGACATTGTGGAGACAATTAATTGGTTCCCCATTAATCACGCCATCCCTTCCCATGGTTTAAGAATAGGTAAAGACACATTCACATATGAAGACAACGTTCCATTCTGTCCTCTTCCCTTTCTGATATTCTGCATAGCACCAGGGACATGTGAAAGACAGGCCTGACCTCTCCCCTTTCTAGGCCCCAGGTGACTGAGCCCCAGCTGAGGGAAAAGTGCAACTGCCAACACTATAGTCCAATATATGCACGGTCACTAGATGTGCCAAGCTCATAGGTGTGTCTCCATGAGCTTGGCACATCTAGCCAATGGGATTTTTGCCCATTCTTCAAGCCAAAACTGCTGCAGCACTTTGAAGCTGGATGGGTTCCGCTGGTGTAGAGCAATCTTTAAGTCATACCACAGATTCTCAATTGGATTGAGGTCTGGGCTTTGACTAGGCCATTCCAAGACATGTAAATGTTTCCCCTTAAACCACTTAAGTGTTGCTTTAGCAGTATGCTTAGGGTTATTGCCCTGCTGGAAGGTGAACCTCCTTCCCAGTCTCAAATCTCTGGAAGACTGAAACAGGTTTCCCTCAAGAATTTCCCTGTATTTAGCGCCATCCGTCGTTCCTTCAATTCTGACCAGTTTCCCAGTCCCAGCCAATGAAAAACATCCCCACAGCATGATGCTGCCACCACCATGCTTCACTGTGGGGATGGTGTTCTCGGGGTGATGAAAGGTGTTGGGTTTGTGCCAGACATAGCGTTTTCCTTGATGGCCAAAAAGCTCCATTTTAGTCTCATCTGACCAAAGTACCTTCTTCCATATGTTTGTGGAGTCTTCCACATGCCTTTAGCTGAACACCAAACATGTTTGCTTATTTTTTTCTTTAAGCAATAGATTTTTTTCTGGCCACACTTCAGTAAAGCCCCTCTCTGTGGAGTTTACAGCTTAAAGTGGTCCTATGGACAGATACTCCAATCTCTGTTGTGGAGTTTTGCAGCTCCTTCAGGGTTATCTTTGGTCTCTTTGTTGCCTCTCTGATTAATGCCCTCTTTGCCTGGTCGGTGAGTTTTGGTGGGCAGGTTTGTTGTGGTGCCATATTCTTTCCGTTTTTTAATAATGTATTTAATGGTGCTCGGTGGGATGTTCAAAGTTTCGGGTATTTTTTGTTATAACCCAACCCTTATCTGTACTTCTACACAACTTTGTCCCTGGCCTGTTTAGAGAGCTCCTTGGTCTTTAAAGTGCCACTTGCTTGGTAGTGCCCCTTGCTTAGTGGTGTTGCAGACTCTGGGGCCTTTCAGAACAGGTGTATATATACTGAGATCATGTGACAGATCATGTGACACTTAGATTGCACACTGGTGGACTTTATTTAACTAATTCTGTGACTTCTAAAGGTAATTGGTTACACCATATCTTATTTTCAAGCTTCCTAGCAAAGGGGGTGAATACATAGTATGTACACACCACTTTTCAGTTTGAAGTGTTTTCACATTTTTTGAAATGTTTATTTAATTTCACTTCACCAATTTGGACTATTTTGTGTACGTCCATTACATGAAATCCAAATAAAAATCCATTTAAATGACAGGTTGTGATGCAACCTGATAAGTCACACTGCAAAAGGGGAAATTATTGGCCTAACCAACTACATGACAAGCTAATGTCTCATGGGAAGTGGTTTGTCTAATGTTTTAAAATACTATTTTATACTACACTGAACAAAAATATAAACACAACATGTAAAGTGTTGCTCCCATGTTTCATTCACTGAAATTAAAGATCCCAGAAATGATCCATACTCACAAAAAGCTTATTTCTCTCAAATTTTGAGCACACATTTGTTTACATCCCTGTTAGTGAGCATTTCTCCTTTGCCAAGATAATCCATCTACCTGACAGGTGTGGCATATCAAGAAGATGATTAAACAGCATGTTCATTACACAGGTGCACCTTGTGCTGGGGACAATAAAAGGCCACTCTAAAATGTTCAGTTTAGTCACACAACACAATGCTACAGATGTCTCAAGTTTTGAAGGAATGTGCAATTGACATGCTGACTGCAGGATTGTCCACCAGAGCTGTTACCAGAGAATTTATAGTTAATTTCTCTACCATCGTTTGAGAGAATTTGGGAGTATGTCCAACCAGCCTCACAACCGCAGACCACATGTATAGCGTTGTGTGGGCGAGCGGTTTGCTGATGTCAACGTTGTGAACAGAGAGGCCAATAGTGACGATGTGGTTATGGTATGTGCAGGCATAAGCTACGGACAACAAACAGAATTGCATTTTATCAATGACAATTTGAATGCACAATGATACTGTGATGAAATCTTGAGGCCCCTTGTCATGCCTTTATTCTGCCATCATCACCTCATGTTTCAGCATGACAATTCATGGGTCAATGTCACAAAGATCTGTACTCAAAGCTGAAAATGTCCCAGTTCTTCCATGGCCTGCATACTCACAAGACATGTCACCCATTGAGCATGTTTGGGTTGCTCTGGATTGAAGTGTACGACAGCGTGAGCATGCATGACCGACAGCATGTTCCAATATCCAGCAACTTCACACAGCCGTTGAAGAGGAAACATTCTACAGGCCACAGTCAACAGCCTGATCAACTCTATGCGAAAGGGAGATGTGTCGCGCGCTGCATGAGGCAAATGGTGGTCACACCAGATACTGATTGGTTTTCTGATCCACGCCCCTACCTTTTTTTAAGGTATCTGTGACCAACAGATGCATATCTGTATTCCCAGCCATGTGAAATCCATAGGTTAGGTCCTAATGCATTTATATCAATTGACTGATTTCCTTAGATTAACTGTAACTCAGGAAAATCTTTGAAATTGTTGAGTGAGAGAGAGATATTTTATGGTAGTAAACTGGTTTTCTAGTTGTATGTATATCAACTAACCAGATTACAACCAGGTAAAGGTGATAAAACAAGGAGCAGTATACAATGTCCAAGTCGTGGTCTGGTAAACAATCAGAAACATTGTGGAGACGGGATAAAGTCAGCAGGATGAGGATTCATTAGCAGATCTCTGGTCATAAAAGGTACATAGGGATTATTTTTCCATGATGTTGCGCAACTTTCAGACATTCTATTGCCAAGGGCCAACCATACATTTGAGTTTTCCTTTGCAAAATGTTTGAAGATGTTTTTCATTGGTTGTTCTCCTCGGGGATCACCTGATGTTTCATATATTTGTTGTAGCCCTAAACTGGCACAGCTGATTCCAATAGCCAACTATCTCCAAGTTCTTGACTAATAGAATCAGGTGTGCCAGTTCAGGGCTACGTCACATTTGTGAAATATCTGGGGATCCATGAGGAGAGGGTTGGGAAGTATTAATGAACATGACCCACCTCAAGGGCCTTACAATTTATTACAAACAATATGTAGTAACTACTCTTCAATAGAGGGCACTAAAGGCCAAGGGCCTTTTTATACTTGACACTGCAAAGGTTATTGGAGGTCCCTGAAAGAGATCCTAGAGGGGAATCAGAGGAGCCTAAAGCATTGGGGAATCAGAGGAGCCTAAAGCATTGGGGAATCGGAGGGGCCTAAAGCATTGGGGAATCGGAGGGGCCTAAAGCATTGGGGAATCAGAGGAGCCTAAAGCATTGGGGAATCAGAGGAGCCTAAAGCATTGGGGAATCAGAGGAGCCTAAAGCATTGGGGAATCAGAGGAGCCTAAAGCATTGGGGAATCAGAGGAGCCTAAAGCATTGAGGAATCAGAGGAGCCTAAAGCATTGGGGAATCAGAGGAGCCTAAAGCATTGGGGAATCAGAGGAGCCTAAAGCATTGGGGAATCAGAGGAGCTTAAAGCATTGGGAAATTGGAGGAGCATAAAGCATTGGGGAATCAGAGGAGCTTAAAGCATTGGGAAATTGGAGGAGCCTAAAGCACTGGGGAATCAGAGGAGCCTAAAGCATTGGGAAATTGGAGGAGCCTAAAGCATTGGGGAATCAGAGGAGCCTAAAGCATTGGGAAATTGGAGGAGCCTAAAGCATTGGGGAATCGGAGGAGCCTAAAGCATTGGGGAATCGGAGGAGCCTAAACCATTGGGAAATTGGAGGAGCCTAAACCATAGGGAATCGGAGGAGTCTTTGTCACGCCCTGACCATAGTTTGCTTTGTACGTTTATATGTTTTGTTTGGTCAGGGGGTGATCTGAGTGGGCATTCTATGTTGTATGTCTAGTTTGTCTGTTTCTGTGTTTGGCCTGATATGGTTCTCAATCAGAGGCCGGTGTTAGTCGTTGTCTCTGATTGGGAACCATATTTAGGTAGCCTGTTTTGTCATTGTGAATTGTGGGTGATTGTCTATGTGTAGTGTCTGTGTCAGCACGATTATTCATTAGCTTCACGGTTGTCACGTTGTTGTTTTGTTGTGTTCCGTTTTTCCATTAAAATGATGAACACTTACCACGCCGCATCTTGGTCCTCCTCTCTTTGGTCCTCCTCTCTATCTCCAGACGATGAACGTGACAGTCTTAAAGCATTGAGGAATCGGAGGAGCCTAAAGCGTTGGGGAATCAGGGGAGCCTAAAGCGTTGAGGAATCAGGGGAGCCTAAAGCATTGAGGAATGGGAGGAGCCTAAAGCATTGGGAATGGGAGGAGCCTAAAGCATTGGGAATGGGAGGGGCCTAAAGCATTGGGAATGGGAGAAGCCAAACAAAACATTTAAAATAACCACAGTTAACCTCTCCACCCTGACTGTCTGAGTCAGCATGTAGTGAGGGCTTTCCCTGACAGTTGGTTGGCTAGCATATTTATAGACAACGTGTGTGAGTGTTATAGGAAACTGGGGATCACTGCAGTACTCTAGAAGGGCTTCCCCTGGGCTGTCTGGCAGGATGTATGGACCACCATGGTGTGTGTTATATTTAGGAAACAGGCAGGGGATCACCACAGTAGAAACACAATGAAACATCTTTAAAGATGTGGATATCTTAATTAGCATGAGCAGTTCAACCTTAATAAAAATGTATTAAAGTTAAATAACATGAATCTCTCCAGGTGCTTCATAAGCAAGAAGGAGAGAAGAGATCTCCACACACAAAGTTCATAGTGCTAGCCAGTCATCATCACTGAGCCCTCTGCCTCAGCAGCTCTGGGTGCCAGAAAGCTCTCCACGTATACAGTTCAGAGTAGTAGCCAGTCGTCCTCACTGAGCCCTCTGCCTCAGCAGCTCTGGGTACCAGAAAGATCTCCACATATACAGTTCAGAGTAGTAGCCAGTCGTCCTCACTGAGCCCTCTGCCTCAGCAGCTCTGGGTACCAGAAAGATCTCCACATATACAGTTCAGAGTAGTAGCCAGTCGTCCTCACTGAGCCCTCTGCCTCAGCAGCTCTGGGTACCAGAAAGATCTCCACATATACAGTTCAGAGTAGTAGCCAGTCGTCCTCACTGAGCCCTCTGCCTCAGCAGCTCTGGGTACCAGAAAGATCTCCACATATACAGTTCAGAGTAGTAGCCAGTCGTCCTCACTGAGCCATCTGCCTCAGCAGCTCTGGGTACCAGAAAGATCTCCACATATACAGTTCAGAGTAGTAACCAGTCGTCCTCACTGAGCCCTCTGCCTCAGTACTACATTCCTACTGGATCTCCTATTCCTCTCAAGCTTCAGGTGACTCCTCAAATGAAGGAACCAGCAGCCAGGTGAAACAAGAAGCTGGTACTGTGTCCAGATGCATCATTCAAACAAAAACAATAGCCAGCAGCAGAACTCGGCGGTCCCGTTCTGTGAGCTTGTATGGCTTACCACTTCACGGCTGAGCCGTTGTTTCTCCTAGATGTTTCCACTTCACAATAACAGCACTTACAGTTGACCGGGACAGCTAGAGCAAGGCAGGAATTTGACGGTGCCACGTTGAAAGTCACTGAGCTTTTCAGTAAGGCCATTCCACTGCCAATGTTTGTCTATGGAGATTACATGGCTGTGTGCTCGATTTTATACACCTGTCATCAACTGGTGTGGCTGAAATAGCCGAATCCTCTAATTTGAAGCAGTGCCCACATACAGTACCAGTCAAACGTTTGGACACACCTACTCAAGGGTTTTTCTTTATTTTTACTATTTTCTACGTTGTAGAATGTAGAACAGTGAAGTCATCAAAACTATGAAATAACACATATGGAATCATGTAGAAAGCAAAAAAAGTATTAAACAAATCAAAATATATTTTATATTTGAGATCCTTCAAAGTAGCCACCCTTTGCCTTGATGTCAGCTTTGCACACTCTTGACATTCTCTCAACCAGCTTCATGAGGTAGTTGGAATGCAGCAAACAGAAGTGGATTATGAATAGGTGTCACACCCTGATCTGTTTTACCTGTCTTTGTGCTTGTCTCCACCCACCCCCAGGTGTCGCCCATCCTCCCCATTATCCCCTGTGTATTTATACCTGTGTTCTTTGTTTGTCTGTTGCCAGTTTGTTTTGTTTGTGAATCCAACCAGCGTTTGTTCCCCTGCCTGTTTCTTGCTCCTGTTTTCAAATCCTTCCCTGTTTTGACCATTCTGCCTGCCCTGACCCTGAGCCTGCCTGCCGTTCTGTACCCCACCTCTCTGGATTATTGACCCCTGACCCTGCCTGCCGTTCTGTACCCCACCTCTCTGGATTATTGACCCCTGACCATGAGCCTGCCTGCCGTTCTGTACCCCACCTCTCTGGATTATTGACCCCTGACCCTGAGCCTGCCTGCCGTTCTGTACCCCACCTCTCTGGATTATTGACCCCTGAGCCTGCCTGCCGTTCTGTACCCCACCTCTCTGGATTATTGACCCCTGACCCTGAGCCTGTCTGCCGTTCTGTACCCCACCTCTCTGGATTATTGACCCCTGACCCTGAGCTTGCCTGCCGTTCTGTACCCCACCTCTCTGGATTATTGACCCCTGACCCTGAGCCTGTCTGCCGTTCTGTACCCCACCTCTCTGGATTATTGACCCCTGACGCTGAGCCTGCCTGCCGTTCTGTACCCCACCTCTCTGGATTATTGACCCCTGACCCTGAGCCTGTCTGCCGTTCTGTACCCCACCTCTCTGGATTATTGACCCCTGACGCTGAGCCTGCCTGCCGTTCTGTACCCCACCTCTCTGGATTATTGACCCCTGACCCTGAGCCTGTCTGCCGTTCTGTACCCCACCTCTCTGGATTATTGACCCCTGACCCTGAGCTTGCCTGCCGTTCTGTACCCCACCTCTCTGGATTATTGACCCCTGACCCTGAGCTTGCCTGCCGTTCTGTACCCCACCTCTCTGGATTATTGACCCCTGACCCTGAGCTTGCCTGCCGTTCTGTACCCCACCTCTCTGGATTATTGACCCCTGACCCTGAGCCTGCCTGCCGTTCTGTACCCCACCTCTCTGGATTATTGACCCCTGACCCTGAGCCTGCCTGCCGTTCTGTACCCCACCTCTCTGGATTATTGACCCCTGACCCTGAGCCTGTCTGCCGTTCTGTACCCCACCTCTCTGGATTATTGACCCCTTCTTTGATCCCTTCTTACGCCAGCTTCTTACTGTTTTGCTACACTGTGCCTAATGAACACAACCTTGATTCTGATCCAACAAGTTGAGTACAACATTATTTAGATGATTTCGATATTAAAGTTGACTGTTATTATGACGGTTTGATATAGTATATATTCTTGGTATACGGCCCTGTCCGTGGAATAAATTGCAGGACTATGAAGCAGAGGTTCCTACTACAGAGATCAAGGCTATTACCAAAGCAGCAGTTAAACTGGGCAAACTTCTATTCAACACCTATTCAACTCATTCACATTGTTAGCAGTTGATGTTACTCTTCAATAACACAGACCCCAAAGCAAATCAGGGGAAGAAAAATAGGTTTATTCAAAGAGGACAAATCATAGATGCTGAGAAGTACATGTTCATTCTCCCCTGTCCTCAGTGATTCTCTCCTCAGTGATTCTCTCCTCAGTGATTCTCTCCACAGAACAAAGGGACAGGATGTAGTGTATAACCTCCAACCCTAGCCTGTGGTTGACCTATTAGAATTCCTTGCAGTAAAATTGGGACAATGTCCAAAAAACAAGTATCCTGTTTCAGGCTTAATATATAGACCATTCAAACCAATGGAAACTTTCCACATGTAGCAATGAGTCCAGGACTGACATTCCTACACAGAGTTTGAACTGAAAAACAACTATTTCCATTGATCGTAAATTGCCTATTGACCTCTAGTCCTCTGCGTTGTGTATTATCTTAAAATATTCTTACACCATGCAGACAGACGCACAATACTGGCCCAGCGTCGTCTGGGTTTGGCCGGTGTAGGCCGTCTGTGTAAAGAAGAATTTGTTCTAAACTGACTTGCCTTGTTAAATGAAGGTTACACACAGACAAGAACACTTTCCATTTTTCCCATGATTTAAATCAGTCTTCCAATTTGGGGACTAAATGTGAAGTGTTCCACTTCTAAACATCGATTATTGGTGGGGCCATCTAGTGGAGTTTGTATGGTCATATCCTCTGGTGTCTAGTGGAGTTTGTATGTTCATATCCTCTGGTGTCTAGTGGAGTTTGAATGGTCATATCCTCTGGTGTCTAGTGGAGTTTGTATGGTCATATCCTCTGGTGTCTAGTGGAGTTTGTATGGTCATATCCTCTGGTGTCTAGTGGAGTTTGTATGGTCATATCCTCTGGTGTCTAGTGGAGTCTGTATGGTCATATCCTCTGGTGTCTAGTGGAGTTTGTATGGTCATATCCTCTGGTGTCTAGTGGAGTTTGTATGGTCATATCCTCTGGTGTCTAGTGGAGTTTGTATGGTCATATCCTCTGGTGTCTAGTGGAGTTTGTATGGTCATATCCTCTGGTGTCTAGTGGAGTTTGTATGGTCATATCCTCTGGTGTCTAGTGGAGTTTGTATGGTCATATCCTCTGGTGTCTAGTGGAGTTTGTATGGTCATATCCTCTGGTGTCTAGTGGAGTTTGTATGGTCATATCCTCTGGTGTCTAGTGGAGTTTGTATGGTCATATCCTCTGGTGTCTAGTGGAGTTTGTATGGTCATATCCTCTGGTGTCTAGTGGAGTTTGTATGGTCATATCCTCTGGTGTCTAGTGGAGTTTGTATGGTCATATCCTCTGGTGTCTAGTGGAGTTTGTATGGTCATATCCTCTGGTGTCTAGTGGAGTTTGTATGGTCATATCCTCTGGTGTCTAGTGGAGTTTGTATGGTCATATCCTCTGGTGTCTAGTGGAGTTTGTATGGTCATATCCCCTGGTGTCTAGTGGAGTTTGTATGGTCATATCCTCTGGTGTCTAGTGGAGTCTGTATGGTCATATCCTCTGGTGTCTAGTGGAGTCTGTATGGTCATATCCTCTGGTGTCTAGTGGAGTTTGTATGGTCATATCCTCTGGCGTCTAGTGGAGTTTGTATGGTCACATCCTCTGGTGTCTAGTGGAGTTTGTATGGTCATATCCTCTGGCGTCTAGTGGAGTTTGTATGGTCATATCCTCTGGTGTCTAGTGGAGTTTGTATGGTCATATCCTCTGGTGTCTAGTGGAGTTTGTATGGTCATATCCTCTGGTGTCTAGTGGAGTTTGTATGGTCATATCCTCTGGTGTCTAGTGGAGTTTGTATGGTCACATCCTCTGGTCTCTAGTGGAGTTTGTATGGTCATATCCTCTGGTGTCTAGTGGAGTTTGTATGGTCATATCCTCTGGTGTCTAGTGGAGTTTGTATGGTCACATCCTCTGGTGTCTAGTGGAGTTTGTATGGTCATATCCTCTGGTGTCTAGTGGAGTCTGTATGGTCACATCCTCTGGTGTCTAGTGGAGTTTGTATGGTCATATCCTCTGGTGTCTAGTGGAGTTTGTATGGTCACATCTTCTGGTGTCTAGTGGAGTTTGTATGGTCATATCCTCTGGTGTCTAGTGGAGTTTGTATGGTCACATCCTCTGGTGTCTAGTGGAGTTTGTATGGTCATATCCTCTGGTGTCTAGTGGAGTTTGTATGGTCATATCCTCTGGTGTCTAGTGGAGTTTGTATGGTCACATCCTCTGGTGTCTAGTGGAGTTTGTATGGTCATATCCTCTGGTGTCTAGTGGAGTTTGTATGGTCATATCCTCTGGTGTCTAGTGGAGTTTGTATGGTCACATCCTCTGGTGTCTAGTGGAGTTTGTATGGTCATATCCTCTGGTGTCTAGTGGAGTTTGTATGGTCACATCCTCTGGTGTCTAGTGGAGTTTGTATGGTCATATCCTCTGGTGTCTAGTGGAGTTTGTATGGTCATATCCTCTGGTGTCTAGTGGAGTTTGTATGGTCATATCCTCTGGTGTCTAGTGGAGTTTGTATGGTCACATCCTCTGGTGTCTAGTGGAGTTTGTATGGTCATATCCTCTGGTGTCTAGTGGAGTTTGTATGGTCATATCCTCTGGTGTCTAGTGGAGTTTGTATGGTCACATCCTCTGGTGTCTAGTGGAGTTTGTATGGTCATATCCTCTGGTGTCTAGTGGAGTCTGTATGGTCACATCCTCTGGTGTCTAGTGGAGTTTGTATGGTCATATCCTCTGGTGTCTAGTGGAGTCTGTATAGTCATATCCTCTGGTGTCTAGTGGAGTTTGTATGGTCATATCCTCTGGTGTCTAGTGGAGTTTGTATGGTCACATCTTCTGGTGTCTAGTGGAGTTTGTATGGTCATATCCTCTGGTGTCTAGTGGAGTTTGTATGGTCACATCCTCTGGTGTCTAGTGGAGTTTGTATGGTCATATCCTCTGGTGTCTAGTGGAGTTTGTATGGTCATATCCTCTGGTGTCTAGTGGAGTTTGTATGGTCACATCCTCTGGTGTCTAGTGGAGTTTGTATGGTCATATCCTCTGGTGTCTAGTGGAGTTTGTATGGTCATATCCTCTGGTGTCTAGTGGAGTTTGTATGGTCACATCCTCTGGTGTCTAGTGGAGTTTGTATGGTCATATCCTCTGGTGTCTAGTGGAGTTTGTATGGTCACATCCTCTGGTGTCTAGTGGAGTTTGTATGGTCATATCCTCTGGTGTCTAGTGGAGTTTGTATGGTCATATCCTCTGGTGTCTAGTGGAGTTTGTATGGTCATATCCTCTGGTGTCTAGTGGAGTTTGTATGGTCACATCCTCTGGTGTCTAGTGGAGTTTGTATGGTCATATCCTCTGGTGTCTAGTGGAGTTTGTATGGTCATATCCTCTGGTGTCTAGTGGAGTTTGTATGGTCACATCCTCTGGTGTCTAGTGGAGTTTGTATGGTCATATCCTCTGGTGTCTAGTGGAGTCTGTATGGTCACATCCTCTGGTGTCTAGTGGAGTTTGTATGGTCATATCCTCTGGTGTCTAGTGGAGTCTGTATAGTCATATCCTCTGGTGTCTAGTGGAGTTTGTATGGTCATATCCTCTGGTGTCTAGTGGAGTTTGTATGGTCACATCTTCTGGTGTCTAGTGGAGTTTGTATGGTCATATCCTCTGGTGTCTAGTGGAGTTTGTATGGTCACATCCTCTGGTGTCTAGTGGAGTTTGTATGGTCATATCCTCTGGTGTCTAGTGGAGTTTGTATGGTCATATCCTCTGGTGTCTAGTGGAGTTTGTATGGTCACATCCTCTGGTGTCTAGTGGAGTTTGTATGGTCACATCCTCTGGTGTCTAGTGGAGTTTGTATGGTCATATCCTCTGGTGTCTAGTGGAGTTTGTATGGTCACATCCTCTGGTGTCTAGTGGAGTTTGTATGGTCATATCCTCTGGTGTCTAGTGGAGTTTGTATGGTCACATCCTCTGGTGTCTAGTGGAGTTTGTATGGTCATATCCTCTGGTGAAAATGGCAGCAAATCTGCCAAATAAGCAAAGCCATATTACCTGAGATATATTGCTGTGGAAGCTGGATGTATTTCTGACACACCCGTTTCTGAACATGGACATATTGGGCTTGTAAAATATCTGTTGCTTTAGTTTGCTTCGACTGTATTGGGATCAAATTGGAGTTTCATGAACAGCTCAGCAGGTTTGATACCATCTCTAAGAGGCAGGGTCATAAAGCATGAAGAAATCCCAAACTACTTTAGGCAGCCAGTTCTGGAACACGGTCATGGTTGGAGAAGGTCACTAGGCAGGGGATAATAATTGTGGACTTGTTTGTCCAAAGATCTGTAAAGCATTCTGTAAAACACAACAGCTCCCCATTTGATCCAAGTGTTTCTTATTGTAAATGCATTAGATTCATATTACATTTAGTCCTCCATTGATTTCACACTGCGTGCTGAAAGGTGAAGACCTCATCCCTATACCGTAGACCACAGAGAGATCCGATACAGGCCAGCACATTATTTTGACCTTATTAATCGACCATGAGGTCATCACATTGCTGACACCGTAATAGATTTACAGTGAGATATGTAATATGGAAAATAAAATCTGAATTAACCGAGCCAAGATTGGATGTTTTGTGGGTCCATGCCACAGCATGTGACATACCACATCCAGATTTAGATTTTTTGTGGCTTTGACATTTTAATGGATTGAATCATGTAAATGAAATGCTGACGTGAGCCAAGGCTCTGGGGCGTCTCAGGCAAAACAACTTTGCAGGTCATTTTACAGAGCAAAATGTATTGGATCAGCAGTTACTATCCGATCCCCCCAAAGCCCTGCTAAAATACAAATGTACAATCACAGTTTTATAATGACAGTTTCCTCAACTGCTTAATGACATCTGTCAGTTAATAACAGTATATCAGGGGCCTGCAACTCCTGTTCTGGACAGCCCATCCACATGGGGTACAGGCTTTTATTCCATACCAGCACTAACACAGTGGGTTCAGCTAAATCAAATTATCATAACCTTCAATTTATCCCTTAATTACTTGAAATCAGGTTGGGATTCCTATGAGTTGGGAGCCATCAGCCAATGAAGAAGAATATAATTGACTACTCTAAAATGGAGATAGCCTCAATGGCACTGCCCTTGATGTCACAGCTACTATAATGGCACAGATACAAATATGAGTCCTCTATTTATCTGTTGTTAACACGTGTATCTGCCCTCTCATTGGCTAAAAGGGTCCTGCCTAATCTCGTCTCCTCCCCCCTGCCTTCCATCTTTGAGGACATGTATTTCCATTGTTAGAGTGGTCACTCGAATATCTTGTCAATATAATACACAATCTTTGGCAAAATCAACTTGTTGTAAAGGGTCATGCCACTAGTTAAATGAAGGTTACACACAGACAGGAATATTTTCAATTTTTCCCATGATTTAAATCAGTCTTCCAATTTGGCTACTGAATGTGAAGTTTTCTACTTCTAAACATTGATCATTGGTGTGTCTATATGGTGGAGTCTGTATGGTCATATCCTCTCTCTCAAATGGCAGCAAATCTGTCAATAAACCAAAGCCAAATTACCTGAGATATATTGCTGTGCAAACTGGATGTATTTCTGACACACCCGTTTCTGAACATGGTCATATAAACAGGACTCCCAATTGCTCCTAATTACGCCCCTTCCCTACAAACCTGTTACCACTCCCCTATCCTCCAAACCTGTTACCACTCCCCTATCCTCCAAACCTGTTACCACTCCCCTATCCTCCAAACCTGTTACCACTCCCCTATCCTCTAAACCTGTTACCACTCCCCTATCCTCCAAACCTGTTACCACTCCCCTATCCTCCAAACCTGTTACCACTCCCCTATCCTCCAAACCTGTTACCACTCCACCATCCTCCAAACCTGTTACCACTCCCCTATCCTCCAAACCTGTTACCACTCCCCAATCACCTCTCCTCTGCCTTTTCACACGCCTTTCATTTCCATATAGAAGTGGTTCACTGCACTCAGTTAGGATAAATGTCACACTTCATTTCACTGCATATCTAATAAAGTCCCAACATCAGTTGCAAACACTTCAAAACAGATTGTATTTGTCACATCTGCCAAATACAACAGGTGACACACCTTACAGTGAAATGCTTACTTACAAGCCCTTAACCAACAATGCAGTTTTAAGAAAATACCCCCAAAAAGTATGAGATAAGAAAAACAAATAATTAAAGAGGAGCAGTAAATAACAATAGCGGAGCTATATACAGGGGGTACCGGTACAGAGTCAATGTGTCAATGTGGAGGCTATATACAGGGGGTACCGGTACAGAGTCAATGTGTCAATGTGGAGGCTATATACAGGGGGTACCGGTACAGAGTCAATGTGGAGGCTATATACAGGGGGTACCGGTAGAGAGCCAATGTGGAGGCTATATACAGGGGGTACCAGTACAGAGTCAATGTGGAGGCTATATACAGGGGGTACCGGTAGAGAGTCAATGTGGAGGCTATATACAGGGGGTACCAGTACAGAGTCAATGTGGAGGCTATATACAGGGGGTACCGGTACAGAGTCAATGTGGAGGCTATATACAGGGGGGTACCAGTACAGAGTCAATGTGGAGGCTATATACAGGGGGTACCGGTACAGAGTCAATGTGTCAATGTGGAGGCTATATACAGGGGGTACCGGTACAGAGTCAATGTGTCAATGTGGAGGCTATATACAGGGGGTACCGGTACAGAGTCAATGTGGAGGCTATATACAGGGGGGTACCAGTACAGAGTCAATGTGGAGGCTATATACAGGGGGGTACCAGTACAGAGTCAATGTGGAGGCTATATACAGGTGGTACCGGTACAGAGTCAATGTGGAGGCTATATACAGGTGGTACCAGTACAGAGTCAATGTGGAGGCTATATACAGGGGGTACCAGTACAGAGTCAATGTGGAGGCTATATACAGGGGGTACCAGTACAGAGTCAATGTGGAGGCTATATACAAGGGGTACCGGTACAGAGTCAATGTGGAGACTATATACAGGGGGTACCAGTACAGAGTCAATGTGGAGACTATATACAGGGGGCTACCAGTACAGAGTCAATGTGGAGGCTATATACAGGAGGTACCGGTACAGAGTCAATGTGGAGGCTATATACAGGGGGCTACCAGTACAGAGTCAATGTGGAGGCTATATACAGGAGGTACCGGTACAGAGTCAATGTGGAGGCTATATACA
The DNA here is from genome assembly GCF_057628025.1 of Oncorhynchus mykiss. Lineage (NCBI taxonomy): Eukaryota > Metazoa > Chordata > Actinopteri > Salmoniformes > Salmonidae > Oncorhynchus > Oncorhynchus mykiss. Next base: position 10,508,889 of record NC_143034.1, read on the forward strand.
GGGGGTACCGGTACAGAGTCAATGTGGAGGCTATATACAGGGGGTACCGGTACAGAGTCAATGTGGAGGCTATATACAGGGGGTACCGGTACAGAGTCAATGTGGAGGCTATATACAGGGGGTACCGGTACAGAGTCAATGTGGAGGCTATATACAGGGGGTACCGGTACAGAGTCAATGTGGAGGCTATATACAGGTGGTACCGGTACAGAGTCAATGTGGAGGCTATATACAGGGGGTACCGGTACAGAGTCAATGTGGAGGCTATATACAGGGGGTACCGGTACAGAGTCAATGTGTCAATGTGGAGGCTATATACAGGGGGTACCGGTACAGAGTCAATGTGGAGGCTATATACAGGGGGTACCGGTACAGAGTCAATGTGGAGGCTATATACAGGGGGTACCGGTACAGAGTCAACGTGTCAATGTGGAGGCTATATACAGGGGGTACCGGTACAGAGTCAATGTGGAGGCTATATACAGGGGGTACCGGTACAGAGTCAATGTGGAGGCTATATACAGGGGGGTACCAGTACAGAGTCAATGTGGAGGCTATATACAGGTGGTACCGGTACAGAGTCAATGTGGAGGCTATATACAGGGGGTACCGGTACATAGTCAATGTGGAGGCTATATACAGGGGGTACCGGTACAGAGTCAACGTGTCAATGTGGAGGATATATACAGGTGGTACCGGTACAGAGTCAATGTGGAGGCTATATACAGGGGGTACCGGTACAGAGTCAATGTGGAGGCTATATACAGGGGGTACCGGTACAGAGTCAATGTGGAGGCTATATACAGGGGGTACCGGTACAGAGTCAATGTGGAGGCTATATACAGGGGGTACCGGTACAGAGTCAATGTGGAGGCTATATACAGGGGGTACCGGTACAGAGTCAATGTGGAGGCTATATACAGGGGATACCGGTACAGAGTCAATGTGGAGGCTATATACAGGGGGTACTGGTACAGAGTCAATGTGGAGGCTATATACAGGGGGTACTGGTACAGAGTCAATGTGGAGGCTATATACAGGGGGTACCGGTACAGAGTCAATGTGGAGGCTATATACAGGGTGTACCGGCTATATACAGGGGGCACCGGTATTGAGGTAATTTGTACATGCAGGTAGGGTTATTAAAGTGGCTATGCATAGATAATAACAGAGAGTAGCAGCAGCGTGGGGGTGGGGGGGTGCAAATAGTCTGGGTAGCCATTTGATTAGGTGTTCAGGAGTCTTATGGCTTGGGGTTAGAAGTTGTTTAGAAGCCTCTTGGACCTAGACTTGGCGCTCCGGTACCGCTTGCCGTGCGGTAGCAGGGAGAACACACCTTGACTAGGGTGGCTGGGGTCTTTGACAATTTTTAGGGCCTTCCTCTGACACCGCCTGGTGTAGAGGTCCTGGATGGCAGTAAGCTTGGCCCCGGTGATGTACTGGGCCGTACGCATAACCCTCTGCAGTGCCTTGCGGTCGGAGGCAGAGCAGTTGCCGTATCAGGCAGTGATGCAACCCGTCAGGATGCTCTCGATGGTGCAGCTGTAAAACCTTTGGAGGATCTGAGGACCCATGACAAATCTTTTCAGTCTCCTGATGGGGAATACGTTTTGTTGTACCCTCTTCACCACTGTCTTGGTGTGCTTGGACCATGTTAGTTTATTGGTGATGTGGACGCCAAGGAACTCAAAGCTCTCAACTTGCTCTACTACAACCCCGTCGATGAGAATAGGGACGTGCTCGGTCCTCCTTTTCCTGTGGTCCACAATCATCTCCTTAGTCTTGATCATGTTGAGGGAGAGGATGTTGTCCACTCTGACCTCCTCCCTATTGACTGTCACATCGTTGTCGGTGACCAGGCCTACCACTGTTGTGTCATCTGCAAACTTAATGATGGTGTTGGAGTTGTGCCTGGTCGTGCAGTCCTGAGTGCACAGGGAGTACAGGAGGAGACTGAGCACGCACCCCTGAGGGGCCCCTGCATTGAGGATCAGCGTGGCGGATGTGTTGTTACCTACCCTTACTACCTGGGGGCGGCCCGTCAGGAAGTCTAGGATCCAGCTACAGAGGGAGGTATTTAGTCCCAGGGTCCTTAGCTTAGTGATGAGCTTTTGAGGGCACTATGGTGTCAAACGCTGAGTTGTAGTCAATGAATATCATTCTCACATAGGTGTTCCTTTTGTACAGGTGTGAAAGTGTAGTATGGAGTGCAATAGAGATTGCATAATGGCTAGATCTGTTGGTGTGCTATACAAATTGGAGTGGTTTTAGGATTTCTGGGGTAATGATGTTGATATGAGCCATGACCAGCCTTTCAAAGCATGTCATGTCTGCAGACGTGAGTGCTACCAGTCGGTAGTCATTTAGGCAGGTTATCTTAGTGTTCTTGGGCACAGGGACTATGGTGGTCTGCTTGAAACGTGTTGGTATTACAGACTAAGACAGGGAGAGGTTGAAAATGTCAGTGAAGACACCTGCCAGTTGGTCAGCGCATACTCAGAGTACACGTTCTGGTAATCCATCTGGCCCAGCGGCCTTGTGAATGTTGACCTGTTTTAAGGTCTTACTCACATCGGCTGCGGAGAGTGTGATCACAAAGTCATCTGGAATAGCTGATGCTCTCATGCATGTTTCAGTGTTACTTGCCTAGAAGCGAGCATAAAAGTAATTTAGCTCATCTGGTAGGCTTGTGTCACTAGGCAGCTCGCGGCTGTGCTTTCCTTTGTAGTCTAATAGTTTGCAAGCCCTGCCACATCCGATGAGCATCGGAGCCGGTGTACTACGATTCAATCTTAGTCCTGTATTGACGCTTTGCCTGTTTGATGGTTCGTCAGAGGGCATAGTGGGATTTCTTAAAAGCTTCTGGGTTAGAGTCCCGCTCCTTGAAAGTGGCAGCTCTACCCTTCAGCTAAGTGCGAATGTTGCCTGTAATCCGTGGCTTCTGGTTGGGGTATGTACGTACAGTCACAGTGGGAACGACGTCCTCGGCACACTTATTGATAAAGCCAGGGACTGATGTGGTGTACTCCTCAATGCCATCTGAATAATCCCAGAACATATTCCAGTCTGTGCTGCAAAACAGTCCTGTAGTTTAGCATCTGCTTCATCTGACCACTTTTTTATAGACCGAGTTACTGGTGATTCCTGCTTTAATTTTGGCTTGTAAGCAGGAAACAGGAAGATAGAGTTAGCGTCAGATTTGCCAAATGGAGGGCGAGGGAGAGCTTTGTCCTTGTCTCTGTGTGTGGGGTAAAGGGGGTCTAGAATGTTTTCCCCTCTGGTTGCACATTTAACATGCCAATATAAATTCTGTAAAACTGATTTAAATTTCCCTGCATTTAAGTCACTGGCCACTAGGAGCGCCGCCTCTGGATGAGCATTTCCTGTTTGCTTATGGTTTTAGTGCCAACTTCACTCTGTGGTGGTATGTAGACAGCTACATGTACAAAAAATACAGATGAAAACTCTCTAGGTAGATAGTGTGGTTTGGAGCTTATCGTGAGATACTCTACCTCAGGCGAGCAAAACCTTGAGGCTTCTTTAGATATCGTGCACCAGCTGTTGTTTACATAAATGCATAGTCCCCCGCCCCGCATAGTCCCCCGCCCCGCATAGGCCCCCGCCCCGCATAGGCCCCCGCCCCGCATAGTCCCCCGCCCCGCATAATCCCCCGCCCCGCATAGGCCCCCGCCCCGCATAGGCCCCCGCCCCGCATAGTCCCCCGCCCCGCATAGGCCCCCGCCCCGCATAGTCCCCCGCCCCGCAAGTTTCCTCGATAAGTCACACTGCAAAAGGGCAGACAATATATCACCTTAAAACAGATCATTTTTATTACTGCTATTTAAAAATGACATAGAATGTTGACAGGTCAACAATCACCAGTTAGTTATGTGTCAGTGGGTGATAACTAAGTAGCTGGATTAAATGTGGATGTATATTTTTTAAATGATTCAACTTGTATTTAATGAGCAAGAAGTATTCAGTCATGTCCAGTTTGATCTGTGTGTAATCTAGATTTCCGACTGTTTCAGGAAGGAAAAGAGTTCAAAGATGCAGACATCTATGAGATGAACCCCCCTAAGTACGACAAGATTGAGGACATGGCCATGATGACCTACCTGAATGAAGCCTCTGTGTTGTATAACCTCAAAGTCACACTGCAAAAGGGTAGACTATTGGCCTAACCCACTAAATGACAAGCTATTGTCTCATGGGAAGTGGTTTGTCTAACATTTTAAAATACAACGACACAGTGCAGATGAAAACTCTCTAGGTAGATAGTGTGGTTTGGAGCTTATCGTGAGATACTCTACCTCAGGCGAGCAAAACCTTGAGGCTTCTTTAGATATCGTGCACCAGCTGTTGTTTACATAAATGCATAGTCCCCCGCCCCGCATAGGCCCCCGCCCCGCATAGTCCCCCGCCCCGCATAGTCCCCCGCCCCGCATAGTCCCCCGCCCCGCATAGGCCCCCGCCCCGCATAGGCCCCCGCCCCGCATAGTCCCCCGCCCCGCATAGTCCCCCGCCCCGCATAGGCCCCCGCCCCGCATAGTCCCCCGCCCCGCATAGGCCCCCGCCCCGCATAGGCCCCCGCCCCGCATAGTCCCCCGCCCCGCAAGTTTCCTCGATAAGTCACACTGCAAAAGGGCAGACAATATATCACCTTAAAACAGATCATTTTTATTACTGCTATTTAAAAATGACATAGAATGTTGACAGGTCAACAATCACCAGTTAGTTATGTGTCAGTGGGTGTTAACTAAGTAGCTGGATTAAATGTGGATATATATTTTTTTAATTATTAAACTTGTATTTAATGAGCAAGAAGTATTCAGTCATGTCCACTTTGATCTGTGTGTAATCTAGATTTCCGACTGTTTCAGGAAGGAAAAGAGTTCAAAGATGCAGACATCTATGAGATGAACCCCCCTAAGTACGACAAGATTGAGGACATGGCCATGATGACCTACCTGAATGAAGCCTCTGTGTTGTATAACCTCAAAGTCACACTGCAAAAGGGTAGACTATTGGCCTAACCCACTAAATGACAAGCTATTGTCTCATGGGAAGTGGTTTGTCTAACATTTTAAAATACAACGACACAGTGCTCACTGCATTGTGAGAAGACCATGGCTGTAAAGTCAGATGAGGTCTTTGTGGCCAAATGCACAGTTGTCTAGTTGGGTATGACAGCTGTACATATCCCAGAGGGTAACTTCTGCCCAGAGCGAGTTTGGAGCTTAGAGAAACATCTCCCTCAAATACAAAAACACAGATCATATATCATGCAAGATCTTTGCACATTCAAATAACTTCATGTCATAAACATTTATTCTGCATGGTGCTAATTTTCTCTGCACCCACAAACACGGCAAGTAAATATATTGTCTAATAACAGTGGTATTGGTGCCAGAATTAGGCTGTGTTGGCAGATATATCAAACAATGAACCTTGGCTGCAGTGAAGACTAGAGCACAGTCCAAGAAATGAAAAGGCCTTGATGGGATCCTTCCAGATGGTCACCCTGCTCAACTAGTGTATCCAGCAGATATGGGGCTTCTTGTACTGATGTGCTGGGTCGACACTGGGCATGAAGAATGAATCAATATCAATACATAATAGTAGATACGGTAATCCAAGCAATAACAATAACCCTAGAGAGGGAACAAATAAATATGGTGCCTTCGGAAAGTATTCAAACCCCTTGACTTTTTCCACATTTTGTTACGTCACAGCCTTATCCTGAAATTGATTAAATCACTTTTTTCCTCGTCAATCTACACATCTATATCCCATAATGACATCACAATAGCCCATAATGCCAAAGTGAAAAACTGTTTTAGACATTTTTGCACATTTATGAATATAAGTATTCAGACCCAAAACAAGCCGAAGGAACCCCAAAGTACCTAAAAGAAAACAAAACAGCTGTCCAAAATCATCAATCAGAATAAAAGGATCCAGCTTTATATCCTTTTTGTAAAATGTTCCATGGTGATGGGGCAAAGCTAAAAGCACTCCTACCAAACTCTGTTCTTATGTTGGGAACGTTATATAAAATGATATCCTACCAAACTCTGTTCTTATGTTGGGAACGTTATATAAAATTATATCCTACCAAACTCTGTTCTTATGTTGGGAACATGATATAAAATCATATCCTACCTAACTCTGTTCTTATGTTGGGAACGTTATATCCTACCAAACTCTGTTCTTATGTTGGGAACGTTACATAAAGTTCTATTCTACCAAACTCTGTTCTTATGTTGGGAACATTATATAAAATTATATCCTACCAAACTCTGTTCTTATGTTGGGAACGTTATATAAAATGATATCCTACCAAACTCTGTTCTTATGTTGGGAACGTTATATAAAATTATATCCTACCAAACTCTGTTCTTATGTTGGGAACATGATATAAAATCATATCCTACCAAACTCTGTTCTTATGTTGGGAACGTTACATAAAGTTCTATTCTACCAAACTCTGTTCTTATGTTGGGAACATTATATAAAATTATATCCTACCAAACTCTGTTCTTATGTTGGGAATGTTATATATAATGCTAGAAATAAGAGGGTTCTGACATTGTGTTTTCCAGTTTTCAGTGAATATGTGTTTTTATAAAATTCTTACTCAAAATATGCCACATTTTTGTTACCTGAGAACAAACTTGCAAACCCCTTCTTCTCCTCCCCTGCTCTTCATTAAGTACCTGTGTGTTATCAGAGTTCAACCTCCCCCCTGCTCTTCATTAAGTACCTGTGTGTTATCAGAGTTCAACCTCCCCCTGTTCTTCATTAAGTACCTGTGTGTTATCAGAGTTCAACCTCCCCCCTGCTCTTCATTAAGTACCTGTGTGTTATCAGAGTTCAACCTCCCCCTGCTCTTCATTAAGTACCTGTGTGTTATCAGAGTTCAACCTCCCCCTGCTCTTCATTAAGTACCTGTGTGTTATCAGAGTTCAACCTCCCCCTGTTCTTCATTAAGTACCTGTGTGTTATCAGAGTTCAACCTCCCCCTGCTCTTCATTAAGTACCTGTGTGTTATCAGAGTTCAACCTCCCCCTGCTCTTCATTAAGTACCTGTGTGTTATCAGAGTTCAACCTCCCCCTGCTCTTCATTAAGTACCTGTGTGTTATCAGAGTTCAACCTCCCCCCGCTCTTCTTTAAGTACCTGTGTGTTATCAGAGTTCAACCTCCTCCCCTGCTCTTCATTAAGTACCTGTGTGTTATCACGTTCAACCCCCCCCTTCAACCTCCCCCCTGCTCTTCATTAAGTACCTGTGTGTTATCAGAGTTCAACCTCCCCCTGCTCTTCATTAAGCATTAAGTACATGTGTATTATCAGAGTTCAACCCCCCCTTCAACCTCCCCCCTGCTCTTCATTAAGTACCTGTGTGTTATCAGAGTTCAACCTCCCCCTGCTCTTCATTAAGTACCTGTGTGTTATCAGAGTTCAACCTCCCCCTGCTCTTCATTAAGCATTAAGTACCTGTGTATTATCAGAGTTCAACCCCCCCTTCAACCTCCCCCTGCTCTTCATTAAGTACCTGTGTGTTATCAGAGTTCAACCTCCCCCTGCTCTTCATTAAGTACCTGTGTGATATCAGAGTTCAACCTCCCCCCGCTCTTCATTAAGTGCCTGCGTGTTATCAGAGTTCAACCTCCTCCCCTGCTCTTCATTAAGTACCCGTGTGTTATCAGAGTTCAACCTCCCCCTGCTCTTCATTAAGTACCTGTGTGTTATCAGAGTTCAACCTCCCCCTGTTCTTCATTAAGTACCTGTGTGTTATCAGAGTTCAACCTCCCCCCTGCTCATCCTGGACTTCCATTGGAATTTTTTGTGTCGTTTTGTTCCTAACTTATTAGGTTCCAGAACAGTAGAGTATGTCATATCTGTATCTACTCACGGTTTAATAACTGCCCTCTCTGAAATTTGTGTTAGAATAGGCAGTCTTCTATAAAACACATGCTTTCTAAGATGGCCTCTTGTATTCCTATCTTTACACTGTATAAATAAGTGCTCCGCTCTGCACATTACAGACCACAGGTCCCTTAACTCATCATTCCAATAAGGCTTGTTGTTCAGCTTGTAAACCTTCCTGACTTGGGGGTGTATTCTCTATTCACATCATTTTTGACCATTTCAGAATATAGGATACAACAAAATGTTTCATACCCCACGTCTAAATCAAGTTGTGTTTCTCCACACTGTCTTCTGATGAGTTCTCTCAGTGTTCTGCCATTTCAGGACAGAGGAAATCATTAGGCACATTTATTTTCTTACATTTAGGCCCTTTGCAGGATATGTATATTTTGCCCTGAGTGATGCTCTGTGGTCGCTCAGAAACTTCATGGCCAAACAGAAAAGGTCATAAATAAAGGTCATCGTTGAAGCCAGCTCAGCTGCTAAGAAGTTAACTTCAGAGTGTAATAAACGTTTGAGGCAGTTATATCGCTGTCAGCAATATGAGTGGAAAAGATTGTTGAAATACTGTACTGGTGATATGTGTCATAAGAATCCTACTGGACCGTTTTAGCCAACTGAAATGTGAGACAAATAAAAGTGCCTCCAGAATCTTCAATAGGAACATGGGTCCTTCCACATGATCAAATACAATTTTATTGGCCACGCACTTTTAGCAGATGTTATTGCGGGTGTAGCGAAATGCTTGTGTTTCTAGCTACACCAAGACCTGACTATTCCATAATGCTTGTGTTTCTAGCTGCACCAAGACCTGACTATTCCATAATGCTTGTGTTTCTAGCTGCACCAAGACCTGACTATTCCATAATGCTTGTGTTTCTAGCTGCACCAAGACCTGACTATTCCATAATGCTTGTGTTTCTAGCTGCACCAAGACCTGACTATTCCATAATGCTTGTGTTTCTAGCTACACCAAGACCTGACTATTCCATAATGCTTGTGTTTCTAGCTGCACCAAGACCTGACTAGTCCATAATGCTTGTGTTTCTAGCTGCACCAAGACCTGACTATTCCATAATGCTTGTGTTTCTAGCTGCACCAAGACCTGACTAGTCCATAATGCTTGTGTTTCTAGCTACACCAAGACCTGACTAGTCCATAATGCTTGTGTTTCTAGCTGCACCAAGACCTGACTATTCCATAATGCTTGTGTTTCTAGCTACACCAAGACCTGACTATTCCATAATGCTTGTGTTTCTAGCTGCACCAAGACCTGACTAGTCCATAATGCTTGTGTTTCTAGCTACACCAAGACCTGACTATTCCATAATGCTTGTGTTTCTAGCTGCACCAAGACCTGACTAGTCCATAATGCTTGTGTTTCTAGCTACACCAAGACCTGACTATTCCATAATGCTTGTGTTTCTAGCTGCACCAAGACCTGACGATTCCATAATGCTTGTGTTTCTAGCTGCACCAAGACCTGACTATTCCATAATGCTTGTGTTTCTAGCTGCACCAAGACCTGACTATTCCATAATGCTTGTGTTTCTAGCTGCACCAAGACCTGACTAGTCCATAATGCTTGTGTTTCTAGCTGCACCAAGACCTGACTAGTCCATAATGCTTGTGTTTCTAGCTGCACCAAGACCTGACTATTCCATAATGCTTGTGTTTCTAGCTGCACCAAGACCTGACTAGTCCATAATGCCTGTGTTTCTAGCTGCACCAAGACCTGACTAGTCCATAATGCTTGTGTTTCTAGCTGCACCAAGACCTGACTAGTCCATAATGCTTGTGTTTCTAGCTGCACCAAGACCTGACTATTCAATGTTCAATGTTGCTTTGAACAAAAACATTTCAAAAGGGAACAGATTCATCATATTAAAATGAGAGTTCAGTTCACGTTGACCTTAAAATGAATCACATGACATAAATAATAATCTTCCAACACGTATTTGTCAAAAACAACCAAATAACTTGGAATGATACAATTATGATGAAAACTTGGAGACATTTTGGGGTTAAGGAGGTTAAAATCTTCCTAGAAGTCACAGAGGGTCCACAGAGGGACATTCCTAAATGCATTTTGGGGTTAAGGAGGTTAAAATCTTCCTAGAAGTCACAGAGGGTTCACAGAGGGACATTCCTAAATGCATTTTGGGGTTAAGGAGGTTAAAATCTTCCTAGAAGTCACAGAGGGTCCACAGAGGGACATTCCTAAATGCATTTTGGGGTTAAGGAGGTTAAAATCTTCCTAGAAGTCACAGAGGGTTCACACAGGGACATTCCTAAATGCATTATGCCACTTTAGCAAGTCTTGATTCATATTAGAAATCAGAGCATTTCATTTAATACAACAGGCTTTTAAAATGCAATATTTGTACACAATTTCTACATAAAATGTCAAAGGGATGTGAAAGGGACTCATTTCGTGGAACGACTATCAAACTGAAGATAAATACACTACATGACCAAAAGTATGTGGACACCTGCTCGTCGGGCATCTCATTCTAAAATCATGGGCATTAATATGGAATTGGCCTCCCCTTTGCTGCTATAACAGCCTCCACTCCTCTGATAAGGCTTTCTACTAGAACATTGCTGTGTGGACTTGCATCCATTCAGCCACAAGCAACGTGGACTCAGTCCATTACAGTATATGAGGTTCAGTGGAAGTGGAAGTTACATTGGGAAGAATCAAACTTTTGTTATCGTCATAATTATTAATAATGACATCTATCATTTACGTAAACTCAGTGAAATTCAATTCACAGACAAATATGACATTAAAAAGTAATGTAATGGGAGAGTGGTGCTCCTGGAAGTGGGAGGTGCTAGTGAGACACAGAAATAAACAGGTCTCTCATCCAATTCATGTCCTTTCCCAGAGTGGTCCATAATTAACTTTTGCCTGGTTGGCACTTCCAACCAGATATAAGGAGGCTGAGGCCCCAGCATCCATAAGTCAGATACCTTCTTCCTCTGTGGTAAGACCTCTACATCTCCTTAGATGTTGACATTTGTCTCATCTTTGTACTCAGCATCTGAGGCAGTAGCTAACTGCACTGTTTGAATTGACTTCTGCATGTCTCTTGTAAGATTTGACAATATACAATCAAGTGGCATTTATATAAAAAAAATATATATAGATTTGTATTATGTGTTATACTTTAAATGTGTTTTATTTCTGTAACTTTCAGTGGTGCTCCTGCACTTGAAAGGGTGTTCTAGAATGTAACTGAGTTTCAGGGGAATTTATTTGAATTCCTGACAGAATGTGTAGTAAATTGAGTTGGTGTTCTAGAATGTAACTGGGTTTTATGGGAATTTATTTGAATTCCTGACAGAATGTGTAGTAAATTGAGTTGGTGTTCTAGAATCTAACTGGGTTTTATGGGAATTTATTTGAATTCCTGACAGAATGTGTAGTAAATTGAGTTGGTGTTCTAGAATCTAACTGGGTTTTATGGGAATTTATTTGAATTCCTGACAGAATGTGTAGTAAAGTGAGTTGTCACTAGGAAAATTAAAGTTACCAGTTGCACCTGTAGTTGAATTTGACATGTAATGATTGAGTTACATGTTTTCTAGCCCTTCAGGGGTTCAATGATAAAGCTTTAGACTTGTATGTTTTCACAACACACTCATGTTTCACAGGGTCCTCCAAGAAGTACACATTCATCTGTAGAGGGGGAAAAGAAGGTGAGACATGGTTTGACTCTTCACATAAAAAGTGTGAGAATATTCTGAGAGAGATACCGCTCACCTAACTCTGTTGACTGGGGAGGAAGCACCACAGAGTCAATCACGTTTCTTGTTTAATCTCTTTCCTAGTTATCCGTCACCATGAGTACGGACGCGGAGATGCAAATCTACGGCAAGGCTGCCATATACCTCCGTAAGCCTGAGAGGGAGAGGATTGAGGCACAAGCCGCACCCTTTGATTCAAAGAACGCCTGCTACGTGACAGACAAGGTGGAGCTGTACCTTAAGGGTTTAGTCACTGCCAGGACAGAAGGGAAATGTACTGTGACAGTCACGAGACCTGACGGAAGTAAGGAGGTAAGTCTGATCTGAAAAGTAGTCAAGTTTAATTTTGTGAAGTTACTCTATTTCTTAAAAAATCACTGAAAATCCAAACAATGTCTATAAGGCAATAAGAAATCAGTTACAAAAAAAAATAGATTAAGATTATAAAATAGATTACATTTTGTTTTGCAGACAATGTATCACCTTAAAACACATCATTTTTATTGCTGCTATTTAAACATGACATAGAATGTTGACTAGTCAATAATCTCCAGTTATGTGTCAGTGGGTGATAACTAAGTAGTTGGATTAAATGTGGATATATATTTTTAAAATTATTAAACTTGTATTTAATGAGCAAAAAGCATTTTGTCATGTCCAGTTTGATCTGTGTGTAAACTAGATTTCTGACTGTTTCAGGAAGGAAAAGAGTTCAAAGATGCAGACATCTATGAGATGAACCCCCCTAAGTACGACAAGATTGAGGACATGGCCATGATGACCTACCTGAATGAAGCCTCTGTGTTGTATAACCTCAAAGAGCGTTATGCAGCATGGATGATCTACGTAAGAAACCTGCACATACAAACACACACATACATGAACATAATAAACACACACATACATTAACATAATAAACACACACACATGAAGATAATAAATACACACACACATGAAGATAATAAACACACACACACATGAAGATAATAAACACACACACATGAAGATAATAAATACACACATACAGTCCTACACATAAGTGAATGGTAGAAACCAAAACATATCAATACAGTAGACCCACATCAGTAAACCAAAGTACACCCACATTCTCACATAAATCCAGGTAAAAGTACATCTGACTTTACTAATACCCTAATTTAATTATTCTTTCATCCAGACCTACTCTGGGCTCTTCTGTGCCACGGTGAACCCCTACAAGTGGCTCCCAGTGTACGACGAAGAGGTTGTCAACGCCTACAGAGGGAAGAAGAGGATGGAGGCTCCACCCCATATCTTCTCCGTCTCTGACAACGCCTTTCAGTTCATGATGATTGGTAAGAGCTCTCATGGATGGATGGATGGATGGATGGATGGATGGATGGATGGATGGATGGATGGACGGATGGACGGATGGATGGTTGGTTGGTTGTATGTATTGTTTGGTTGGATGGATGGATGGATGGATGTATTGTTTGGTTGGATGGATGGATGGTTGGATGTATTGTTTGGTTGGATGGATGGATGGATGGATGGTTGGTTGGATGTATTGCTTGGTTGGATGGATGGATGGATGGATGGATGGTTGGATGTATTGTTTGGTTGGATGGACGGATGGATGGATGGATGGTTGGTTGGATGTATTGTTTGGTTGGATGGATGGATGGATGGATGGATGGATGGATGGATGGATGGATGGTTGGATGTATTGTTTGGTTGGATGGACGGATGGATGGATGGATGGTTGGTTGGATGTATTGTTTGGTTGGATGGATGGATGGATGGATGGATGGATGGTTGGATGTATTGTTTGGTTGGATGTATTGTTTGGTTGGATGGATGGATGGATGGATAGATGTCCATAAGTGCATATGGAAAGATGGATGGATCTGTCAATGGAAATTAAAAACTGCCTCAGACAGGTATCTACTGTTTTCTAACAGTTTCTAACAATATCTGATTTTCACTAAGCTATCACTTCAATGGAACATTTTCAAAAATGAAATTCATGATGATGCTATGAATTAAATAATGTCCCCATAATGTTTCTTGAGTATGATAAGTAATATGTTTTTTGGTTCCAGATAAGGAGAACCAGTCCATCCTGATTACGTAAGTTGTTCACTAAAATTTCACTTTGATGATGAAAATACATGACATTATGAATTGATTAGAGCATCAGGTTATGTGTAATAACGAGTCGATGAGAAGGATTATTTGTTAAAGATTTATGTCAGAACACATATTTTTCTATGCCATTTCTTAGTGAAAGCCAATCTGACACTCAAACATGTAACTAAAACCCCTCTTTCTCTGTCATATAAACCAGTGGAGAATCCGGTGCAGGAAAGACTGTCAACACCAAGCGTGTCATCCAGTACTTTGCCACCATTGCAGTGTCTGGTGGCAAGAAGGAAGCAGACCCCAACAAAATGCAGGTAGGTTGGTCTTATGTTTGCCTTTTTAACACATTTCAGTTTGGTTTTCTGAGCAAACTTTTTTTCCATCAGTGAATCATGTTTCAAGAAAAGTCATTAAGAAAAACAAACTTTACCACTTTTCCAGTTTCTGAGAAACGTGTGTTTGTCTCAATCAGGGGTCTCTTGAGGATCAGATCATTGCAGCTAACCCTCTGCTGGAGGCTTACGGTAATGCCAAGACAGTGAGGAACGACAACTCGTCTCGCTTTGTAAGTATGAAGGGCATACTGTGGAAGTTACCTTATATTGGAAAAATATATTTCAGTAGTTCCCTTTTGTTAAATCAATAGATGTCCAACAAACTGTAAAGATTAAAGGGTTTATCAAAGTAAAATGTTAGAATTATTTGTTGACCTATCTCAAACCCCCATGCTCTACTGTAGGGTAAATTTATCAGGATTCACTTCCAAGCTGGCAAACTGGCTAAAGCTGACATTGAGACCTGTGAGTTGGCTTTGATTATTTCTCAATGCTTTCCTAAATTCACAGATAAAATGTAATTATATCATCTCCATTTTCTCTCTCTCCCTCTCCCTCAGACCTGCTGGAGAAGTCCAGAGTGTCCTTCCAGCTGCCCGATGAGAGAGGCTACCACATCTTCTTCCAGATGATGACAGGCCACAAACCTGAGATAGTTGGTACGACAAAGTAGAGTTTCAGGAGAAATTATTCCCACATCTGTGGAACTTGTTAAAAATATTCATAGTCCACACTAATAATAATATTACAATGATTACATCCAAGGTAACAAGGCATCTAGACATGAGTCAGGTCTCTGGGAAATATCGATCAAGTAATGCACTGTGATGCACTAGTAATACTACATGTATCATTGAGTCCATCTATTGAGTAAAGGAGGGAGAGATACTGTAAAGTAGGACAGCAGAATTCTAAGAGATTTAACTGACAAGCTGTTCTCCGTTGTCTACAGAAATGTCTCTCATCACCACCAACCCCTACGACTTCCCCATGTGTAGCCAGGGTCAGATCGCTGTGGCCAGCATCGACGACAATGAAGAGCTGGATGCCACAGACGTGAGTCAAACAGGGTTAACCAATCTCTAGATAGGGAATGGGTAGGACCACCATACACACTGAATGCGGTGTGAAAATACAACTTGGTGGCAGCTGGGAAGTTGTCATGATTTAATCTACATTGACAATTTAGGAGACTCCCTTATCCATAGCAACTTAGAGTACGTAAGTGCATACATTTTCATTCTGGTCCCTCATGGGATTTGAACCCACAACCCTGGGGTAGCAAGTGTCCTGCTCTACCAACTGAGCTACATGGGACAATTCACTTGTGTTAGTTAAGCATGTGCCTCAAGCCACTCTTCATAACTTCACATTTCGTCATGTAAGGCTTCCATAAGAGAGCTAAGTGCCTTGTGGAACTGTGTAAAACTCCTTTTGTGTTTCCATCACTAATGTATTGGCACAGAGTAATATCTATTCATCCCATTCGTTCTGGAGTGAGCAAAGAACTGTAGTGTAACTGAGCAAACAACTGTTCAGTTCATCTCTGTTGTACTTCCTCTTTAATGCCAGGATGCCATTACCATCCTGGGCTTCACTAATGATGAGAAGATTGGCATCTACAAGCTGACAGGAGCTGTAGTGCACCATGGAAACTTGAAATTCAAGCAGAAGCAGCGTGAGGAGCAGGCCGAGCCAGACGGCACAGAGGGTGAGTCCCACTCATAGATATACAATATGTAGAGTATTAGTCCCATTCCCAGTCCCCAATATAGAAATAGAACACCTAAGACAGACAGTGCCACATGAAAGTCAGGCAGGAGATCATTTTTGGGGACCAAATTACCACCTTCAGTTATGATTTGAGCAAACAATTTGTCAATGTGACATCAGAAACAAGTGATCTTGTGTCCCTGAGTCTGTTGTTGTTGGTTCTCTCTCCAGTGGCTGATAAAATTGGCTACCTGCTGGGCCTGAACTCAGCTGAGATGTTGAAGGCTATGTGCTACCCCAGAGTGAAGGTCGGCAACGAGTATGTGACCAAGGGACAGACTGTGGCTCAGGTAAGGCAGCCAAACATGGCATCTACCTTTTTCTGAGAGATTGATTATTTTGGGGACAAGTGCATTGCTGTAATTGAATAGTGATGTTTTTCCCAAGCTTGTATCACCTTACCACCAGACATGGTCAATATCTAATGTATTCATTTGAGGTATTATCATTGCAGGTTAATAACTCAGTCATGGCTCTGGCCAAGTCCATCTATGAGAGGATGTTCTTGTGGATGGTCATCCGTATCAATGAGATGTTGGACACCAAGAATCCAAGACAGTTCTATATCGGTGTGCTTGACATTGCCGGGTTTGAGATCTTTGATGTGAGTATGAGACCAGAACAAGACAATTAGTTGTGATTGAGATGGATTACAGTCTTGTATGATGAAATGATCCCTTTTAAAATTCCATCAACAGTACAACAGCATGGAGCAGCTGTGCATCAACTTCACCAATGAGAAACTGCAACAGTTTTTCAACCACACCATGTTCGTCCTGGAGCAAGAGGAGTACAAGAAGGAGGGAATCGTCTGGGCCTTCATTGACTTCGGCATGGACTTGGCTGCCTGCATTGAGCTTATTGAGAAGGTAAGATGTCTGTGAGGATTATAATGGACCATTATAATGGGCCATAACAGCAAAGCGCTTAGCGACCATTATTATCACAGTGGTACAATGCATCTGACTGTTGAGAACTCAATATGTTTCCTGTTTTGTGCCCCAAAATGAATATAATCCTATAATAGCATGTTTGCTAAGATAATAAATATGATCTTAAATTATGCTAATTTGATATACATCTCTTTTTGTAAAGCCATTGGGCATCTTCTCCATCCTTGAAGAGGAGTGCATGTTCCCCAAGTCTTCAGACACTACCTTCAAGGACAAGCTGTACGCCCAGCATCTTGGCAAAACAAAGTCGTTTGAGAAGCCCAAGCCTGCCAAAGGCAAGCAAGAGGCCCACTTCTCCCTGGTGCATTACGCCGGCACTGTGGACTACAACATCACTGGATGGCTAGAGAAGAACAAGGACCCCCTGAACGACTCAGTTTGTCAGTTGTACGGGAAGTCAGGAGTCAAAATTTTGGCTGCCCTGTATCCCCCTCCCCCTCCAGAGGGTAAGACTAGCATCATGTCACAATATTTAACTAAATACTGGTTACAACTCAGACCCAAATGTTCTTGAGTCTTTTAATGCACCACAATTTCTCAATAGGTGTTATTCTACACAATCTGATTGGCAGCATTGGCCTCTAGATACGTGTGAAGTTAACCAGAGATTCTCTGGTTTATAATTAGTGTGCTTGCTGAAGACAAGACCACTCTAGATTTCTTAAAAACGCTTATTATGATTCTATTTATTCCACCCGCTCTAGGAAATGTAACTTTCCCCCATTTTAACAGACAAAGCCAAGAAAGGAGGCAAGAAGAAGGGTGGTTCCATGCAGACTGTGTCCTCCCAGTTCAGGGTGAGCTTTTGAAATGTGTAGATTCAGTCCTTTAAAAGGTGCATTGATTATCAAAAATTATATCTGTGAAAATGGTTTGTAACCCTCTTACAGGAGAACTTACATAAGCTGATGACCAACTTGAGGAGCACTCATCCTCACTTTGTGCGCTGCCTGATCCCCAACGAGTCAAAGACTCCAGGTACAATAAATATTGAGTTAAATATGTCATCTCATCAGTATAGTATCAGTAACCTTAACAATCCCAATCTATAAGCTGTTTATGAGTGTTAAAAGAGACTTGTTTTGTTTTACCAGGTCTGATGGAGAACTTCCTGGTTATCCACCAGCTCAGGTGTAATGGTGTACTGGAGGGTATCAGGATCTGCAGAAAGGGCTTCCCCAGCAGAATCCTCTATGCTGACTTCAAGCAGAGGTACACACACTCTCACACACACACACCACACACACACAGAGAGAAATGATTGGCACTCTTGATAAAGATGAGCAGAAAAGACTATCAAATAACACTGATACTGAGCTATATTGTACGGTCAAACATTTGTGAATTATATTATTTTATACTCAGAGAAAGAGATTTTGTTCAACAATTCTTATTTTATTTTAAGATAGGGTGCATCATGATTGGCACCCCTGTTTTCAGTACGAGGACAATGGCACTGAGTCTTTTTCTAGAATGTTGTATGAGATTGTAGATCACAATGGGAGGGATGTTGGACCCTCCTTACAGAATCCTTACAGATCCTTGATATCCATTGTCTGCACTTATGGACGGCCCTCTTCAATACAAACCACAGGTTTTCAATGGGGTTCAAGTCTGGAGATTGAGATGGCCATAGTAAAATGTTGATTATGTGGTTGATGAACCATTTCCTTGTGGATTTTGATGTGTGCTTGGGGTTATTGTCTTGCCAACCGAGATTTTGGCTAAAATGTCATGGTACTGGGTAAAGGTCATGATGCCGTTGACCTTAACGAGGCCCCCGGATCAGTTGACGTTAAGTAGCCCCATAACATCACCATATTTTACAGTAGGTATGGGTTTATAGCTTTTAGACCATAGAATATGGCTCAGTATTTGTATTATTCATTTTAGACAGTCTATTTTGCTCATCTTTATCAAGGGTGCCGATCATTATGAACCTCACTGTATAACCAACCAACTAATTACAACATGTCATATTTTAAAACTGTCCTCTCATTCAGGTACAAAGTACTGAATGCCAGTGTCATCCCTGAGGGCCAGTTCATGGACAACAAGAAGGCTTCTGAGAAGCTGCTTGGGTCCATTGATGTGAATCACGAGGATTACAAGTTTGGACACACCAAGGTCAGTCAAAAACCCCCAGTAAAATCTGACAACAAAACACAGCTTGAATGATAATTTAAACCCGTACCATATAAAATCTCTCCAGGTGATCTATCCATCCTTTTGTTCTTTCTTCTTCATTTAACTAATGGAAAAGGTGGAAAAACATTGTAGTGTTTATTCATCACAAGTATAGAAGAGAAACTAAAGTCATTATCATGTACATTGTGTTAGAGTGGTATAGTTGCAGGTATATGTATCTGTACATTATTAATCTACAACTGTACAATAACTAACAACTTAGACACAACCTATCCCGTGGTTTGTTTGTAACCGTTGCAGAGTTAATGTTGTTTAAATCAATCTAGTGGTGTTGTTCCCCTCTTTTGATTCAAGCCTTTCTATCTGTGGTTCCATTGACCATGTTAACCTGTGTCTCAGGTGTTCTTCAAAGCCGGTCTGCTGGGTGTCCTGGAGGAGATGAGAGATGAGAAGCTGGCTGCTCTGGTCGGCATGGTCCAGGCTCTCAGCCGTGGATTCCTCATGAGGAGAGAGTTTAGCAAGATGATGGAGAGGAGGTGAGGAATAGTAGACATCTTGGCAAAGCTTTCTGTCAACCACCTGTATCTAATGCATTATGATTACATACTGTATATGCTGTGAGTTGTTCAGAATGAGAAAGTACATCTTATAATGGTCTACTAAAGCTTTTGGGTTAATTAATTTAGTCCAGAAATGGATGTGCCAACTAAGGATTCTAGCTTTATAGCTGCAGTTTGGGATTTGGCTGTTCAATTGTCTTTTAATGTGTGATATTAACCCATTCCTTATTGAAGAATATAAAAATGTCTCATGAGCTTAGCATAATCTGTCAGTCCTCGCATTTAGAGCACTGTCTTTGAATTTAAGAGGGGTTACATTTCCCAAGCCCCTTTCAGCTGTATACAAAAAGTGGTGGGGGTTCCATTTTGTTATTCTTCGACTCCAAGAATGTAGCTTTATGAAACATCCCACTGGTCATTTCAACCCCCAAATTAAATGTGATGACGTTGAAACAACCTGGATTTAAAAAAAGTTATCAATGTAATGTAATGTAATGTAGTGTAGTGTAGTGTAATGTAATGGGAATTGTCTTTTTTTCCACTCAACTTTGAACCTAAATCCAATAACATGGTGACAGTTCTGTTGTTTTCACGTTGTTTTCACGTTGAATTCACGTTAGACCAAATGTAAATCAAAAATAGATGTTGAACTGACGTCTGTCCCTTCTGGGACGTCACTCACCATGCCACTGTATCCTTTCTGTTGAACAGAGAGTCTATCTTCGCCATCCAGTACAACATCCGCTCATTCATGAATGTCAAAACCTGGCCATGGATGAAGTTGTACTTCAAGATCAAGCCCCTGCTGCAGAGCGCTGAGACTGAGAAGGAGCTGGCCAACATGAAGGAGAACTATGAGAAGATGAAGACAGATCTGGCCAAGGCTCTGTCCACAAAGAAGCAAATGGAGGAGAAGTTGGTGGCCCTGACACAGGAGAAGAACGACCTGTCACTCCAAGTCGCATCTGTGAGTCAGCAACGACCTTCAGGAGGGCACATTTACATACACATGAATAGATTTGAACATCTTGGCCATGTTCTGTTATAATCTCCACCTGGCACAGCCAGAAGAGGACTGGCCACCCCTCATAGCCGGGTTCCTCTCTAGGTTTCTTCCTAGGTTTTGGCCTTTCTAGGGAGTTTTTCCTAGCCACCGTGCTTCTACACCTGCATTGCTTGCTGTTTGGGGTTTTAGGCTGGGTTTCTATACAGCACTTTGAGATATCAGCTGATGTACGAAGGGCTATATAAATACATTTGATTTGATTTACACACACATACACATGCATATGAACCCACTAAAGTATGTGTTTAACTGACACATTTTTATTGCCAGTGTTATATACTTTATAAAATTCATTGATTTCTTTTGATTTGCTCGACCGTCAATACGCAAAGTGAGGCCTCTGATTTTGTTTACTCCTGTTCTGAAACCAGGAAGGAGAGAGTCTGAACGATGCTGAGGAAAGGTGCGAGGGGCTCATCAAGAGCAAGATCCAGCAGGAGGCCAAACTCAAAGAGACGACCGAGAGGCTGGAGGATGAGGAGGAGATCAATGCTGAGTTGACTGCCAAGAAGAGGAAGCTGGAGGATGAGTGTTCTGAGCTGAAGAAGGACATTGATGACCTGGAGCTCACCCTGGCCAAAGTGGAGAAGGAGAAGCACGCCACTGAAAACAAGGTCTTGTGTCTTACTATAGACAGTCTAACCAACAATAATCCAAACATTAAACAACTCAAAACATAGCTCAACAGAAATGGAATTCAAGTTGTATTGTGGGTGCAGGAAATATTAAGATACAATAGGGGAATTTCACTTGCTTGGTACTCATTCACATTCATTGCATGTTCTGCTCCCCCTCATTTATGACTTCCACTCAGTACACTGGCATGGTGAACACTGACATCTAGTGTTGAATATATAGTACAGTAGTTGTTGATTAATTTCTAATCTAAATTAAATGAATGTAACATTTAACAAACTAAATCTCCCCGTTATGGTGAAGTATAATTATGTTGTGGCCATTTTCAGGTTAAAAACCTGACAGAGGAGATGGCGTCTATGGATGAGAGTGTTGCCAAGCTGACCAAGGAGAAGAAAGCCCTCCAAGAGGCCCACCAGCAGACACTGGATGACCTGCAGGCAGAGGAGGACAAAGTCAACACTCTGACCAAGGCCAAGACCAAGCTGGAACAGCAAGTGGACGACGTGAGTGGAGTTTGACATTTCGGCCATGATAGTATGTAAGATGATATTATCTTCAGTTGTTTAGATTTTAATAATATATGTGTTTTTATCTTCTAGCTTGAGGGTTCTCTGGAGCAAGAGAAGAAGCTCCGTATGGACCTTGAGAGATCCAAGAGAAAGCTGGAGGGAGATCTGAAACTGGCCCAGGAGTCCATAATGGACCTGGAGAATGACAAGCAGCAAGCTGATGAGAAAATCAAGAAGTAAACACAAACAAATGACTACAGTATTAGCTGCTATAATGGTTGTTCTTGACAAATTCTTGTAATTATGAATTAGCACTTGCTTGTGATTCTTAAAAGCAAAGTGAATGGTATGATACTCTCCCTTTACACTAGTGGTCACCAACCGGTCGATCGTGATCGACTTGTCGATCTCCAAGGCATTTCTAGTCGATCGCCAAACATTTCTGTAAAAACCCAATGATAAAGCCTTCTGTCCCTATTTTTTATTTTTGTCTCGGGCTGTTGGTGTCAGGTGCAGCCAATTCAGCTGCCCTGTGGGCCGGGTAGGCAAACTGTTGCCATTTAATGTGTCTGAAGGTACAACCACTGCCTTCCTGGTGGGCCTGGAGAGAAAATCAAGTGCACTATGCCTCCGCTGGCCAATCAGATCAAATGACCAAGTCTGCAGTAACGTGGAAGAAAGATACGGCAAAATTGATACTGTGAGATTACAAAACCACGACTAGAGAGAGAGACTGTCAACGAATACAGCAAAGAGCTGCTGTTTCTATGAGAGAGTTCGTGTTTAAGTTCTTACTCAGCCCTGTCAACACTTTGTTTTCAACACTTTTATAAGCCATAAAATGCGCGTTCTTCTTATTTCCACTCAGCGCTACAACAAGCAGAGCAACAGTTATGAATGAATTGGAAACTGTATCTACAGGCGTTGTTGTTATTATTAGCGGCTTGGGTCCTTTGTAATATCAATGAATATTTCCCTTTCTCTGTTCAAAGGAGTAACAACATGAATTTGTGTACGAGGCAGAAATAATGCGATAATAATAAGCGCGACACGAGTTTTGCCATCAGCTGGAAGACGGTGTCCCTTTATGGTCAGTGTCAGTGGAGGAAAGGGAGAGCAGAGGGATGTTGAGAGACGGAGCCTCAGTCTGCTGCTCTCTCCCTCTGATGAGACAGACCCTCAATCTGCTGCTCTCTCCCTCTGCTGAGACAGACCCTCAATCTGCTGCTCTCTCCCTCTGCTGAGACAGACCCTCAGTCTGCTGCTCTCTCCCTCTGCTGAGACAGACCCTCAATCTGCTGCTCTCTCCCTCTGCTGAGACAGACCCTCAGTCTGCTGCTCTCTCCCTCTGCTGAGACGGACCCTCAGATGCTCTCTCCCTCTGCTGAGACGGACCCTCAGATGCTCTCTCCCTCTGCTGAGACAGACCCTCAGTCTGCTGCTCTCTCCCTCTGCTGAGACGGACCCTCAATCTGCTGCTCTCTCCCTCTGCTGAGACAGACCCTCAATCTGCTACTCTCTCCCTCTGCTGAGACGGACCCTCAATCTGCTGCTCTCTCCCTCTGCTGAGACGGACCCTCAATCTGCTGCTCTCTCTCTCTGCTGAGACAGACCCTCAGTCTGCTGCTCTCTCCCTCTGCTGAGACAGACCCTCAGTCTGCTGCTCTCTCCCTCTGCTGAGACGGACCCTCAGATGCTGCTCTCTCCCTCTGCTGAGACAGACCCTCAGTCTGCTGCTCTCTCCCTCTGCTGAGACAGACCCTCAGTCTGCTGCTCTCTCCCTCTGCTGAGACAGACCCTCAGTCTGCTGCTCTCTCCCTCTGCTGAGACGGACCATCAGATGCAGGCACCATCAGCCCAGTAAAATAGAAGTAAAAGCAGATCATGTAAATGTCTGCTCACTCAGCTGTGCCTCACAAGTAGTACAACAACGGATCTATTACCGGTGTGATCATATAGCCTACCTCAAATGTTGAAATATATATGTCTTTTTTTAATGACCTGAACAACAATGCATTGGCAGGTAAATTCAAGCAAAGCCAGAATGCAGTGATAATGTATTGGGCCTATAGCTTACTGAACAAACCACATTGCTACAGTACTGTTTCAAATAGGTTAATGTTGCATAGGCTTACATGTTGAAAGGTATGTTAATAAAAAAATCAGAGAGGTAGATCTCGGCATTTTGACTCAGAAGGTGATCTTGACTCAGAAAATGGGTGGGTGACCACTGCTTTACGCTATAGAAACAAAACCAACTCTGCAATTGACCTGTTTGTGTTTCTTAGGAAGGAGTTTGAGACCACCCAGCTCCTCAGCAAGGTTGAGGATGAGCAGTCTCTGGGAGCTCAGCTGCAGAAGAAGATCAAGGAACTCCAGGTACAGTAGAGGATATAAGCTCCAGTACAGAAAAGCACAGACTTGAATCATTTCCTGAAAAACATTCTTCTGGTGGCAAACATTTTTCCAGGTGGCTTCTGACAGCTGAGTAGGTTGGAAGATGGTGTTTCTTAACATTGTGGTTTTGGTTCCTTAATGGGACACTGTCTACTGAATATATTAGTGTAACTGGCTTCGTATTAAACACATTTATGCAAAATATACATACTATTATTATTTTGTGAGGTTCAATTGTTTCAACTGTATTGTAGTGTTCATCCCCCTGCTCCTGCCCCCTGTTCTAGGCCCGTATTGAGGAGCTGGAGGAGGAAATTGAGGCTGAGCGTGCTGCCAGGGCTAAGGTTGAGAAGCAGAGGGCCGATCTCTCCAGGGAACTTGAGGAGATCAGCGAGAGGCTGGAGGAGGCCGGCGGCGCCACTGCTGCTCAGATTGAGATGAACAAGAAGCGTGAGGCTGAGTTCCAGAAGCTGCGTCGTGATCTTGAAGAGTCCACCCTGCAGCATGAGGCCACAGCCGCCGCTCTGCGCAAGAAGCAGGCCGACAGTGTGGCTGAGCTCGGGGAGCAGATCGACAACCTGCAGCGCGTCAAGCAGAAGCTGGAGAAGGAGAAGAGCGAGTACAAGATGGAGATTGATGACCTCTCCAGCAACATGGAGGCCGTCGCCAAGGCTAAGGTGAGTAGTGATGTTTTGGTCAAGCAGTGTTGAGGAGGGTCAACTACATCACCATTCAAGTGACCTGAAGTTGACAGGAGTCACATATATAAAGTAATGATGGAACATGTTTCACTAACAGGGCAATCTGGAGAAGATATGCCGTACTCTTGAGGACCAGCTGAGTGAGCTGAAGACTAAGAATGATGAGAATGTTCGCCAGGTCAACGACATCAGCGGACAGAGGGCCAGACTCCTGACAGAAAATGGTACCATCAACAATGAACAACAAGCCAATCCTTTCCTTCAGTAAAACACAATAACATGTTGGGGGCTGTATCCACATAGTTTCTACTGTACTATTCACCACCTAACATTCCCTATGATACCTCAGAATACATTTTCAATCTTAGAGAACAGAGACCCTATTAACAAGATGTTACTCTGTCCCTGCAGGTGAGTTTGGTCGCCAGCTGGAGGAGAAGGAAGCCCTGGTGTCTCAGCTGACCAGAGGAAAACAGGCCTTCACCCAGCAGGTGGAGGAACTAAAGAGGGCAGTTGAGGAGGAGGTCAAGGTAAGGGACCCAAGATGGACTTCGCGTCCACAGAGTTTAGAGCTATATCTTCATATAGAGGGTGACTATCCCACCGTCTGAGACTCCTAATGTCTCTCCACCCTCAGAGACTCCTACTGTCTCTCCACCCTCAGAGACTCCTACTGTCTCTCCACCCTCAGAGACTCCTACTGTCTCTCCACCCTCAGAGACTCCTACTGTCTCTCCACCCTCAGAGACTCCTACTGTCTCTCCACCCTCAGAGACTCCTAATGTCTCTCCACCCTCAGAGACTCCTAATGTCTCTCCACCCTCAGAGACTCCTACTGTCTCTCCACCCTCAGAGACTCCTACTGTCTCTCCACCCTCAGAGACTCCTACTGTCTCTCCACCCTCAGAGACTCCTACTGTCATTTGTTTGACTCTCTCTCTAATCTGTCTTTGTCTTTCTTTCTCACAGGCTAAAAACGCATTGGCCCACGGTGTTCAGTCTGCCCGCCATGACTGTGACCTCCTGAGGGAGCAGTTTGAGGAGGAGCAGGAGGCCAAGGCAGAGCTGCAACGCGGCATGTCCAAGGCCAACAGTGAGGTGGCTCAGTGGAGGACTAAGTATGAAACGGATGCTATCCAGCGCACAGAGGAGCTGGAGGAGGCCAAGTGAGTCACACAGAACAGCAACAACTCAGATATTGTGTGGATAGTGAGGGTGGCAGGGGGCTCTGACAAAATGTTACATCAATGTGTATTGTCTGTCAAAATAAAAAATGACACCATAAAACCACTGTCTGTTGTCCAACAGGAAGAAGCTGGCTCAGCGTCTGCAGGATGCTGAGGAGACCATTGAGGCAACCAACTCCAAGTGCGCCTCCCTGGAGAAGACCAAGCAGAGGCTGCAGGGAGAGGTGGAGGACCTCATGATTGATGTTGAGAGAGCCAACGCATTGGCTGCCAACCTCGACAAGAAGCAGAGGAACTTTGACAAGGTGAAAATGAATAAACCTATATTTTCTCATCAATTGTGTAATTGTTGCATATTTCTAACTTGATAACTCTTCATCTACGACTTCTAATGAAAATTCCATGGATTCTCCTAGGTTCTGGCAGAATGGAAGCAGAAGTATGAGGAGGGCCAGGCTGAGCTGGAAGGAGCTCAGAAGGAGGCTCGCTCTATGAGCACTGAACTCTTCAAGATGAAGAACTCCTACGAGGAGGCTTTGGATCATCTGGAGACTCTGAAGAGAGAGAACAAGAACCTGCAACGTGAGCCTTTGACAGCAGTACTATTTTGTTCATGTTTGGCTAGTGTTTTGAAAATGGAGGGAACTGCAATCAAAATGAATATTACACCATTTCAGAAAAGCCATGTTCAGTATAATTTGTATATATTTTACTTGTAGTTGGTATTCCTTTGAACATTCCAAATAAGTGGTTGGCGATTAGATTTGCAAGATCCTATGAAGAGCAGTTCATGTATTAACTGTTAATATGATTTAATGTCAAATTCTGCGCATTGGCATATCCACTGAAAACACCCCAAGTCTAAACTTCTTGTGTGTGTGTGCAGAGGAGATCTCTGACCTTACTGAGCAGATCGGAGAGACTGGCAAGAGCATCCATGAGCTGGAGAAGGCCAAGAAGACCGTGGAGACAGAAAAGTCTGAGATCCAGACCGCTCTGGAGGAGGCTGAGGTACAAACTACAGCTGTTTGATGGGATAAGCAGTGTTAAACTAGCCAACACACCAGCTACAGTCCAATGCCTGCTATAGTGAAATACTCTCTGTAATGGAGTTCTTTGTAGTCATATATATTTAATTCCTACATCCTACATGTATTGAACACAATTGGCCTGACTGCTTCTGTTTGTCCAGGGAACACTGGAGCACGAGGAATCCAAGATTCTGCGTGTGCAGCTGGAGCTGAACCAGATCAAGGGTGAGGTGGACAGGAAGATCGCAGAGAAGGACGAGGAGATGGAGCAGATCAAGAGGAACAGCCAGAGGGTGGTTGACTCCATGCAGAGCACCCTGGACTCTGAGGTCAGGAGCAGGAATGATGCCCTGAGGGTGAAGAAGAAGATGGAGGGAGACCTGAACGAGATGGAGATCCAGCTGAGCCACTCCAACAGGATGGCCTCTGAGGCCCAGAAACAGCTGAGGAACGTCCAGGGACAGCTCAAGGTAAAGGGACATCAGGCTCAAAAATCTGAACATGGAGACGGATTTGTTTGTGAATCTGTAGAAAATAATAGAACAGAGGAATTGAATAGAGTGGTTTATGTACTAAAGGTAGCGATACTGGGGAAATTCTTACCAGTGAACATTTCTATCACTGATCAATCCTATCACCTCTACTTCCTCAAGTCCTAATGAACGTATGTCATTGTGAACCCCAGGATGCCCAATTGCACCTTGATGATGCCGTCCGTGTCGCAGAGGACATGAAGGAGCAGGCAGCCATGGTGGAGCGCAGAAACGGTCTGATGGTGGCTGAAATCGAGGAGCTGAGAGTTGCTCTGGAGCAGACAGAGAGAGGCCGCAAAGTGGCTGAGACTGAGCTGGTTGACGCCAGCGAGCGTGTTGGACTACTGCACTCCCAGGTATGGGTCAAAAGCCGTTTCTAATGAAACTCAACCAAGCATACAGTTTAAACACACCTTGAATTCAACAATTCTTGCTTTGAGAGTTTAATCATTTCAGCCTTGTAAGTTCTCTTTAAAGCAAAACAAATAGTATTGTTTCCTCCTTCAGAACACCAGCCTTCTGAACACCAAGAAGAAGCTGGAGACTGACCTGGTGCAGGTGCAGGGAGAGGTGGACGACATCGTCCAGGAGGCCAGGAATGCAGAGGAGAAGGCCAAGAAGGCAATCACTGACGTGAGTCCTTGAATTACATCAACTTGATTTGTCCCCATGTGCCAATGATAGCTGGGCTGGTTAAGAACAACAAAGATCTCAGAGGAATGTTATGATTTTTGACGATTGGTGCATAAATGAAACAAACTACTTATCCAGGCGGCCATGATGGCTGAGGAGCTGAAGAAGGAGCAGGACACCAGTTCTCACCTGGAGAGGATGAAGAAGAACCTGGAGATCACAGTCAAGGACCTGCAGCACCGCCTGGATGAGGCTGAGAATCTGGCCATGAAGGGAGGCAAGAAGCAGCTCCAGAAACTGGAGTCCAGGGTGAGTTATCAGCAGGGTGGATTAGGGTGGTTTGAAAGACTGATTGCTGGAAAAGTATTTGATCATATGAAAATAAACAGGAGCATTGTTTAATGACTTGTTCTCACAATAACCCACCTAGATCAGGGGTTCCCAAACTTCTTTGCATCAGGGACCCCTTCATAATATCAGAACACAACTCTTACTTTAGAGTGCGATATAAATAGCATCCACACAGCAGTGCATGGTCAGACCAATCAGGTCTTGGCTGCTGGGAAAGAACATTTGACAGTCCCCTCTCTTGGCATCAGAGGGAATATTTTCCAGTTTTAAAGCATAAATTAGTGCAATTATGTTCAAAACAAAAACGTTGGGAACATGTTACTGTTATGTTATGGAGTTGAGAAGAATTGGAGCCAAGACCTTCAAATTAAGTCAAGATATAAACATGTATTTATCTAGTCGTTTCATTTAGGCTTGTACAACTCTTCCAAACTGCAATTGAATTAATAGATTCAATAATAATAATAATACAAATTTCTGATACATAAACACACATTCATCCAATTCATCTCATAGTGATATTTGATTTACATCTAGTTACAGTTGTTTAATTTCTCTCTCTCTCTCTAGATCGAGAACTTCATGTCTCATTCACTCTGCTGCAAAAGGGCCGTTACTAGGGAAGCTAGCGTTGCTATGCGGGGCTACCAGCTAGCACTCTAACGGCTAAATTAGCTTGTAGGCTAGAGGACTTTCATAAGTTCATAAAAACATAACATCTTAACAAACATTACTCTCTATAATATGGTGCTTTTCCACTCGCTTACCTTCAAAATAATGACATACAAATGTATTTATGTCGGTGCTTCTGTCTTGCTGTGGACTCACTTGGCAAACTTCGCAATCCCCCATAACAGAAGCAAACTCATAACATTAAAAGAGGCGCGTGGCGGCCTCTATTGGCCATACTGGTACTGCAACATGCACGACAAAATCGGTCAAATCAAACAAGAGTCCTATATATTATAACTACAAGAAGAATGGAGTTTAAAAAATATATATAATTGTTAGAATAGTGGGCCTACCAGTATCACTGTGAGCCTCCCAGGCCCATGTTGTACATCTAAGGGTTAAGAACATAAACAGTGGATGAATAATATTACATTGTATTGGACCTTCTAATCTTGTTCCACAGATCCTTGGTAGTTTCATCTGTTGTTGCTAGCAATATTCATAAACAAATTTAAATGTAAATTCCACTTTGGGAACCACATAATGAAAGACAACAATTGTGCCTCCTTGACTGGGTAAAAGACTCATCCTCTGTTTTACAAAGATTTGTTTCACCACCTCAAATGCCTAAATGTATTTGTTCCACAAAGGTGCGTGAGCTTGAGACTGAGGTGGAGGCTGAGCAGAGAAGAGGTGCAGACGCAGTCAAGGGAGTCCGCAAGTATGAGCGCAGAGTCAAGGAGCTTACTTACCAGGTAAGAGAAAGTGTCAAGTTTGTGAAGAATGAACTAACACAGACAGGTTTCTGTGTAAAACTATTGGGACATTGATTCTTTGCTCTTCTCCCACAGACTGAGGAGGATAAGAAGAACGTTAACAGACTTCAGGACCTGGTAGATAAGCTGCAGATGAAAGTGAAGGCCTACAAGAGGCATTCTGAGGAATCGGTGAGTCACTGACAAAACTTCATGTCCATACAGTTTGACGTGTTGCTACAGCAACAACACATCAGTCAACAATGACAATTGACAGTGCAAGTAAATGCTGATGAAATTATGCAAATTTCTGAGTGCCTCGTATTTGTTACCAACTTAAAGGAGGTGGGGTTGAATATGAATTTGCTGCACCAGGGGCTGGTCTAGTGATTGTGCTGGAGGCAGTGGTTTGATCCCCTGTTCTGCCACTCACTTCCTCTGCTGTATCATCTAGCTCCCTGTATACATTGTTATCCTAAATCTATTTTTTTGTATTTAAAAAAAAAAAAAACATTTAAAATCATCAGAATATTTATTTGCTACCTGAAGCTTCAAACTTTAAATGCTGATGTTCTGCTCTCCCTCTCTTTTCCTCACCCAGGAGGAAGCAGCAAACCAGCACATGTCTAAGTTCAGGAAGGTTCAGCATGAGCTGGAGGAGGCTGAGGAGCGTGCTGACATCGCTGAGACTCAGGTCAACAAGCTCAGAGCCAAGACCCGTGACTCTGGAAAGGTACAGAACTGCTGCTAAACCTGTACCTGATTCATGTTCAGATATGACCACATCAACAACACCTATGATTCAGTCTTCTCAGACGTCAATACAGACCTTTTACACTCAACTGTATTGAAGATCTCTAAGAAGAACATTTCAGGAAGGGCTAAACAATCTAATGAGAGTAATTCAGTTAGTACTTAAAAATCAGATATCCAAGCGAAGTACTGAGCACTAAAGACTTGATCCATTATAGTCTATCCATATATTTATCATGTTCATTATTATTACTGATCCATTATATTCTATCCATATATTTATCATGTTCATTATTATTACTGATCCATTATATTCTATCCATATATTTATCATGTTCATTATTATTACTGATCCATTATATTATTTATTTCTTCTTACAGGGAAAAGAGGTTGCTGAATAAACAAGACCAAAGTATTGAAGATCAAAGTCTTACCATTTTCCTGTGATGCATAAAATATGATTTTCATGGTGAAATGTTGACCATTGATTAAAAACATGTGGATCTACATACACTTCCTTTGTGACTGTGGACTTATTACTCAGCAAACAGATTTTTCATACCATAATATATTGTACTTTAATTAATGGAGCAATTTGGGATTCCAACAACAATGAGGTAACATTTTTTTGGTAAACATCTGAGGGATGAGAAATTTAAACACAATCCAATTCTCAGAAGGAGCTATGGATGTAAGGACTGATCGTCCATAACATCAACATTATAGCTTTAACTCTTTACACTCAGTGGAATTTTAGTCATATTGTCAGAACAAAGTTCTCAGAAAACAACAAACCAGAGTTTGGCATTTGAATTTTGTCACAGATTATGCAAATATGAATCTGTTGTGGACACACTGCATAAACATGAATGGTGATAGAGTATCTGATCAAATTAGATGGTGATTGACCATCAGGTCAGATGGTGGTCAGATGGTGATAGACCATCAGGTCAGATGGTGGTCAGATGGGTCAGATGGTGATAGACCATCAGGTCAGATGGTGGTCAGATGGTGATAGACCATCAGGTCAGATGGTGATAGAGCATGTGACCAAATTACTGAAGATTTTAGTTCTGGGTTTTACTGATATTATATCCGTATAAATGAGAAAATAAATTACACGTGATGTTGTTTTATCATTTTTCAATAGGGCAGATATAATTTCTAAGGGATATTTTGGTAATACACATTACAAACACACATTTTCACATTATAAACAAAATAATATACCATCTACACAGTCATACACATCTACACAGTAATACACATCTACACAGTAATACACATCTACACAGTAATACACATCTACACAGTAATACACATCTACACAGTAATACACATCTACACAGTAATACACATCTACACAGTAATACACATCTACACAGTCATACACATCTACACAGTAATACACATCTACACAGTCATACACATCTACACAGTCATACACATCTACACAGTCATACACATCTACACAGTAATACACATCTACACAGTCATACACATCTACACAGTCATACACATCTACACAGTAATACACATCTACAGTCATACACATCTACACAGTAATACACATCTACACAGTCATACACATCTACACAGTCATACACATCTACACAGTCATACACATCTACACAGTCATACACATCTACACAGTCATACACATCTACACAGTCATACACATCTACACAGTCATACACATCTACACAGTCATACACATCTACACAGTCATACACATCTACACAGTCATACACATCTACACAGTCATACACATCTACACAGTCATACACATCTACACAGTCATACACATCTACACAGTCATACACATCTACACAGTCATACACATCTACACAGTCATACACATCTACACAGTCATACACATCTACACAGTAATACACATCTACACAGTAATACACATCTACACAGTAATACACATCTACACAGTCATACACATCTACACAGTAATACACATCTACACAGTCATACACATCTACGCAGTCATACACATCTACACAGTCATACACATCTACACAGTAATACACATCTACACAGTAATACACATCTACACAGTAATACACATCTACACAGTAATACACATCTACACAGTAATACACATCTACACAGTAATACACATCTACACAGTCATACACAACAGTTTGTACAACGCTACTCAAACCAGAGCATACCGGACCAGAGCATCCATATCCCCGGATTCCTACCGCAAGCTCCGGACCTTTTTTTTCATACTCTGTTAAGTATGCTCTCTCTTTCACACTTTTACTTTCTTTCTCTCTCGGAGGACCTGAGCCCTAGGACCATGCCTCAGGAAACCTGGCCTGATGACTCCTTGCTGTCCCCAACCACCTGGCAGTGCTGCTGCTCCGGTGTCAAATGTTCTGCCTGTGATGTCATCACAACTGTCATTGTCAGTCTAATGGGTTACAGACAGGAAGTCACACCCACCTTCTAGGAGAGAAAGAACATCTAGAGCTTTCTCAGATTCACAACATCTTGTTTAGAGCTTCATTCATTCTTTAAAATGAAAATTCATCTTTCATTCATATAAGTAGCTTGACATTCTGAGAGGAGACCATGTTGAGCCGGAGTGTTGTGACGCAGTTGCGTGCTTTTCCCCTTTGACCGGAGTGTTGTGACGCAGTTGCGTGCTTTTTCCCTTGGACCGGAGTGTTGTGACGCAGTTGCGTGCTTTTTCCCTTGGACCGGAGTGTTGTGACGCAGTTGCGTGCTTTTTCCCTTGGACCGGAGTGTTGTGACGCAGTTGCGATGCAGTTGCGTGCTTTTTCCCTTGGACCGGAGTGTTGTGACGCAGTTGCGTGCTTTTTCCCTTGGACCGGAGTGTTGTGACGCAGTTGCGATGCAGTTGCGTGCTTTTTCCCTTGGACCGGAGTGTTGTGACGCAGTTGCGTGCTTTTTCCTTTGGGCCGGAGTGTTGTGACGCAGTTGCGTCCAGCTGTTTTCCTCTGCCTGAATAAAGTGTGCCTGTTCAGGAGCTCATCTCTGCTCTCCTGCACCTGACTTCCTTCGACCAGTTGCGCCCACTCTGACAGGCACAGTCATTTGCATAAACAAATTGTTCTCTGTCATAAACATAACTACATAGCCAATGATATGTATAATCATGAAAACCGTAATAATGCAATTTAGAAAAGTAATATTTCATGATATCGGCGGATGCGTTAGATTGAGACATGCAGTCCATGCAAAAAAAACTGAAAAATTATCTCTAGCTTAAATTGATGGATTTTGATTATTTGTTTCATGTTAGATTTCCGGGGAAATTGTAGGCGAAGGGTTAATGTTTTGTTTTCCAGTGCTAAATGTTTTTATATGTTTTTGTTGCCTTAATGAACATGACCCGCCTCATGGGCCTTGCTAATTATTGCAAATCTCCAAACAACATTTAGTATAACTCTTCTCCAATAGAGGGCGCTAAACGCCCAGACTAGAAAAAGCTACAAAAGGGGCCTATCTTTTTCCTGCCACTGCAAAGGTTAGTGAAGGTGCCTGAAAGAGATCCTGGCTGGGAATCAGAGGAGTCTAAAGCATTGAGGAATTGGAGGAGCCCAAAGCATTTGGGAATCAGAGGAGTCTAAATCATTGTCAAAACAAACAGTTAATAATACCACAGTTAACCTCTCCACCCAGAATGTCTGTGAGTCAGCATGTAGAGAGTGTTTTCCCTGACAGTTGGTTGGCGAGCATATTTATAGACATGTGTGAGTGTTTTAGGAAACTGGGGATCAACAGCTGTACTCAACAAGGGCTTCCCCTGGGCTGTCTGGCAGGAAGTATTTATGGATTACTGTGGTGTGTGTGCTCTGTAGGGGGATCAAAGAGATCCACTTCAAGTGACAGCAATAATCCCTTGTTGATGTCACTTTTTAAATCCACTTCAAAACAGTGTAGATGAAGGGGAGGAGACATGTTAAAGAAGGATTTTAAGCCTTGAGACATGGATTGTGTATGTGTGCCATTCAGAGGGTGAATTGACAAGACAAAATATTGAAGTGCCTTTCAACGGGGTATGGTAGTAGGTGCCAGGAGCACCGGTTTGTGTCAAGAACGGCAACACTGCTTGGTTTTTCGTGCTCAACAGTTTCCTGTGTGTATCAAGAATGGCCCACCAACCAAAGGACATCCAACCAACTTGGCACAACTGTGGGAAACATTGGAGTCAAAATGGGCCAGAATTCCATTGGGACACTTTCTCCACCTTGTAGAGTCCAGGCCCTGATGAATTGAGGCTGTTCTGAGGGCAAAAAGGGGGGTGCAACTCAATATTAGGAAGGTGTTCTTAATGTTTTGTACACTCAGTGTACAGTCAACTTCAAAATTATTGGCACCCTTCATGAGGATTCGTACAATAAATAATACAAATACTGAGCAATATTGTACGCTAAAAATAATGGGAACATTTGATTATTTATTGTAATTGTTAAGGAACTGTTTAGACAACCTTAATGTTTCGTTCATGTTCAGAATAAATAATAATACAGAAAACTCCAAAAGGAGATGTCAAAAGAAAGATACAAAATAAAGCCCTGCTGGTGGGAGATGGTTCAGCTGATTAGCTCAGTAATCCCTCCCAGCTGTTCACAGACCCTCTAATGCAGACGGAACCGTTTAAACAGCATTAGTGTTTCACTACACTCACATTGTCCAGGGGACCAAGGCTTGTTGTTCTGTAACCTTACTAGGTGTGTTCATGAACATGAAAGTATGAGTGTGTGGACCGTGTTGAGTGTGCAGACGGTGTTGGGTGTTGAGTGTGTGTGGGGACAGCGGATTTGCTTACCGACTCTGGTGTGACTCCGTGGTCAGGCCAGCTCAAGCTGGTTCATGTTCAGTTGGTGACAAACAATAAATGATCATATGGAACACTGTAAAAGGAGATGTCAAAAGAAAGATACAAAATAAAACCCTGCTGGTGGGAGATGGTTCAGCTGATTAGCTCAGTAATCCCTCCCAGCTGTGCATACCACAGACCTCTAATGCAGACCAGGGCTTCCTTGCCCGGCCCCTCCTCCACTGGCCCGTAGGGATGGGATGTGTATGATAGTAGTATGTTGAATAACTGGCCCCTCCTCCATTGGGCCCCTAGGCAAGGGATGTGCATGATAGTAGTGTGTTGAATAACTGGCCCCTCCTCCACTGGCCCCTAGGGATGGGATGTGTATGATAGTAGTATGTTGAATAACT
Organism: Oncorhynchus mykiss; assembly: GCF_057628025.1. Classification (NCBI taxonomy): domain Eukaryota; kingdom Metazoa; phylum Chordata; class Actinopteri; order Salmoniformes; family Salmonidae; genus Oncorhynchus; species Oncorhynchus mykiss. The sequence goes on from NC_143034.1 coordinate 10,544,911, forward strand.
GGCCCCTCCTCCATTGGGCCCCTAGGCAAGGGATGTGCATGATAGTAGTGTGTTGAATAACTGGCCCCTCCTCCACTGGGCCCCTAGGCAAGGGATGTGCATGATAGTAGTGTGTTGAATAACTGTGGCTTACCACTCCTTTTACCTACTACATAACATAACACAATTGCTCAGAGAAAGAGATTTTCATTTAACAAGTAACACAATTTATTTGTTGAAATACTCACTACTTCGCCAGCTAAAATGCCCTGGTACTTGGTAGAGTTCATTATGCCTTTGACCTTAACAAGGGCCCCAGGACCAGTGTAATCAAAACAGCTCATAACATCAAACAGTAGGTGTGTGGTTCTGTCCTGCATCTACATCCTTCTTTCAACACTACTGGTGGGCGTGGTCAAACAGCACTGACATTTGTTGGATTCTCTCTATAAGGATTTTTTTATGGAAACCCTCTTTAAAAAAAAGAGACGCAGCGCCTGAGACCACTGTGCCCGTCAGGAACCCTTCCAAAAGAGCCTATTGGTGAGGAAATGGCATTACATTGTCGATCTGGTGACCCGAAGACGCAACCAAGTTCTGTTATTCTCCCACTTTCAACTTTGGATATTTCTTCGCTTTCCGAACCACCGTCTTCCTCACTGTGTGTGGGGATAACATTCACTTGTGCAACAGAATATTTGTATTAATTGTGCTGTCAATGTTCACTTGAACCAGGTGTAAAGGACGTCATGCTGCTTGCTTAGCGATCACCACTTCCTCCTTATTCGGAACATACCGAGGCTCAAACTCAGGACCTCTATCTCACAAACACATGACCTCCTTCTCACAAACACATGACCTCTATCTCACAAACACATGACCACCTGAAGAGTCGCACCACCAAACAGCTAACAATTCAGCAGCACAAGTGGAGACACTGCAGGCTGAGGACTGAGTTTCAGCTCCCCATCTGCTACACAAGCAATTACAAGTCTATACCCGATTAGGAAAAAAGCATTTTAATGTATTCGGTAATGTTACACTTATCCAGGTTTACCAGAGGGTTCAAATTGCAATGATTTAGAGGCTAGATGGCTTCGTCAGCAGAGCGGAGGCGTCACAGTTTTATGAGAAAGCTATAAATAGAATCCACAGTGGCGGGAGAGGTTGGAATGAAGGCCCAACAGTCAGCCAACACAGACTAGATACATGGTGTCAGAAGGCAGTCATGGACCAGTGAGCAGTTACCCACTCTGTACGCTTACATTAAATTGCAGGTTTTGTGAAACCTGTGGTTCTGTAACACAATGGCCACCCTCCATGCTGACAACATTGAAGACGCATGCAAGTAGGCCAGCAGCATACCACCCTGCATACCACTGCTGGCTTGCTTCTGAAGCAAAGCAGGGTTGGTCCTGGTCAGTCCCTGGATGGGAGACCAGATGGTGTTGGAGGGCCAGTAGGAGGCACTCTTTCCTCTGGTCTAAAAATATATATCCCAATGCCCAGGGCAGTGATTGGGGACACTGTCCTGTGTAGGGTGCCTTCTTTTGGATGGGACGTTAAACGGGTGTCCTGACTCTCTGAGGTCATTAAAGATCCCATGGCACTTATCGTAAGAGTAGGGGTGTTAACCCCGGGGTCCTGGCTAAATTCCCAATCTGTCCCTCGAAACCATCACGGTCACCTAATAATCCCCAGTTTACAATTGGCTCATTAATCCCCCTCCTCTCCTCTGTAACTATTCCCCAGGTCGTTGCTGTAAATGAGAACATGTTCTCAGTCAACTTACTTGGTAAAATAACAGATAAATAAAATTAAAATAAAAAAACTTCTCAGAACGCCTGTATTTGATGTTTATTAACATATCAGCTAACCACATCATATGTGTAGCAATCTGACGTGGCACACAACCAATAAGAGACTCTAGAATCATGATCCTATGTGACCTAAAGAGAAATGTCCTGCCTCGGACCATGGAGTGTGAGGGCAAGTTGATCAGACACATTGGTCCCACACTGATGTCACTTCAATGTTGTGAATTTGAACATATTTAGTGTTGAATATGTTCTGAAAGAAGAGGAAGCATTAACTAGTTCAGAAAGAAGAGGAAGCATTAACTAGTTCTGAAAGAAGAGGAAGCATTAACTAGTTCAGAAAGAAGAGGAAGCATTAACTAGTTCAGAAAGAAGAGGAAGCATTAACTAGTTCAGAAAGAAGAGGAAGCATTAACTAGTTCAGAAAGAAGAGGAAGCATTAACTAGTTCAGAAAGAAGAGGAAGCATTAACTAGTTCAGAAAGAAGAGGAAGCATTAACTAGTTCAGAAAGAAGAGGAAGCATTAACTAGTTCAGAAAGAAGAGGAAGCATTAACTAGTTCAGAAAGAAGAGGAAGCATTAACTAGTTCAGAAAGAAGAGGAAGCATTAACTAGTTCAGAAAGAAGAGGAAGCATTAACTAGTTCAGAAAGAAGAGGAAGCATTAACTAGTTCAGAAAGAAGAGGAAGCATTAACTAGTTCAGAAAGAAGAGGAAGCATTAACTAGTTCTGAAAGAAGAGGAAGCATTAACTAGTTCAGAAAGAAGAGGAAGCATTAACTAGTTCAGAAAGAAGAGGAAGCATTAACTAGTTCTGAAAGAAGAGGAAGCATTAACTAGTTCAGAAAGAAGAGGAAGCATTAACTAGTTCAGAAAGAAGAGGAAGCATTAACTAGTTCAGAAAGAAGAGGAAGCATTAACTAGTTCAGAAAGAAGAGGAAGCATTAACTAGTTCAGAAAGAAGAGGAAGCATTAACTAGTTCAGAAAGAAGAGGAAGCATTAACTAGTTCAGAAAGAAGAGGAAGCATTAACTAGTTCAGAAAGAAGAGGAAGCATTTTTGAGAATGGAAGGTTAGCTAGAATGGAAGGTTAGCTAGAATGGAAGGTTAGCTAGAATGGAAGGTTAGCTAGAATGGAAGGTTAGCTAGAAAGGAAGGTTAGCTAGAAAGGAAGGTTAGCTAGAATGGAAGGTTAGCTAGAATGGAAGGTTAGCTAGAATGGAAGGTTAGCTAGAATGGAAGGTTAGCTAGAAAGGAAGGTTAGCTAGAAAGGAAGGTTAGCTAGAATGGAAGGTTAGCTAGAATGGAAGGTTAGCTCGAATGGAAGGTTAGCTAGAAAGGAAGGTTAGCTAGAAAGGAAGGTTAGCTAGAAAGGAAGGTTAGCTAGAAAGGAAGGTTAGCTAGAAATGAAGCTTAGCTAGAAAGGAAGGTTAGCTATAATGGAAGGTTAGCTAGAATGGAAGTTTAGCTAGAATGGAAGGTTAGCTAGAAAGGAAGGTTAGCTAGAAAGGAAAGTTAGCTAGAATGGAAGGTTAGCTAGAAAGTCACAGTCTCTATGCCACATTATTGTAGCTATTAAAAAGCTATTGGGGTGATTCCTCAAGAAACTAAAACAAAAACATACCATTCTTTTGGGGATTTTTATCCATTTAATCCATAGAAGGGTCCTTTGAATGAAGGATTGTTGACATGTATTTAACATGAGTTAAATAGTGTTCGTGGTATCAATTGCAGAACTATAAAGCAGAAGCTCTTATCAGGTCTTCAGTCATCCCAGATAAAACAGCTGCCATAGAGATCAAGCCTATTACCGAATCAGCAGTTAAAGGTAGACTGCCCTTTAAAACCAACTTCTCATTTGGGAAACGGTCTGTGATGCATGATATGAGTCAGAAACATTTACTACAAAGTTTGAATAGGATCATTTTGGTCATAAAAACAGAGTTTGGTAAGTGACTGAGTAACAACGGGTACATGAAGGTTGGGTTGGGATTACAGTTGTCAACAATTTATGCCCCCGTTCCCATATTACCTAGGGGTGAGCAGATCTCATCATACTAGCATGAGTAATCATATCCGTTTAATCACGCTTGATACTTGGAATCGTATTTATTTGTGGTCGGAAAACTCAGAAGTGCACGTTAAAAATGCTGCTATATTAACTGCAATACACTGGTCTCAAATATATTCGCATAACTAGGCAACACAGAACCATTGCGGACTCAGGGTAAAAATTAGAGGCTTTTTATGATATTAAAACGTGTCCCAGTCCAACATGCCTAACTCTGCCCACTGGGGCGTGGCTTACGGAGCGCTGTCTGAAAGAAGCTCTCGTGTCGTCCTATTCCACCGGATCGAGTTATCTAATCACACCGGTAAAGCCTATACAGTACCTCACATAAAATATTTATGTTCCTTCACTCATTCACATGCGTTGATCAAAGGTAAACGACCCCGACTGATGAAAACGATTTACTTACTTAGTCCTATTAAATGATCAACTAAATGGGCTAATACATAGTCTAACGCATGGCTGGCTTCTACTGCCTGCATGTATTTCAGACACAGATTCAGATAAAGGGGCTAATACATAGTCTAACGCATGGCTGGCTCCTACTGCCTGCATGTATTTCAGACACAGATTCAGATAAAGGGGCTAATACATAGTCTAACGCATGGCTGGCTTCTACTGCCTGCATGTATTTCAGACACAGATTCAGATAAAGGGGCTAATACATAGTCTAACGCAGGGCTGGCTCCTACTGCCTGCATTTATTTCAGACACAGATTCAGATAAAGGGGCTACATAGTCTAACGCATGGCTGGCTCCTACTGCCTGCATGTATTTCAGACACAGATTCAGATAAAGGGGCTAATTCACTTGCCCCATATAGTTTCTCTAAAAAAGTAAGGGGTCTTGACAGCTGCCCTAATTCTTCCTAGATTGTGTTGTAGAGGCTTCCATTAAACACCCTCTGTGTTCTGTTAGACAAGTAACTCTTTATCCACAAGATAGCAGGGGGAGTAAAGCCACAACACACACGTTTTTCCATCAGCAGATTATGATCGATAATGTCAAAAGCCGCACTGAAGTCTAACGAAACAACTCCCACAATCTTTTTATCATCAATTTATCGCAGCCAATTAGTCGTGTGTAAGTGCCGTTCTTGTTGAATGCAAAAAATATTTTGCTTCCTTCCAGACCTGAGGGTACACAATTTCTAATAGGCGTAGATTGAAGATATGCCAAATAGGAGTGGCAATATCATCTGGTGTTATCCTCAGTCATTTCCCCTCCAAGTTGTCAGACCCCGGTGGCTTGTCATTGTTGATAGACAGCAATCATTTTTTCACCTCTTCCACACTCACTTTACAGAATTAAAAATTACAATGCTTCTTTCATAATTTGATCAGATATACTTGGATGTGTAGTGTCAGCGTGTGTTGCTGGCATGTAATGCAAAGTATTTGGCAATATCAGTGGGTTTTGTGATGAATGAGCTATCTGACTACTCTAATCACGTTGGTAACCAGTTTATAATAGCAGTAAGGTACCTCTGGGGTTTGTGATATATGGCCAATATACCACGGCTCAGGGCTGTGACCAGGCGCTTCGCATTGCATCGTGCATTAGAACAGCGCATAGCCGTGGTGTTTTGGCCATATACACCACACTTCCTCGGGCCTTATTGCTTAGTTATCATTTCTATGAGCCGGAATCCAACAACCCGGAATTTCAATACCATTTTCTTTGTAACCACGACAACAGCATCATTACTTCTAACCAACCACCTTTGGACTTTCCAGATCTTAAACTATACAAAACGGATGCACAGTCCCAACATAGTACTACGCTTCTTGATTGCACCTCCTCCTCTATCCATTGCAATTCAACATTTATAGCAATAACTTCTGTTGATTAAACAGAAATCCGATGTTGGCCTGCTGCATAGGGATAAATACACCAGCGCCTGTCTTCCCGTTTATGGGATCCTTTAAACCATCTGTATACACTGCAAGACAAGAATTAAACGGATTACTAATATATTGATCCACTTGTAATATGCGCCAGGAGTCAGGAAGCAAGTAAAGGGAGTGCATTTAATAATACATTAAACAGAACGAAACACGTAGTGTACCGACATAAAACACAGAAACAGAATCAATAACACCTGTGAAAAGAACCAAAGGGAGTGATAGATATAGGGGAGGTAATCAGGAAGGTGATGGAGTCCAGGTGTCTCTCATGAGGCGCAGGTGCGCGTAACGATGGTGACAGATGTGCGTAAAAATGAGTAAACTGGCGACAACGAGCGCCAGAGAGACGTGACACCACTATTGTTCCTGCAATATCTTCTTCACGCCACTGTTTTCTTTTTGTGCGATCAGGCTAAGAGGAACATGTGGTCTGGTATAAAATACAGGGAGCAAGGAGACACTGCCTGGGATCTGTCTGTTGATGAGTTAGAAGCGTTCATTTAAATTGCCTATGAATTCTCAGAAGGCAGCCCAAGCTACGCCCCCTTCTTTCTCTGTCTTTTCTTCATGCAAATGATAGGGATTTGGGCCTGTTGTCGAGAAAGCAATATATCCTTCGCGTCCATCCCTCGCAACCATCCCTTCCGGCGCCATTAGGTAGTTAATCCGTTCACCTTCTCTGTGTCTCACACGTTTTGACTAATCAGCCCCCAGCACCAGGCTGTCTCTCCGTCTCCTCCCTACAGGTGCTCCCGCCTGTCAGGAGCTGCCAGAGCCGCCGGTCAGTCAGGAGCTGCCAGAGCCGGCGGTCAGTCAGGAGCTGCCAGAGCCGTCAGTTACTCCGGTGCTGCCGGAATCGCCCTTCACTCCGGAGCTGCCGGGAATCGCCCTTCACTCCGGAGCTGCCGGAGTCTCCCGTCCATTCGGGACCAGTTGCTAGGGTCCCCAGTCCGAGGTCGGCGACGAGGGTTGCCGCTCGAAAGGCGCCACGGAGACGGGTTAAGAGGTGGAGAAAGACAATGGTGGAGTGGGGTCCACGTCACGCGCCAGAGCCAGAGCCGCAGACAGACACCCACCCAGACCCTCCCCTATAGGTTCAGGTTTTGCGGCCGGAGTCCGCACTTTTTTTTGGGGGGGGGGGTACTGTCACATTCTGACCTTAGTTCTTTTGTTTTGTCTTTTATTTTGGTTGGTCAGGGCGTGAGTTGGGGTGGGTTGTCTATGTTAGTTTTTCTATGATTTGGTATTTCTGTGTTTGGCCTGGTATGGTTCTCAATCAGAGGCAGCTGTCAATCGTTGTCCCTGATTGAGAACCATACTTAGGCAGCCTGTTTTCACCCTTGAGTTGTGGGTGATTATTTTCTGTTTCGTATCTGTTCCAGACAGAACTGTTTCGGTTTCATTTCGTTCTCTTGTTGGTTTTGTATTTGAGTGTTCTGAGTTCTATTAAAGAATATGAACACTTCCCACGCTGCGCATTGGTCCTCACCTTCTTCCACCACAGACAGCCGTGACACATTGTTAGGACAGAGAAGCTACTCCTGGTAAGACGAGGGGCTGGGGGGGTGTTTCTATTTGTCAATGACAGCTGATGCGCGATGTCTAATATTAAAGAATTCTTGAGGTATTGCTTGCCTGAGCTAGAGTACCTCATGAAAGTACAGTAGTCCAGGCCCGTCTGAAGTTTGTTAGAGAGCATTTGGATGATCCAGAAGAAGATTTGGAGAATGTCATATGGTCAGATGAAACCAAAACTTTTTGGTAAAAACTCAACTCGTCGTGTTTGGAGGACAAAGAATGCTGAGTTGCATCCAAAGAACACCATACCTACTGTGAAGCATGGGGGTGGAAACATCATGCTTTGGGGCTGTTTTTCTGCAAAGGGACCAGGACGACTGATCCGTGTAAAGGAAAGAATGAATGGGGCCATGTATTGTGAGATTTTGAGTGAAAACCTCCTTCCATCAGCAAGGGCATTGAAGATGAAACGTGGCTGGGTCTTTCAGCATGACAATGATCCCAAACACACCGCCCGGGCAACGAAGGAGTGGCTTCGTAAGAAGCATTTCAAGGTCCTGGAGTGGCCTAGCCAGTCTCCAGATCTCAACCCCATAGAAAATCTTTGGAGGGAGTTGAAAGTCTGTGTTGCCCAGCAACAGCCCCAAAACATCACTGCTCTAGAGGAGATTTGCATGGAGGAATGGGCCAAAATACCAGCAACAGTGTGTGAAAACCTTGTGAAGACTTACAGAAAACGTTTGACCTCTGTCATTGCCAACAAAGGGTATATAACAAAGTATTGAGAGAAACTTTTCTTATTGACCAAATACTTATTTTCCACCATAATTTGCAAATCAATTCATTAAAAATCCTACAATGTTATTTTCTGGGGAAAAAAAATCTCATTTTGTCTGTCATAGTTGAAGTGTACCTATGATGAATGTTACAGACCTCATCTTTTTAAGTGGGAGAACTTGCACAATTGGTGGCTGACTCAATACTTTTTTGCCCCACTGTATAAATCTGTTTCGTATATGGTCGAATCCTCTGGTGCACAGCTCAAATGGCATCGGATCTGCTGATAAATCAATGACAAATTACTTTAGATAAATTGCTGTGGAAGCTGGATGTATTTCTGACACACCCTTTTCTGAACATGACCATATTGGGTTTGTAAGTTACAGTTGAAGTTGGAAGTTTACATACACCTTAGCTAAATACATTTAAACTCAGTTTTTCACAATTCCTGACATTTAATCCCAGTAAAGATTCCCTGTCTTAGGTCAGATAGAATCACAACTTTATTTTAAGAATGTGAAATGTCAGAATAATAGTAGAGAGAATGATTTATTTCAGCTTTTATTACTTTCATCACATTCCCAGTGGGTCAGAAGTTTACATACACTCAATTAGTATTTGGTAGCATTGCCTTTACATTGTTTAACTTAGGTCAATAGTTTTGGGTAGCCTTCCACAAGCTTCCCACAGTAAGTTGGGTGAATTATGGCCCATTCCTGCTCACAGAGCTGGTGTAACTGAATCAGGTTTGTAGGCCTCCTCGCTCGCACACGCTTTATCAAAACTGCACAGATATGCCTAATTTGTTTATTAATACCTTTATATGTTAAAAATTGTGAAGGAAATAATTGGCTTGTTTTTAGCTCTGACATGCATTGTCAACTGTGGGACCTCATATAGACGGGTGTGTGCCTTTCCAAATCCTGTACAATCAATTAAATTTACCACAGGTGGACTCCAGTCAATTTGTAGAAACATCTCAAGGATGATAAATGGAAACAGGATGCATCTGAGCTCAATTTAGGGTCTAATAGCAAAGGGTCTGAATACTTATGTAAATAAGGTATTTTTTTCGCTATGTCATTATGGGAAATTCTGTGAAGATTGATGAGGAATTTACTTGATTTTAATACATTTTAGAATAAGACAGTAACGTAACAAAATGTGGGAAAAGGGAAGGGGTCTGAATACTTTCCGAAGGCGCTGTATTGCTGTGGAAGCTGGATGTATTTCTGACTCGCCTGTTTCTGAACATGGACATATTGGGCTTGTAAATGATCTGTTGATTTAGTTTGCTTCCTGTAACACTGCCATCGACTGTATGGGATCAACTTGGAGATTCATGAACAGCTCAGCAGGTTTGATACCATCTCTACGAGGCAGGGTCATAAAGCAATCCTAAACTACTTCAGGCTGCATGTATTTCTGACACCCAGTTTTGGAACATGGTCATGTTTGGAGGTCACTAGGCAGGGGGTAATAACCGTGGACTTGTTAGTCCAAAGATCTGTAAAGCTTGCTGAAAAACACAACAGCTCCCCATTTGATCCAAGTGTTTATCCTTGTAAATGTATTAGATTAATATTCCATTGACTTCACACTGCATGCTGAAAGGGGGAGCACAGAGAGATCCGATACAGGCCAGCACATTATTTTGACCTTATTAGTCGACCATGAGGTCCTCACATTGCTGACACCGTCATAGATTTACAGCAAGATATGTGACCTGGAAAATAAGATCTGAATTAACCGAGCCAAGATTGGATGTTTTGTAGGTCCATGCCACAGCATGTGACATTTCAAATCCAGATATAGACTTTAGTGGCTTTGACATTTTAATGGATTGAATCATATTAAAAAAACTGCTGACGTGATCCAAGACTCTGGGGCGTCTCAGGCCAACTACTTTGCAGGTCGTTTTACAGAACAAAATATATTGGATCAACTGTTACTATCCAATCCTCCCAAAGCCCTGCTAAAATACAAATGTACAATCACAGTTTTATAATGACAGTTTACGTTGCTTAATAACATTTGACAGTTTATAATAGTATATCAGGGGCCTGCGACTGCTGTTCTAGACAGCCCATCCACATGGAGTGCAGGCTTTTATTCCATCCCAGCACTAACACAGTGGTTTCAGCTAAATCAAATGATCATAATGTCATGTACTGTCATGTTGTGTCTTGTCTCTGTCCTTTCCCTTCACCCTGTCTCCCTCTGCTGGTCGTTGTTAGGTTACATTTTCTCCCCCTCTTTCCCCCAGCTGTGCCTTGTCTCCTCCTAACCACCTCGTCACCCCGTTTCCCACCTGTTCCCTTTTTCCCTCTGATTAGGTCCCTATATCTCTCTCTGTTTTTGTTCCTGTCCTTGTCGGATTCTTGTTCGTTGTGTTTCATGCCTGAACCAGACTGTCGTCATGTTTGCTGTAACCTTGTCTTGTCCTGTCGGAATCTGCCGGTCCGTCTGAGCCTACCTATGTTTGGTAATTAAAGAAGCTCTGTTTAAGTTAATTCGCTTTTGGGTCCTCATTCACGCACCGTAACAGAAGAATCCGACCAAGAATGGACCCAGCGACTTCGGATCCTCTCCACTCAGCCGTCGGGATCCAGGGAGCGATGCTAGGCAGACACGAGCAGGAAGTGTCTGCTGCTCGACATGCCGTTGAGACCCTGGCCACCCAAGTCTCCAACCTCACAGAACAGGTTCACCATCTCCGCCTCGATCCACCGGCCACTTCCAGGGCTTTCGAATCTCCGGAGCCCAGAATCAATAACCCGCCGTGTTACTCTGGGGAGCCCACTGAATGCCGCTCGTTCCTCACCCAGTGTGATATTGTGTTTTCTCTCCAGCCCAACACTTACTCCAGGAGCACTGCTCGTGTCGCCTACGTCATATCTCTCCTTATTGGACGGGCTCGTGAGTGGGGCACGGCAATCTGGGAGGCAAGGGCTGAGTGTACTAACCAGTATCAGGACTTTAAGGAGGAGATGATACAGGTTTTTGATCGATCTGTTTTTGGGGAGGAGGCTTCCAGGGCCCTGTCTTCCCTATGTCAAGGCAATCGATCCATAACAGACTACTCTATTGAGTTTCGCACTCTTGCTGTCTCCAGTGGCTGGAACGAGCCGGCCTTGCTCGCTCGTCTTCTGGAGGGTCTCCGCGCAGAGGTAAAGGATGAGATTCTCTCCCGGGAGGTTCCTTCCAGCGTGGATTCCTTGATTGAACTCGCTATTCGCATTGAGCGACGGGTTGATCTTCGTCACCGAGCTCGTGGAAAGGAGCTCGCGCTCTCCGTCGCCCCCCTCTCCGCATCACTACCATCTTCCTCTGCCGGCTCGGGTGCTGAGCCCATGCAGCTGGGAGGTATCCGCATCTCGACTAAGGAGAGGGAACGGAGAATCACCAACCGCCTCTGTCTCTATTGCGGTTCCGCTGGTCATTTTGTCACTTCATGTCCAGTAAAAGGCCAGAGCTCGTCAGTAAGCGGAGGGCTACTGGTGAGCGCTACTACTCCTGTCTCTCCTTCAAGATCCTGCACTACCTTGTCGGTCCATCTACGCTGGACCGGTTCGTCAGCTTCCTGCAGTGCCTTAATAGACTCTGGGGCGGAGGGCTGTTTTATGGACGAGACCTGGGCTCGGGAACATGACATTCCTCTCAGACAGTTAAAGGAGCCCACGGCCTTGTTCGCCCTGGATGGTAGTCCTCTCCCCAGGATTCAGCGTGAGACGCTACCTTTAACCCTCACTGTTTCTGGTAATCATAGTGAAACCATTTCTTTTTTAATTTTTCGTTCACCTTTTACACCTGTTGTTTTGGGCCATCCCTGGCTAGTTTGTCATAATCCTTCCATTAATTGGTCTAGTAATTCTATCCTCTCCTGGAACGTCTCTTGTCATGTGAAATGTTTAATGTCTGCTATCCCTCCTGTTTCCTCTGTCTCTTCTTCACAGGAGGAGCCTGGTGATTTGACAGGGGTGCCGGAGGAATATCACGATCTGCGCACGGTGTTCAGTCGGTCCAGGGCCACCTCTCTTCCTCCACACCGGTCGTATGATTGTAGTATTGATCTCCTTCCGGGAACCACCCCCCCCCGGGGTAGACTATACTCTCTGTCGGCTCCCGAACGTAAGGCTCTCGAAGATTATTTGTCTGTAGCTCTTGACGCCGGTACCATAGTCCCCTCCTCCTCTCCCGCCGGAGCAGGGTTTTTTTTTGTCAAGAAGAAGGACGGGTCTCTGCGTCCCTGCATAGATTATCGAGGGCTGAATGACATAACAGTGAAGAATCGTTATCCGCTTCCTCTTATGTCTTCAGCCTTCGAGATCCTGCAGGGAGCCAGGTTTTTCACTAAGTTGGACCTTCGTAACGCTTACCATCTCGTGCGCATCAGGGAGGGGGACGAGTGGAAGACGGCGTTTAACACTCCGTTAGGGCACTTTGAATACCGGGTTCTTCCTTTCGGCCTCGCTAACGCTCCAGCTGTCTTTCAGGCATTAGTCAATGATGTCCTGAGAGACATGCTGAACATCTTTGTTTTCGTTTACCTTGACGATATCCTGATTTTTTCACCGTCACTCCAGATTCATGTTCAGCACGTTCGACGTGTCCTCCAGCGCCTTTTAGAGAATTGTCTTTTTGTGAAGGCTGAGAAGTGCACTTTTCATGCCTCCTCCGTCACATTTCTCGGTTCTGTTATTTCCGCTGAAGGCATTAAGATGGATCCCGCTAAAGTCCAAGCTGTCATTGATTGGCCCGTCCCTAAGTCACGCGTCGAGCTGCAGCGCTTTCTCGGCTTCGCGAACTTCTATCGTCGTTTCATCCGTAATTTCGGTCAGGTGGCAGCTCCTCTCACAGCCCTTACTTCTGTCAAGACGTGCTTTGAGTGGTCCGTTTCCGCCCAGGGAGCTTTTGATCTCCTCAAGAATCGTTTTACATCCGCTCCTATCCTTGTTACACCTGACGTCTCTAGACAGTTCGTTGTCGAGGTTGACGCGTCAGAGGTGGGCGTGGGAGCCATTCTTTCTCAGCGCTCCCTCTCTGACGACAAGGTCCACCCATGCGCGTATTTTTCTCATCGCCTGTCGCCGTCGGAACGTAACTATGATGTGGGTAACCGCGAACTGCTCGCCATCCGGTTAGCCCTAGGCGAATGGCGACAGTGGTTGGAGGGGGCGACCGTTCCTTTTGTCGTTTGGACTGACCATAGGAACCTTGAGTACATCCGTTCTGCCAAACGACTTAATGCGCGTCAGGCGCGTTGGGCGCTGTTTTTCGCTCGTTTCGAGTTCGTGATTTCTTATCGTCCGGGCTCTAAGAACACCAAGCCTGATGCTTTGTCTCGTCTCTTCAGTTCTTCAGTAGCCTCCACTGACCCCGAGGGGATTCTCCCTGAGGGGCGTGTTGTCGGGTTGACTGTCTGGGGAATTGAGAGGCAGGTAAAACAAGCGCTCACTCACACTCCGTCGCCGCGCGCTTGTCCTAGGAACCTTCTTTTCGTTCCCGTTCCTACTCGTCTGGCCGTTCTTCAGTGGGCTCAGTCTGCCAAGTTAGCCGGCCACCCTGGCGTTCGGGGTACGCTTGCTTCCATTCGCCAGCGTTTTTGGTGGCCCACCCGGGAGCATGACACGCGTCGTTTCGTGGCTGCTTGTTCGGTCTGCGCGCAGACTAAGTCCGGTAACTCTCCTCCTGCCGGCCGTCTCAGGCCGCTTCCTATTCCCTCTCGACCGTGGTCTCACATCGCCTTAGATTTTGTCACCGGACTGCCTTCGTCAGCGGGGAAGACTGTTATTCTTACGGTTGTCGATAGGTTCTCTAAGGCGGCTCATTTCATTCCCCTTGCTAAGCTTCCTTCTGCTAAAGAGACGGCACAAATCATCATCGAGAATGTTTTCAGAATTCATGGCCTTCCGTCAGACGTCGTTTCGGACAGAGGTCCGCAATTCACGTCTCAATTTTGGAGGGAGTTTTGCCGTTTGATTGGGGCTTCCGTCAGTCTCTCTTCCGGCTTTCACCCCCAGTCTAACGGTCAAGCAGAACGGGCCAATCAGACTATTGGTCGCATCTTACGCAGTCTTTCTTTTCGCAACCCTGCGTCTTGGTCAGAACAGCTCCCCTGGGCAGAATACGCCCACAACTCGCTTCCTTCGTCTGCGACCGGGCTATCTCCTTTTCAGAGTAGCCTCGGGTACCAGCCTCCGCTGTTCTCATCTCAGTTCGCCGAGTCCAGCGTCCCCTCCGCTCAGGCTTTTGTCCAACGTTGCGAGCGCACCTGGAAGAGGGTCAGGTCTGCACTTTGCCGTTATAGGACGCAGACTGTGAGGGCTGCTAATAAGCGTAGAACTAAGAGTCCTAGATATTGTCGCGGTCAGAGAGTTTGGCTCTCCACTCAGAACCTTCCCCTTAAGACGGCTTCTCGCAAGTTGACCCCGCGGTTCATTGGTCCGTTCCGTATTTCTCGGGTCATTAATCCTGTCGCAGTTCGACTTCTTCTTCCGCGATACCTTCGTCGCGTCCACCCGGTCTTCCATGTCTCCTGCATCAAGCCCGTCCTTCGCGCCCCCGCTCGTCTTCCCCCCCCCCCCCCATCCTTGTCGAGGGCGCACCCATCTACAGGGTCCGTAGAATTTTGGACATGCGTCCTCGGGGCCGTGGTCACCAGTACCTCGTAGATTGGGAGGGGTACGGTCCTGAGGAGAGGAGTTGGGTTCCCTCTCGGGACGTGCTGGACCGTGCGCTGATCGAGGATTTCCTCCGTTGCCGCCAGGTTTCCTCCTCGAGTGCGCCAGGAGGCGCTCGGTGAGTGGGGGGGTACTGTCATGTACTGTCATGTTGTGTCTTGTCTCTGTCCTTTCCCTTCACCCTGTCTCCCTCTGCTGGTCGTTGTTAGGTTACATTTTCTCCCCCTCTTTCCCCCAGCTGTGCCTTGTCTCCTCCTAACCACCTCGTCACCCCGTTTCCCACCTGTTCCCTTTTTCCCTCTGATTAGGTCCCTATATCTCTCTCTGTTTTTGTTCCTGTCCTTGTCGGATTCTTGTTCGTTGTGTTTCATGCCTGAACCAGACTGTCGTCATGTTTGCTGTAACCTTGTCTTGTCCTGTCGGAATCTGCCGGTCCGTCTGAGCCTACCTATGTTTGGTAATTAAAGAAGCTCTGTTTAAGTTAATTCGCTTTTGGGTCCTCATTCACGCACCGTAACACATAACCTTCAATTTAGCCCTGAATTACATGAAATCAGGTTGGGATTCCTATGAGTTGGGAGCCATCAGCCAATGAAGAAGAATAGAATTGACTACGCTAACATGGAGATAGCCTCAATGGCACTGCCCATGCGGTCACAGACACTTTAATGGCAAAGATACAAATATGAGTCTTCTATCTATCTGTTGTTACCACGCATATCTGCCCTTTCATTGGATAAAATGGTCACACCTAATCTCGCCTCCTCCCACCTGCCTTCCATCTTTGAAGACATTTATTTCCATTGTTAGAGTGGTCACTCAAATTTCTTGACAATGTAAACATTCTTTGGCAAAATCAACTGTTTGGAAGGGTCTTGCCACTCCTACAGGACTCCCAATTGCTCCTAATGATGCCCCTATCCTCCAAAACCTGTTACCACTCCCCTATCCTCCAAACCTGTTACCTCTCCCCTATCCTCCAAACCTGTTACCACTCCCCTATCCTCCAAACCTGTTACCACTCCCCTATCCTCCAAACCTGTTACCACTCCCCTATTTCCAAACCTGTTACCACTCCCCTATCATCCAAACCTGTTACCACTCCCCTATTTCCAAACCTGTTACCACTCCCCTATCCTCCAAACCTGTTACCACTCCCCTATCCTCCAAACTTGTTACCACTCCCCTATCCTCCAAACCTGTTACCACTCCCCTATCCTCCAAACCTGTTACCACTCCCCTATTTCCAAACCTGTTACCACTCCCCTATCCTCCAAACCTGTTACCACTCCCCTATCCTCCAAACCTGTTACCACTCCCCTATCCTCCAAACCTGTTACCACTCCCCTATCCTCCAAACCTGTTACCACTCCCCTATCATCCAAACCTGTTACCACTCCCCTATTTCCAAACCTGTTACCACTCCCCTATCCTCCAAACCTGTTACCACTCCCCTATCCTCCAAACCTGTTACCACTCCCCTATCCTCCAAACCTGTTACCACTCCCCTATCCTCCAAACCTGTTACCACTCCCCTATTTCCAAACCTGTTACCACTCCCCTATCCTCCAAACCTGTTACCACTCCCCTATTTCCAAACCTGTTACCACTACCCTATTTCCAAACCTGTTACCACTCCCCTATCCTCCAAACCTGTTACCACTCCCCTATCCTCCAAACCTGTTACCACTCCCCTATCCTCCAAACCTGTTACCACTCCCCTATCCTCCAAACCTGTTACCACTCCCCTATCCTCCAAACCTGTTACCACTCCCCTATCCTCCATACCTGTTACCACTCCCCTATCCTCCAAACCTGTTACCACTCCCCAATCACCTCTCCTCTGCCTTTTCACACCCCTTTCATTTCCATATAGAAGTGGTTCACTGCACTCAGTTAGGATAAATGTCACACTAAATTTCACTGCACATCTAATAAAGTCCCAACATCATTTGTACACATGGTACATTTCCTTGTGAAGTCACACTGCAAAAGGGGAAACTATCGGCCTAACCCACTAAATGACAAGCTAATGTCTCATAAGAAGTTGTTTGTCTAACGTTTTAAACTACAATTTTATGTTTCTACATTTCCGCAACCTAACCTTCCTATCGGCCTTAACAAGCCCCAACTCCAAATCCTAAACCTTAATCAGCCTCAATCAAACCCTCCCCTCATGTGCTCTGTGTTCCTGTTCCACTGTGTAATAAATACGGAACCTGGATTCTTAATCTCAATCTCCTCATTGCATTCTGACCAATCAAAACATCTTATTTGGGGGGTATTTGCCTGTATTGTATTGTTAGGTATTACTGCACTGATAGGAACATAAGCGTTTCGCTCCACCTGTGATAACATATGTAAAATATGTGCTGCGTGACCAATAACATTTGATTTACAACTAATCATGATCTCAATTTAGCCCTCAATTACTTGAAATCAGGTCCAGTATGTTAGTGCTGGAGTGGAAGAAATAGAATTCAGTTCAATCAGGAAGTAAACCAATTTCAAATATTTCACAAGGCTTTCAAAGAGACATTTCAGTTCACCTCCTGAATTGACTTGAAACTGATCTGCATAGTGAGAAGGCCCATGGTTGTGAAGTCAGTTGAGGTCTTTGTGGCCTAATGCACAGTTGTCTAGTTGGGTATGACAGCTGTACATATTCCTCTGACACTGATCTGAGGCCAGTATTATCCGGGAGGGTAACTTCTGCCCAGAGCAAGTTTGGAGTTAAACATGTCCCTCAAATACAAAAACGCAGGTCATAGATCATGCAAGATCTTTGCACATTAAAATCAATATCACAAATGTTTCGTCTGCATGGTGCTAATGTTCTCTCCACCCACAAACATGGCAAGTAAATATCTTGTCTAATAACTGTGTCATCGGTGCCAGAATTAGGCTGCGTTGACAGATATACCAAACAATAAACCCTGGCTGCAGTTAAGACGAGAGCACAGTCCAAGAAATGACAAGTCCTTGATGGGATCCTTCCAGATGGTCACCCTGCTCAACTAGTGTATCCAGCAGATATGGGGCTTCTTGTACTGATGTGCTGGGTGGACACTGGGCATAAATAATAAATGAATATTAATATATACCAGCAGATGAGGTAATCCAAGTAATAACAATAACCCTAGAGAGGGAACAAATGAATGAAACGGATGGCGTTTAAACCCATTCTGACACAAAGAGAAGAGTCAGGTGTGAGAGACAGAGACCTACACAATCTATACATACATCCACTTTGCTGTATGTTCCCAGCCCATGTCCCCAGTTACTGCCAATTGAGGAGCAAACTTGTGGACACCTAAAAAATAACATACTTCTCTGTTATGGACATGTTCATTTTATTACCTTTTAGAACCCCACCTTCCTGCTGAATAGTTCAGAACAGGACACACACACGTCTGATACACCTTGGAATACGAGGCATAACCAATATCTTTCAGTGTTTTCGTTTTCCCAATGACTCCCCCAAGGGGTCTTGCAAATCACCCCTAACAACCCAAAAGTACCAGGACCAACCTAATTAGAAATAAAAATAAAACGACCTTACTTACATAAATATTTAGACCCTTTGCTATGAGACTTGAAATTGAGCTCAGGTGCATCCTGTTTGCATTGATTTTTCATTGGAGTCCATCTGTGGTCATTTCAATTGGTTGAACATGATTTGGAAAGGCCTGTCTATATAAAGTCCCACAGTTGACAGTGCGTGTCAGAACTAAAATGAAGCCATAAGGTTGAAGGAATTGTCTGTAGAGCTCAGACAGGATCATGACGAAGCACAGATCTGGGGAAGGTTACCAAAAAATGTCTGCAGCATTGAAGGTCCCCAAGATCACAGTGGCCTCCATCATTCTTAAACGGAAGAAGTTTGGAACCAGCAAGACTCTTCCTAGAGCTGGGCTCCTGCCCAAACTGAGCAATCAGGGGAGAAGGGCCTTGGTCAGGGAGTTGACCAAGAACCCAATGGTCACTCTGACAGAGCTCTAGAGTTCCTCTGTGGAGATGGGAGAACCTTCCAGAAGGACAACCATCTCTACAGCACTCCACTAACCAGGCCTTTATGGTAGAGTGGCTAGACGGAAGCCACTCCTAAGTAAAAGGCACATGACAGCCCGCTTGGAGTTTGCCAAAAGGCACCTAAAAACTCTCAGACCATGAGAAACAAGATTCTCTTGTCTGATGAAACCAAGGTTAAACTATTTTGCCTGAATGCAAAGCATCACGTCTGGAGGTAACCTGGCACCATCCCTACGGTGAAGCATTATGTTAGGGACTGGGAGACCAGTCAGGATCAAGGCAAAGATGAACGGAGCAAAGTACATAGAGATCCTTGATGAAAACCTGCTCCAGAGCACTCAGGACCTCAGACTGGGGTGAAGGTTCACCTTCCAACAGGACAACGACCCTAAGCACAAATCCAAGACAACGCAGGAGTGGCTTCGGGACAAGGATCTGAATGTCCTTGAGTGGCCCAACCAGAGCCAGGACTTG
Source organism: Oncorhynchus mykiss (assembly GCF_057628025.1). Classification (NCBI taxonomy): domain Eukaryota; kingdom Metazoa; phylum Chordata; class Actinopteri; order Salmoniformes; family Salmonidae; genus Oncorhynchus; species Oncorhynchus mykiss. Next base: position 10,564,171 of record NC_143034.1, read on the forward strand.
AACCCGAACGAACATTCCTGGCGAGACATGAAAAATAGCTGTGTAAAATGTTCCACGATGATAGTTCAGCAAAGCTAAAAGCACTCCTACCAAACTCTGTTCTTTTGTTGGGAACATTGTATAAAATTACTTCCTACCAAACTCTGTTCTTTTGTTGGGAACATTGTATAAAATGACTTCCTACCAAACTCTGTTCTTTTGTTGGGAACATTGTATACAATGACTTCCTACCAAACTCTGTTCTTGTGTTGGGAACATTGAATAAAATGCTAGATATAAGAGGGCTCTGACATTGTTTTTTTTTAAGTTTAGTTTTCAGGGAACATGTGGCTTTATAAAATTCTTCCTCAAAATGTGCCACATTTTCAGTACTTGAGAACAAATGAGCAAACCCCTTCTACCATTCATTAAGTGCCTGTGTGTTATCAGAGTTTAACCCCCCCCCCCCCCTCTCTCTCTCTTCTCGGAATTCCAATGGAACCTTTTTGTTGTTGTTTTGTTGTTCCTAACTTATTAGGTTCCAGAACTGTAGAGTATTTCATATCTGTATCTACTCAAGGTGTAATAACTTCCCTCTCTGATATCTGTGTTGGAATAGGCAGTATTTTATAAAACACATACTTTCTAAGATGGCCTCTTGTTGTCATGGATTTACACTGTGTAAATATGGGCTCCTCACATTACAGACAGTCCCTTAACTTATCATATTTTACCATTTCATTTAAGTCATTTAGCAGATGCTCTTATCCCGGAGGGATTTACAGTAGTGAGTGCGTACATTTTCATATTGGTTTGTACTGGTCCCCCTAGAGGAATTGAACCCACAGCCCTGGCATTGTAAGTCCCATGCTCTACCAACTGAGTCACACTGGACAAAACTATAACACCAAATGTTTCATACCACACGTCTAAAGTTTCGATGAGTTCTAACAGTGTTCTTGGTGCCATTTCAGACCAGAGGAAATCATTTTCCATGTTCATTTTCTTACTTTTATCCCTTTGCAGGGGATGTGTATGTTGCCCCGAGTGATGCTCTGTGGTCTCTCAGAAACTTCATGTCCAACAGAAAAGGTCATAAATAAAGGTCATCGTTGAAGCCAGCTCAGCTGCTAAGCGGTTTATATCAGAGTGTAATAAACGTTTGAGGCAGTTATATCGCTGTCAGCAATATGAGTGGATAAGATGATTGAAATACTGTACTGGTGATATGTGTCATAAAAATCCTACTGGACCGTTTTAGCCAACTGAAATGTGAGACAAATAAAAGTGCCTCCAGCATCTTCAATAGAACATGGGTCCTTACACATAATAAGCCCCTTTTGGGTAGTGAAACATGGGTCGTTCCACATAATGAGCCCCTTTTGGGAACTTGGAATGAAAACGTTTTATTTCACCTCATTTTAACATTCCGGCATAAAGAGAACATGTTCAACTTAATAAAACACATGTTTTCCATCTCAAGAGGTTCAACTAAATAAATACTATAGTCAGAGACTCTTAAATAAGGTATCAGGGTGGATCGTAACAAGGTTGAAGTTGTTATCTGAAATCAGCCATGATGTAAGGCGATAGAGAAGTCAGGCGCAGGAGAGCAAAGACTGTGTTCCAACTGCGCAGTTTAATGATAAAAATCACCGTGAACAAAACTTTTGCCACAACGTTGGGAGAACAGAATCATCTAGAATGTCATTGTATACTGTATCCTTAAGATTTCCCTTCACTGGAACTAAGGGGCCTAGCCCGAACCATGAAAAGATCCCCAGACCATTATTTCTCATCCACCAAACTTTACAGTTGGCACTACGCATTCGGGCAGGTAGCGTTCCTGCCAAACACAGATTCGTCCATCGGACTGCCAGACGGTGAAGCGTGATTCATCACTCCAGAGAATGCATTTCCACTGCTCCAATGGCGGCGAGCTTTACACCACTCCAGTTGGCATCTTAGGCTTGTGTGCTGCTGCTCTGCCATGAATACCCATTTCATGAAGCTTCCGACGAACAGTTCTTGTGCTGACGTTGCCTCCTAAGGCAGTTTGGAACTCGATAGCGGGTGATGCAACTGAGGGCAGACGATTTTTATGTGCTTCAGCACTCGGCGGTACCGTTCTGTGTTCTTTTGTGGCCTACCACTTCGCGACTGAGCCGTTGTCACTCCTAGACGTTTCCACTTCATAATAAAAGCACTTACAGTTGATCGGGGCAGCTCTAGCAGGGCAAAAATGTGATGAACTGACTTGTTGGAAAGGTGGCATCCTATGACGGTGCCACGTTGAAAGTCACTGAGCTCTTCAGTAAAGCCATTCTACTGCCAATGTTTGTCTATGGAGATTTCATGGCTGTGTTCTCGATTTTATACACCAGTTAGCATTGGGTGTGGCTGAAATAGCTGAATCTATTCATTTTAAGGGGGGTTTACATACTTGTATGTATGTATGTATGTATGTATGTATGTATGCATGTATGTATGTATGTATAGTTTAACTACACATTAGAATTTGCAGTTTTTTGAGGTGTAGTTAAAAGCCTCAATGTTTCTGTTCTAGCTTGATATAATTCATTTAATATGGTTCCATCAGGGTGATAAGTCATACTAAGCAAAGCACGAGGTAACGGCCAACTCCGTCACAAGCATGAGGTGAGGAGACAGTTCAGCTTACAAGCTAAATCATAGTGTTAACAAGCTAAATCATAGAAATAATATGTGTACCAGATGTGTGTACCAGAACTCAGGAAATGTGTACCAGAACTCAGGAAATGTGTACCAGAACTCAGGATAAGACCCAGATGCAGACAGCAAGAATCACAGATGTTTACTGACCAAACGGGGCAGGGAAAAGATAGGCCAAGGGCAGGCAGAGGTTCGTAATCGGGTCAGAGTCAGGCAGGTACGGAACGGCAGGCATGCTCGGGGCAGGCAGAATGGTCAGAACCGGGGAAACTACGAAACTTGAGCGAACAGGAAGATGGGAAAGCACGCTGGTAAGACCTGACAAGACAAACTGGCAAAGACAAACAGAGAACACAGGTATAAATGCACAGGTGATAATGGGGTAGATGGGTGACAGCTGGAGGGGGGTGGAGACAAGCACAAAGACAGGTGAAACCGATCAGGGTGTGACATGGTGAACATACAGTACCAGTCAAAAGTTTGGACACCTACTCATTCTAGGGTTTTTCTTTATTTTTAGTATTTTCTACATTGTAGAATAATAGTGAAGACATCAAAACTATTAATAAACAATAGGTATTTGTAGTAATCATGTAGTAACCATAAAAGTGTTAAAGAAATCAAAATAGATTTTAGATTTTAGATTCTTCAACGTAGCCACCCTTTGCCTTGATGACAGCTTTGCACACTCTTGGCATTCTCTCAACCAGCTTCACCTGGAATGCTTTTCCAACAGTCTTGAAGGAGTTCCCACATATGCTGAGCACTTATCGGCTGCTTTTCCTTCACTCTGCGGTCCAACTCATCCCAACCCATCTCAATTGGGTTCTGGTTGGGTGATTGTGGAGGCCAGGTCATCTAATGCAGCACTCCATCACTCTCCTTCTTGGTCAAATAGCCCTTACACAGCCTGGAGGTGTGTTGGGTCATTGTCCTGTTGAAAAACAAATGATAGTCCCACTAAGCGCAAAATAGATGGGATGGCGTATAGCTGAAGGGAAAGGGAAGGGAAAGGGGATACCTAGTCAGTTGTACAACTGAATACATTCAACTGAAATGTGTCTTCCACATTTAACCCAACCCCTCTGAATCAGAGAGGTGCGGAGGATTGCCTTAATCGACGTCCACATCTTTGGCGCCTGGGGAACTGCCTTGCTCAGGGGAAGAATGATATATTTTTACCTTGTCAGCACGCGGATTCGATCCAGCAGCCTTTCGCTTTACTGGCCCAATACAGGAATGCTGTGGTAGCCATGCTGGTTAAGTGAGCCTTGAATTCTCAATAAATCACTGACAGTGTCACCAGCAAGCCCCCCCCACACCATCACACCATCACACCTCCTCCTCCATGCTTCATGGTGGGAACCACACGTGCAGAGATCATCCATTCACCTACTCTGTGTCTCACAAAGACATGGCGGCTGAAACCAAAAATCTCAAATTTGAACTCATCAGACCAAAGGACAGATTTCCACTGGTCTAATGTCCATTGATCGTGTTTCTTGGCCCAAGCAAGTGTCTTCTTCTTATTGGAGTCCTGTAGTAGTGGTTTCTTAGCAACAATTGGAACATGAAGGCCTGATTCACAGTCTCCTCTGAACAGTTGATGTTGAGAAGCGTCTGTTACTTGAACTGTGAAACATTTATTTGGGCTGCAATCTGAGGCTGGTAACTCTAATGAATTTATTCTCTGCAGCAGAGGTAACTCTGGGTCTTCCTTTCTTGTTGCGGTCCTCATGAGAGCCAGTTTCATCACAACACTTGATGGTTTTTTGAGACAGAAATGTTCTGCATTGACTGACCTTCATGTCTTAAAGTAATGATGGACTGTCATTTCTCTTTGATTATTTGAGCTGCTCTTGCCACAATATGGACTTGGTCTTTTACCAAATAGGGCTATCTTCTGTATACCACCCCTACCTTGTCACAACACAACTGTTCGGCTCAAACATATTAAGAAGGAAATAAATTCCACAAATGAACTTTTAACAAGGCACACCTGTTAATTCAAATGCATTCCAGGTGACTACCTCATGAAGCTGGTTGAGAGAATGCCAAGAGTGTGCAAAGCTGTCATCAAGGCAAAAGGTGGCTACTTTGAAGAATCTCAAATATGAAACATTTTGATTTGTTTAACACTTTTTTGGTTACTACATGATTCCATATGCGTTAATTCATAGTTTGGATGCCTTCACTATCAATCAATTATTCAAATTGATTTATAAAGCCATTTTTTTTACATCAGCCAAGGTCACAAAGTACTATACAGAAATCCATCTTAAACCCCCAAACAGCAAGCAATGCAGATATAGAAGCACGGTAGCTAGGAAAAACTCCCTAGAAAGGCAGGAACCTAATAAGAAACCTAGAGAGGAACCAGGCTCTGAGGGGTGGCCAGTCCTCTTCTGGCTGTGCCGGGTGGAGATTATAACATAACATGGCCAAGATGTTCAAACGTTCATAGATGACCATCAGGGTCAAATAATAATAATCACAGTGGTTGTAGAGGGTGCAACAGGTCAGCACCTCAGAAGTAAATGTCAGTTGGCTTTTCATAGCGGATCATTCAGCGTTAGAGACAGCAGGTGTGGTAGAGAGAGAGAGACCAATTACTCTACAATGTAGAAAATATTAAAAATAAAGAAAAACCCTTGAATGAGTTGGTGTGTCAAAACGTTTAACTGGTACTGTATATAAACAGTTGATGATGAGGATTAATGCCACTAAACTGGAACTAAATAAGGTCAGATTAGATTTAATGAAAACTATTTCAGGATATTGGGGCAACATGGACTCCACTACAGTATTTGAGGGTCAGTGGTAGTCACATTGGAATCAATTTGATTAATCAAACTTTTGATATCGTCATAACTATTAGGTATGAAATCTCTCATTTATGTTAATATTGTGAAATTAAATTCTTAGAAAAACATGTCATTTAAAAGTAATGTAATGGGAGTGTGGTGCTCCTGGAAGTGGGAGGTGCTAGTGAGACACAGAAATAAACACCTCTCTCATCCAATTCATGTCCTTTCCCAGAGTGGTCCATAATTAACTTTTGCTTGGTTGGCACTTCCAACCAGATATAAGGAGGCTGAGGCCCCAGCATCTATGAGTCAGATACCTTCTTCCTCTGTGGTAAGACCTCTCCACCTCCTTAGAGTTGTACATTTGTCTCATCTTTGTACTCAGCAACGGAGGCAGTAGCTAACTGCACTGTTTGAATTGAGTTCTGTAAGATTTTACAATATTAAATCAAGTGGCATTAAAAATAATGTATTTTTTAATGTGTTTTACATCAAATCTGAGACTTTCATTTACAGTCAGAAGTGGTGCTCCTGCACTTGAAAGGGTGTTCTAGAATGTAACTGGGTTTTATGGGAATTTATTTGAATTCCTGACAGAATGTGTAGTAAATTGAGTTGGTGTTCTAGAATGTAACTGAGTTTCAGGGGAATTTATTTGAATTCCTGACAGAATGTGTAGTAAATTGAGTTGGTGTTCTAGAATGTAACTGAGTTTCAGGGGAATTTATTTGAATTCCTGACAGAATGTGTAGTAAATTGAGTTGGTGTTCTAGAATGTAACTGAGTTTCAGGGGAATTTATTTGAATTCCTGACAGAATGTGTAGTAAAGTGAGTTGGTGTTCTAGAATGTAACTGAGTTTCAGGGGAATTTATTTGAATTCCTGACAGAATGTGTAGTAAATTGAGTTGGTGTTCTAGAATGTAACTGAGTTTCAGGGGAATTTATTTGAATTCCTGACAGAATGTGTAGTAAATTGAGTTGGTGTTCTAGAATGTAATTGAGTTTCAGGGGAATTTATTTGAATTCCTGACAGAATGTGTAGTAAATTGAGTTGGTGTTCTAGAATGTAACTGAGTTTCAGGGGAATTTATTTGAATTCCTGACAGAATGTGTAGTAAATTGAGTTGGTGTTCTAGAATGTAACTGAGTTTCAGGGGAATTTATTTGAATTCCTGACAGAATGTGTAGTAAATTGAGTTGGTGTTCTAGAATGTAACTGAGTTTCAGGGGAATTTATTTGAATTCCTGACAGAATGTGTAGTAAATTGAGTTGGTGTTCTAGAATGTAACTGAGTTTCAGGGGAATTTATTTGAATTCCTGACAGAATGTGTAGTAAATTGAGTTGGTGTTCTAGAATGTAACTGGGTTTCAGGGGAATTTATTTGAATTCCTGACAGAATGTGTAGTAAATTGAGGTGGTGTTCTAGAATGTAACTGGGTTTCAGGGGAATTTATTTGAATTCCTGACAGAATGTGTGGATGTGTAGAAAATGAAAGTTACCAGTTGCACCTGTAGTTGAATTAGACATGTAATGATTGAGTTAAATGTTTTCTAGCCCTTCAGGGGATAAATTATAAGGCTTTAGACTTGTGTGTTTTCACAACACTCTAATGTGTCACAGGGTCCTCCAAGAAGTACACATTCATCTTTAGGAGGGGAAAAAGAAGGTGAGACATGGTTTGAGTCTCCACATAAAAAGTGATGACAATATTTTGTGAGATACCGCTCACATAACTCTGCTGACTGGGGAGGAAGCACCACAGAGTCAATCATGTTTCATGTTTCATCTCTTTACTAGTTATCCGTCACCATGAGTACGGACGCGGAGATGCAAATCTACGGCAAGGCTGCCATATACCTTCGTAAGTCTGAGAAGGAGAGGATGGAGGCACAAGCCGCACCCTTTGATTCAAAGAACGCCTGCTATGTGACAGACAAGGTGGAGCTGTACCTTAAGGGTTTAGTCACTGCCAGGGCCGATGGGAAGTGTACTGTAACAGTCACGAAACCTGACGGCAGTAAGGAGGTAAGTCTGATCAGAAAATAATTCAAATTCAAGTTTGTGCAATTACTCTAATTCTTGAAAAGTCAACTAAATGCAAAAACAAACATCCAATGTTTTTTTGTAAGCAGAAAATAACCTTCAGAACCTTTAGAATTTCTCATGACTTGTCAAGAATCATCAGTTATGTGTCAGTGGGTGATAACCAAGTAGTGGGACTAAATGTGGATATGATTTTTTTTAAAGATTGCTTGTATTTAATGAGTAAAAATCATTCAGTCATGTCCAGTTTGATCTGTGTGTAATCTAGATTTCTGACTGTTTCAGGAAGGAAAAGAGTTCAAAGATGCAGACATCTATGAGATGAACCCCCCTAAGTACGACAAGATTGAGGACATGGCCATGATGACCTACCTGAATGAAGCTTCTGTGTTGTATAACCTCAAAGAGCGTTATGCAGCATGGATGATCTACGTAAGAAACCTGCACATACAAAGACACACACACATGAAGATAATAAACACACACATACATGAAGATAATAAACACACACACATGAAGATAATAAACACACACATACATGAAGATAATAAACACACACACATGAAGATAATAAACACACACATACATGAAGATAATAAACACACACACATGAAGATAATAAACACACACATACATGAAGATAATAAATACACACACATGAAGATAATAAATACACACATACAGTCCTACACATAAATGAATGGTAGAAACCAAAACATATCAATACAGTAGATCCACATCAGTAAACCAAAGTACACCCACATCCTCACATAAATCCAGGTAAATGTCAATCTGACTTTGTTAATCTCCTAAATTAATTATGCTTTCATCCAGACCTACTCTGGGCTCTTCTGTGCCACGGTGAACCCCTACAAGTGGCTCCCAGTGTACGACGAAGAGGTTGTCAACGCCTACAGAGGGAAGAAGAGAGTGGAGGCTCCACCCCATATCTTCTCCGTCTCTGACAACGCCTTTCAGTTCATGATGATTGGTACGAGCTCTCATGGATGGATGGTTGGATCAATCAAGCACATTTATTTATAAAGCCATTTTTACATAAGCAGATATCACAAAGTGCTTATACAGAAACCCAGCCTAAAACCCCAAACATCAAGCAATGCAGATGTAGAAGGAAAAACTAGAGGGTAATCAGGCTCTGAGGGGTGGCCAGTCCTCTTCTGGCTGTGCCGGGTGGAGTGTATGAGATTACATGGCCATTGAGGCCAGATCGTTCTACAAGATGTTCAAACATTCTTAGATGACCAGCAGGGTCAAATTATTATCACAGTGCCTATAGAGTGTGCAACAGGTCAGCACCTCAGGAGTAAATGTCAGTTGGCTTTTCATAGCCAAGCATTCAGAGGTCGAGACAGCAGGGAGTGAGAGAGACAGATAGGGAGAGTCAAAAAAAAGCAGGTCGAGGACAAGGTAGCACATCCGGTGAACAGATCAGGGTTCCATAGCCGCAGGCAGAACAGTTGAAACTGGAGCAGAAGCACGACCAGGTGGACTGGGCACAGCCAGGAGGCATGGTCCTAGGGCTCTGGTTCTCAGAGATAGAGAGAGAGAATACTTAAGTTCACACAGGACACCAGTTAAGACAGGAGAATTGCACCAGATAGGACAGACTGATCCTAGCCCTAGTCTTCAGTAAAGACTTAAAGGTCGAGACCTAGTCTGTGTCTCTCACATGATTAGACAATCCATAAAACTGGAGCTATATGGATGTCCACAAGTGTATATATTTCTCAAAGTCCATAAGTGCTGATGGATGGATGGATGGATGGATGGATAGTTGGGTGTTAAAATATGCTTCAGAGTTTTCTAGTCTAGGTTAGAACAGTTTGTTTGGAAATATCTGATTTAACTTGAATGGAAAATGTTCGAAAATGACATTTGTGATGATGCTATGAATACAATAATGTCCTCACAATGTTGCTTGAGTATGATAAGTAATGCGTTTTTTGGTTCCAGATAAGGAGAACCAGTCCGTCCTGATTACGTAAGTTGTTTACTAAAATGTCACTTGAGAAAGTGTTTCTATTGTAATAAGTTGGGTCACTTGGTGTGATGAAATACATGACATTATGGATGGATTAGAGCATCAGGTTATGTGTAATAACGAGTCGATGAGAAGGATTATTTGTTAAAGACTTATGTCAGAACACAGGTTAACAGTGTATTTTTCTATGCTATTTCTTAGTGAAAGCCAATCTGACACTCAAACATGTAACTAAAACCCCTCTTTCTCTGTCATATAAACCAGTGGAGAATCCGGTGCAGGAAAGACTGTCAACACCAAGCGTGTCATCCAGTACTTTGCCACCATTGCAGTGTCTGGTGGCAAGAAGGAAGCAGACCCCAACAAAATGCAGGTAAGTTGTTCTCATGTTTGCCTTTTCATCACATTTCAGTTTGGTTTGGCTGTGGAAACTTTTTTTCAAGCTGTGAATCATGTTTCAAGAAATTTGTTCAAGCAATCGAGCGAAAACAAACTTGAACACTTTTCCAGTTTTTGAGCAACTTGTGTTTGTCTCAATCAGGGGTCTCTTGAGGATCAGATTATTGCAGCTAACCCTCTGCTGGAGGCTTACGGTAATGCCAAGACAGTGAGGAACGACAACTCGTCTCGCTTTGTAAGTGTGAAGGGCAGACGTTGGAAGTTACCTTTTTTTGGAAAAATATATTTCAGTAGTTCCCTATTGTTAAATCAATAGATGTCCAACAAACTGTAACAGTTGAAGGTCTCTTTCAAAGTAAAATGTTGATTTATTTGTTGACCTATTTCTAACCCCCATGCTCTACTACAGGGTAAATTCATCAGGATTCACTTCCAAGCTGGTAAACTGGCTAAAGCTGACATTGAGACCTGTGAGTTGGTTTGATTGGTTCTAAAATCTTTCCTAAATTCACAGATTATTTTTTGGAGATCATATCATCAAATTTGATTTCATTTTATGTTTTCCCTCTCTCTCTGTGTCACTTGCTCTCTCTCTTTCACCCTCAGACCTGCTGGAGAAGTCCAGAGTCTCCTTCCAGCTGCCTGACGAGAGAGGCTACCACATCTTCTTCCAGATGATGACAGGCCACAAACCTGACATAGTTGGTACGACAAAGTAGAGTTTCAGGGGAAATTATTCCCACCCCCATCTATGGAATATATAAAAGATATTCATAGTACACACTAATAATACTATTACAATGATTACATCCAAGGTAACAAGGCATCTAGACATGGGTCAGGTCTCTGGGAAATATCTATGAAGTAATACACTGTGATGCACTAGTAATACTACATGTATCATTGAGTCCATCTATTGAGTAAAGGAGGGAGAGATACTGTAAAGTAGGACAGCAGAATTCTATGAGATTTAACTTTGTTGTCCACAGAATTGGCGCTCCTCACCACCAACCCCTACGACTTCCCCATGTGTAGTCAGGGACAGATCGCTGTGGCCAGCATCGACGACAATGAAGAGCTGGATGCCACAGATGTGAGTCAAACAAAGGATTAACCAAACTCTAGATATGGAATGGATAGGACCACCATACACACTGAATGCTCTGTGTAATTCCAACTTGGTGGCAGCTGGGAATTTTCATGTATTTTTTGTTTGATTCTAAATGCCTTGTGTTAGTTAGACATGTGCCTCAAGGAACTCTTCATGCCTTCACACTTCGCCTTGAGGCACATACATGTAAGACATTCACAAGAGAGCGCCACTAAGTGCCCTGTGGAACTGTGAAAACTCATTTTGTGCTGCCATCTACTAATGTGTTTGCCAAGAGTCAAATCAATCCATCCCATTGGTTCTCAGTGAGCAGCACAGAACTGTAGTGCAACTGACCAAACTACTGTTCAGTTCATCTCTGTTGTACTTCCTCTTTAATGTCAGGATGCCATTACAATCCTGGGCTTCACTAATGAGGAGAAGCTTGGAATCTACAAGCTGACAGGAGCTGTAGTGCACCATGGCAACATGAAATTCAAGCAGAAGCAGCGTGAGGAGCAGGCCGAGCCAGACGGCACAGAGGGTGAGTCCCACTCATAGATATACAATATGTAGAGCATTAGTCCCATTCCCAGTCCCCAACATAGAAATAGAACACCAAAGACAGACAGTGCCACATGAAAGTGTAATGTAAATTCTCCACCAAGGACGCACACTCAATGTAAATGAATCCATCTTTATTAACAGTTAACTGGAGCGTTTCACGAAGTCAATACAAGCTTGATGACAACTCGGACATATATGGTTGCATGGGTTTTGTTTCAAAATTTATTACCGGGGTGGTATTCCTTTCATTCTTGATGAAGGCTCTGATTCAATGCTTTAACCTTATCTTTATCACATGATCCATAAAGGGACCACTCTGAACATATCTCAGAATACTTTTTACACCACTTACGTATGTCTACGTGTGGGTGTGCAAGTTGCGTTTATATTTTTTTAAATCGATTTCTCCGTTTAATGATTGTTACTTCCAGCTGAACACGCTATCCCACACTCACACATCTCTCAAACCGGGGCTAAATTCCTGCTTAGTCAATCACACAATACTCACATCCACATTCACTTAGTACTATTCTCAAACACACTCAGTAATCTCCCTTATTACTCCTTATGCATCTTCAACTACTCTCTTGTCGTTACCGCATATGCATGCATATGTATCTTCAATGGTTCTCTTGCCGTTGCTTCCTATACATATCAATTAACATCTAGTGCACCCTGTGTTGTTCCCAGTGGTTCTCATACCATGTAGACACTTCTCACATAAATGCCTACAATAACACCTAATGCTCAATAACACCTTGCTTTTTTTAGAGGTTCTCAGACCACGTAGACACTTCTCATAAATGCCTACGACAATTGTCAGTGGGGCTTTTCTTGCCCTCACTCTAGTCTTCTCCTCAGACTAACTCTAGCCTTCTTCTGAGACTAACTCTAGTCTTCTTCTCAGACTAACTCTAGACTAACTCTAGCCTTCTTTTCTTCTCAGACTAGCTCTAGTCTTCTCCTCAGACTAGCTCTAGTCTTCTCCTCAGACTAGCTCTAGTCTTCTCCTCAGACTAACTCTAGTCTTCTCAGACTAACTCTAGTCTTCTCAGACTAACTCTAGTCTTCTCAGACTAACTCTAGTCTTCTCCTCAGACTAACTCTAGTCTTCTCCTCAGACTAGCTCTAACTTTCTTGTTGTAAATTATATGCAAAATTGTATACAAATTGTATACAAATTATTTTGTGGCGGCAGGGTAGCCTAGCGGTTAGAGCGTTGGACTAGTAACCGGAAGATTGCAAGTTCAAATCCCCAATCTGACAAAGGTACAAATCTGTCGTTCTGCCCCTGAACATGCAGTTAACCCACTGTTCCTAAGGCGTCATTGAAAATAAGAATTTGTTCTCCCACTGCCGGACTACACAGAGAAGATCAATCATCCTGTTTGTTGACGCCAAATTGTAATGGAAATTCTCCATTACGTCTTGTGTTCATAAAGCTATTGTTGTTGGTTCTCTCTCCAGTGGCTGATAAAATCGCCTACCTTCTGGGCCTGAACTCAGCTGAGATGTTGAAGGCTATGTGCTACCCCAGAGTGAAGGTCGGCAATGAGTATGTGACCAAGGGACAGACTGTGGCTCAGGTAAGACTGCAAAACACAGCATCTAAAATGTTCTGAGCACCATAATTATTTTGGGACGAGCGCATTGCTTTTTTTTAATTGTGATGCTGTTTATCCCAAGGTCTTATCACCTTATCACCAGACATGGTCAATATCTCATGTATTAATTTGAGGTATTATCATTGCAGGTTAATAACTCAGTCAGTGCTCTGGCCAAGTCCATCTATGAGAGGATGTTCTTGTGGATGGTCATCCGTATCAATGAGATGTTGGACACCAAGAATCCAAGGCAGTTCTATATCGGTGTGCTTGACATTGCCGGGTTTGAGATCTTTGATGTGAGTATGAGACCAGAACAAGACAATTAGATGTGATTGAGATGGATTACAACCTTGTATGATGAAATTATCCCTTTTAAAACTCCATCAACAGTTCAACAGCATGGAGCAGCTGTGCATCAACTTCACCAATGAGAAACTGCAACAGTTTTTCAACCACACCATGTTCGTCCTGGAGCAAGAGGAGTACAAGAAGGAGGGAATCGTCTGGGCCTTCATTGACTTCGGCATGGACTTGGCTGCCTGCATTGAGCTTATTGAGAAGGTAAGCTGTCTGTGAGGATTGTAACGCACCGCAAAAGCGAAACTCATAGTGAGCCCTGTGTGAGACAATATCACAGTGGTACAACGTATCTGACTGTTGAGAACTCAATATGTTTCCTATTATGTGCCTCTAAATGAATGTAATCCTAAATAGAATGCTTACTAAAGGAATGAATGTGATCCTAAATAGAATGTTTACTAAAGGAATGAATGTGATCCTAAATAGAATGTTTACTAAAGGAATGAATGTGATCCTAAATAGAATGTTTACTAAAGGAATGAATGTGATCCTAAATAGAATGTTTACTAAAGGAATGAATGTGATCCTAAATAGAATGTTTACTAAAGGAATGAATGTGATCCCAAATAGAATGTTTACTAAAGGAATTAATGTGATCCTAAATAGAATGGTTACTAAAGGAATGAATGTGATCCTAAATAGAATGTTTACTAAAGGAATGAATGTGATCCTAAATAGAATGTTTACTAAAGGAATGAATGTGATCCTAAATAGAAACATCACTAATTTGCAGTGGTAGGCTAAGTAGTCAAATGGCATACTTGAGTAAAAGTAAAGATAACTTAAAAGTAAAAGTCAACCAGTAAAGTACTACTTGAGTAAAAGTATTTGGTTTTAAACGTACTTAAGTATCAAAAGTAAATGGAACTGCTAAAATGTACTTAAGTATCAAAAGTAAATGGAACTGCTAAAATGTACTTAAGTATCAAAAGTAAATGGAACTGCTAAAATGTACTTAAGTATCAAAAGTAAATGGAACTGCTAAAATGTACTTAAGTATCAAAAGTAAATGGAACTGCTAAAATGTACTTAAGTATCAAAAGTAAATGGAACTGCTAAAATGTACTTAAGTATCAAAAGTAAATGGAACTGCTAAAATGTACTTAAGTATCAAAAGTAAATGGAACTGCTAAAATGTACTTAAGTATCAAAAGTAAATGGAACTGCTAAAATGTACTTAAGTATCAAAAGTAAATGGAACTGCTAAAATGTACTTAAGTATCAAAAGTAAATGGAACTGCTAAAATGTACTTAAGTATCAAAAGTAAATGGAACTGCTAAAATGTACTTAAGTATCAAAAGTAAATGGAACTGCTAAAATGTACTTAAGTATCAAAAGTAAATGGAACTGCTAAAATGTACTTAAGTATCAAAAGTAAATGGAACTGCTAAAATGTACTTAAGTATCAAAAGTAAATGGAACTGCTAAAATGTACTTAAGTATCAAAAGTAAATGGAACTGCTAAAATGTACTTAAGTATCAAAAGTAAATGGAACTGCTAAAATGTACTTAAGTATCAAAAGTAAATGGAACTGCTAAAATGTACTTAAGTATCAAAAGGATAAATAAGAACCATTTCAAATTCTGTATACTAACCAGATGACACAATAAAAAATAAACAACATGTATTGTCGAGTAGCCAGGGGCTATTCACTCCAACACTCAGACATAATTTACAAACAAAGCATTTGTGTTTAGTGAGTCCGCCAGATCAGAGGCAGTAGAGACGACCACAGATGTTCTCTTGATAAGTGAGTGAATTGGACCATTTTCCTGTCAAAATGTAACTTTTGGGTGTCAGTGAAAATGTCCTTTCTTTAGGAATGTAGTGAAGTAAAAGTTGGCAAAAATATTCATTTTAAATTCAACCTTTCAATTAACTAGGCAAGTCAGTTAAGAACAAATTTTGATGTACAATGAGTGGGTTAACTGCCTTGTTCAGGGGCAGAACAAGAGATTTTTTACCTTGTCAGCTCGGGATTTGATCTAGCAACCTTTCGGTTACTGGCCCAATGCTCTAACCACTACACTACCTGCCGACCTTCTGTTGGCAAAAATATAAATAGTATATAAAGTACAGATACCCCAAAAAACTACTTAAGTAGTACTTTAAAGTATTTTTACTTAAGTACTTTACACACTGCTAATTTGATATACATCTCTTTTCGTAAAGCCATTGGGCATCTTCTCCATCCTTGAAGAGGAGTGCATGTTCCCCAAGTCTTCAGACACTACCTTCAAGGACAAGCTGTACTCCCAGCATCTTGGCAAAACAAAGGCGTTTGAGAAGCCCAAGCCTGCCAAAGGCAAGGCAGAGGCCCACTTCTCCCTGGTGCACTACGCCGGCACTGTGGACTACAACATCGCTGGGTGGCTGGAGAAGAACAAGGACCCCCTGAATGACTCAGTTTGTCAGCTGTACGGGAAGTCCCCAGTAAAAATTTTGGCTGTCCTGTATCCCCCTCCCCCCCCTGAGGGTAAGACTAGCATCACATCACAATATTTAACTAAATACTAGTTACAACTCAGACCCAAATGTTCTTTAGTCTTTCAAAGTATCACAATTTCTCAAAGTTTATCACTGTGTCTCATTGGCAGCATTTGTCTCTAGTGTGAAATTTACCAGAGATTCTCTGGTTTATAAATAATATGCTTTCTGAAAACAAGACCACTCTAGATTTCTTACATATTCTTATTATTATTCTATTTATTCCACCCGCTCTAGGAAATGTAATTTTCTAGTTATCTTTAACTTTCCCCCATTTTAACAGATAAAGCCAAGAAAGGAGGCAAGAAGAAGGGTGGTTCCATGCAGACTGTGTCCTCCCAGTTCAGGGTGAGCTTTTGAAATGTGTAGATTCAGTCCTTCAAAAGGTGCAATTATTCTAAATTACAGTCGGCCTGAGAAAATGGTTTGTAACCCCCTTACAGGAGAACTTACATAAGCTGATGACCAACTTGAGGAGCACTCATCCTCACTTTGTGCGCTGCCTGATCCCCAACGAGTCAAAGACTCCAGGTACAAGAAATATTGAATTAAATATGTCATCTTATCAGTACAGTATCAGTAACCATAACAATCCCAATCTATAACCTGTTTATTAGTATTAAAAGAGACTTGTTTTGTTTTACCAGGTCTGATGGAGAACTTCCTGGTTATCCACCAGCTCAGGTGTAATGGTGTACTGGAGGGTATCAGGATCTGCAGAAAGGGCTTCCCCAGCAGAATCCTCTATGCTGACTTCAAACAGAGGTACACGTACACACATACCAATGCACAAGGGTTTTCCCAGCATCAGAATAGTCTTACCTTTTATGAAATATAACCAACATATTACAACTTGACATGTTAAAAATGTCTCCTCATTCAGGTACAAAGTACTGAATGCCAGTGTCATCCCTGAGGGCCAGTTCATGGACAACAAGAAGGCTTCTGAGAAGCTGCTTGGGTCCATTGATGTGAATCACGAGGATTACAAGTTTGGACACACCAAGGTCAGTTAAATACCTCCAATAAAAGCTGACAACAAAACACAACTTGAATGATAATTGAAACCCGTACCATATAAAATCTCTCCAGGTGATCTATCCATCCTTATGTTCTTTCTTCTTCATTTAACTAATGGAAAAGGGGGAAAAACATTGTAGTGTTTTTTTCCCCAGTCATTCATCACAGGTATAGAAGAGAAACTAAAGTCATTATCATATACATTGTGTTAGAGTGGTATGGCTGCAGTTGTCTGTATCAGTGCACATTATTTATCTACTGTGCCTTCAGAAAGTATTCACACCCCTTGACTTTTTCCCACATTTTGTTGTGTGAAAAGTTGGGATTTAATTGTGATTTGTTGTCAATGAGCGACACAAAATATTCTAATGTCAAAGTGGAAGAAAAATTCTAACATATATAACATTATGAAAAACAAAACACTAAAATATCACACTAATAAATCTTGATTACATAAGTATTAAACCCTCTGAGCCAACACATGTTCGACTTCCTTTTGGCAGCGATTACAGCTGTGAGCCTTTCTGGGAAAGTCTCTAAGAGCTTTCCACACCTGGATTGTACAATATTTTAACATTATTCTTTTAAAAAATTATTCAAGCTCTCTCAAGCTAGTTGTTGATCATTACTAGACAGCCATTTTCATTTGCCATAGATTTCATGCCAATGTAAGTCAAAACTGTAACTTGGCAATTCACAAAGTGTAATCAGTTTGACCCATCTACCAATAGGTGCTTTTCTTTGCGAGACATTGGAAAACCTCCCTGGTCTTTGTGGTTGAATCTGTGCTTGATGTGCACTGCTTGACTGAGGGACTTTACAGATAATTGTAAGTGCGGGGTACAAAGATGAGGTAGTGATTCAGAAATCGTGTTAAACACTATTATTGCACACAGAGGGAGTCCATGCAACTTATTATTTGACATGATAAGCACATTTTTACTCCTAAATCTATATAGGGTTGCAGTATAAAAGGGGTTGAATTCCTATTGTTTGAAGACATTCTAAAAACATATTTCCACTTTGACATTGTTGACATTAGTAACTAACAACTTAGACACAACCTCTTGTTCTGTGTATTCATCACAAGTATAGAAGAGAAACTAAACTCATTATAATTTGCATTATGATAGAGTGGTATAGTTGCAGGTACAGTGCCTTGCGAAAGTATTCGGCCCCCTTGAACTTTGCGACCTTTTGCCACATTTCAAGCTTCAAACATAAAGATATAAAACTGTATTTTTTTTGAAGAATCAACAACAAGTGGGACACAATCATGAAGTGGAACGACATTTATTGGATATTTCAAACTTTTTTAACAAATCAAAAACTGAAAAATTGGGCGTGCAAAATTATTCAGCCCCCTTAAGTTAATACTTTGTAGCGCCACCTTTTGCTGCGATTACAGCTGTAAGTCGCTTGGGGTATGTCTCTATCAGTTTTGCACATCGAGAGACTGACATTTTTTCCCATTCCTCCTTGCAAAACAGCTCGAGCTCAGTGAGGTTGGATGGAGAGCATTTGTGAACAGCAGTTTTCAGTTCTTTCCACAGATTCTCGATTGGATTCAGGTCTGGACTTGGCTTGGCCATTCTAACACCTGGATATGTTTATTTTTGAACCATTCCATTGTAGATTTTGCTTTATGTTTTGGATCATTGTCTTGTTGGAAGACAAATCTCCGTCCCAGTCTCAGGTCTTTTGCAGACTCCATCAGGTTTTCTTCCAGAATGGTCCTGTATTTTGGCTCCATCCATCTTCCCATCAATTTTAACCATCTTCCCTGTCCCTGCTGAAGAAAAGCAGGCCCAAACCATGATGCTGCCACCACCATGTTTGACAGTGGGGATGGTGTGTTCAGCTGTGTTGCTTTTACGCCAAACATAACGTTTTGCATTGTTGCCAAAAAGTTCAATTTTGGTTTCATCTGAACAGAGCACCTTCTTCCACATGTTTGGTGTGTCTCCCAGGTGGCTTGTGGCAAACTTTAAACAACACTTTTTATGGATATCTTTAAGAAATGGCTTTCTTCTTGCCACTCTTCCATAAAGGCCAGATTTGTGCAATATACGACTGATTGTTGTCCTATGGACAGAGTCTCCCACCTCAGCTGTAGATCTCTGCAGTTCATCCAGAGTGATCATGGGCCTCTTGGCTGCATCTCTGATCAGTCTTCTCCTTGTATGAGCTGAAAGTTTAGAGGGACGGCCAGGTC
This sequence comes from Oncorhynchus mykiss, assembly GCF_057628025.1. Taxonomy (NCBI): domain Eukaryota; kingdom Metazoa; phylum Chordata; class Actinopteri; order Salmoniformes; family Salmonidae; genus Oncorhynchus; species Oncorhynchus mykiss. The sequence continues at coordinate 10,583,445 of NC_143034.1, forward strand.
TTGGTAGATTTGCAGTGGTCTGATACTCCTTCGGTTTCAATATTATCGCTTGCACAGTGCTCCTTGGGATGTTTAAAGCTTGGGAAATCTTTTTGTATCCAAATCCGGCTTTAAACTTCTTCACAACAGTATCTCGGACCTGCCTGGTGTGTTCCTTGTTCTTCATGATGCTCTCTGCGCTTTTAACGGACCTCTGAGACTATCACAGTGCAGGTGCATTTATACGGAGACTTGATTACACACAGGTGGATTGTATTTATCATCACTAGTCATTTAGGTCAACATTGGATCATTCAGAGATCCTCACTGAACTTCTGGAGAGAGTTTGCTGCACTGAAAGTAAAGGGGCTTAATAATTTTGCACGCCCAATTTTTCAGTTTTTGATTTGTTAAAAAAGTTTGAAATATCCAATAAATGTCGTTCCACTTCATGATTGTGTCCCACTTGTTGTTGATGCTTCACAAAAAAATACAGTTTTATATCTTTATGTTTGAAGCCTGAAATGTGGCAAAAGGTCGCAAAGTTCAAGGGGGCCGAATACTTTCGCAAGGCACTGTATATGTATCTGTACATTATTAATCTACAACTGTACAATAACTAACATCTTAGAAACAACCTATCCCATGGTATGTTTGTAACCATAGCAAAGTTAATGTTGTTTAAATCAATCTAGTGGTTTGACCCTTTCTATCTGTCACCATCTGTGGTTCCATTGACCGTGTTAACCTGTGTCTCAGGTGTTCTTCAAAGCCGGTCTGCTGGGTGTCCTGGAGGAGATGAGAGATGAGAAGCTGGCCGCTCTGGTCGGCATGGTCCAGGCTCTCAGCCGTGGATTCCTCATGAGGAGAGAGTTTAGCAAGATGATGGAGAGGAGGTGAGGAATAGTAGACATCTTGGCAAAAAAAAATTGTGGTATTTATTTTCATTCTTGAAGTATATAAAATGCTTATTGAGCTTAACATGACTGACCTGTCAGTCCTTGCATCTACACGATGTCTCTGAATTTAATAGGGGTTACATTTCCCTAGCTCCATTCCTCAGCTGTTAACAAACAGTGGTGTGGGGCCCCATTTTGTTGTTCATCTAATCCCAGAATGTAGCTTTAAGCATGTCACTCACCATGCCACTCCATCCTTTCTGTCGACCAGAGAATCAATTTACTCCATCCAGTACAACATCCGCTCATTCATGAATGTCAAAACCTGGCCATGGATGAAGTTGTACTTCAAGATCAAGCCCCTGCTGCAGAGCGCTGAGACTGAGAAGGAGCTGGCCAACATGAAGGAGAACTATGAGAAGATGAAGACAGATCTGGCCAAGGCTCTGTCCACGAAGAAGCAAATGGAGGAGAAGTTGGTGTCCCTGACACAGGAGAAGAATGACCTGGCACTCCAAGTTGCATCTGTGAGTGAACAACTACACTCATATGGGCACATTTACATATACATGAATACACACACATACACACACATATAAACACACTGTAAAGTATGTTGCTGGCTCACACATGTTTAATGCCCATGTTATATATTGTATATATTTCATGAATGTCTATTAATTTGCTCTGACCTTCTTGACTAAAGTGTATATTTTGATACAGGAAGTTTGGTCGCTGATATTTTCTCCTGTTCTGAAATCAGGAAGGAGAGAGTCTGAACGATGCTGAGGAAAGGTGCGAGGGGCTCATCAAGAGCAAGATCCAGCAGGAGGCCAAACTCAAAGAGACGACCGAGAGGCTGGAGGATGAGGAGGAGATCAATGCTGAGTTGACTGCAAAGAAGAGGAAGCTGGAAGATGAGTGCTCTGAGCTGAAGAAGGACATTGATGACCTGGAGCTCACCCTGGCCAAAGTGGAGAAGGAGAAGCACGCCACTGAAAACAAGGTCTTGTGTCTTACAGTCTAACCAAGCAATAATCAACTCCAAACATAGTTTAACAGAAATGGAATTCAAGTTGTATTGTGGGTGCAGGAAAAATAAATACACAATAGTGGAATTTCAGTTGCGTGGTACTCCCAACATTCATTGTATGTTCTGCTCCCCCTCATTTATGACTTCCATTCAGTAGACTGGCATGGTGAACACTGACATCTAGTGTTGAATATATAGTACAGTAATTGTTGATGCTGTGCAAATCTAAATGAAATGAATGCAATATATAACAAACTCTATCTCCCCTTTATGGTGAAGTATAATTATGTTGTGGCCATTTACAGGTTAAAAACCTGACAGAGGAGATGGCGTCTATGGATGAGAGTGTTGCCAAGCTGACCAAGGAGAAGAAAGCCCTCCAAGAGGCCCACCAGCAGACACTGGATGACCTGCAGGCAGAGGAGGACAAAGTCAACACTCTGACCAAGGCCAAGACCAAGCTGGAACAGCAAGTGGACGACGTGAGTGGAGTTTGACATTTTGGCCATGATAGTATGTAAGATGATATTATCTTCAGTTGTTTAGATTTTAACAATATATGTTTTTTATCTTATAGCTTGAGGGTTCTCTGGAGCAAGAGAAGAAGCTCCGTATGGACCTTGAGAGATCCAAGAGAAAGCTGGAGGGAGATCTGAAACTGGCCCAAGAGTCCATAATGGACCTGGAGAACGATAAGCAGCAAGCTGATGAGAAAATCAAGAAGTAAACACAAACAAATGACTACAGTATTAGCTGCTATAATGGTTGTTCTTGACTAATTCTTGTTATTATGAATTAGCATTTGCATGTGATTCTTAAAAGCCAAGTGAATGGTATGATTCTCTCTCTTTACACTATCAAACAAAAACTAACTCTGCAATCAACGTGTTTGTGTTTCCTAGGAAGGAGTTTGAGACCACCCAGCTCCTCAGCAAGGTTGAGGATGAGCAGTCTCTGGGAGCTCAGCTGCAGAAGAAGATCAAGGAACTCCAGGTACAGTACAGGATATAAGCTCCAGTACAGAAAAGCACAGACTTTAATCATTTCCTGAAAACCATTATTCTGGTAGCACACATTTTTCCAGGTGGTTTCTGACAGCTGAGTAGGTTGGAAGATGGTGGTTCTGTACAATGAGGTTTTGGCTCCTGCATGGGACACTGTCTACTGAACATATTAGTGCAACTTCGTATTAAACATATTTATGCAAAATATACATACTATTATTATTTTGTGGAGTTCAGTTGTTTCAACTGTATTGTAGTGTTCATCCCCCTGCTCCTGCCCCCTGTTCTAGGCCCGTATTGAGGAGCTGGAGGAGGAAATTGAGGCTGAGCGTGCTGCCAGGGCTAAGGTTGAGAAGCAGAGGGCCGATCTCTCCAGGGAACTTGAGGAGATCAGCGAGAGGCTGGAGGAGGCCGGAGGCGCCACTGCTGCTCAGATTGAGATGAACAAGAAGCGTGAGGCTGAGTTCCAGAAGCTGCGTCGTGATCTTGAAGAGTCCACCCTGCAGCATGAGGCCACAGCCGCCGCTCTGCGCAAGAAGCAGGCCGACAGTGTGGCTGAGCTCGGGGAGCAGATCGACAACCTGCAGCGCGTCAAGCAGAAGCTGGAGAAGGAGAAGAGCGAGTACAAGATGGAGATTGATGACCTCTCTAGCAACATGGAGGCCGTCGCCAAGGCTAAGGTGAGTAGTGATGTTTTGGTCAAGCAGTGTTGAGTAGGGTCAACTACATTACCATTCAAGTGACCTGAAGATGACAGGAGTCACATATATAAAGTAACGATGGAACATGTTTCACTAACAGGGCAATCTGGAGAAGATATGCCGTACTCTTGAGGACCAGCTGAGCGAGCTCAAGACTAAGAATGATGAGAATGTTCGCCAGGTCAACGACATCAGCGGACAGAGAGCCAGACTCCTGACAGAAAATGGTACCATCAACAATAAACAACAAGCCAATGCCTTCCTTCAGTAAAACACAATAATGTACTGGGAGCTATATGCACATAGTTTATACTGCATAATTCACCACCTTACATTTCCCTACGATACCTCAAAATACATTTTCAATCCAAGAGAACAGAGACCCTATTTACAAGATGCCCCTCTGTCCCTGCAGGTGAGTTTGGTCGCCAGCTTGAGGAGAAGGAAGCCCTGGTGTCTCAGCTGACCAGAGGCAAACAGGCCTTCACCCAGCAGGTGGAGGAGCTAAAGAGGGCGGTTGAGGAGGAGGTCAAGGTAAGGGACCAAAAATTGAGAGTTTAGAGCCATATCTTCACACAGATGGTGACTACGCCACCCTCAGAGACTCCTACTGTCTCTCCACCCTCAGAGACTCCTACTGTCTCTCCACCCTCAGAGACTCCTACTGTCTCTCCACCCTCAGAGACTCCTACTGTCTCTCCACCCTCATAGACTCCTACTGTCTCTCCACCCTCAGAGACTCCTACTGTCTCTCCACCCTCAGAGACTCCTACTGTCTCTCCACCCTCAGAGACTCCTACTGTCATTTGTTTGACTCTCTCTCTAATCTGTCTTTGTCTTTCTTTCTCACAGGCTAAAAACGCACTGGCCCACGGTGTCCAGTCTGCCCGCCATGACTGTGACCTCCTGAGGGAGCAGTTTGAGGAGGAGCAGGAGGCCAAGGCAGAGCTGCAACGCGGCATGTCCAAGGCCAACAGTGAGGTGGCTCAGTGGAGGACTAAGTATGAAACTGATGCTATCCAGCGCACAGAGGAGCTGGAGGAGGCCAAGTGAGTCGCACGCAACAGAAAAACTCAGATATGGTGTGGATGGTGAGGGTGCTCTGACAAAATGTTACATCAATATGTATTGTTTTTTAAAGTAAAAAAAGTTACACCATAAAACCACCCTCTGTTGTCCAACAGGAAGAAGCTGGCCCAGCGTCTGCAGGATGCTGAGGAGACCATTGAGGCGACCAACTCCAAATGTGCCTCCCTGGAGAAGACCAAGCAGAGGCTGCAGGGAGAGGTGGAGGACCTCATGATTGATGTTGAGAGAGCCAACGCATTGGCCGCCAACCTCGACAAGAAGCAGAGGAACTTTGACAAGGTGAAAATGAATAAACCTATATTTTTTTATAAATTGTACAATCTTTCTTATTTCTAATTTAATAACGCTTCATCTATGACTTCTCATGAAAATTCCATGGATTCTCCTAGGTTCTGGCAGAGTGGAAGCAGAAGTATGAGGAGGGCCAGGCTGAGCTGGAAGGAGCTCAGAAGGAGGCTCGCTCTATGAGCACTGAACTCTTCAAGATGAAGAACTCCTACGAGGAGGCTCTGGATCATCTGGAGACTCTGAAGAGAGAGAACAAGAACCTGCAGCGTGAGCATTTGACAGCAGTTCTATTTGCCTCATGTTTGACTAGTGTTTTGAAAATGGAGGGAACAGCAAAAATCAAAACTACTATTACACCATTTCAGAAATGTCATGTACAGTATAATTTGTATATATCGTTTTACTTGTAATTGCTATTTCCTTTAACAACAGTAGGAAGTTCAGGGCAATTACAGTTGTAGGACCATATGAAGTGCTGTTAATTAATGTTACTGTTAGTTATGATTCAATATCAACTTCAGTACATTGGTGATATCCGCTGGAAATCCCATGAGTCTAAACTGCTCCTGTGTGTTTGTGTGTGTGCAGAGGAGATCTCTGACCTGACTGAGCAGATTGGAGAGACTGGCAAGAGCATCCATGAGCTGGAGAAGGCCAAGAAGACCGTGGAGACAGAGAAGTCTGAGATCCAGACCGCTCTGGAGGAGGCTGAGGTACAAACTACAGCTGTTTGATGGGAAAAGCAGTGTTACACTTGCCAACACCAGCTACAGTCCAATGATCCTTGTATTGGAGGTTATTGTAGTCATATATATTTAATTCCTGCATCCAAATGTATTGAACACAATTGGCCTGACTGCTTCTGTTTGTCCAGGGAACACTGGAGCACGAGGAATCCAAGATTCTGCGTGTGCAGCTGGAGCTGAACCAGATCAAGGGTGAGGTGGACAGGAAGATCGCTGAGAAGGACGAGGAGATGGAGCAGATCAAGAGGAACAGCCAGAGGGTGGTTGACTCCATGCAGAGCACCCTGGACTCTGAGGTCAGGAGCAGGAATGATGCCCTGAGGGTGAAGAAGAAGATGGAGGGAGACCTGAACGAGATGGAGATCCAGCTGAGCCACTCCAACAGGATGGCCGCTGAGGCCCAGAAACAGCTGAGGAATGTACAGGGACAGCTCAAGGTAAAGGGACTGGGACATCAGGTTCAAAAATCTGAACATGGAGAGGGATTTGTTTGTGAATCTGTAGAAAATAATAGAACAGAGAAATTGAATAGAGTGAACAATGTGCTGTAGAAAGGGAGGGATACTGGGGAAATTCTTCCCAGTGAACATTTCTATCACACATTCTATCACCCCTACTTCCACAAGTCCTAATGAACGTATGTCATTGTGAACCCCAGGATGCCCAATTGCACCTTGATGATGCCGTCCGTGTCGCAGAAGACATGAAGGAGCAGGCAGCCATGGTGGAGCGCAGAAACGGTCTGATGGTGGCTGAAATCGAGGAGCTAAGAGTTGCTCTGGAGCAGACAGAGAGAGGCCGCAAAGTGGCTGAGACTGAGCTGGTAGACGCCAGCGAGCGTGTTGGACTGCTGCACTCCCAGGTATGGGTCAAAGTCATTTCTAATGAAAATCAACCAAGCATACCGTTTAAACACACCTTGAATTCAACAATTCTTGCTTTGAGAGTTGAATCATTTCAGCCTTGTAAGTTCTCTTTAGAGCTAAACAAATAGTATTGTTTCCTCTTTCAGAACACCAGCCTTCTGAACACCAAGAAGAAGCTGGAGACTGACCTGGTGCAGGTGCAGGGAGAGGTGGACGACATCGTCCAGGAGGCCAGGAATGCAGAGGAGAAGGCCAAGAAGGCAATCACTGATGTGAGTCCTTGAATTACATCAACTTGATTTGTCCCCATGTGCCAATGATAGCTGGGCTGGTAAAGAACAACAAAGATCTGCGAGGGACATTAACATTGGTGCATAAATTAAACAAACTATTATTCCAGGCGGCCATGATGGCTGAGGAGCTGAAGAAGGAGCAGGACACCAGCTCTCACCTGGAGAGGATGAAGAAGAACCTGGAGGTCACAGTCAAGGACCTGCAGCACCGCCTGGATGAGGCTGAGAATCTGGCCATGAAGGGAGGCAAGAAGCAGCTCCAGAAACTGGAGTCCAGGGTGAGTTATCAGCAGGGTGGATTAGGGTGGTTTGAAAGACTGATTGCTGGAAATGTATTTGATCATGTAAAATACAGAGGAGAATTATGTAACAACTTTCTCTCTTATTAACCCACCTTAGTCAGGAGTTCCCAAATGTCTTTGCATCAGGGACCCCTTCATAATATCAGAACACAACTCTTACTTTAGAGTCAGATATAAATATTATCCACACAGTTTTACTATGACTTCAGCAGTGCATAGTTGGACTAATCAAGTCTTGGCCCCCGGGAAAGAACATAAAAACATTACTCTCTAGAAAATTGTGCTTCTCCTCTCACTTACCTTAAAAATAAAGACGTAAAAATGTATTTATGTCGGTGCTTCTGTCTTGCTGTGGACTCACTTGGCAAACTTCGCAATCCCCCATAACAGAAGCAAACTCATAACATTAAAGCAGACGAGTGGCGGCCTCTATTGGCCATACTGGTACTGCAACATGCACTGCTAAATGCACGACAAAATCGGTCAAATAAAAAAAGAGTCCTATAAATTATAACTTCAAGAAGAATTGAGTTTAAAAAATATATATAATTGTTGGAATAGTGGGCCTACCAGTATCCCTGTGAGCCTCCCAGGCCCATGTTGTACATCTAAGGGTTAAGAACATAAACAGTGGATGAATAATATTACATTGTATTGGACCTTCTAATCTTGTTCCACAGATCCTTGGTAGTTTCATCTGTTGTTGCTAGCAATATTCATTCACAAATTTAAATGTAAATTCCACTTTGGGAACCACTTGGAAAAGAACATAATGAAAGACAACAAGTGTGCCTCCTTGACTGGGTAAAAGACTCTACCTCTGTTTTTACAAAGATTTGTTTCACCACCTCAAACAAATGCCTACATGTATTTATTCCACAAAGGTGCGTGAGCTCGAGACTGAGGTGGAGGCTGAGCAGAGAAGAGGTGTAGACGCAGTCAAGGGAGTCCGGAAGTATGAGCGCAGAGTCAAGGAGCTCACTTACCAGGTAAGAGAAAGTGCATTCTTTACACTCTTGACACTAACACAGAGAGGTTTGTGTATAAAACTATACTGACACTGATTCTTTGATGTTTTCCCACAGACTGAGGAGGATAAGAAGAATGTTAGCAGACTTCAGGACCTGGTAGATAAGCTGCAGATGAAAGTGAAGGCCTACAAGAGGCACGCTGAGGAGGCGGTGAGTCACTGACAAAACTTCATGTCCATACAGTTTGACGGGTTGCTACAGCAACAACACATCAGTCAACAATGACAATTGACAGTACAAGTAAATGCTGATGAAATGATGCACATTTCTAAATGCCTCCTATTCGTTTCCAACTTAAAGGAGGTGGGGTTGAATATGAATTTGCTGCACCAGGGGCTGGTCTAGTGATTGTGCTGGAGGCAGTGGTTTGATCCCCTGTTCTGCCACTCACTTCCTCTGCTGTATCATCCAGCTCCCTGTATACATTGTTATCCTAAAAAGAGAATATTAATTTGCTACCTGAAGCATCAAACTTTAAATGCTGATGTTCTGCTCTCCCTCTCTTTTCCTCACCCAGGAGGAAGCAGCAAACCAGCACATGTCTAAGTTCAGGAAGGTTCAGCATGAGCTGGAGGAGGCTGAGGAGCGTGCTGACATCGCTGAGACTCAGGTCAACAAGCTCAGAGCCAAGACCCGTGACTCTGGAAAGGTACAGAACTGCTGCTAAACCTGTACCTGACTCATGTTCAGATATGACCACATCAACACCACCTATGATTCAGTCTTCTCAGAGGTCAATACAGACCTTTTACACTCAACTGTATTGAAGATCTCTAAGAAGAACATTTCAGGAAGGGCTAAACAATCTAATGAGAGTAATTCAGTTAGTACTTCAACATCTAATATCCAAGCTGAGTACTGCGCACTAAAGACTTGATCCATTATATTCTATCCATATATTTATCATGTTAATAATTATTACTGATCCATTATATTCTATCCATATATTTATCATGTTCATTATTATTACTGATCCATTATATTCTATCCATATATTTATCATGTTGATTGTTATTACTGATCCATTATATTCTATCCATATATTTATCATGTTCATTATTATTACTGATCCATTATATTATTTATTTCTTCTTACAGGGAAAAGAAGTTGCTGAATAAACAAGACCAAAGTATTGAAGATCAAAGTCTTACCATTTTCCTGTGATGCATAAAATATGATTTTCATGGTGAAATGTTGAGCATTGATTAAAAACATGTGGATCTACATACACTTCCTTTGTGACTGTGGATTTATTACTCAACAAACAGCTTTTTAATATCATAATATATTGTACTTTAAATAATGGAGCAATCTGGGATTCCAACAACAAACGTGGTCACCCTGAAAAAGCAGTCCGTTTTTATGGTAAACAGATGAGGGATGAGCCTGGAGAAATGTAACCACTCTCAAATCCTCAGACTGAGCTATGGATGCAAGGACTGCAAGTCTGTTCTTGCTTCGTCACACTTATAGATTTCAATGTAGTTCAGCCTCTGCATTTAAGCTGCTTCTTTTTGCAAGGTAATGCTGGTAGATTGCCGTTGGAAATAATGACTCTAGTGTGTAAAAATCTGACACTGGCTAAATATGCAATTATTAAAATATAAATTTCGAGCCTTACCACCAGGAGTTGATTTTGCACTTGTATTTATTATGGATGCCCCTTAGTTCCTGCCAAGGCAGCAGCTACTCTTCCTGGGGTTTATTATGGATGCCCCTTAGTTCCTGCCAAGGCAGCAGCTACTCTTCCTGGGGTTTATTATGGATGCCCATTAGTTCCTGCCAAGGCAGCAGCTACTCTTCCTGGGGTTTATTATGGATGCCCATTAGTTCCTGCCAAGGCAGCAGCTACTCTTCCTGGGGTTTATTATGGATGCCCATTAGTTCCTGCCAAGGCAGCAGCTACTCTTCCTGGGGTTTATTATGGATGCCCATTAGTTCCTGCCAAGGCAGCAGCTACTCTTCCTGGGGTTTATTATGGATGCCCATTAGTTCCTGCCAAGGCAGCAGCTACTCTTCCTGGGGTTTATTATGGATGCCCATTAGTTCCTGCCAAGGCAGCAGCTACTCTTCCCGGGGTTTATTATGGATGCCCATTAGTTCCTGCCAAGGCAGCAGCTACTCTTCCCGGGGTTTATTATGGATGCCTATTAGTTCCTGCCAAGGCAGCAGCTACTCTTCCTGGGGTTTATTATGGATGCCCATTAGTTCCTGCCAAGGCAGCAGCTACTCTTCCTGGGGTTTATTATGGATGCCCATTAGTCCCTGCCAAGGCAGCAGCTACTCTTCCTGGGGTTTATTATGGATGCCCATTAGTTCCTGCCAAGGCAGCAGCTACTCTTCCTGGGGTTTATTATGGATGCCCATTAGTTCCTACCAAGGCAGCAGCTACTCTTCCCATGGTTTATTATGGATGCCCATTAGTTCCTGCCAAGGCAGCAGCTACTCTTCCCAGGGTCTGGTCAAATTAAGGCAGTTATACAATTTTAAAAACATACATTCATTACAGATTTCACAACACACTAAGTGTGTGCCCTCAGACCCCTACCACATATCTCCGACACAAAATCTGTTATCATGTGTGTCTGTCTGTGCCTTTGTGTTGCTTCACAGTCCCTGCTGTTCCTCACTTAACCTTTATTCAACTAGGCAAGTCAGTTAAGAACAAATTCTTATTTACAATGACAGCCTACCCCGGCCAAACCCTAACGACGCTGGGCCAATTGTGCGCCGCCCTATAGGACTCCCAATCACGGCCAGTTGTGATACAGCCTGGAATCGAACCAGGGTCTGTAGTGACGCCTCTAGCACTGAGATGCAGTGCTTTAGACCGCTGAGCCACTCGGGAGCCCCATAAGGTGTATTTTCATCTGTTTTTAAATCTGATTCTACTGCTTGCATCAGTTACCTGATGTGGAACAGAGTTCCATGTAGTCATGGCTCTATATAGTACTGTGTGCCTCCTATAGTCTGTTCTGGACTTGGGGATTATGAAGGGACCTCTGGTGGCATGTCTTGTGGGGTATGTATGGGTGTCTGAGCTGTGTGCTAGTCGTTTAAACAGACAGCTACTCGCTTTCAACATGTAAATACCAGACTTCTCCCCATCTTAGCTACTGTTGACTCAATATGTTTTGACCATGAGAGTTTACAATCCAGAGTTACTGCGAGCAGTTTAGTCACCTCAAATTGCTCAATTTCCACATTATTTATTGTAAGATTTAGTTGAGGTTTAGGGTATAGTGAATGATTTGTCCCAAATACATTGATTTTATTTTTTTATTTTTTATATTTAGGACTAACTTATTTCTCACCACCCATTCTGAAACTAACTGAAGTTCTTTGTCAATGAACGAGAACGTCAGACGAGCAGTAAATACAGGTCATATCTGCATACACTCGATATCATTGCAACATTTTGAAGTGTAAACCAATATTAGCTATGAGAGTAGCAGCATCAACCATCACAATGGACATCACTTGCACTTCCATCCGATTAGGAGAACACACACTTACAAACCAACAAAGACGTAGTTAAGAAAGACAATATAACATTGGGTTCCTTACACGATAGGTTATAGGTAACGATCCTTCGTATGAACTGCCAACTTTATTGTGCATATTATTAGTTAATTGTGGAAATAAATTAAGATATGCAAGATGTTTTAATATATATATGCATATTTTTTTAAATAACTGTATATAACTCAAACCGAGGGGAGCGCGTTGGAAACGCTTTTGTCAGTTAATCAGTTTCTGTCCTGTAGGTGGCACTGTGTGCTCTTTATAAAGGATGGGTGGGCCATGTCCTAAACACACGCTATATCAAATTCAAGTTTATTTGTCGCGTGCATAGCATACAGCAGGTGTAAACGGTACAGTGAAACGGTTACTTGCAACAGGAAGTGTCCGGATAAAAAATATTTTGTCATTGTTAGATGACGCTTACCAGACACATTTATCTAAATTGATGGGTCATGTGAAAGAAATGCTAAACGACTCCCCAGCCACATCTAGCTAAGTGGATGGGTCACTTTTGTCTAGACATGTACACATGTTTATGAAATACAATAGATGGCCGTAATCACCCCCAGACACACCTGGCTAATTTGATGGGTAGTTAAATAATCCGGCTGAAGTAAAGTCTTTTGTTCAGACATGTATCTAGCTGTGGTATGAATCGGCAGGTAGCTAAAGCTAACAGACTAGGTTCAACGTTAGCTAGCTAACATTAGGCTATACCTAGCAATGAAAATGGTTTTCTGATTCGAATAATGTGACTACACAGATCATACACGTAACGTTAGCTAGAGAGCCAGCAAGCTATCGTTCGCTAGCTAACATTAGGCTATACCTAGCAATGCAAATGGTTTTCTGATTCGAATAATGTGACTACACAGATCATACACGTAACGTTAGCTAGAGAGCCAGCAAGCTATTGTTCGCTAGCTAACTAACGGTACGCTTTAACTTGCAATAAAGCGACTTTCTGACCAAATGAGAAACTTGTATCTGAAAATTGAGCGAGACTCTTAGATGAACGCTCACAGCAGACTGGAACCATTTCACTCCCTTTTATTTGTAACTACATCTTGTTTGGCCAGCGTTGTGTCAAGTCACTCTGGTTCACTCTGACCGTGGCGTGTGCAGGAAGTAGCCCATCACTTTTTCCAACTGATTTGTCGATAGCGCCTGCTAAATTCAGGGCATTAATGTTTGTTTGAGAAAAGTAGCAAAACTTTTGTAGTCCTCGATGGCTAACGTTATATCTTTCAAAAACGGCACGGTAGAAAGGACTATCAACACATACTGAGCAGCTCATGTTATAGACAGAAGCATGCTACATGGCAGACCAATCCACACTCATCTCCCGGCATGTCCAGCCCATCCATTATCTCAGCCAATCATGGCTAGCGGGAAGGTTCCTGACTTTTTCCGTGGTTAAACCAACTAGGCTAGTAATTTAACAATTTGATTCATATTTATGGATGGAATACAAGTTTGTTATTAAGGCACATGAATGTTCACATGTTCCAGAAGGCATTTCTGCCCCAAAACGTATTTTGATAAATAAGTAAAATGCACTCACACAAAATGGACATTATCATAATTTTCACAATTTCAGAGTGTTATTTCGACCTCATAGTGTAAAATTACAAAGACTGACAGGGGCTTTCAGGCTAGGATTTGTGGAGAAGAAGCTAATCCTATATAGATCTGTAGCTATGGGAAACTCCACCCCAGGACTAGGAGAGCAGAGGTTAGGTCTCCCTGTCAGATACTGAATGTCTGTACACAACCCTGTAATTTCAGGCAGTTTAAAGCCACAATCCTGGCTTTGTGTTTCAGTCCAATGGCAGCTGTGGGACGGGGCTGAGCAAACGTAACCTCAAATACAAAGACTCAACATCAAAACTCAAAAGAACAGACCGGGAATCTTCCTCTTCAGTTGGTAAACTTTACATTTACTGCTACCTCAGTAATCACTCCTTTCAATGGCACCCTTATCTTGAGAGCAAAACAATTCGGGCGCCTTCTCCCTCTGACCAGCAGAAACATAAACAATTATCACAAGACCACTTTTGGTTACCCTCACTAATTTCAAGGCACCCGGCTCTGTTTTCACCCACCCTGAAACCACAAATGGATCAGCAAAAAGGCAAGGAAGGGTCCACTTTCTCCAAAAACTTCACTCCTACTGTCATAGACTCATCTTCATCCTGACTCTCGGTTCAAGCCTCAGGCGCCTGAGAACTTCACCACAACCACCACCTCCGATACGTCAACCTCATTCACTTCCAATTCTCATCCTGTCTTCAGCTCCATCTGCTTACACTTTCTACCATTCTTCTTTTAAAAAACATCTCCCCTTTTCCGCCATTTTTAACCAACTCAAGCTCACCATCTTCCTCCTCTGCCTCTCTTTTTCCCTGCATTCCTCCTCCTTAATTCCAGGTATATGTAAAGTTACACTGTTACATATACGTCCCCTTATGATAATACTGCACTTCTCCTGATATACATCTTGTTTTTGCTTTCTCAAGTGACGCCATTTAACCGGCTGTCACAATCTCCGTACAATCAGCACAAATCCCTCAGGATGTAGCGCTCAACAGCGCGTCCCACTTATAATGCAGCTGCTTAGTCTTGAAGTTATTCTTTATCAAAATCTACTGCGACACTTTCCAATTTTGACTTCCTTCTACCAGCTCTGTACGTGATCCACCATTAGCTGGGACCGCTCTCTCTTTCTCCCCACCAATGGTCAACTCTATGGCTAGAGCAGATATGACTGATGATGCTTCGTGTAATCTCACTTCAGGAGACATTTTTGCTGCATTTAGGATGTTTTCAGGCAAATATAAAGTGTGAAAAAAACGAATTTTGAAGTTCAGAGGAGCGTTTTCTGTTATTTCCTTAACATTTACGAGGCTTAGTTGTCTAAGGATTACTACGTACTTCTTAACATGAAAAAAGGCGTGCATAGGTAAAAATAAATAATAATAATCAAAACACAAAACACAAAACAATTCAACTTTATAGCATACATGAATTGATAAACCCATACGGAAAAAAATCTACATTGGAATATATTTAAATGAAATTGAATTAAACATAACATGTCAATATATAATTTGGGAAAGTCTATGAAATAAGATAACTCATCAGGAGCACTAACCCCCTTCAACGTGTCCTGTAAACCAGTGCATTTCATATTTATTTAGAGATCTGGAACCTCTTCACTAGATGTTTTCTAATGAAGCTTTATTTAGAGATCTGGAACCTCTTCACTAGATGTTTTCTATTGAAGCTTTATTTAGAGATCTGGAACCTCTTCACTAGATGTTTTCTAATGAAGCTTTATTTAGAGATCTGGAACCTCTTCACTAGATGTTTTCTATTGAACCTTTATTTAGAGATCTGGAACCTCTTCACTAGGTGTTTTCTATTGAACCTTTATTTAGAGATCTGGAACCTCTTCACTAGATGTTTTCTATTGAAGCTTTATTTAGAGATCTGGAACCTCTTCACTAGGTGTTTTCTATTGAACCTTTATTTAGAGATCTGGAACCTCTTCACTAGGTGTTTTCTATTGAACCTTTATTTAGAGATCTGGAACCTCTTCACTAGATGTTTTCTATTGAACCTTTATTTAGAGATCTGGAACCTCTTCACTAGGTGTTTTCTATTGAACCTTTATTTAGAGATCTGGAACCTCTTCACTAGATGTTTTCTATTGAAGCTTTATTTAGAGATCTGGAACCTCTTCACTAGATGTTTTCTAATGAAGCTTTATTTAGAGATCTGGAACCTCTTCACTAGATGTTTTCTATTGAACCTTTATTTAGAGATCTGGAACCTCTTCACTAGGTGTTTTCTATTGAACCTTTATTTAGAGATCTGGAAACTCTTCACTAGATGTTTTCTATTGAACCTTTATTTAGAGATCTGGAACCTCTTCACTAGATGTTTTCTATTGAACCTTTATTTAGAGATCTGGAACCTCTTCACTAGATGTTTTCTATTGAACCTTTATTTAGAGATCTGGAACCTCTTCACTAGGTGTTTTCTATTGAACCTTTATTTAGAGATCTGGAACCTCTTCACTAGATGTTTTCTATTGAAGCTTTATTTAGAGATCTGGAACCTCTTCACTAGGTGTTTTCTGTCAGGTGGATGGATTATCTTGGCAAAGGAGAAATGCTCACTAACAGCGATGTAAAAAAAGTTGTGAACAACATTTTGGAGAAATAACCTTTTTGTGCCTGAAACATTTATGGGATCTTTTATTTCAGCTCATGACACGTGGGACCAACACTTTTCATGTTGCGTTTATATTTCTGTTCAGTATACTTGCACCACAAAGTTATTGTTGATAGTACGGATGTTTTCATTGGGTGAAGATTGGTGACCACAGTAAGTATTCAAACCTGATTGATTGGGTGCGTTGCTATAGTGTGCAACCATTATACTTCCCACAAATCTAAAAGCATTGGATTGGTGGAGACATGGGCTAGCGGGAGTTTTTATTTTTTACATTTTAAATACCAATCATTACCTTTCAAATGAGCAATGGCGATTTTAGCATGTACATCTTGGTGGGGCACTACACAATACAATACAAATCCAGAAAATCACATTGTAGGATTTTAAATGAATCTATTTGCAAATTATGGTGGAAAATAAGTATTTGGTCACCTACAAACAAGCAAGATTTCTGGCTCTCACAGACCTGTAACTTCTTCTTTAAGAGGCTCCTCTGTCCTCCACTCGTTACCTGTATTAATGGCACCTGTTTGAACTTGTTATCAGTATAAAAGACAGCTGTCCACAACCACAAACAGTCACACTCCAAACTCCACTATGGCCAAGACCAAAGAGCTGTCAAAGGACACCAGAAACAAAATTGTAGACCTGCACCAGGCTGGGAAGACTGAATCTGCAATAGGTAAGCAGCTTGGTTTGAAGAAATCAACTGTGGGAGTAATTATTAGGAAATGGAAGACATACAAGACCACTGATAATCTCCCTCGATCTGGGGCTCCACGCAAGATCTCACCCCGTGGGGTCAAAATGATCACAAGAACGGTGAGCAAAAATCCCAGAACCACACGGGGGGACCTAGTGAATGACCTGCAGAGAGCTGGGACCAAAGTAACAAAGCCTACCATCAGTAACACACTACGCCGCCAGGGACTCAAATCCTGCAGTGCCAGACATGTCCCCCTGCTTACATGTCCAGGCCCGTCTGAAGTTTGCTAGAGAGCATTTGGATGATCCAGAAGAAGATTGGGAGAATGTCATATGGTCAGATGAAACCAAAATATAACTTTTTGGTAAAAACTCAACTCGTCATGTTTGGAGGACAAAGAATTCTGAGTTGCATCCAAAGAACACCATACCTACTGTGAAGCATGGGGGTGGAAACATCATGCTTTGGGGCTGGTTTTCTGCAAAGGGACCAGGACGACTGATCCGTGTTAAGGAAAGAATGAATGGGGCCATGTATCATGATATTTTGAGTGAAAACCTTCCATCAGCAAGGGCATTGAAGATGAAACATGGCTGGGTCTTTCAGCATGACAATGATCCCAAACACACCGCCCGGGCAACGAAGGATTGGCTTCGTAAGAAGCATTTCAAGGTCCTGGAGTGGCCTAGCCAGTCTCTAGATCTCAACCCCATAGAAAATCTTTGGAGGGAGTTGAAAGTCCGTGTTGCCCAGCAACAGCCTCAAAACATCACTGCTCTAGAGGAGATCTGCATGGAGGAATGGGCCAAAATACCAGCAACAGTGTGTGAAAATCTTGTGAAGACATTTGACCTCTGTCATTGCCAACAAAGGGTATATGACAAAGTATTGAGATAAACTTTTGTTATTGACCAAATAATTATTTTCCACCATAATTTGCAAATAAATTAATTAAAAATCCTACAATGTGATTTTCTGGTTGTTTTTCTCATTTTGTCTGTCATAGTTGAAGTGTACCTATGATGAAAATTACAGGCCTCTCTCATCTTTTTAAGTGGGAGAACTTGCACAATTGGTGGCGGACTAAATACTTTTTTGCCCCAAAAATTTAACTAAATGTTGCTAAAAATGTGGGGCTCTGCCCTGAATGATGGGTCACCACTGCAAGTCAGTAACCTGGTTTCTATGTAACGTTGTTATGTGAATAAAATGTATCTAATGACTGATGTAAACAGAACATTTGTCGGTAAACCTTCCTCATGTCAACA
This sequence comes from Oncorhynchus mykiss, assembly GCF_057628025.1. Classification (NCBI taxonomy): domain Eukaryota; kingdom Metazoa; phylum Chordata; class Actinopteri; order Salmoniformes; family Salmonidae; genus Oncorhynchus; species Oncorhynchus mykiss. Next base: position 10,601,418 of record NC_143034.1, read on the forward strand.
AAACAAAATACGCTAGACAAGGCTGGATTATTCCACTCAGCACGGACCGACGCCAATGTCTTCCGGCCGTGTGTTTTTGGTCCGGCCTTGATTTGACCCAAACATAGACGCCTATGGTTCACAAGTTTGTACAGCACAGTCCAGTAGAGAGCAGCACAGTACAGCACAGTCCAGTAGAGAGCAGCACAGTACATCACAGTCCAGTAGAGAGCAGCACAGTACAGCACAGTCCAGTAGAGAGCAGCACAGTACAGCACAGTCCAGTAGAGAGCAGCACAGTACATCACAGTCCAGTAGAGAGCAGCACAGTACAGCACAGTCCAGTAGAGAGCAGCACAGTACAGCACAGTCCAGTAGAGAGCAGCACAGTACAGCACAGTCCAGTAGAGAGCAGCACAGTACAGTACAGTCCAGTAGAGAGCAGCACAGTACAGCACAGTCCAGTAGAGAGCAGCACAGTACAGCACAGTCCAGTAGAGAGCAGCACAGTACAGCACAGTCCAGTAGAGAGCAGCACAGTACAGCACAGTCCAGTAGAGAGCAGCACAGTACAGCACAGTCCAGTAGAGAGCAGCACAGTACAGTACAGTCCAGTAGAGAGCAGCACAGTACAGTAGAGAGCAGCACAGTCCAGTAGAGAGCAGCACAGTACAGCACAGTCCAGTAGAGAGCAGCACAGTACAGCACAGTCCAGTAGAGAGCAGCACAGTACAGTACAGTCCAGTAGAGAGCAGCACAGTACAGTACAGTCCAGTAGAGAGCAGCACAGTACAGCACAGTCCAGTAGAGAGCAGCACAGTACAGCACAGTCCAGTAGAGAGCAGCACAGTACAGCACAGTCCAGTAGAGAGCAGCACAGTACAGCACAGTCCAGTAGAGAGCAGCACAGTCCAGTAGAGAGCAGCACAGTACATCACAGTCCAGTAGAGAGCAGCACAGTACAGCACAGTCCAGTAGAGAGCAGCACAGTACAGCACAGTCCAGTAGAGAGCAGCACAGTACATCACAGTCCAGTAGAGAGCAGCACAGTACAGCACAGTCCAGTAGAGAGCAGCACAGTACAGCACAGTCCAGTAGAGAGCAGCACAGTACATCACAGTCCAGTAGAGAGCAGCACAGTACAGTACAGTCCAGTAGAGAGCAGCACAGTACAGCACAGTCCAGTAGAGAGCAGCACAGTACAGCACAGTCCAGTAGAGAGCAGCACAGTACATCACAGTCCAGTAGAGAGCAGCACAGTACATCACAGTCCAGTAGAGAGCAGCACAGTCCAGTAGAGAGCAGCACAGTACAGCACAGTCCAGTAGAGAGCAGCACAGTCCAGTAGAGAGCAGCACAGTACAGCACAGTCCAGTAGAGAGCAGCACAGTACAGTAGAGAGCAGCACAGTCCAGTAGAGAGCAGCACAGTACAGCACAGTCCAGTAGAGAGCAGCACAGTACAGCACAGTCCAGTAGAGAGCAGCACAGTACAGCACAGTCCAGTAGAGAGCAGCACAGTACAGCACAGTCCAGTAGAGAGCAGCACAGTACAGCACAGTCCAGTAGAGAGCAGCACAGTACATCACAGTCCAGTAGAGAGCAGCACAGTACATCACAGTCCAGTAGAGAGCAGCACAGTACATCACAGTCCAGTAGAGAGCAGCACAGTACAGCACAGTCCAGTAGAGAGCAGCACAGTACATCACAGTCCAGTAGAGAGCAGCACAGTACATCACAGTCCAGTAGAGAGCAGCACAGTACATCACAGTCCAGTAGAGAGCAGCACAGTACATCACAGTCCAGTAGAGAGCAGCACAGTACATCACAGTCCAGTAGAGAGCAGCACAGTACATCACAGTCCAGTAGAGAGCAGCACAGTACATCACAGTCCAGTAGAGAGCAGCACAGTACATCACAGTCCAGTAGAGAGCAGCACAGTACATCACAGTCCAGTAGAGAGCAGCACAGTACAGTACAGTCCAGTAGAGAGCAGCACAGTACAGCACAGTCCAGTAGAGAGCAGCACAGTACATCACAGTCCAGTAGAGAGCAGCACAGTACAGCACAGTCCAGTAGAGAGCAGCACAGTACATCACAGTCCAGTAGAGAGCAGCACAGTACAGCACAGTCCAGTAGAGAGCAGCACAGTACATCACAGTCCAGTAGAGAGCAGCACAGTACAGTACATCACAGTCCAGTAGAGAGCAGCACAGTACAGCACAGTACATCACAGTCCAGTAGAGAGCAGCACAGTACAGTACAGTACATCACAGTCCAGTAGAGAGCAGCACAGTACAGTACAGTCCAGTAGAGAGCAGCACAGTACATCACAGTCCAGTAGAGAGCAGCACAGTACATCACAGTCCAGTAGAGAGCAGCACAGTACAGCACAGTACATCACAGTCCAGTAGAGAGCAGCACAGTACAGTACAGTACAGGAAAGTAAAGTATAGTTCAGTACAGCACAGTACAGTACAGTACAGGAAAGTAAAGTATAGTACAATACAGGAAAGTATAGTTCACAGTACAGCACAGTACAGGAAAGTAAAGTATAGTACAATACAGGAAAGTATAGTTCAGTACAGCACAGTACAGTACAGTACAGGAAAGTAAAGTATAGTTCAGTACAGCACAGTACAGTACAATACAGGAAAGTAAAGTATAGTTCAGTACAGCACAGTACAGTACAATACAGGAAAGTAAAGTATAGTTCAGTACAGCACAGTACAGTACAATACAGGAAAGTAAAGTATAGTTCAGTACAGCACAGTACAGTACAATACAGGAAAGTAAAGTATAGTTCAGTACAGCACAGTACAGTACAATACAGGAAAGTAAAGTATAGTTCAGTATAGTAGAATAGTCCAGTATAATGTACTGTATTGTACCCTACTTTACTCTAATGTACACAACTGAATTAAACTCTACTGTACCGTACTGTACTCTACTGAATAAAACTCTACTGTCCTGTACCGTACTGAACCGTGCTTTTCAAACGTGTGAAACATAGCCAAGACGTCTATAATTTGTTCAGATTTGGTCTGGTAATTTATATAAAAAAAATGTTTACCCCCTTTTCTCCCCAATTTCGTGGTATCCAATTGTTAGTAGTTACTATCTTGTCTCATCGCTACAACTCCCGTATGGGCTCGGGAGAGACGAAGGTCGAAAGCCATTTGTCCTCCGAAACACAACCCAACCAAGCCGCACTGCTTCTTAACACAGCGCGCATCCAACCCGTAAGCAGGCCGCACCAATGTGAGGAGGAAACACTGTGCACCTACCGACCTGGTTAGCGTGCACTGCGCCCGGCCCGCCACAGGAGTCGCTAGTGCGCGATGAGACAAGGATATCCCTACCGGATCCCTGCGCCACCGGGGAGGCCCTTGGTCTGGTAATTTAATGTTAATTTCCTTAGAATAATATCCAGCACGCTTTGAACATGTTTGTTTTTACTTTTACAGTTTGGTCATTCAGCAGGAGCTCTTATCCAGTGTGACATAGTCAGTGCATTCAACTAATGTAGGTAAACACCATCACAGTTATAAGAAGAAAAAAATATTTCTGTAACCGTTACTGAGAATGTTATTGAACACTGAACAAAAATATAAAACGTCTTCTGTAGAATTACCTCTCTACCATGGTTTATGGTTGAGAAATGAACATTAAATTATCTGACAAGCGCTCTGCCAATTGCACATTCCCTCAACATGAGACATCTGTGGCATTGTGTTGCGTGTGAAAACGGCACATTGTAGAGTGGCCTTTTATTGTCCCCAGAACAAGGTGCAGGAGGTTTCTGTTCAGTCACGTTGTCTTGAGTCTCGGTTTTTCCTTTTCTCTTCATACCGTTTTTGATGTACGCATTTTGTTTAAATGTGTTAACTTTCATATTCAGCTGTATTATACTGATGTTTTGTCTGTTCATGTCATTTATGTCGAAATAATTGCTCACAACAAAATGTACATTTGTATGCATTTTTCCTCTCCTCTACAATAAAACATTATTATTTTTTTTAATACAAAACAGCATGCCTATGCTGTTGAAAAGCATACAAACTCACCTGATCCATTGTGGAAGATATTGTTTCCTGAAGAGTTTATTCACATGACAAATAAGTAAGTGGGCTACATTTACTTTGCTAGTCGCAGCCTTTAGATAAAGATTAGGGGGTTGCTGGGAAATAATTCCAGGATCTCAAGTCCGATGAGCTCAAATACCAGACCAATCAAACGTTGATTTAGATATAAAAACTTGATTTAAGTAGTGACAAATAAGCGTCTCGTGTAGGCTAATCTTACTTCGGAAAGATCCTGGATAAGATTTTACCGGATCTATAAATCAAGAACACGTTCAACAACAACAGCCCTTTCACTAAGAATCCTGTTATCTGCCATCGTCTACTTTTACCTGACACCCACTTTGAACAGGAACTTCTCAAGAGTCCTGATGTTTTTTCGGGTGAAGACAAAGCATGAAAAGTGCTTGACCTTGTATATTATTATGAGATGTATCCTTTATTCCAGTTTCACGAGTCGTTTCATAATTCTTTAATAACAATAATTATATTTTGTAGAGCACATTTCCCACACTCAATGCACTTATATTAAAACAGATTATATATATATTTTTTAAGCGTACTAAACAATTAAGGAGATGAACTGACTTGGTTGAGAAGATAATAGGTTGAATTTATTGATCAATTGAATACATGAATACATACCTACTATTGTTAAAACATTCTACATTATAACAATTGAATTGATAATGGGAGTACATGAAAGATACAACTCTCAACACCCCCCCCCCCCCCCCCCCCCCCACTCACTCACCCAAACATCCCCCACTCCACACACACAGTTCACTATGACATGTTCTATGACATTGAAACAGGTCAGTATGATGTTGTTTAGCCCATAGAGCCGGTTTCCGAGACAACGCTTAATACTAGTTCAGAGCAGGTCAGCCCCAGAAGAGACCCTTCTTATCAACTGTAAGCCAGAATGTCCTCTGTGTCGTCTTCTCTGTGTTATTCTCCAACCGCATTGTCAGACCTCTGACAAGCAGAGCTTCTGTTGTCTTTACAGGTCTGTAGGTATGATATCTGATTGGAGGTTAGCTTTACAGTAATGCTATTGGTCAACAACTCAGATTTTGAATTCAAACAAGTCTGACATTATAAAAGGTCTTACATTCATTTCCTTTCTCTTTTTTGGTTCCTGAACTGCTGTGGTGAGATACTCTCAATTTCTTTCTCTCTCCCATGAGCCATGGTTTCTTCGTCTGCCTCATTCTCTCTCTGACCATGCCTAGAAGGATGTCTTGTAACACTAACTATAGTCTCTTGCATATTGCCATTAATCTTATGGAGTCAGATACTTAATTTAATTATCTTTTTTTGCTGTCTTATTACGAGTAGCATGTAAGGTATACATGCATATATGATAAATATAACCCCAATACACTAGCCCTAAACTAAAAAACAAGCTCAATGGAGAATCTCTAATCAATTATTTTTTAAATGATAATCTGTGTCCGGGAAACCACCCCATAGTGTCCACGGTGTTGAGCAGTGTTTCTCAAACCTTTCCTTGGACATCCCCCAGACGTTTCACAACTTTGTTGTATTCCTGAACTAGCTCACCTGATTCACCTAGTCAAGGGCTTTTAGGATTAGTTGACTAGTTGAATCAGGTGTATTAGTTCTGGAATAGATCAAAATACACAAAACGTCCCTGAGGAGAGGTTTGACAACCACTGGTGCAGAAAACAGGTCAATAAGGGGGTTTAGTAGCAGAAGGTGCGGTGTGTAGCGGGTAGCCAGTGTTCACATAGAACACTGGTGATGTGGTTTCAGAACTTGGTGTGGCTGAGGAGTCCGGCAGCTGAGTTTTGGACCATTTAGAACTTACAGAAGGTACCGGAACAGATGTCGGAGAGGAGAGGGTTGGAAGAGGACACATTCCTCCTCTGGCGTGGGCTTTCTGGTGACTTTTTAGGTGCCCCGACTGAGCGAAGCTCTTCTCGCATAGATTACAACCGTAGGGCTTCTCTCCCGTGTGTGTTCGTTGATGATTGGCCAGGGTGGCTGATTGAGTGAATCTTTCACTACACTGATCGCAGCCATACGGCTTGGCTCCTGTGTGTGTGCGCTGGTGGCTCGTCAGTTGCCCAGACTGAACAAAACTCTTCCCGCACAGATCACAGCTGTAGGGTTTCTCTCCGGTGTGTGTTTTGCGGTGGCTCGCCAGGGCTCCGGCCCGCGTGAAGCTCTTGCCACATTCATCACAGAGGTGAGGCTTCTCTCCAGTGTGAGTCCTCTGGTGGCGTCTCAGGTGGCTAGAGGTAATGAACCTCTTCTCACACTGATCACAGGCGTAGGGCTTCTCTCCTGTGTGTGTCCTCTGGTGGATTGTCAGAGATCCCGACTGAGCGAACCTCTCCCCACACTGATCACAGCTGTAAGGCTTCTCCCCAGTATGAGTTCTCTGATGATTTGACAGGGTGCCGGATTCAGAGAAGCACTTGCCACACTGCTCGCAACAGTAAGGCTTCTCACCGGTGTGGGATCTTTGATGGGAGTTTAAGTGGGCCCAGTTAATGAAGCTCTTTCCACATTCGCAGATGAAAGGTTTCTCTCCGCTGTGGGTTTTCTGGTGGAGTCTCAGGGCACTCGAGTGGGAGAAATTCTTCCCGCAGTCCGAGCAGTGGTAGGGCTTCTCTCCCGTGTGGACTCTCTGGTGGGATTTCAAGTGTGCCGACGTGACGAAACGTTTCGGACAATCCAAACAAGAGAATGGCAGCTCGCCGGTGTGCCTTCGCATGCGGTGTAGCTTCAGGGCGTTCGATTGGCCAAACCTCTTCCCACAGTCGGAGCAGCGGTAGGGCTTTTCACCGGTGTGCGTTCGCATGTGTGATATCAGATAAGATGAGCAGTAGAAACTGTTCTCGCACTGCGTACAGTGGTAAGGCTTCTCTCCGGTGTGCGTGTGCTGATGGACAGTCAAATGACTTTTGTGACTGAAGCTTTTGCCACAGTCTGAGCAGCAGTGGGGTTTTTTCACTGTGCGTTTCGGCTGGCGTTTTTTAACACTCTTCTCTGCTGCCTCAATCAAATCTTCTTCTTCCTCCTCCTCCTCCTCTTCTCCTCCTTTCACCGTTCCACTCAGCCCCGGTGTTTTCCTGCTTTCGAGTCCAAGTGAAGCACTACCTGGGGATTCTTGGAAGGGGGACAGGTGAGGGTTGTTCTGGTAACTATAATGATTCCCTCCATCCTCTTTACGTTCTGCGTCGCAGCTTCCTTGTGCTCCGTCGTCCACATGCGCTGACGCTGATTGTCTGGAGGCCACACCCCCAGCATCCTGTATCCTTTTGATGTCCTCTTTCAGTTGGAGTAACCATGACATTCCCCGATCCTCAGATTTCATTAAATCCTCATTTTCCCATGTTTCCTCCATGATTTTACGCCGCAGTGCTCGTTGATTCTTTCCTTTCATTTCGGATCCATCCTTGCCACCTATTCCACTGCATTCACAAAGGGAGCGTAAATTGTCCTCTGTTAAAGTCCATAAACTCTCTTCAATTTCATCCATCAACGTTTCTCTTTCACGATTCATATTGTCTTGCTCACGAGGTATCAGAAATGATGAAGTTGTTGAACACCTGAAATTCGTTCGGTGCTCTCTAGTAAGCTACTCCCAAGGTCTTTCACTCGTTCTCCTCTGTTCCTGAATAATAAAATAATTTGATAATACTTTAATTACCATTAAATAAATACTTTGTCAAGGGCTCAACTGCAGGTGATTGTTAGACAAGATACCCCTTAGAAGTGTGTTGATCTTATAGGTGTTCGGCTGTAGCTAAGCAATATAGCCTAGTAGCTCAACTACTGTACTCCATCTCGCCCTTCGAAAGGCCAGGCTGGTGGAATTATTGCTGTATTGCAAACAGACTCCTATCCAATCCTCTCAGTTATAGCTACATAGCTAAGTGCATAAGGAGCTGTGTGTTAATTCGGGATTCAGTGTAGGGTTCGAGCTAGATATCGGTTATAAACGTTGGTAGCTATAGTTAACCGGACCCATTGTAGGTAGTTATAGCTAGCTGGCTAACGTTAGCTGGATAGCTAGCAATTATCTCTACGACTATATTGTGTGGCATTAAAATATTATCACCTTATTTTCGATTTGTGGTTCTTCTGTGCGTCCAGATAAAGTTGTCTTGTTGCTCAAGTTTTTTCGTTTTACATTGTATATTTAGAGAAAAATACAGTTGCAGTCGTGGGGAATCAACGATAAGGCAACAACTTCCTGTTTGTCTGCGCTCTCAGGCCAGAGCAATCGAATGTCGACGTAGATCTCCAGTCATAACATCCGCTAGGGAAGTCGAGGTGAGTAACAGCTCGCTGGCTAGTTAACAATTTTTGTTTTAACGGGCAATTAAATGTACGCAGCTATATTGAAAAGGTGCTCACCCAAGCTAGCACTATATACCAGAACGCTAGGTGGCTAATGCTACGAAAAGGACGGGTCAGTTTCGGCGAGAGCTAGCTCAGTTAGCTAATATTGTGTAGCATCACCACTATCCATCTTGTTTAGCGTCTCTTCTCTCCTTGTGTCTATGATAATACAATCACATGTAAACTAGAGTGTAACGGTCAAAAACCTGCATTTGTAACACAATTAATCTTTGAAGTGAGCCGATCTACGCCCCCTGTTTAAAGAGGTGAGGTCATCCGGTAAATAACTAGCACTAAGCAATTGCACAACAAGTTCTCATCAGGGGTAGAGCATGAGGATTCCAAGATATGCTGCAACAATTTATCTTCGTTTTTTGTTAATTCTCAAATGCACAATAATCTCCTAAATAAATAAATAAATAAATAAATAAATAAACATCTCCTCTCCCCTGTAACTATTCCCCAGGTCGTTGCTGTAAATGAGAATGTGTTCTCAGTCAACTTACCTGGTAAAATAAAAAATAGATTTTTGTAGTATGCCTATAAGACCAAGGTTAGTGACAGTTGCTGACAATGTACATTTGTTTTAAATCAACGAACAACACATCCTAATGTGATTTATCACCTGCCTCTAACAGTGAAATGCTTACTTACAGGGTCCTATAAAAATAGAAGTAGTGACACAAGGAATGAATAGAGTGAATAACATTAACATGGCTATATACAGGGAGTACCAGTACCAAGTTGATGTGCAGGGATACCATGTAAAGTGACTAGGCATCCAGATACATAATACTGAGCTGTAGCAGCAGCTTATGTGGTGAGTGTGTGTATAGTCAGTGATAGAGCTTTAGTTTAAAAAGAAAAAGAAAAAAACAGTCAATGAAAGTAGTCCTTATTAGCAGCCTTGACAGTGTCCAGGGCGTGTCCACAGAAGACCGGTTCTAGGTGGAATAAGAGCATTGCTATAAAACAACTGATTTAAATGAATACCATCAAGGGGAGCCCCTGACTGAACTGATGGCCAAACATTTATACCTGATGCCACGCCCTTAATTAACAATAAGGCACACCTGTGTTAACCGGCCATGAGGCTGTGGTCAAGACCGCATGCCTGTTAAACAAGGGTTTCCAGGGTCGTCGTCCCCCCCCCCGGTGCAGGTTTTGGTTCTGCCCTAGCACAAATACTTGAATCAGCTGTGTCGTGTTGTGCCAGAGCAAAAATCAAAATGTGCCCCCACGGGGGGCACCATGACCCAGTTTGGGGAACCCTGTGTTAAATAACCTCATATCATTGTGTGTATGTGTCATTGAACCCACAGATAACCATGGATCTACACTAGAATAAACAATTACAAGCCCAAAAGGATTCAGAAATGGATTTTGGCGAGAACGCCGGGTCTGAGTCGGAATCAGACTACCTTCCTAGTCCCACTGCCCCAGAACCTGAACCCAATGTGACTGTGAAGGAAGAGGAAGAGGAGGGACATAGTGACATGGCTGACCCAGGTGAGTCCATGTTGCGTGAAGTTGGCCCTAGACGCTGATCTTTGGTCAGTTTTGTATTTCTCCCACCAATGAGAGAGGCTTGGGGGAGATTAGGCTAATCCTAGATCTGCACCTATGGGAGATAGAGGTTAGTAGTGTAAAAAATATAAAGCAGTGAACAAAATGATTATGAATGGAATACTATGAAAAAAAAGAGTTGGATCCGGGACTGATCAAAGACAACAGTAGAGGCAACTAGAGGTAAACCTAACCACGCGATCTAAGGCACTGCATCTCAATGCTAGAGGTGTCACTACAGACACCCTGGTTCGAATCCAGGCTGTATCACAACTGGCCGTGATTGGGAGTCCCATAGGGCGGCGCACAATTGACCCAGCTTCGTCCGGGTTTGGCCGGTGTAGGCCGTCATTGTACATAAGAATTTGTTCTTAAGTGACTTGCCTAGTTAAATAAATAAAACAAATATCAGAGCATTATGTTGACTTAGGGAGAATCCCAACTAGATGTAGGCCTAACCAGAGCATTATGTTGCCTTAGGGAGAATCCCAACTAGAGGTAGGCCAAACCAGAGCATTATGATGACTTAGGGAGAATCTCAATTGCATTTCCTAGATTCCTCGCATCCTCTCTCCTTCTGAAAAATGATTGGATGTAAAGGTCAGAGGGGAGGGACCTCTGACCTCATCCAATGGGTTTTGAGAAAGAAGCAAGGAGAGAGGACAAGGAATCAAGCAAATTAAACTGAGATTCTCCCTTACTTATTCCCTTCAGTTCCTAGAAGAACACAGGGCCCCAATGGTGCATGTCCAGCATTACAGTATTAGCTGGCAATTAATTATATTGGTTTGGTTATTTCAGACCACCTCTCAGGTCTCGCCGTGGCAGAAAGACCCAGATTTAATATGATTATCAAAGAAGAGGAGGAGGAGGAAGATGATGAAGCAGAAGCAGAGGAAGATGAAATGGTTTACCCGGGTAAGTCCAGAGGCCTGTTCAGAGGATGTAAGTTCGAATCAGGTAGAAATCTATGGTGTCAAACAGAAATGATTGCCTGTCAGATTGAATAAGCAGGGCTATTCAACTCTTACCCTACGAGGTCCAGAGCCTGCTGGTCTTCTGTTCTACCGGATAGTTCAGCAGCCCTGGTTAGAGGGGGAAAATGAAAACAAGCAGTGGAACTGGCTTCGAGGTCCAGAGTTGACCTTGAGGGGGAATAGGGAATCACGTCAGCTCCTTTCATGCCATTTCTATCTGCAACGTTCAGATTGTGTCATGTCACTGAATCCACCCGTTGTAGGTGGGCCTGTGAGGTGTCGGGAGAAAGTTAGTGTCATAATAATGTTGATATCACAACAACATCATGATCTGTCTGATACAGTGTGATTTGTGACAAAGGAAGGAAGGGTTGCTAGGATATACAATGGTAGGTGTTTGTAGATAGGTGCTCTTTGGTAGAGCGGTTAGATAGGTGCTCTTTGGTAGAGCGGTTAGATAGGTGCTCTTTGGCAGAGCGGTTAGATAGGTGTTCTTTGGTAGAGCGGTTAGATAGGTGTTCTTTGGTAGAGCAGTTAGATAGGTGCTCTTTGGTAGAGTGGTTAGATAGGTGCTCTTTGGTAGAGCGGTTAGATAGGTGCTCTTTGGCAGAGCGGTTAGATAGGTGTTCTTTGGTAGAGCAGTTAGATAGGTGTTCTTTGGTAGAGCAGTTAGATAGGTGCTCTTTGGCAGAGCGGTTAGATAGGTGTTCTTTGGTAGAGCAGTTAGATAGGTGCTCTTTGGCAGAGCGGTTAATAGGTCATCAAAGAAACAAGGACCAAGACACTCTTCATATCATTAAAATGCTTTTATTGTTATGGCATGTTCAATAGAACAAAGATTTAAAACCTCGGTGTGTTTCGGCAGCATGGCCATCGTCAGGGACGACAAAGATACGATGACAGCACAGGAGGTTGGTGCCACCTTAAGTGGGGAGGATGGGCTCGTGGTAATTGCTGGAGCAGAATTAGTGGGATGGTATCAAATACATCAAACGCATGGTTTCCATGTGTTTGATGCCGTTCCATTGGCTCCATTCCAGCCATTATTATGAGCCGTCCTCCTCTCAGCAGCCTCCACTGAATGACAGTGTGATTTGTCAGTTGTATTTTCCCTTATATTTTCCATACAATGTTCGTTGAAATACAAACGGCAAGGTGCTGTCTGCAATAAATAATAAAAAACTGGTGGTAGGTTAAGAGTGTTGATCTAGGACCAGGTGCCTCCGGTCCACATAATCTTATTCATTATGATCTAAAAGGCAAAAATTATCCTAGATCAGCGCTGGTACACTGAGACGCTTTGTGAATGCGGACGCTGGTCTGTGATTATCAGGCAGTTTGATGGGTTTGGTTTTGGGCTGGAATCCTAACAGGATACCCGGCCATTTAACTAAAACTAGCTTGCAAATGATCAAGTTTAGTTACTTGAGTGAATTCATCTGCAGAAAAACTGGTGAAGACACAGAACGAGAGATTTGCTCTTCAGAAAAAGAGAGAAACTCCTGTGCAGAGCAGAGCAGTGCGTCTAGATCTAGGTGCTAATTTTGGCGGAAACAACTGGTATTCTAAATCAATTCTAAAACCACACAGTAAAACAAGACAGACATGCCTGCCCTCTGTCCTAGTGTGGGATTGTTACACTTTTTTTTTATAGAGAGATTTGCTCTCTCTCATTGTTAACCATGGCACTTTGACATAAACATTTTTAGTTTGTCTTGTTTATTTTTTAGCCAGGCATGTGAATTTAGAACAAAGTCTTATTTACAATGACTGTCTGTGTGTTTGTCTGTAGCTGGAACGTAATACCCCCCTCTAGTGATGTCACAATGCCAGAATTTTGTATCACGATACTCAATACGGAAATGATACTCGATACGAAACGATACCGAAACCACAGCAACAAAAAAAATTAACATTACGTTTAACTGTTATTTGAAATTAAATTTATAAAAAAACAAAACAAAGCACCATATTTAATAACAGAATAATCTTTAATTTTCCTTTTGCAAAATCATATGAGACTCGGAGCATACTAAATAATTGTACAATTAAATCTAAACTGTTTTAAAATGTAATTTCATACATATCAGGGTTATTTTGCTAATCTATGGTCATAATATTGGTTCAAATGACATTAATAAGCTAAATAATTGTATGTAAAATGTAATAGTTTAGTTCCAAAACAATATATAAAAACCCTTTGACGCTCTTGTCTTGCCCTAGTCCACACACCGTAGAAATAGAATGGATTCTATGGTCCACACAGCATACTACGATTCCCAGAATGAATTTCACCTCCCATGGTGCAATGCCAAGGGCTGCTGGCTGGCTAGCAACACGACTAGCAGGCCCAGACGAGCTAGCTACGTAGCTAGTCAAAATATATAGCTGTCATAGCTAAGTTATGAGTGCATTGGAGGGTGATATAATATACTAGCCTTAACAATATAATACTGACAAAAGCACATACAATGCCTTCAGAAAGTATTCAGACCCCTTGACTTTTTCCAAATTTTGTTAGGTTACAGCCTTATTCTAAAATGTATGAAACTGTTTTTCCCCTCATCAATCAACACACAATACCTCATAATGACAAAGCAAAAACATTTAAATGTTTTAGAAATTAAAATAAAATGACATTTACATAATTATTCAAACCCTTTACCCTGTACTTTGTTGGAGCACCTTTTGCAGCGATTTACAGCCTTAAGTGTTCTTAGGTATGACGCTACAAACTTAGCACACCTGTATTTGGGCAGTTTCTCCCATTCTTCTCTGCAGATCTTCTCAAGCTCTCAGATTGGATGGGGAGCATTGCTGCACAGCTATTTTCGGGTTTCTCCAGAGTTGTTCGATCGGTTTTCAAGTCCGGACTCTGGGCAATTCAAAGACATTTAGAGACTTGTCCCGAAGCCACTCCTCTGTTGTCTTGGCTGTGTGCTTATGGTCGTTGTCCTGTTGGAAGGTGAAACTTCGCCCCAGTTTGAGGTCCTGAGCACTCTGGAGCAGGTTTTCATTAACCTGTCTAGGACTGGGGAACCCCTCGCCAACAGCCAATGAAATTGCAGGGCGACAAATATAAATCTAATTTCTCAAACATACAAGTATTTTACACCATTTTAAAGATAAAATTCTAATTAATCCAGCCACAGTGTCTGATTTCAAAAATGCTTTACAGCGAAAGCTCCACAAATGATTGTTATGTCACCACCAAGCCACAGAAAAACCCAGCCATTTTTCCAGCCAAAGAGAGGAGTCACAAAAAGCACAATTAGCAGATAAAATTAATCACTAACCTTTGATGATCTTCATCAGATAACACTCATGTTACATTATTGTGTATGTTTTGTTCGATAAAGTGCATATTTATATCAAACAATCTAATTTTACATTGGCGCGTTACGTTCAGTAGTTCTAAAACATGCGGTGATTGTGCAGAGAGCCACATTAATTCACAGAAATACTCATTATAAAACTGTTATAAATCATTATAAATCCGCCATGTTGCGCAGTCAACATTAGTCAAAAATAGCATTATAAATATTCACGTACCTTTGATGATCTTCATCAGAATGCACTCCCAGGAATCACAGTTCCACAATAAATGTTTATTTTGTTCGATAATGTCCATTTATGTCCAAATAGCTTCTTTTGTTAGAGCGTTTGGTAAACAAATCCAAACGCCCGTTCAGGTCCAGTCGGACAAAAAGTTCAAAAAGTTATATTACAGGTCGAAGAAATTTGTCAAACTAAGTATATAATCAATCTTTAGGATGTTTTTATCATAAATGTTCAATAATGTTCCAACCAGAGAATTCCATTGTCTGTAAAAAAGCAATGGAATGAGAGATACCTCTCATGTGACTGAGAACGAGGCTGCTGCCAGACCCCTTAGTCAAACAACTCTCATCCGGCCCCCTTCACTGTAGAAGCCTGAAACAACGTTCTAAAGAGGGTTGACATCTAGTGGAAGCCTTAGGAAGTGCAAAATAACCCATATCCCACTGTGTATTCGATAGGGGCTGAGATCAAAAACTACAAACCTCAGATTTCCCACTTCCTGTTTAGATTTTTTTCTCTGTTTTTTGCCTGCCATATGAGTTCTGTTATACTCACAGACATCATTCAAACAGTTTTAGAAACTTCAGTGTTTTCTATCCAATACGAATAATAATATGCATATATTAGCATCTGGGACTGAGTAGGAGGCAGTTTACTCTGGGCAAGCTATTCATCCAAAAGTGAAAATGCTGCCCCCTATCCCAAAGAATTTAAGGATCTCTCTGTACTTAGCACCGTTCATCTTTACATCTATCCTAACTAGTTCCCAGTCTCTGCCACTGAAAAACATCCCCATAGCATGATGCTGTCACCACCATGCTTCACCGTAGGGATGGTGCCAGGTTTCCTCCAGACGTGATGCTTGGCATTCAGGCCAAAGAGTTCAATCTTGGTTTCATCAGAACAGAGAATCTTGTTTCTCATGGTCTGAGAGTCTTTATGTGCCTTTTGGCAAACTCCAAGCGAGCTGTCATGTGCCTTTTACTGAGGAGTGGCTTCCGTCTGGCCACTCTACCATAAAGGCCTGATTGGTGGAGTGCTGCAGAGATAGTTTTCCTTCTGGAAGTTTCCCCCATCTCCACAGAGGAACTATAGAATTCTGTCAGAGTGGCCCCTCTCCCCCGATTACTCAGTTTGGTCGGGCGGTCAGCTCTAGGAAGAGTCTTGGTGGGTCCAAACTTCTTCCATTTAAGAATGATGGAGGCCACTGTGTTCTTGGGGACCTTTATTTCTGCAGACATTTTTTGGTACCCTTCCCCGGATCTGTGCCTCGACACAACCCTGTCTCGGAGCTCTACGGACAATTCCGTTGACCTCATGGTTTGGTTTTTGCTCTGACATGCACTGTCAACTGTGGAACATTATATAGACCGGTGTGTGCCTTTCCAAATCATTTCCAATCAATAGAATTTACCACAGGTGGACTCCAATCAAGTTGTAGAAACATCCCAAGGTTGATTAATGGAAACAGGATGCACCTGAGCTCAATTTTGAGTCTCATAGCAAAGGGTCTGAATACTTATGTAAATAATGTATCTGTTTTTTATTTTTAATACATTTGCAAAAATGTATAAAACTCTGTTTTCGCTTTGTCACTATGGGGCATTGTGTGTAGATTTTTATTTATTTAATCAATTTTAGGATAAGGCTGTAACATAACAAAATGTGGAAAAAGTCAAGGGGTCTTGTTGCTACATTTGATGTAGTGTCTGTGCCCAATAATGTTTGTACCATGTTTTGTGCTGCTACTACCTTGTGTTGTTGTCATGTTGTGTTGCTGCCATGCTGTGTTGTTGTCTTAGGTCTCTCTTTATGTAGTGTTCTGGCGTCATGATGTGTGTTTTGTCCTATATATATATATATATATATATATATATATATATATATATATATTTAATCCCAGCCTAGGTCCCCGCAGGAGGCCTTTTGGTAGGCTGTTTATGTAAATAAAAATTTGTTCTAAACTGACTTGCCTAGTTAAATAAAGGTAAAATAAATAAATATTGCTGACTTGAATGTACCCCCCAAAAAACATCCACTAGCACTCAGCCAACCAAGAAAGGTGAATATAATGTACACCTGTTACACCTGACCCTTGTTACATTTAGCCCCGGTCTTATCTATGGATTCAACTCCATTGGCGAGCGCTAACGTGCATAAACCATACCACTGTTAAAAACAATCGTTCTAAAAATGGTCCATTTTATGGCCTACTCATTTTTTTGGCTTTGAGAAATTGTAGCCTAGTAACAGTAGAAAGCTCAGTGATCCTCCTGTTAACAGTGGCCATCAAAACGTGCTTTCAGACGTGTTTTCCCGTGACTGCATTAAGAATGTTCTACACTATCCACGTTTCCCATACACATTTGTTATGCGCGTAAAGTCATATTCGTAAAGTCACGACAGCTCTGATGGAAACTGGAAGTTTTGGTACATTTTTATTAATGTAGACAGATCATTTGTTCGTTCGACATGGTGGGATCTTTTTTTTTTTGTCGGTAAAGTTAATTATGCGAGAAATGGTAGTGGAAACGCCTTTTATGCGCAAATATTTATATAATAACCATCATATCGATTGTAAACTTGGAGTCACGTGATGATATGGTGTGTGGTCCTCTCACTATGACTCGGGAAACCATGCACTTTATTAGGCTAGGTAAGTTAGGAACAGAGTGGTGAAAGTGTACGGTGATGAGCTTGATGCTCCTTTCCAATAAATATAGAGGGTCTTATACTGGTGAATACTTGACTGCCGTTTGACAAATATACTACCTCTTATTCATAATAATTAGTATCGTAGACTACCCTACTCACACAGTTTACCCGCACTGTATCTAGCTGTTGGCTAGAGCGCACATGCCAATACCAGAGTAGACACAATTGCTATTTAACGCAACAGTTTTTGTTATTATCTACATTTTTCTCTCTTAAACTAGTGGATTATTTACAGTGCCCTCCACTAATATTGGCATTCTGGGTAAATATGAGCAAAAAGGGCTTTGAGAAACATTTATTTTCTGTTTATCCTCTTGGACTTTCATTCAAAATATTCACAAAAATCAAACCTTTCATTTAAGTAAAATAATAAAAATTAAAATGTGAAATTGATATTTTGCTGTGAAACGTGTGCCACAATTATTGGCACCCCTAGAAATTCTTATGAGTAAAATCTAACTGAATTATATTCCCATTCATATGCTACATTTAAGTTAACCTGGGTGATTAGGAACACTTAAGTGGTAAGCCACGACTTCCTGTTTCACTGGGGTATAAATATGTGGTGACACACAGGCCAAGTTCCCATAGTCATCCACCACTATGTGAAAGATCCGAGAATACAGTAATGATGTGCGACAAAAGGTTGTCATGCTGAACAAATCAGGAAATGGCTATAAGAAAATAGCTCAGCGGTTGAAAATGACCATTTCCACTATCAGGGCGATAATTAAGAAGTTTAAAGCAACTGGAGATGTTAACAAATCGGCCTGCAAGAGGACGTGTTTCTATATTGACCCCACACACAGTGAGGAGGATGGTTCGAGTGGCCCAAAAATGTCCAAGGATCACAGCTGGCGAATTGCAGACCTTAATTGGGTCTTGGGGTCAGAAAGTCTCCAAAACTACGATCAGACACCACCTACATAACCACAAGTTGTTTGGGAGAGTTGCCATAAAAAAAGCCTTTGCTGTCATCAAACAACATACTGAGGCACCTACAATTTGCCAAAGTTACTGGAACTTTCAATGGGACTGAGTTCTATGGTCAGATGAGACCAAAATAGAGCCTTTTTGGAAACAAACACCAGATGTGGGTTTGGCGTAGACAGAAAGATGTCCATTCAGAAAAGTACCTCACCACCACTGTGAAGTATGTTGTGGACTGTTTTTCTTCCAAAGGCCCAGGACAACTTGTTAGGATACATGATATCATGGACTCCATGTACCAGCGGATATTAGATCAAAACCTAACTGCCTCTGCTAGGAAGCTTAAACTGGGCCGTGGTTGGATCTTCCAGCAGGACAGTGATCCAAAGCTCAACTCAAAATCCACACAAATGGTTCACTGACAACAGAATCAAGGTCTTACCAAAGCCATCCCAGTCTCCTGACCTAAACCCCATAGAAAACCTGAGGGATGAGCTAAAGAGGAGAGTCCACGAGCGTGGACCTCGACTCTGAAGGATCTGGAGAGATTCTAAATGGAGGAATGGTCTCAGATCCCTTGCCATGTGTTCTTAAACCTTATGACGCATTCTAGGAGAAGACTCAGAGCTGTAATCTTTGCACAGGGAGGTTGCACAAAGTATTGATTGAAATGGTGGCAATAATTGTGGCTCACATATTTGAGAATATTTGTTTGATGATAAGAATTGTATGTTTTACTTTATTATTTATTATTATTATTTTACATTAAAAGGTTAGATTTTTGTGAGTATTTTGATTGAAAGACCAAGAGGATAAACAATAAAAACATTTTCACAGCCCGTTTTTCTCATATTTACCAAGGGGCCCAATATTAGTGGAGGACACTGTATCTCAAGCCTTTCCTATTTGTATTTTTTTTTTTTTTTTTACAATTATAGATCAAACATTGGAATATATCTACAACTTTAAAAAAATGTACAAAAATTAGAACAACTAGAACAACTAGAACAACTAGAACAACTAGAACAACTAGAACAACTAGAACAACTAGAACAACTAGAACAACTAGAACAATTAGAACAACTAGAACAACATCATTTTTGTTTAAATATCTAAAAGTTGTGATGACAGAGGGCATTTTTTGTTGAGCAAGAGCAGTGGGAAAATAATTTGGTGACATCTTATGGTCTTAATGTGAATCACAGGGGGCGGGGGCCAGTTACCCCAGGTGGCCAGTTGTCCCCTGGTACCCAAGGGTCTCAGCTCCAACTGGCTCTCATTTGGATCATAGGTGGGACCCAGCCCAATTCAACCCTGGGTCATTTTGGAACTAAACCTCCCTTGCACTGCGCTGTTTTGTAACACCTTTTGCTTAGACGTTTTGTTGGGCTGGCCCTCATCTGCTCTGTAAACAAAGTATTCCCATAGTTTGAGTCCGGTGTCAGTTTTGTCAACAAGTTGTGGGCGTGGAGATACCGGTTTGATGTTTTTGTTAGAAGAAGCCATGCTGTTGGCATTCTCTCTCTCTCTCCGCTTCTCAAAAGTGGCTTGCGTGGTGTTAGATGATTCCCCATCGCATGCGCAAGTAGCCTAGCTAGCTACTGAGGCCGTGAGAAAATTCAGACAAATTACTAGACTCAACCCTGTCAATCAGTAAACACGTGAGACACATGGCAGAAGTAGCGAAAGGTCCAAAAATTCTAGTACCGAACCATTTTTCATATAGTACAGAAGTTTCTGTACACCGTACAACATTACCCTCCTCTAGGAACAATAAAGTAATAATCTGTGCATAGCCGTGATTGAGTGTCAAAACTCCCGGGACCTCACATGTATGACTCACTGGAGACCAGGGTTTAATCCCCTTTCACTGTTCTCCCCAATGGAGACCAGGGTTTAATCCCCTTTAACTGTTCTCCCACTGGAGATCAGGGTTTAATCCCCTTTCACTGTTCTCCCCACTGGATACCAGGTTTTAATCCCCTTTAACTGTTCTCCCCACTGGAGACCAGGGTTTAATCCCCTTTAACTGTTCTCCCCAATGGAGACCAGGGTTTAATCCCCTCTCAAAATTCTCCCCATTGGAGACCAGGATTTAATTCCCACCCGCGACAATCCTTTCTCAGTGTTCTCCCCAGGTGCTTGTCTGTCTCCTCTTGCTGAACGGTCTTCAATAAAAATGAAGTATTAATCTATTTGTCTGTGTTATTCAATCTGTATAGGAGACATGATAAAGTTGGACCCAGACTATCTTCCAGAAGTGACCGTGGCAACAGGGCAACCACAGCACCAGAAGAAGAAGGCTGCGAAGAAACTTCATCCATGCCCTGACTGTGGGAAGACATTTGACAGACCATCACACCTAGAGAGACATGAGAATACCCACACCAGAATCAAGAAGCTGGCCCCCGACTACACTTGTTCTTACTGTGGCAAGATCTTCGCTAAACCGTCAAAGCTTGCTCGGCACGAGCGAGGACACACCGGAGAGAAACCGTACTCTTGCTGCAAGTGCGGGAAGTGCTTCGCCGAGCCAGGGCACCGGAAGAGCCACGAGTTGACGCACAATGAAGAGAGACCGTACACCTGCGCCGACTGCGGGATAGGCTTCTTCAACCAGTCCAAGCTGCAACGGCACCAACGCACACACACGGGTGAGAAACCGTACTGCTGCACCGAATGTGGGAAGACCTTTGCTCGGTCAGGAGGCCTAAAGACTCACTGGCTAAGCCACACTGGAGAGAGACCATACCTCTGCTCCGACTGTGGGAAAAGCTTCTTCAGCTCTGGGGACCTGAAAGTCCACCACTTGACCCATACCGGAGAGAAACCACACTGCTGCTCCGTGTGTGGGAAGGGTTTCGCGCAGAGGGGGAACATGCGGGCTCATGAACGGTCTCACTCGGGGGAAAGGCCTTACAGCTGTGCCGACTGCGGGGCCAACTTCGCCCATTCTAACTATTTAAAGATACACCGGCGCATTCACACGGGAGAGAGACCCTTCCCTTGCCCTGTCTGCGGCAAGAGGTTTATTCTATCCGGGCACCTCGGAAGACACCAGAAAACACACATACCCAAAAACAACACTTAGGAGAACACACATATCCAAACACACACGGGGACACACTCATGAGCTTACTGAAGTATATTTTATTTGCATATAATCATGAACTACAATGAAACGGATTTAGAACAAAAAATAAAAGACATGGTAAAAGTCCTGAGAGAGCGAGGGTAAGGGATGCTCCCCCGTGAAGCTCCGCCCTCAACACTTCTCTTTCCATACTGTGTCCCAAATGACACCCTGTTCCCTATATGGTGCACTACCGGGTCAAAGGTCAAACCTATATAGAGCAGAGGTTGCCCATTGGCCTGTTCCACTGTTTTAATCTAAACATTGTATAGAATTTATTTGGCAGGTTGTTGTGTGTGTGTGTATATATATATATATATATATATATTATGTGTCTTTGTCCTGAACTTTTTTGGTGGTTTTCATAATGTGAGAGCTCTGGTGAGTAAGGTTTCTATATTGTAGTTAGTTACCTGTAAACCACAGTTTCGGCCTCTCCTGGTAGGCAAAGTCTCTTCAGATAATTTAAGCACAACTTTTTCCACATTTTGTTACGTTACAGCCTTGTTCTAAAATTGATTAAATTGTCCCCCCCCCCCCTCAATCTTTACACAATACCCCATAATGACAAAGCAAAAAGGCCTGTCTCACAGTCCCTGCTGTTGAAAAACATCCCCACAGCTTGATGCTGCCACCACCATGCTTCACCGTAGAAATGGTGCCAGGTTTCCTCCAGATGTGACGCTTGGTTTCATCAGACCAGATAACCTTGTTTTTCATGGTCTGAGAGTCCTTTAGGTGCCTTTTGGCAAACTCCAAGTGGGCTGTCATGTAGCTTTAACTGAGGAGTAGCTTCTGTCTGGCCACTCTAACATAAAGGCACTGCACTGGTCTAGTGCTGCAGAGATAGTTGTCCTTCTGGAAGGTTCTGCACAGAACTTTGGAGCTCTGTCAGAGTGACCATCGGGTTCTTGGTCACCTCCCTGACCAAGGCCCCTCTCCCCCTCAGTTTTCCCGGGGCGGCCAGATCTAGGAAGAGTCTTGGTGG
Source organism: Oncorhynchus mykiss (assembly GCF_057628025.1). NCBI lineage: Eukaryota > Metazoa > Chordata > Actinopteri > Salmoniformes > Salmonidae > Oncorhynchus > Oncorhynchus mykiss. The sequence continues at coordinate 10,623,728 of NC_143034.1, forward strand.
TTCCAAACTTCTTTCATTTAAGAATGATGGAGGCCACTGTGTTCTTGGGGACATTCAATGCTGCAGGCATGTTTTTGGTACCCTTCCCCAGATCTGTGCCTCGACACAATCCTGTCTCGGAGCTCAATGTACAATTCCTAAAACCTCATGGTTTGGTTTTTGCTCTGACATGCACTATCAACTGTGGGACATTATATAGACAGGTGTGTGCCTTTCCAAATCATGTCCAATCATTTGAATTTACCACAGGTGTACTCCAATCAAGTTGTAGAAACATCTCAAGGATGATCAATGGAAACAGAATTTACCTGTGCTCAATTTCAAGTCTCATAGCAAATGGTCTGAATAAGGTATTTCAATGACTTTTTTTCAGATTGTGCGTTGTCATTATGGGGTATACTGTGTGTAGATTGGTGAGGGAAAACATGTCATTAAATCAATTTTAGAATAAGGCTGTAACGTAACAGAATCTGTATAAAAGGAAAGGGTCTGAATACTTTGTGAATGCGCCGTATATTCTGAAAGTAACGCATTGCCAACTATAGTTATTGTTACTCAAATACAAAGTGTAATTAGTTAGGATACCTTGTTACTGAGTCAAGTAATCATATTATTGTACCACATTATGTTACTGACAAGTTAACCCACGATCCTGGTGAAATGGACGTCAATATGCCTGAATAAAACGCTTCCAAGAGGAACCTGGCTGTCTGGCTGGTTAAATTGCGACAATGGAAGTTTGGTTTAGAAAGTATTGATTTATGCAGATAGAAAGTGAATGGATTTCTGGAGGAATAAGACAATTGAATTAAAATGTGACCCTCGTCGTAATTCATATTCTTTAGTACATTTTCATATTAGAATATAAAAAAAAAAAATGTACTTCAGGTTTCATGAAGAGGGGGAAAAAAATATTCTGTCAACATTTAGTTAGATACGGTTGGGAAAACTTGCACAATGGGTGGCTGACTAAATACTTTTTTGCCCCACTGTACATTTCTGCATATTGCGTCTTTAACATAAACCCTAGATGCCTTAAATTGCCCAATTTGTAGGCATATTTTTTTTTTTAATAATGTGATTGTGCTCCAAAGGGATTACTTGGAATAAATAACATGATGTAGGTAATTCAATAATCAAAAGAAAAACATGTTTAATTAGCCTAGTGGTTATAAATATTTAGACATATCATGTGAAATTGACAAAAACAAAGAAATAGGCCTTGTGAAATCATTGTATAAAGAGTGAGAAATACTGTTGCATGTAGGTCTAGATTATTTCTGGATTGATCATATAGAAATATCAAAACATTCTTTGAACAACTCCAAACCAATTGCATGTGGTGCAGGAACCACTGACCCACTGCCTTTTTCTATTACCATGACACCTGCTGGTAACTCTTAACTGGTCAGGACAGCTCATGAGCTCATCTCCTAAATATCTGTCCACTAAGTGGAACTCATGACTGAAGAGGCTTCATGCATGGATTAGATTTTTACCCATAAGAGTAGGAGTAAAATGTCTCTATTCTCAGCACTTACGACACATTTTCTACTCTGATACACATTGTGGATACGGTCCCAGGATTTGGCACTGCACTGTGTATTGCCTTTTGATGTTCTTTCAGTAATTTAAAACTCTTCCCACACCAAGAGCAGTTGTAAAGCTTCTCTGCTGAATTAGCTGATGTTTCTTTAGGTCTTCAGTATGACTGAAGCGCTCCCCACACTGGGAGCAGTGAAAAGGCTTCTCTCCTATGTGACTTCTCTGACGCTCCGAAACCTTGGCGACAACATAAGTATTTATTAAACCTCCCGCTATGGGCTGGATGTGTCAATGTGTAGTTCATCCACGCGTGATCTATGAGCATAATTACTGTCCTAGTTTGAAAGGAACCATTTTCTCCGCATTTTCCCCCACGTTGGCCAACCCCCAAGCAATTCAAGTTCCAGCCAATGCGCGTCAGTCCCTCGCCATTTGAGTAACATCTAGCAAAATGCACACACAGCAGAGCGAGAGAGCGAAATTACGGTGCACATATGTGACATTTTTGGGGACCACTTTTGGCTCAAGAGCCACTTTCATAACTATTGGCTAAAAAGTTCCAGAACATATCTAAGTTTCATACATTAATGAAACTAACCACATGCAGAGAGCAATGGTAAGGCTTGTCTCCTGTGCCAGCTAGCTGGTGAGTCTTTGGTTTATGGAACAGGCTGAAGCTCTTCCAACACTGACAGCAGTGGTAAGGCTTCTTTGTGAGTAAGCTTGTGTCTATTTAAGGTTTGTAAAAGAGAAACTCATCCCACAAACAGCAGTGGAAAGGCTTCTCTCCTGTAAGAGTAAGCTTGTGTCTATTTCATGTTCTTGGTGTCTGAAAAATCTTCCCACATTGACCTCACTGGTAGGGTTGCCAACTGGCCCTTATTAGCTGGGATGTCCCTTATATTGGGCTAAATTGGGTTGTCCCATACGGGACCTCCCATGTCCCGTGTATTCATCCAATCACAGTATAGCGTAAACGCGCCAATTCCTGTAAGTCATTTCTGTTGGTTGTTCGGTCGGTTTGGCAGATCAAGGAAATATAGATAAACCTGAAAAAAAGAAAAGACTGTGCAGCTACAACAAACAACGGGAAGCAAAAAAATACCTGGGTGAAGCCCGTCAGTGGGGACTCGACGAAGGTTTTCTGTACTTTATGCCGTCGGGAATTCTCAATTGGCCGTGGAAGTGAGAATGACCTAACTCAGCATGCATCCACAGAAATGCTAAAGAAGGCCACACTAGCTAAAGGTGCTACAGTAGCGATATCGGTGCATTCTCCGTGGCGTCTACTGCGGAAAATGACAAAATCGCGGCAAGTGAAGCTCTTTTGCATTTGAATTTTTTTTTTTTTTTTTGCTGTAAAGGTTCAAGTTGTGACTTCTTTGATCATTTATTTTGAGGTTTATTCACATACGTTTACATAATGATACAGTTTTAGTAAAGCTATAGAATAAATGGAATATAAAAATGTTTTGCATTTCCAATTGAAAATAATATGAATATACACTGTCCCTTATCTGGTAGTGAGAAAGTTGGCAACCCTACTCACGGGTAAGACTTATTTCTTTCGAGACTGTTTTTGTGTGAATCACTGACAATTGACAGTGGAAGTCAAGCCTTTGGTAACCCTAACAAATAGTTAAAGAGACCATAAACTCACATTTAAACTAACAGTCACTTGTTTGACTGCGTAAAGGATACGCCAGGAAAAAACATCTGCAATATAAACTTCCGCCCGCGTTCTCAAACCGGAAGTGACATATTTGTGCGGCCCTCAGTGAGATAAATATGTGATTCTAAGATGGGAGTCGACATCCAACACAACAAGGACCTTAAGGTGCACCGTAAGGAGCCCAAGAGTCAGGATATCAACCTGAGGCTCCTGGTCAAGCTTTACAGATTCCTGGCCCGTCGCTCCACTGCTCCCTTCAACAAGGTGGTCCTCAGGAGGCTCTTAATAAGCAGGACCCACAGGCTTCCGATATCGGTGTCTCGCATGATCCGTAAGATGAAACTGCCTGGTCGTGAGAACCGAACCACAGTTGTCGTGGGAACCGTCACTGATGATGTCAGAATTCAGGATATCCCCAAGCTCAAGGTGTGCGCTCTGAAGGTGACTGACGGCGCTCTCCGCAGGATCCTGAAGGCCGGTCATGACCTTTGACCAGCTGGCTCTGGCTGCCCCCAAAGGACAGGGCACCGTGCTGCTGTCAGGACACCGTAAGGCCAGAGAGGTGTACAGGCATTTTGTAAAAGCCTGTGGAACCCCCCACAGTCACACCAAGCCCTACATTCGCTCCAAGGGCAGGAAGTTTGAGCGTGCTCTTGGGCGCAGATCCAGCCGTGGATACAAGGCCTAAAGTATTTTTTGTTTTCCCTGGAATCTGATACAAATAAAGAAAAGCGATACAAAATGAGAAAAAAAAATAGAAAAAACTATGTAGCTAGCAACGCAACGGCACAGATTACTGTTCAATTGACGGTGCTCCTCTCATACCGCTTTTGCCCCACGGGCCATGCCATAGCTGTGACAATTTTACTTAAATAAACAACATTCAAACACAACTCAACAGAGCATGAGTTTGACTCTTCTTTCACCACCATAATTTTTATTTTATAATAGCTACGGTGTTAATAACATGATAGCAATTTTAAAAGGTTGTCACCCTATTCAATATACAATATTTAAACTGAAATTCTTCTTTCACTACCACTTATTACCAGACATTCAGAGTTTATTACAGGATATTCAATGATTACAACATGTTACTCTTGCATCTTCAAAGTATTTGGGGCTCTTTGTTGTGAGTTCCCTAGCGTTTCTTCAGAGCTGATGACTGCCTGAAACTCTCCCCACATTGGGAGCAGTGGAAATGCCTCTCTCCTGTGTGAGATAGCTGATGTATCTTCAGAGTTGATAACTGACCTAAAGCATAGCCATACTGGGAGCATTGGCTGGCTGGCTGGCATTGTAAATAAGAATTTGTTCATAACTGACTTGCCTAGTTAAATAAAGGTTGGTATAGTTCTTTCTTTTGTGCGTCTGTTGGTGTGATTTTGAGATTTGAGGTTGGTGTGAATGTTCTATTGCCATACTGGCTGGAAAGGTTATTATCCCTTGCTTGCTAAGCTAGCCAACTTCGGCTAATTTACAGTCACGTCAAACAGTGCAGCTCAATCTTGCTTACTCACAGTGCTAGGGCTAATTTGGGCTCCAAATGTCCAGCCTGTTAAGATTATGCACCTAATAAGTAAAAATTAAAAAGTGTCTGAGCTTGACCAATATGTTTTCCTGAAAGTCAAACGTCCTTTTTCAGATAACACACACACATATTCTATGACGTCCAAAAGGAACCATATGGGAGGAATGATCTGATTTATTGATTTTAACAGATAAATGCATGTTGATTAGTGATTTTGGGGTAGTCAGTATGATTTTATCCATATCAATTTTGGGATATTTATTTTCATCCAGTTTCTGGCAAAAACGCACATTTTGCATGTAGTTCGTCATAAAACCCGAAGAAGCTTTTAATCATGGTTATAGCTATCGGTACTCGACTGCTCTGGTTTGTGTGTGATGAAGTTGTAAGTAACATTAGACAAGGAAGAGTTAGTCATCTAGATAAGTCTTCAAGCATAGCTGGGTATTCTACTTTACTTTCAAACTACAACGGAAAACTGACATTAGAACAACGGTCACAGTCATACTAGAGCCGAGTTTATGTTTTTGTACACCACATTATTAACGTACGATTAGCTAATATTCAGGGATTTCATTTGATAATAACTTAATTCCCGGTTTGTGAGGTGGCGACAGGGCGACAAACACCCGAAAAGTATTGTTGAACGTTGCTAGCTAACGTAGATAACTATCCAAGTAACTTTAGAAGAATGGAAAATTCTATATTTAAACTTTTACGATGAACCTGTAACGGTTTTCCGTATGAGAAGGAGAGTCGGACCAAAATGCAGCATGTAGATTGCGATCCATGTTTTAATGAACAAACGTAAAACACGAATCAATGCAAACACTACAAAAATAAAGAACGTGATGAACGTAACGAAAACCTAAAACAGCCTATCTGGTGAAAAACACATAGACAGGAACAATCACCCACAAACACACAGTGAACCCCAGGCTACCTAAATATGGTTCCCAATCAGAGACAATGACGAACACCTGCCTCTGACTGAGAACCATATCAGGCTGAACATAGAAATAGACAAACAAGACATGAAACATAGAATGCCCACTCAGATCACACCCTGACCAATCAAAACATAGAAAATACAAAGTAAACTATGGTCAGGGCGTGACAGTACCCCCCCCCCCCAAGGTGCGGACTCCGGCCGCAAAACCTGAACCTATAGGGGAGGGTCTGGGTGGGCATCTGTCCGCGGTGGCGGCTCTGGCGCTGGACGTGGACCCCACTCCATGACAGTTTTAATCCCCCTCCTAAACGTCCCTAAATAGGTTACCCACCACAATGATAACATGGGACAGAGGGACAGCTCGGGACAGAGGTAACTCGGGACAGATGGGTAGCTCAGCACTGAGAAGAAGCTCAGCACTGAGAAGAAGCTCAGCACTGAGAGGAAGCCCAGGCAGGTAGTAGAAACTACCAGAACCTGGCTGGCTGGCGGTTTCAGCAGATCCTGGTCGACTAGCAGATCTGGAAGAATCTGGTCGACTGGCGGATCTGGGAGAATCTGGTCGACTGGCGGATCTGGGAGAGTCTGGACGACTGGCGGATCTGGGAGAGTCTGGTCGACTGGCAGATCTGGAAGAGTCTGGTCGACTGGCAGATCTGGAAGAGTCTGGTCGACTGGCAGATCTGGAAGAGTCTGGTCGACTGGCAGATCTGGAAGAGTCTGGTCGACTGGCAGATCTGGAAGAGTCTGGTCGACTGGCAGATCTGGAAGAGTCTGGTCGACTGGCAGATCTGGAAGAGTCTGGTCGACTGGCAGATCTGGAAGAGTCTGGTCGACTGGCAGATCTGGAAGAGTCTGGTCGACTGGCAGATCTGGAAGAGTCTGGTCGACTGGCAGATCTGGAAGAGTCTGGTCGACTGGCAGATCTGGAAGAGTCTGGTCGACTGGCAGATCTGGAAGAGTCTGGTCGACTGGCAGATCTGGAAGAGTCTGGTCGACTGGCAGATCTGGAAGAGTCTGGTCGACTGGCAGATCTGGAAGAGTCTGGTCGACTGGCAGATCTGGAAGAGTCTGGTCGACTGGCAGATCTGGAAGAGTCTGGTCGACTGGCAGATCTGGAAGAGTCTGGTCGACTGGCAGATCTGGAAGAGTCTGGTCGACTGGCAGATCTGGAAGAGTCTGGTCGACTGGCAGATCTGGAAGAGTCTGGTCGACTGGCAGATCTGGAAGAGTCTGGTCGACTGGCAGATCTGGAAGAGTCTGGTCGACTGGCAGATCTGGAAGAGTCTGGTCGACTGGCAGATCTGGGAGAGTCTGGTCGACTGGCAGATCTGGGAGAGTCTGGTCGACTGGCAGATCTGGGAGAGTCTGGTCGACTGGCAGATCTGGGAGAGTCTGGTCGACTGGCAGATCTGGGAGAGTCCGGTCGACTGGCAGCTCTGGCTGCTCCATGCTGACTGGCTGCTCCATGCTGACTGGCTGCTCCATGCTGACTGGCGGCCCTGGCTGCTCCATGCTGACTGGCGGCCCTGGCTGCTCCATGCTGACTGGCGGCCCTGGCTGCTCCATGCTAACTGGCAGCTCTGGCGGCTCCTTGCAGACTGGCAGCTCTGGCGGCTCCTTGCAGACTGGCAGCTCTGGCGGCTCCTTGCAGACTGGCAGCTCTGGCGGCTCCTTGCAGACTGGCAGCTTTGGCGGCATCCTGCAGACAGGCAGCTCTGGCGGCTCCTTGCAGACTGGCAGCTCCTTACAGACTGGCAGCTCTATGCAGACTGGCAGCTCCTTGCAGACTGGCAGCTCCTTGAAGACTGGCAGCTCTATGCAGACTGGCAGCTCTATGCTAACTGGCAGCTCTATGCTAACTGGCAGCTCTTTGCAGACTGGCAGCTCCTTGCAGACTGGCAGCTCCTTGCAGACTGGCAGCTCCATGCTGACTGGCTGCTCCATGCTGACTGGCGGCCCTGGCTGCTCCATGCTAACTGGCAGCTCTGGCGGCTCCTTGCAGACTGGCAGCTCTGGCGGCTCCTTGCAGACTGGCAGCTCTGGCGGCTCCTTGCAGACTGGCAGCTTTAGCGGCATCCTGCAGACAGGCAGCTCTGGCGGCTCCTTGCAGACAGGCAGCTCCATGCAGACTGACAGCTCCTTGCAGGCTGGCAGCTCCTTGCAGACTGGCAGCTCCTTGCAGACTGGCAGCTCCTTGCAGACTGGCAGCTCCTTGCAGACTGGCAGCTCCTTGCAGACTGGCAGCTCTGGCTGCTTCATGTAGACTGACAGCTCAGGCTGCTCCATGCAGACTGACAGCTCAGGCTGCTCCATGCAGACTGGCAGTTCTGGCTGCTCTGAACAGGCGGGAGACTCCGGCAGCGCAGGAGAGGAGAGAGGCTCCGGCTGCGCTGAACAGGCGGGAGATTCCGGCAGCGCAGGAGAGCAGAAAGGCTCTGGCTGCGCTGAACAGGCGGGAGACTCCGGCAGCGCAAGAGAGGAGAAAGGCTCTGGCTGCGCTGAACAGGCGGGAGACTCCGGCAGCGCAGGAGAGGAGAGAGGCTCTGGCTGCGCTGAACAGTCGGGAGACTCCGATAGCGCAGTAGAGAAGAGAGGCTCTGGCTGCGCTGAACAGGCGGGAGACTCCGATAGCGCATGAGAGGAGAGAGGCTCTGGCTGCGCTGAACAGGCGGGAGACTCCGATAGCGCAGTAGAGAAGAGAGGCTCTGGCTGCGCTGAACAGGCGGGAGACTCCGGCAGCGCTGTAGAGAAGGAAGGCTCTAACAGCGCTAAACAGGCGGGAGACTCCGACAGCGCTGGAGAGGAGGAGGGCTCCGACAGCGCTGGAGAGGAGGAGGGCTCCGACAGCGCTGGAGAGGAGGAGGGCTCCGACAGCGCTGGAGAGGAGGAGGGCTCCGACAGCGCTGGAGAGGCGAGGCGCACTGTAGGCCTGATGCGTGGTGCTGGCACAGGACGTGCAAGGCTAGGGATGGGCACAGGAGGCCTGATGTGTGAGACTGGAACCAACTTCACCAGCCGACTAAAACGGACCTCAGGACGAGTATGGAGCGCTAACCCAGGTGCCATCAAATCCCTGACACGTTCCGTCAGGCGAATTCTATGCAAAATGCACCAACACAGCAACTCCCTCATTTCTCTCTCCTCCAATTTCCCCATTAACTCCTTCACAGTCTCTGTTTCGCTCACCTCCAACACCGGCTCTGGTTCTGGTCTCCTCCTTGGCTCCTCACGATAAACAGGAAGAGTTGGCTCAGGTCTGGCTCCTGACTCTGCCACACTCTCCCTGAGCCCCCCCCCAATAAATTTTTGGGGGTGACTATGGGGCCTCCGTCCGCGCCGCCTTGCTTGCTTCGCAAACTCCATTCTCCTATATCCTTCCGCGCACTGCTCCATCGAATCCCAGGCGGGCTCCGGTACTCTCCCTGGGTCGGCCGCCCACCTGTCGATCTCCTCCCAAGTCGTATACTCCATACTGTACTCCTCTTTGGGCTGCGCCTGTTGTTTCTTCTCTCGCTGCACCTTTGGGCGGCTACACTCCCCTGGTTTAGCCCAGGGTCCTCTCCCGTCGAGGATTTCCTCCCATGTCCAGAAATCCTTATTGCGCATCTCCTCGCGCTGCTCCTGCCTGTTGACACGCTGCTTGGTCCCTTTGTGGTGGGTGATTCTGTAACGGTTTTCCGTATGAGAAGGAGAGTCGGACCAAAATGCAGCATGTAGATTGCGATCCATGTTTTAATGAACAAACGTAAAACACGAATCAATGCAAACACTACAAAAATAAAGAACGTGATGAACGTAACGAAAACCTAAAACAGCCTATCTGGTGAAAAACACATAGACAGGAACAATCACCCACAAACACACAGTGAACCCCAGGCTACCTAAATATGGTTCCCAATCAGAGACAATGACGAACACCTGCCTCTGACTGAGAACCATATCAGGCTGAACATAGAAATAGACAAACAAGACATGAAACATAGAATGCCCACTCAGATCACACCCTGACCAATCAAAACATAGAAAATACAAAGTAAACTATGGTCAGGGCGTGACAGAACCGAATAACTTTCATTTTCATGTCGACATTACATTGTTGAACGCTATGTTATGAAATCTGCCAAAAGCATAAAGGTTGGTTTACAGACCGTCTATCGACATGTCTGTGTAGACCATTGCCGTAGCAACATCATGAACATTCTATTGTTGTCCGACATCAAACTTGTCGTAAACACAAAACGACAGCCCCTGCATGACATCAGCAGCCCTGTGCTCCAAATAACATACTTTCTCTATTTTAACACCAGTAAAACCATCCGTTTAAAAACACATTGAGGAAATGTCAGCCAGGTTCGTTACTTGGTAGCTAGCTGGCTTGCCAGTTTAAATAATGACCAGAGTATATCCAAAGACTTGTATAACTAATTAAGTGATAATGCCAGAGAAGCCGGTGTTTGGAGGATATATTGGCACAGGTGTCATCGAGGGCTGGCAAATCATGCCAATACATCCTCCAAAAACTAGCTTTGGTTAAACCTTTTTTTTAATTGACTTTTCTTTGTATATATCCATAAAAATGATATCAGCTGATTCATGATTTCGACTGGCTGAGAAAAGCTACTGTCTCCTCCAGACTCCCTACACATTGGAACATATTGAAACAATGTTGCAAATGTCAGAGAGGCAGACAGCAGAGGTTGAAAACTAGATGTTAGTCTAAAAGAAATGTGAGATAATGTCTAGATGCTTTTTGTAGTGGATCAAGTTCATAAATTGCCTGGCTGGGCTGATGAGACAGTGGATTGCACAGTCAGCTGGAACAGAGTAAATAGGCATTTTAACGGCATAGATTTAGACGGTGGTAAACTGTGGAATAGACACCGGCTGAACTGCGGTTTTAACCAATCAGCATTCAGGATTAGACCCACCCGTTGTATAAACCAAAGATAGTGATTGGTTAAAACCGCCGTCCAGCCGGTGTCTATTCCACAGTTTACCACCGTCTAAATGTTTTACATTTATAAATGTATTTTACCTTTATTTAACTAGGCAAGTCAGTTAAGAACAAATTCTTATTTTCAATGACGGCCTAGGAACAGTGGATTAACTGCCTGTTCATGGGCAGAACGACAGATTTGTACCTTGTCAGCTCGGGGATTTGAACTTGCAACCTTTCGGTTACTAGTCCAACGCTCTAACCACGTTAAAATGCCTATTTACTCTGTTCCATCTGATTGTGCAATCCACTGTCTCATCAGCCCAGCCAGGCAATTTATAAACTTGATCCACTACAAAAAGCATCTAGACATTATCTCATTTCTTTTCGACTAACATCTAGTTTTCAACAGCAGAGATTTGTGTAAACCCTTCGTTTCCAATGGGAACAAATGAGACATAGTAGCCATAACAAGCAAAGAGGTGGGCAGAGCCAAGCACGAGCTAGCGAGATCCTATTGGCATGGTCTAGCATGCATCTGCAGATTTCCGTTAGGGATCGTCTACTGTGTGAAGTGCACGTGTGCAATAACTACATTTGCCTTAGCACTCCTGCTAAACAGAACTTTAAAAAAAAAATGTTTGCAAAAGGTAAAGTCTATTAAACTTAGTCACTATGTTAATAACAGATTCTAGTTTTGGGAACAGAACTATTTCATTGATGGAAAAATGTGCGGAATGTTGACCAAAATTCATATCGTTCCATCTTCTCCCACTGCCGGCCAGTGGGCTTCCTCTCACTACCATATTTGGCAGTGAGTGGAAATGCTAAGCGGATGCTTCAAATTTAAACATCTGGTGAAATGTTTGTCTCATTGTTCTATCTGTGGTATAGCTGACAACATCCTAACTTGTAAGTAACCAATGTAAGTAACCTATTTTGTGTCCCGCTTACTGCCCTGAATGCCTCTGCTGATCCCACAGCTATTGTATGCAGTAATCATGTGCCTATGAACCAGAGTGATACTGTTAGCACTGAGGCGGTGTGTCCTAGTAGGAAGTCCACTGTGTGCAGCTCACCCTGCACTAACATAAATAACATGAGCATGTCTACGTCTGCTAAGCTTCCCAGTAAAGCAATAAAAACAAGCAAGCATCCCAGAAAAGTGCTACATTTAGCCCATGTTAACATATGTAGCTTAAAAAACAGGGTTCATAAAATCAATAATTTGCTAGTAACAGATAACATTCATATTCTGACAAACATGGTTATAAGATCTACAGAAATGCCAAAGGTGGAGCTGTGGCCGTTTTATATTCATAACCACATTCCTGTAAAGCTTCTAGAGGATCTCATGTTAATTACTGTTGAAGTAATATGGCTACAGGTTTGTCTGCCTCACCTAAAGCCCATTCAGGTGGAAGCAGCGATAGACCACCAAGTGCTAACAGTCAGTATCTGGATAACGTATGAAATGCTTGATAATATACAGTACCAGTCAAAAGTTTGGACACACATACTCATTCCAGGGTTTTTCTTTATTTTTACTATTTTCTACATTGTATAATAATAGTGAAGACATCAAACCTATGAAATAACACATATGGTATCATGTAGTAACCAAAAAAGTGTTAAACAAATCAAAATATTTTTGAGATTCTTCAAAGTAGCCACCCTTTGCCTTGATGACAGCTTTGCACACTCTTGGCATTCTCTCAACCAGCTTCACCTGGAATGCTTTTCCAACAGTCTTGAAGGAGTTCCCACATATGCTGAGCACTTGTTGGCTGCTTTTCCTTCACTCTGCAGTCCAACTCATCCCAAACCATCTCAATCGGGTTGAGGTCGGGTGATTGTGGAGGCCAGGTCATCTGATGCGACACTCCATCACACACCTTCTTGGTAAAATAGCCCTTACACAGCCTGGAGGTGTGTTGGGTCATTGTCCTGTTGAAAAACAAATGATAGTCCCACTAAGTGCAAACCAGATGGGATGGCGTATTGCTGTTGAATGCTGTGGTAGCCATGCTGGATAAGTGTGCCTTGAATTCTAAATAAATCACTGACAGTGTCACTAGCAAAGCCCCCACCCCACACCATCACACCTCCTCCAACATGCCTCACGGTGGGAACCACACATACGGAGATCAGCCATTCATCTTTGTGAGACCAGAGTAGATGAATGGATGATCTACAAAAAAATATTTCAAATTTGGACTCATCAGACCAAAGGACAGATTTCCACCGGTCTAATGTTCATTGCTCGTGTTTCTTGGCCCAAGCAAGCCTCTTCTTATTATTTGTGTCCTTTAATAGTCGTTTCTCTGCAGCAATTTGACCATGAAGGCCTGATTCACACGGTCTCCTCTGAACAGTTAATGTTGAGATGTGTCTGTGAAGCATTTATTTGGGCTGCAATTTCTGAGGCTGGTAACTCTAATGAACTTATCCTCAGCAGCAGTGCTAACTGTGGGTCTTCCTTTCCTGTGGCGGTCCTCATGAGAGCCAGTTTCATCATAGCGCTTCATGGTTTTTGCGACTGCACTTGAAGAAACTTTCAAAGTTCTTGACATTTTCCGGGATTGACTGACCATCATGTCTTAAAGTAATGATGGACTGTCATTTCTCTTTGCTTATTTGAGCTGTTCTTGCCATTATATAGACTTGGTCTTTTACCAAATCTGTATACCCACCCCTACCTTGTCACAGCAGAACGGATTGGCTCAAACGCATTAAGAAGGAAAGAAATTCCATAAATTAACTTTTAACAAGGCACACATGTTAATGGAAATGCATTCCCGGTGACTGCCTTGATGACAGCTTTGTACACTATTGACATTCTCTCAACCAGTTTCATGAGGTAATGGTTGGCTACTTTGAAGAATCTCTATTTTGATTTGTTTAACACTTTTTTTGGGGTTACTACATGATTCCATATGTGTTATTACATAGTTTTGATATCTTTACTATTATTCTACAGTGTAGAAAATAGTAAAAATAAAGACAAACCATTGAATGGGGAGGTGTGTCCAAAATGTTTTGATTGGTACAGTAAATGGATGATGTATAAAGCCAGGCACTTAACAGTTAGGCTGTTGATTATAGACCTAACAGTTAGGCTGTTGATTATAGACCTAATGAAGATGGGGTTTCCTCACTTTCCTTAGACCATTAAGGAACGGGCTGTTTTATCGTCTCCTAACTGCACCGCATTGTTCTCAACACCTCTCTCTCTAACATCACTCCATTACCCCTCTCTCTAACATCACTCCATTACCTCTCTCTCTAACATCACTCCATTACCTCTCTCTATAACATCACTCCATTACCTCTCTCTCTAACATCACTACATTACCTCTCTCTCTAACATCACTCCATTATCTCCATTGCCTCTCTATAACATCACTCCATTACCTCTCTATCTAACATCACTCCATTACCTCTCTCTCTAACATCACTACAATACCTCTCTCTAACATCACTCCATTACCTCTCTCTCTCTAACATCACTCCATTACCTCTCTCTCTAACATCACTCCATTACCTCTCTCTCTAACATCACTCCACTACCTCTCTCTCTAACATCACTCCATTACCTCTCTCTCTAACATCACTCCACTACCTCTCTCTCTAACATCACTCCATTACCTCTCTCTCTAACATCACTCCACTACCTCTCTCTCTAACATCACTCCATTACCTCTCTCTCTAACATCACTCCACTACCTCTCTCTCTAACATCACTCCACTACCTCTCTCTCTAACATCACTCCATTACCTCTCTCTCTAACATCACTCCATTACCTCTCTCTCTAACATCACTCCATTACCTCTCTCTCTAACATCACTCCATTACCTCTCTAGCATCACTCCATTACCTCTCTCTCTAACATCACTCCACTACCTCTCTCTCTAACATCACTCCATTACCTCTCTCTCTAACATCACTCCATTACCTCTCTCTCTAACATCACTCCACTACCTCTCTCTCTAACATCACTCCATTACCTCTCTCTCTAACATCACTCCATTACCTCTCTCTCTAACATCACTCCATTACCTCTCTAACATCACTCCATTACCTCTCTCTCTAACATCACTCCATTACCTCTCTCTCTAGCATCACTCCATTACCTCTCTCTCTAACATCACTCCATTACCTCTCTAGCATCACTCCATTACCTCTCTCTCTAACATCACTCCATTACCTCTCTCTCTAACATCACTCCATTACCTCTCTCTAACATCACTCCATTACCTCTCTCTCTAACATCTCACCAAAATGCTGGTTAACTTTTCTATTATGCACATAGCAACATGGTCTAGGAAAAGGCGCCAATTCAACAGCGCCCTGCTGTGATTCAGAACCGCGGAGAGAGACCGCATTTGTTTTAATATATATATATTTTTTATTAGTGTTGTTCTGACAATATAGCCATATACAATTACAGTAGCACATGTCTTAGACTGATGGACTGTACCATCCCCACGGCCTCCACAATGGATCAGTCCACTCAGACAGGAGCCAATCAGAAAGGTGTCTTGTACACCATGATTATTATATATTTTTTGCTACTGCTCAACTAAAGAAATCTCTGTTGACCAACAGCCAAACAATGGACCAGTCGACTAAATGGAGTCAGCACTAATGTGTTCTAATCTTTCATTTTATTTTCATTACAGGCCATCTAACTGAACTATATCAGTCTTGACATTGACTTCATTGCTGTTGTTGCCACGTGAGCAGGACAATATGAGTGGAGAGAGGGAAATGTTGATGGATGAAATGGAACAGAGTTTATACACTTTAACCAACGACAATTTACGCTGCCTGTGTGAACGCAGTGGAATAGGTGGCAAGGATGGCTCTGATGTTCAAGGAAACAATCACCATCACTCATTGTGCCGTAAAATCCTGGAGGAACTTGGGAAAATGCAGATTCAATGGAATCGGAGGAGCAGGGAATGTCTTGGTTACTCCAACTGAAAGAGGACATCAGGAAGATACAGGAGGAGGGTATCAGTGCACCTTTGAGTCCCAGCCAATCCATTGATGATGATGATGAAGAATGGGATGAGGACAGGGATTGGTTGCCTAGCAAAGGGCTTGAGGCAGAACCAGCTCCAGAGAGACACACACCAGAGCAGAGGGAGAAGAGAGTGAGTGGGTCCCCCTCTCTGTCCTCACCTGGTAATGCCTTACTGCAGGGTCTGAAGAGAGTGAGTGGGTCCCCCTCTCTGTCCTCACCTGGTAATGCCTTACTGCAGGGTCTGAAGAGAGTGAGTGGGTCCCCCTCTCTGTCCTCTCCTAGTAATGCCTTACTGTTGGGTCTGAAGAGAGTGAGTGGGTCCCCCTCTCTGTCCTCTCCTAGTAATGCCTTACTGCAGGGTCTGAAGAGAGTGTCTGTGCGGCTGGTCGACTGCAGGAAAACACCAGGGTTAAGAGGAACTGCTGGAGGAGGAGACGAGGAGGAGGAAGGAGACGATGAAGAGGAGGAAGGAGACGAGGAGGAGGAGGAAGGAGACGTGATTCATCAAAGTAAGTGCAGCAGAATACCTTTTGTTTTGCTTCCATTGTGAAGTTTAGATGTTGTTTTCTAACATTACAGTGCAGTCCAGGGGCCTCTGATATCAACGCTTGTAAGTTGCATCAATACCTTTGTGTGTAACATTGTAGAATCGTTAAGAGGACAGTGACATACCAAATCCAATCAAATGTATTTTTCACACGTGCCGAATACAACCGGTATTACTGTGAAATGCCTACTTAAAATGCAAAGGTTTTAATTTAATGCCTTAATTTTAGAATCGTAAAATATAGAGGACAGCGACATGTAATGCACTCCCCCTGCCCTCTAACATCGCTCCCCCTGCCCTCTAACATCGCATCCATTACCCCGCTTTCTAACATCACTCCATTACCTCTCTCTCTGACACCACTCCATTACCTCTCTCTCACATCACTCCCCCTGCCCTCTAACATCGCATCCATTACCCCGCTTTCTAACATCACTCCATTACCCTGCCATCTAACATCACTCCCCCTGTCCTCTAACATCACTCCCCCTGCCCTCTAACATCACTCCCCCTGCCCTCTAACATCACTCCCCCTGCCCTCTAACATCACTCCCTCTGCCCTCTAACATCACTCCATTACCCTGCCCTCTAACATCGCTCCATTACCTCTCTCTCTGACATCGCTCCATTACCTCTCTAACATCACTCCATTACCTCTCTCTCTCTCTCTCTCACATCACTCCATTACCCCTCTCTCTCACATCACTCCATTACCCCTCTCTCTCACATCACTCCATTACCTCTATCTAACATCGCTCCATTATCTCTCTGACATCACTCCATTATCTCTCTGCCTCTGCCCCATCTCTCTGTCTATCCTCTCTCACATCACTCCATTACCTCTCTCTTTGCCTCTGCCCATCTCTGTCTATCCTCCCTCCCTCTCTCACATCACTCCATTACCTCTCTCTTTGCCTCTGCTCATCTCTGTCTATCCTCCCTCTCACATCACTCCATTACCTCTCTCTTTGCCTTTGCCCCATCTCTCTGTCTATCCTCCCTCACCTTTTCTCCATTGTCTCCTACTTTTTACATCTCTACCGTGACTCAGTCTGCCCTCCCTTTCTGCCACTGCACCCCCCTGCTGGTGAGGCACCTGGACTACTGTTCAGAGAGATTGACTTCATCACTACTTGTTTTTGTAAGAAGTGTTGACGTGCTGAATGCACCGAGGTGTCTGTTTTTAAACTAGTAGCACACAGCTCGGACATCCCATGCATACCCCTCGACATGCCACCAGAGGTCTCTTCACAGTCCCTGAGTCCAGAACAGACTATGGGAGCCGCACAGTCCTACTATTTAAAGCTGCAAAATGTTTCATCGAAATGTACAGCTGTGTGTCGTCTGCATAGCAGTGAAAGTTGACATTGTGTTTCCGAATGACATCACCAAGAAGTAGAATATATAGTGAAAAAAATAGTGGTCCTAAAACGGAACCTTGAGGAACAACAAAACGTACAAATCTTTCCAACAACCAAGCAAGAACTTGTCCATGTTAGACCAATTAGGGTTTCCAATCTCTCCAAAATAATCTGGTGATCGATGGTGTCAAAAGCGGCAGTAAGGTCTAGGAGCACGAGGACAGATGCAGAGCCTTGTACTGGCTTCCTTCTTTTCACTCTGTCATTTAGGTTAGTATTATAGAGTAACTACAATGTTGTTGATCCGTCCTCAGTTTTCTCCTATCACAGCCATTAAAGTTTTTGTTTTAAAATGACCATTGGCCTCATGGTGAAATCCCTGAGCAGTTTCCTTCCTCTCCGGCAACCGCTTTAGGAAGGACACCTGTATATTTGTCAGTGGTGTAAAGTACTTAAGTAAAAATACTTTGAAGTACTACTTAAGTTGTTTTGTGGGGTATCTGTACTTTACTATTTTATATTTTTGACAACTTTTACTTCACTACATTCCTAAAGAAAATAATGTACTTTTTACTCCTTACATTTTCCCTGACACCCAAAAGTACTTGTTACATTTTGAATGCTTAGTTGGACAGGAAATGGTCCAATTCACACATCCCTGGTCATACCTACTGTCTCTGATCTGGCGGACTCACTAAACACAAATGCATCGTTTGTAAATTATGTCTGACTGTTGGAGTGTGCCCCTGGCTATCCGTAAATACAATAAAAAACATTGTGATGTCTGGTTTGCTTAATATAAGGAATTTTAAATTACTCATACTTTTACTCTTGATACTTAAGTATATTTTAAAACAAAATACTTTTAGACTTTTACTCAAGTAGTAATTTACTGGGTGACTTTTACTTGAGTCATTTTCTATTAAGGTATCTTTACTTTTACTCAAGTATGATAATTGGGTACTTTTTCCACCACTGATATGTATAGTGACTGGGTGTATTGATACACCATCCAAAGTGTAATTAATAACTTCACCAGGCTCAAAAGGATATTCAATTACTGGTATTATTATTATTTTTTAATTCCTAAACTTATTTAGGCTTTCCATAACAAATTGTTATTTGTTATTTGTAAACTTATTGTTTGAATACTTACATTTTAAGCTTTTCACTTTAAATTAATTTGTAGAACTCTAAAACTCTGTAGAACTCTAGAACTCTTTGTAGAATTTGTAGAACTCTAGAACTCTAAAAAGATAATTCCACTTTGACATTATGGGGTATTGTATGTAAATTAATTCTGTAACACAAACAATGTGGGAAAGATAAAGGGTGTGAATACTTTCTGAAGGTATTCAGACCCCTCAACTTCTTCCAATTTCGTTAGGTTACAGCCTTATTCTGAAATTGATTAAATAGTTTTTTCCCTCATCAATCTCCACACAATACCCCATAATGACAAGGCAAAACAGTTTCTTAGAAATGTTTGCTAATTTATATATATATATATATATGAAAACACATTTACATAGGTATTCAGACCCTTTATTCAGTACTTTGTTGAAGCACCTTTGGCAGTGATTACAGCCTCTAGTCTTCTTGGGTATGACACTACAAGCTTGGCACACCTGTATTTGGGGAGTTTCTCCCATTCTTCTCTGCTTGAGGTTGGATAGGGAGCGCTGCTGCACAGCTATTTTCAGGTCTCTCCAGAGATGTTAGATTGGGTGCAAGTCCGGGCTCTGGCTGGGCCACTCAAGGACATTCAGAGACTTGTTGTGAAGCCACGCCTGCATTGTCTTGGCTGTGTGCTTAGGGTCATTGACCTGTTGTAAGGTGAACCTTACAGCATGATGCTGCCACCACTATGCTTTACCGTGGGATGGTGCCAGGTTTCCTCCAGACGTGGCACTTGGCATTCAGGGGAAAGAGTTTCATCAGACCAGATAATCTTGTTTCTCATGGTCTGAGAGTCTTTAGGTGCCTTTTGGCAAACTCCAAGCGAGCTGTCATGTGCCTTTTACTGAGGAGTGCTGCGGAGATGGTTGTCCTTCTGGAATGTTCTCCCATTTCCACAGAGGAACTCTAGAGCTCTGTCAGTGACCATTGGGTTCTTGGTCACCTCCCTGACCAAGGCGCTTCTGCCCCGATTACTCAGTTTGGTCGGGCGGTCAGCTCTAAGAAGTGTCTTGGTGGTTCCAAACTTCTTCTATTTAAGAATGATGGAGGCCACTGTGTTCTTGGGGACCTTCAATGCTGCAGACATTTTTTGGTACCCTTTCCCAGATCTGTGCCTCGACACAATCCTGTCTCGAGAGCTCTACGAACAATTCCTTCGACCTCATAGCTTGGTTTTTGCTCTGACATGCACTGTCAACCGTGGGACCTTATGTAGACCGATGTGTGCCTTTCCAAATCATGTTCAATCAATTGGATTTACCACAAGTTGACTCCCAAGTTGTAGAAACAGCTCAAGGATGATCAATGGAAACAGGATGCACCTGAGCTCAATTTTAAGTCTCATAGCGAAGGGTCTGAATACTTAGGTACATGTTTTTTTATTTTTAATAAATGTGCAAAAATGTCAACCTGCTTTCGCTTGGTCATTATGGGGTATTGTGTGTAGATTGCTGAGGATTGTTTATTTATTGAATCCATTTTAGAAAAATGCTGTACCGTAACAAAATGTGGAAAAAGTAAAGGGGTCTGAATATTTCCAGAAGGCACTGTAATACCTCAATATGATGTCACTTCTGTTTGGACAAACTGTATTCACTGTTTGTTTGATTGTCTCTTTCACACAGGAGAGAGACGTGGCAACCGTGGATCTTCTGGGGAGCCTCAACAACAACCTCATCATGCTGACGACCCAGACTGGAGTCTCGCCACATCAAAACACTTCCACAAACAACCACAGAGACATGCAGGGAAGAAACCTCACCACTGCTATGACTGCGGAAAGAGTTTCAGTGTTTTATCAGGCTTGAAAATCCATCAATGCACCCACACTGAAAATAAACCATTCCAATGCTCCAAGTGTGGGAAAGGTTTTGCAAACAACCACTATCGAAAAATACATGAGAAAACAGTACATGAGCCTCCCACAGAAAGGTCTTACCACTGCTCTGACTGCGGGAAGAGCTACAGTTTTTTATCAACCTTCAAAAACCATCAAAGAAAACACACCGGAGAGAAACCATTCCAATGCTCCAAGTGCAAGAAAAGTTTTGCTCAGAAATCCACTCTGAAAGCACACGAGCAAACACACATTCCTGCCGCAGAAAGGCCTTACCAATGCTCCTACTGCGAGAAGAAGTTTTGTATTTCGGCATCCTTTAATTTCCATATGAGAATGCATACTGAAGAGAAACCATTCCAATGTTCAGACTGCGGAATGCGGTTCATTCAAGCCTATTTACTGAAATCACACAAGTTTAAACACAAGCCCACTGAAGAAAAGCCCTTCAGCTGCTCAGAATGTGGTGCGGGTTTTGCCACGAAAGGTAGTCTCAAATTTCACCAGCTGATGCACAACCCAAGAGAGAGACCTTACCGCTGTTCTGAGTGTGGTCATTGTTTCTCTCATCTGATATATCTGAAGAAACACCAGAAGAGACACAGTAAAGAGAAGTCCATTGTCTGTGAGCTGTGCGGGAAGACCTTCAACCATCCAAGCAACTTCAGAACGCACATGAAGATACACCAAGGAGTGAAACCGTACCACTGCTCCGACTGTGGCAGGAGCTTCATATTCCGCCAAGGTTTAACAAAACACCAGCGTGTGCACACCGGAGAGATGCCATACGTCTGCAATCAATGTGGGAGGAGGTTTTCTCAGTCCAATTCTTTGGTGACTCACCAGCGAACACACACCGGAGTGAAACCTTACCCATGCTTTGTCTGTGGGAAGAGCTTCAGTCGGTCACAAAACCTGGCTGCACACAAGAGAACTCATACCGGAGAGAAGCCTCATGCCTGTGATCAGTGCGGGAAGAGGTTTTCCCGAACCGACGCACTGGCTGTACACAAGCGCACTCACACTGGAGAGAAGCCTTACAGCTGTGATATATGCAGGGAGACATTCACCTATTTAGTAGCCATGTTGAAACATAAGAATGGACATGGACATCCTGCAGGTGATGTACTCTGTGCTGAATGTCCTCAGGACGATTCCAGCTCTGTCTATGAATAGAGAACTTTGTTTAACTTGCAGAAGACCTCAATTTGTTGTTTTACTTACAATCTAACCCCCAGAGAGAGAGAGACACAAACACTCACACACGCAGACAAACCCAGAGGGCGGCAGGTAGCCCAGCGGTTAAGTGCGTTTGGCCGGTAACAGAAAGATCGCTGGTTTGAATCCCCGAGCCGGCAAAGGTTAGGAAAAAAATCTGCTGTTTTGCCCTTGAGCTAGCCAGTTACCCAACAACAACTGCTCCCTGGGCACATATGACGAGGATTAAGGCAGCTCGCCGCACCTCTGTTATTCAGAGGGTTTAGATGCGGAATGTTGAAGGCATTTAGTTGTGCAACTGGCTAGTTATCCCTCATTTCCTTTCCACCCAGAGGAATTGGGAGCACAGAGTGGTTACTATGAGTTTTGAGAGTAGTTACTCTGGTCTTTGAGAGTGGTTACTGTGGTTTTTGAAAGCAAGGATTGTCGCTTTAGATAGTCTGAAATCATAATGTTGTGTTGTATACATACACACCTGACAGGTGTAGGATCAGGTTCCTCTCCCCCAAATCCTATCTCAAAAGTTTTCTGTAAGTCTTCACAAGGTTTTCACACACTGTTGCTGGTATTTTGGCCCATTCCTCCATGCAAATCTCCTCTAGAGCAGTGATGTTTTGGGGCTGTTGCTGGGCAACACGGACTTTCAACTCCATCCAAAGATTTTCTATGGGGTTGAGATCTGGAGACTGGCTAGGCCACTCCAGGACCTTGAAATGCTTCTTACGAAGCCACTCCTTCGTTGCCCGGGCGGTGTGTTTGGGATCATTGTCATGCTGAAAGACCCAGCCACGTTTCATCTTCAATGCCCTTGCTGATGGAAGGAGGTTTTCACTCAAAATCTCACGATACATGGCCCCATTCATTCTTTCCTTTACACGGATCAGTCGTCCTGGTCCATTTGCAGAAAAACCGCCCCAAAGCATGATGTTTCCACCCCCATGCTTCACAGTAGGTATGGTGTTCTTTGGATGCAACTCAGCATTCTTTGTCCTCCAAACACGACGAGTTGGGTTTTTACCAAAAAGTTATATTTTGGTTTCATCTGACCATATGACATTCTCCCAATCTTCTTCTGGATCATCCAAAAGCTCTCTAGCAAATTTCAGACGGTCCTGGACATGTACTGGCTTAAGCAGGGGGACACGTGTTTGATTCCCTGGCGGCGTAGTGTGTTACTGATGGTAGGCTTTGTTACTTTGGTCCCAGCTCTCTGCAGGTCATTCACTAGGTCCCCCCGTGTGGTTCTGGGATTTTTGCTCACCGTTCTTGTGATCATTTTGACCCCACGGGGTGAGATCTTGCGTGGAGCCCCAGTTCGAGAGAGATTTTCAGTGGTCTTGTATGTCTTCCATTTCCTAATAATTGCTCCCACAGTTGATTTCTTCAAACCAAGCTGCTTACCTATTGCAGATTCAGTCTTCCCAGCCTGGTGCAGGTCTACAATTTTGTTTCTGGTCTCCTTTGACAGCTCTTTGGTCTTGGCCATAGTGGAGTTTGGAGTGTGACTGTTGGAGGTTGTGGACAGGTGTCTTTTATACTGATAACAAGTTCAAACAGGTGCCATTAATACAGGTAACAAGTGGAGGACAGAGGAGCCTCTTAAAGAAGAAGTTACAGGTCTGTGAGAGCCAGAAATCTTGCTTGTTTGTAGGTGACCAAATACTTATTTTCCACCATAATTTGCAAATAAATTCTTTAAAAATCCTACAATGTGATTTTCTGGATTTTTTTCTCATTTTGTCTGTCGTAGTTGAAGTGTACATATGATGAAAATTACAGGCCTCTCTCATCTTTTTAAGTGGGAGAACTTGGACAATTGGTGGCTGACTAACTACTTTTTTGCCCCACTGTAGACTTGAAATTTGCATAGTAGTGGTAGTACATATACAGGAAGGAGTGGCTTCTGTCTGGCCACTCTACCGTAAAGGAGTGCTGCAGAGATGGTTGTCCTTCTGGAAGGTTCTCCCATCGCCACAGAGGAACTCTGGAGCTCTGTCAGCGTGACCATCAGGTTCTTGGTCACTTCCGAGACCAAGGCCCTTCTGCTCCAACCTCAGTTTGTTCGGGCGGCCAGCTCTAGGAAGTGTCTTGGTGGGCTCTAGGAAGTGTCTTGGTGGTTCCAAACTTCTTCCATTTAAGAATGATGGAGGCCAATGTGTTCTTGGGGACCTTCAATGCTGCAGACATTTTTTGGTACCATTTCCCAGATCAGGACCTTCAAAAAGTTGGGGCTGACTTATCAGCTCAGTATTCGGTACTAAAACATTTACTTCGATCTACTCCAATTCTGGACAGTGTTCCACATAATGGAATGCTCAATCCCTCTGTCATGTGACCTTGTATTGAAACCTTTACTTCTTCAAATTACTAAGATATTGTGTTATTAGAGTGCTATCTGAAAGCCGCTAATATTACCATTCACTTTGTTACTTTCACTAGTCTCCATATCTGTTTCCTTCAACTAGGAGCCTCCCTTTCTTCCCAATAGGAAAGACCCTCTCAATCACTACTGCTAATGCACATAGATCACACTCAAACTATGTTCTGCTTTTACACTTATTGTAAGGTTTAAAAACAAACAAAACAAACATGATAACGTTCTCCTTATTGGAAGGCATTGTTTGCATTTTAGCCTAACCTAACAATGTTACTTTCTGCTTCGCACTCATTAAATGTCTTATTTTGAGATTGATATGTAATGTACCGAAATTATAAAATACACCAGCCAACTCAGAAGGGGAGATGTAAACTTTGGAGGGAGCTTCCTTTTTAAGGTAACTCTCGAGACTAGAGTTTCTTTCTGGGATCAACAGTTATTATAATGGAATCTGCCTCTCATACTCATCAGTGCCAATGGAAGCACCTTTACCCATGTCAGGCATGTTTCACCAATTTGTTTAATAAATGTTATTTTCAGAGTTTGGTTCAACGTTGTTAGTCATGCACAACCCCACCACCTGTGAAATGTTCTGCAAACACAGTAAAAACCCTACTGTACATAAATATCTATTTACAAGCGCCACCATCCCTCCTTTTGACACATGGTCTTGACTATGTGGCAAGAAATTGGAAAGTACAACGTGGCATGGATGGTCTTCTCCAGTAGTCCAGCCATACACGCCAGGCGTCCTTCTCTGATGCATCAGCCGTTGCCTGCAAAGCAATGATGTCATTAGTGGAAGCAGGAACTGCTGCCATCTGTAGGAGGGAAATAGAAGATGAGGCAGCAATTTTGGCTGTGCAGTCAGCCTTAGCGTTCCCCAGAGAAAGGTTATTGTTAGAGGAAGAATGTGCCCGATTTGATTATAGAAACAGAGGACGGCAGCTGGACAGACTGTAAGAGACGAAACAAGATTACTGTGTGCAATCTGTTTTCTAGACGAGGTCAAAACCCCTCTATTCTTCCACAATGTTAAAAAAAATAATGCACTATACCAAATGCATATCTACTGTCAGTGTAGATGTTAACAGAGCTCTCTCTACTGTCAGTGTAGATGTTAACAGAGCTCTCTCTACTGTCAGTGTAAATGTTAGCAGAGCTCTCTACTGTCAGTGTAAATGTTAACAGAGCTCTCTCTACTGTCAGTGTAAATGTTAACAGAGCTCTTATCTACTGTCAGTGTAAATGTTAACAGAACTCTCTCTACTGTCAGTGTAAATGTTAACAGAGCTCTTATCTACTGTCAGTGTAAATGTTAACAGAGCTCTTATCTACTGTCAGTGTAAATGTTAACAGAACTCTCTCTACTGTCAGTGTAAATGTTAACAGAACTCTCTCTACTGTCAGTGTAAATGTTAACAGAACTCTCTCTACTGTCAGTGTAAATGTTAACAGAACTCTACTGTCAGTGTAAATGTTAACAGAGCTGTCCTTGGCCAAAATACACAAGCTCTAGTCAAGCCAAATAGTTCTGCTGCCTATGCAATCGACCAAAGAAATGAAGTCTGGATTGTGTAACGAGTCCAACCTATGGCTACAATCAACTACAGTCATGGTCTTCACCGGCATCTGCTGTAGGGAGAAGAGTTGAAGGGTTAAGAATTGTACATTGTTTCAGAGTAACATATGGGACATTGTCAACAGGATAGTCTTGCAGGTTTTTGCCTGTGTAATAATTGTGTGCACAGGATGAGGCACATGTACGGTCAGAGGAGACATTGCCACAATATCAGAACTTGGCAAAAACAGTCCAGGCCAACTTCACTCGTCTCCATCTTTCTCCCATAAACACAGTCCTGCAGCAGTTGAACTAATTCATTGCCTCTAATCTATCTTTGGAGAGGGCGCGACCCTCAGAGGTAATGTCATGACCCAAATAGTGTGTACACACTGGAGAGAAACCTTATAGCTGTGATCTACACTGAACAAAAATATAAACGCAACATGTGAAGAGTTGGTCCCATGTTTCACGAGCTGAAATAAAAGAACCCAGAAATGTTCCAAACACAAAAAGCTTATTTCTCTAAAATGTTATTCACAAAAAATAAACTCTCTTAGTTAGCATTTCTTCTTTGCCAAGCCAATTCATCCACCTGACAGAAAACAACTAGTGGTCGGTTCCATATCTCTAAATAGAAGTTCAATAGAAAACACCTAGTGAAGAGTTTCTTATTTCATATACTTTCCCATATGTAAAAATAATATATTGACATTTTATGTTTAATTCAATGTTATTTAAATATATTCCAATGTATAACTTTTCCGTTTGGGTTTATCAATTGATGTATGCTATAAGGTAGAATTGAGTAATATATGTTAGTGTTTTGATTACATTTTTTACCAATGCACGCCTTTTTTCATGTTGAGAAGTACGTAGTAAACCTCTCGTAATATTAATAAAATCACAGAAAAAGCTCATCTGAACTTCAAAAATCATTTTTTTCACAATTTACATTTGCCTGAGAACATTCTAAATGCACCAAAAATGTATCCTGAAGTGAGATTACGAGGAGCATCCTCAGCCACAACAGCTCTAGCCATAGAGTTTACCATTGATCTATCGATACTCGATTGGTCTGGTCTGTGTGTGATGACGGCATAGCATACATTGGATCCAAGCAAAGAATGAGCAGCTAACCCTAACTAGATCAGTCTTCCAACATAGTGGGAATTTCTACATTCAAACTCCAAAATACAGTTTAAAACTGATCTCAAAACAACGTCGTCGAAGGAACATCAAGCGAAAGTCACGAGGTATACTTCTTGTTCAGGTTGGACAGAGACGCGCTGGCCTGTTAGCTAGCTAACGTTAGCTTTTCTACTGTAACTGGTAGGTAGCAAATGTTCTGTAAATCACAGCTGGCCTGGGCAATTGTTTGCTGCCTATATTCGGAATGCACTGTTTCAGTTTCAATTACTCAATATTTTGGACAAAAACGGACGAATGTAACTAAGGCTGGGAATGTCAATACAATCAAACTAGCAATGATCACAAGGCAGTTATAACGTGGCTAATAGGCTAGCGTATCTGTTTATGTGGCAAGTTTAAAGCACGGAGCCTCATATTGGGTAGCTGCTGGGAGGATGTCATGTCATTGGAGGAGTGGTTGAGTGACCGATTTTTAACCCCTCATCGTTTTTCGGTGGCTACAACTAGATCCAGGTGTCATTTGGTTAGCTAGCAAAAAATGTGATTCACTTTGCTAGCTAGCTATGCTGAACTTGAACGACTGCTATCCAGTAAGCATATCTCTAGCGGTTGTAGAAGTCGCTCTGGCTATCTACTCCGATTTCAGAGCAGTCTGGTCTGTGTGCGCCTGATGCAGAATAGTTGATGGATTTACCAACACGCAACACCAGCTGAATATATTGCTTAGGAATTTTCACAAATGCCTTATTCTCCATCATTCCCAGACATTCATTTTTTTCTTTAATTTCACCTTTATTTAACCAGGTAAGCTAGTTGAGAACAAGTTCTCATTTACAACTGGGACCTCACCAAGATAAAACAAAGCAGTGCGACACAAACAACATAGACTTACACATGGAATAAACAAGCGTACAGTCAACACAATATAAAAAAATTAAGTCTATATACAGTGTGTGCAAATGGCGTGAGGAGGTAAGCCAATAAATAGGCCATAGTAGCGAAGTAATTATAATTTAGCAGATTAACACTGGAGTGTTGGATGAGCAGATGATGATGTGCAAGTAGTGATACTGGTGTGCAAAAGAGCAGAATAGTAAATACAAATAATATGGGGATGAGGTAGGTAGATTGGGTGGGCTATTTACAGATGGACTATGTACAGCTGCAGCGATCGGTTAGCTGCTCAGATAGCTGATGTTTAAAGTTAGTGAGGGAAGTCTAAGTCTCCAGCTTCAGCGATTTTTTGTAATTCATTCCAGTCACTGTCAGCAGAGAACTGGAAGGAAAGGCGGCCAAAGAGGTGCTGGCTTTGGGGACGACCAGTGAGATATACCTGCTGGAGCGCGTGCTACGGATGGGTGTTGTTATCGTGACCAGTGAACTGAGATAAGGCGGGGCTTTACCTAGCATAGACTTATAGATGACCTGGAGCCAGTGGGTCTGGCGACGAATGTGTAGCGAGGGCCAGCCGACTAGAGCATACAGGTCGCAGTGGTGGGTGGTATAAAGGGCTTTGGTCACAAAACGGATGGCACTGTGATCGACTGCATCCAGTTTGCTGAGTAGAGTATTGGAAGCTATTTTGTAGTTGACATTGCTGAAGTCGAGGATCGGTAGGATAGTCAGTTTTACTAGGGTAAGTTTGGCGGCGTGAGGGAAGGAGTTTTTGTTGCAAAATAGAAAGGCGATTCTGGATTTGATTTTGGATTGGAGATGTTTGATATGAGTCTGGAAGGAGAGTTTACAGTCTAGCCAGACACCTAGGTATTTGTCGGTGTCCACATATTCTAGGTCAGAACCATCCAGAGTAGTGATGCTGGTCGGTCGGGCGGGTGCGGGCAGCGAACGGTTGAAAAGCATGCATTTGGTTTTACTAGCATTTAAGAGCAGTTGGAGGCCACGGAAGGAGTGTTGTATGGTATTGAAGCTTGTCTGGAGGTTAGTTAACACAGTGTCCAAGGAAGGGCCAGATGTATACAGAATGGTGTCGTCTGCATAGAGGTGGATCAGGGAATCACCCGCAGCAAGAGCGACATCGTTGATATATACAGAGAAAAGAGTCGGCCCGAGAATTGAACCCTGTGGTACCCCCATAGAGACTGCCAGAGGTCCGGACAACAGGCCCTCCGATTTGACACACTGATCTGTCTGCGAAGTAGTTGGTGAACCAGGCTATGAAAATGATCATATCTAAGTGCTCGCTTGTCAGAATTGTAATTTAAAAAGTGTCATTCTTCCTGGGGGTGTACAGTTGTGGCCAAAAGTTGAGAATGACACAAATATTAATTTTCACAAAGTCTGCTGCCTCAGTTTCTGTGATGGCAATTTTCATATACTCCAGAATGTTATGAAGAGTGATCAGATGAATTGCAATTAATTGCAAAGTCCCTCTTTGCCATGCAAATGAACTGAATCCCAAATAAACATTTCCACTGTATTTCAGCCCTGCCATTAAAGGACCAGCTGACATCATGTCAGTGATTCTCTCGTTAACACAGGTGTGTGAGTGTTGATGAGGACAAGGCTGGAGATCACTCTGTCATGCTGATTGAGTTTGAATAACAGACTGGAAGCTTCAAAGGGAGGGTGGTGCTTGGAATCATTATTCTTCCTCTGTCTACCATGGTTACCTGCAAGGAAACACGTGCCGTCATCATTGCTTTGCACAAAAAGGGATTCACAGGCAAGGAGATTGCTGCCAGTAAGATTGCATCTAAATCAACCATTTATTGGATCATCAAGAACTTCAAGGAAAGCGGTTCAATTGTTGTAAAGTTTGTCAGGCCAAAAGTGATGTGTTTCTTGTTCACCCTTGATCATCTCCTGGAGAGCACGTTTATGTTGAAAGACAAATTCCAGAAAAGGGGGTTAAAACATTAATTAATCTTATAGATTGTTATTTCCTGTTGACCTCTACAGCTGTACTAAAACGCCCTGTACACACTTAACCTGCTTCCAGTCCAACAATGGCAATGCAGACACAAGATTACTAGCTAGATTTAGCAAATATTTAGCTTCATAATTACCAGCTGCCTAGATGTAAGTGGTATTCATATAGCTAGTTGAACATGCAAGGGAAAACGACCTTGACATCTATTGTCCAATAGCTAGCTAGCTATTTATTGATAATTTCATTCTGGCTCGCTAGCTAACCAACTTAGCATGTGTCCCTAATCACTTAAAATGGGGTTTGATTAGCATTCGCACCACAGTGGCTATTGTCAGTAGCTAGCTAGTTGAACATGACAAACATGAGAAAGAGAGGATCGTCATGCAGGGCTTAGCACATCAGCTATCAATCTTAACAGCAGAATGCGGCTGGGCAGCTCAGCTAGCTATCTGGCTACAACTTTACCTGAATGCAACTGTTTATCTAACTAGCTATATAGCGAACAATAGCTAGCAATGAAAACAACTTTTTGATACAGTTGAGACTAACGTATGTAGCCATCTTAGCATTTTAACTGTAGACTCTTACCGGTGTATGGATAATGATGATTCACGGCAGACTGAAACACTTCCAAAATAATCCTTCCCCCTCGGCTTCAACCAGTCCAGACTGCTTTAGCCACAAAAGACAGCTGCGTCGATACCAGCAGCTGTATTCAGGACAACACTGGTATTGAAAGCTGTAGCTACACGCTGCATGTTGTCCGTGATGAACATTTGAGTAAATCCAAATCCAAATATCCACAGTAACAGAGAGCAGGAGGTGCCATTTGACAGAGAAGCTTTCCACCCTATTAAGCGCCATCAACAGCTCGATTTAACAAGTCTGGTTGTGCTCTAGACTTCCCTTCTCTCAGCGTGACCAGGGCAGCGGCAGTCTGAACACAGTAACCCTTTTAGGCCCCACGTCTTCCAACCACCCCAACACCACCCCAACACTACCCCAACACCACCCCAACACCACCCCAACACCACCCCAACACCACCCCAACACCACCCCAACACTACCCCAACACCACCCCAACACTACCCCAACACTAGCCCAACACTAGCCCAACACTAGCCCAACACTAGCCCAACACTAGCCCAACACTAGCCCAACACTACCCAACACTACCCAACACTACCCAACACTACCCAACACCACCCCAACACTAGCCCAACACCACCCCAACACTAGCCCAACACCAACACCACCCCAACACTACCCCAACACCACCCCAACACTAGCCCAACACTAGCCCAACGCTAGCCCAACGCTAGCCCAACACTAGCCCACACTACCCCAACACTACCCCAACACTACCCCAACACTACCCCAACACCACCCCAACACTATCCCACACTAGTGCCAACAACACAGCAGAGAACACTGAAACTGCATCAGACATCTGCCTCCCCTGGTGTATCTGAAACCGGGGAACATGTATCCCTGCTCTCCCACTGCCTGGGTTCCCCTGTGAAGATCCGCAAGTAGGGACCCCATGCCCGCCGTAATTGAAATGGTTCCCTTCCACAGATCTCTCTATATGATGTCATCTTAGTTCCTAGGTATTAATCAAACTAAGACAAAACACAATAGATGTAAACCACCATGTCATCTTGACATGCATAGCCTTTTCATGTCATTTTGTGACTATACCAACATGAATATTTACTTTAAACATGCCTGAATATTCCTAAACTAATTTAACACTCAAAGTAAAAAGAAACAACATTTTAGGGTGAAATGACAGATGCAATCGTTAATGTGTTCTAATCTTTCATTTTCATTACAGGTCATCTAACTGAACTATATCAGTCTTGACATTGACTTCATTGCTGTTGTTGCCACGTGAGCAGGACAACATGAGTGGAGAGAGGGAAACGTTGATGGATGAAATGGAACAGAGTTTATACACTTTAACCAACGACAATTTACGCTGCCTGTGTGAACGCAGTGGAATCGGTGGCAAGGATGGCTCTGATGTTCAAGGAAACAATCACCATCACTCATTGTGCCGTAAAATCCTGGAGGAACTTTGGGAAAATGCAGATTCAATGGAATCGAAGGAGCAGGGAATGTCTTGGTTACTCCAACTGAAAGAGGACATCAGGAAGATACAGGAGGAGGGTATCGGTGCACCTTTGAGTCCCAGCCAATCCATTGATGACGACGCTGTAGACTGTGATGAAGACGAGAACCAGAAGGACATGGATTGGTTACCTAGCAAAAGGCTGGAGGGGGAACCCATGAGTCCCAGCCAATCCTTTGATGACGAGGATGCTGTAGACTGCGACGAAGAATGTGTGGAAGACAGGGATTTGTTGCCTAGCAAAGAGCTGGAGGCAGAACCAGCACCAGAGAGACACACACCAGAGCAGAGAGAGAAGAGAGTGAGTGGGTCCCCCTCTCTGTCCTCTCCTGGTAATGCCTTACTGCTGGGTCTGAAGAGAGAGAGTGGGGCCCCCTCTCTGTCCTCTCCTGGTAATGCCTTACTGCAGGGTCTGAAGAGGGTGTCTGTGCGGCTGGTCGACTGCAGGAAAACACCAGGGTTAAGAGGAACTGCTGGAGGAGGAGACGAGGAGGAGGAAGGAGACGATGAGGAGGAGGAAGGAGACGAGGAGGAGGAAGGAGACGTGATTCATCAAAGTAAGTGCAGCAGGATACCTTTTGTTTTGGGACCATTGTGAAGTTTAGATGTTGTTTTCTAACATTACAGTGCAGTCCAGGGGCCTCTGATATCAACGTTTAGTTGTCTAATTTACAGTGCAGTTTGATATCAACGTTTTCTAAGTTACATCAATACATTTTTTCATTGTAGATTCGTTAAACATAGAGCACAGTGACATGCAGTGCACCCCTCTGCCCTCTCACATCACTCCATTACCTCTCTCTGCCTTTGCCCCATCTCTCTGTCTATCCTCCCTCTCTCACATCACTCCGTTACCTCTCTCTGCCTCTGCCCCATCTCTCTGTCTATCCTCCCTCTCTCACATCACTCCGTTACCTCTCTCTGCCTCTGCCCCATCTCTCTGTCTATCCTCCCTCTCTCACATCACTTCATTACCTCTCTCTCTCTGCCTCTGCCCCATCTCTCTGTCTATCCTCTATCTCTCACATCATTCCATTACCTCTCTCTGCCTCTGCCCCATCTCTCTGTCTATCCTATCTGTCTCACATCATTCCATTACCTCTCTCTGCCTCTCCCCCATCTCTCTGTCTATCCTCCCTCTCTCACATCACTCCATTACCTCTCTCTGCCTCTGCCCCATCTCTCTGTCTATCCTCTATCTCTCACATCATTCCATTACCTCTCTCTGCCTCTGCCCCATCTCTCTGTCTATCCTATCTGTCTCACATCACTCCATTACCTCTCTCTGCCTCTCCCCCATCTCTCTGTCTATCCTCCCTCTCTCACATCACTTCATTACCTCTCTCTCTCTGCCTCTGCCCCATCTCTCTGTCTATCCTCTATCTCTCACATCATTCCATTACCTAGCCTTAACAGGAAGTCAGTGTAGAGGCTATCACTGGAGTAATATGATAGTTATTGTTTTGGTTCTAGTCAAGATTCTAGCAGCCGTGGTGTTGCAGAATTCTATAGTAAGAGAGACTGCAGATTCTTAAAAAAAAAAACAATTTAGTATAAGATTTGCAAAAATGAAGCAATCAACCATTACTAAGAGTAGTTTAGTGTTGAAAGCCCAACGAACAAAGTTATCCATCTCCTCTTAAAGTAAATACATCCTTTTATATTTGTGACAGTTAGCAGATGTGCAGTATCAGGCCCTGGCAACAGAGTTGTAAAAAGTAATTTAGCTTGTCTATGTAGATCAAGATAGCTGATATCGCCACCGTTCTCTGTTCCTCCCTGCACTTCCCACATAGCTAAATTCCTGCCGATCGTAAAAATAGGAGGTCGCATACTGCGATTGCACCCAAGCAGCTCATAAATCTGTACGCTCAGATTAATCACTAAGTCACACAAGACTAGCCTGTGTCAGTAAAAATACAAACTTATAACAATGGACAAATCTCTAAGTAAAACAGCATAGTATGTCTAATTAAACAGTACAGTATATAATGAATATTACATTTCCACCACAGTGGTTAGCAGCAGTAACTGAAGTGCATGTAGTGCTTATCTGGGTAGCAATGTTACAAAGATGGGGTCTAGGGTAACGCTGATGTCCTACCGTTTTATTTGAGACGACTGTACAACCATTAAGATTAATTGTCGGATCAAACAGCAGATCTTATTGTTTCTTTGGACCTGACCTAGAACTAGCATCTTCATTTTGTCACAGTTTAAAAGCAAAAAATTTGACCCCATCCGCTTCCAGGGTAAGCAATTTGGTGCTTCAACATGTTTCATCAAAATTTCCAGCAATGTGTTGTCCGCATAGCAGTGAAAGTTGCCATTGTGTTTCCGAATGACATCACCAAGAAGTTGAAAAAATAATGGTCCTAAAACAGAACCTTGAGGAACACCCCGAAACGTACAATTGATTTGTCAGAGGACAAACCATCCACAGAGACAAAATTATATCTTTCTGACAACCAAGCAAGAACTTGTCTAATCTCTCCAAAATAATCTGGTGATCGATGGTGTCAAAAGCGGCAATAAGGTCTAGGAGCACGAGGACAGATGCAGAGCCTTGTACACGTTCCCTATTTTTCACTCTGTTTTCTCCTATCACAGCCATTAGTCTTCAATTCCCGAGCAGTTTCCTTCCTCTCTGGCAACCGCGTTAGGAAAGACGCCTTTATATTTGTAGTGACTGGGTGTATTGATACACCATCCAAAGTGTATTTAATAACTTCACCAGGCTCCAAGGGTTATTCAAGGTCTGTTTTATAAAATAAATATTATACTCCTGAACTTATTTAGGTTTGCCATAACAAATGGGTTGACTGAAGATTTTTCACCTTTTAATTTTTTATTAATTTGTAAAAATCTCTAAAAAGATAATTCCACCTTGATATTATGGGGTATATGTGTGTAAATTCAGGCTGTAACACAACCAACGTGGGAAAAAGTCAAGGGGTGTGAATACTTTTGGAAGGGACTGTAATACCTCAGTATTTTGTCACTTTCTTCTGTTGGACAAACTGTATTCACTGTTCGTCTCTTTCACACAGGAGAGAGACGTGGCAACCATGGATCTTCTGGGGAGCCTCAACAACAACCTCATGCTGACAACACAGACTGGAGTCTCCCCACATCAAAACACCTCAATAAACAACCGCAGAGACATACAGGGAAGAAACCACACCACTGCTGCTCTGAGTGTGGGAAGACTTTCGGCTGTCCAGCGACACTCAAAATGCACAGAAGAATCCATACGAGAGAGAAACCTTACTGCTGCTCACAGTGTGGGGATACTTTCAGTCAAAAAATGACTCTTAAGATTCACCAGCAGATGCACACTGGGAAGAAACCTCACCACTGCTCTGACTGCGGCAAGAGTTTCAGTGTTTTATCAAGCTTGAAAATCCATCAAAGCACCCACACCGAAAATAAACTATTCCAATGCTCCAAGTGTGGGAAAGGTTTTGCAAACAACCACTATCGAAAAATACATGAGAAGACGGTACATGAGCCTCCCGCAGAAAGGTCTTACCACTGCTCTGACTGCGGGAAGAGCTACAGTTTTTTATCAACCTTCAAAAACCATCAAAGAAAACACACAGGAGAGAAACCATTTCAATGCTCCAAGTGCAAGAAAAGTTTTGCTCAGAAATCCACTCTGAAAGCACACGAGCAAACACACATTCCTGCCGCAGAAAGGCCTTACCAATGCTCCTACTGCGAGAAGAAGTTTTGTATTTCGGCATCCTTTAATTTCCATATGAGAATGCATACTGAAGAGAAACCATTCCAATGTTCCGTCTGCGGAATGCGGTTCATTCACGCCAGTTTACTGAAAGCACACAAACACAAACACAAGCCCTCTGACGAAAGGCCCTTCCACTGCTCTAAATGTGGAGCATGTTTTACTACAAAAGGTAATCTTAAATTTCACCAGCTGACCCATGACCGGGGAGAGAGAACTTATCGCTGCTCTGAGTGTGGGCATTGTTTCTCTCATCCAATTTATCTGAAGAAACACCAGAAAAGGCACAGTAAAGAGAAGTCCATTGTCTGCGACCTGTGCGGGAAGACCTTCAACCATCCAAGCAACTTCAGAACGCACATGAAGATACACCAAGGAGTGAAACCATACCACTGCACCGACTGTGGCAGGAGCTTCATATTCCGCCAAGGTTTAACAACACACCAGCGTGTGCACACCGGTGAGCTGCCATACGTCTGTGATCAATGTGGAAAGAGATTTTCTCAGTATAATTCTTTGGTGATTCACCAGCGAACCCACACTGGGGAGAAACCTTACCCATGCTTTGTCTGTGGGAAGAGCTTCAGTCGGTCACAAAACCTGGCTGCACACAAGAGAACTCATACTGGAGAGAAGCCTCACGCCTGTGATCAGTGCGGGAAGAGGTTTTCCCGAACCGACGCACTGGCTGTACACAAGCGCACTCACACTGGAGAGAAGCCTTACAGCTGTGATATATGCAGGGAGAGGTTCACCTATTTAGTAGCCATGTTGAAACATAAGAAAGGACATTGACATCCTGCAGGTGATGTATTCTGTGCTGAATGTCCTCAAGACGATTCTAGCTCTGTCTATGAATAGAGAATAACTTTGTTTAACCTACAGAAGACATCAATTTGTTGTTTTGCTTACAATCTAACCCCCAGAGAGAGAGAGACACAAACACTCACACACGCAGACAAACCCAGAGGGCGGCAGGTAGCCCAGCGGTTAAGTGCGTTTGGCCGGTAACAGAAAGATCGCTGGTTTGAATCCCCGAGCCGGCAAAGGTTAGGAAAAAAATCTGCTGTTCTGCCCTTGAGCTAGCCAGTTACCCAACAACAACTGCTCCCTGGGCACATATGACGTGGATTAAGGCAGCCGCCGCACCTCTGTGATTCAGAGGGTTTAGATGCGGAAGGTTGAAGGCATTTAGTTGTGCAACTGGCTAGTTATTTCCTTTCCACACAGATCAATATCAAAGTCAAAGAGATCTCTTGTAGCCAAAATAATGGTCATTTTTATAAGATGTTAATTAACTCAGAAAACCGCACCTGCTTTCTATACACCTACTTGCCAAATGTAGTGTTTCCTTCTCTTTTGGCAGTTCCCTGTATATATCAGAGAACACGCACACATATGTATGCATTGCACCACACATGCATGTACACGCATCCACACACACGAACATGCATGTCTGCACATACACACATACATGAAGACACAATTAAAGAATGAAATCACATGGCAAAAGACAGCTCATAATTACTGATAACCATTCTGTGATGAACTAGCTTTTATTTGTATTTTACATTGTTTAAACATACTTAGTATTACATTGTTAATTAACATTGTGTACATTGTGACTGAAATCTTTTCAAATACTTTATCTGGGCTTGATTGAGTTTGACTGGCGTGAACTCCGGACTGACATTGTGTATATGTATACATTTCAGCAGGCTTACATTAAATAAGACAAGGACTGTAAGTGATTTATGGATGTGTAAGTCCCTAGTGGGCCACCTTCACCCCCAAATCATTACAAAAATTCACGTGTTTTTTTTTATGGTGTCTATGGCAACCTTATGTCTTCTCTCTTGTGTGCGCTGGCGTACTTTCAGATGGGTTGATTGAGCACAGCATTTCCCCACAGACAGAGCAGAGGTAAGGCTTAACATTTAAGTCATTTAGCAGATGCTCTTATCCAAAGTGACTTAGTAATGAGCGCAGACATTTTTCACCATATTTCATACTGGTCCCCGGTGGAAATCGAGAGACTCTTCTCTGCCTAGTCAGCTTCATGATGTTGTTGAGGCTCCCCAGAGGATCCACAATAGTCACGTCTCCTGTATGAACGGGAACATCAGACAGACAGTAAATACAGGTCATATCTGCATACAGTCGACATCAATGAAACATTTGTACAGATTTTTTTTCTTTTTCACTTGTACTGCTGTGGAAAAGACACTAGTAACAATTTATATGAGCCATCAGATGATAACACACAATTACAATCAACAAAGTTGTAGTTTAAAAACAAGTTAGTTCACCCTAATAACAAAATGACATACTGGTTTCCTTACACTGTAAGCAGTTTATGGACAAGATAACACTAAAACACACACAACAATCAACACAGATCGTTAATAGAATACACATCAATAATGGGAAAGGACTTTGGTGTCAGTCTAGAGAGGGAGGGAGGGAGGGGTGTCAGTCTAGAGAGGGAGGGAGGGAGGGAGGGGTGTCAGTCTAGAGAGGGAGGGAGGGGTGTCAGTCTAGAGAGGGAGGGAGGAAGGGAGGGGTGTCAGTCTAGAGAGGGAGGGAGGGAGGGGTGTCAGTCTAGAGAGGGAGGGAGGGATGGAGGGGTGTCAGTCTAGAGAGGGAGGGAGGGAGGGGTGTCAGTCTAGAGAGGGAGGGAGGGATGGAGGGGTGTCAGTCTAGAGAGGGAGTCGAGGGAGGGAGGGGTGTCAGTCTAGAGAGGGAGGGATGTCAGTCTAGGGATTGAGGGAGGGGTGTCAGTCTAGAGAGAGAGGGAGAGACAGAGCGAGGGGTGTCAGTCTAGAGAGAGAGGGAGGAGTGTCAGTCTAGAGAGAGAGGGAGAGTGGGAAGGGTGTCAGTCTAGAGAGAGCGGGAGGGGTGTCAGTCTAGAGAGAGAGGGAGGAAGGGAGGGGTGTCAGTCTAGAGAGAGAGGGAGGGGTGTCAGTCTAGAGAGAGAGGGAGGAAGGGAGGGGTGTCAGTCTAGAGAGAGAGGGAGGAGTGTCAGTCTAGAGAGAGAGGGAGAGACAGAGCGAGGGGTGTCAGTCTAGGGAGAGAGGGAGGGAGTGAGGGAGGGGTGTCACCAACCTTGGTACATAGCCTACCTGAACCTGAAATTGGTACATAGCCTACCTGAACCTGAAATTGGTACATAGCCTACCTGAACCACAACTTTCAAGGGAGTGGGCGCTGGGAGTGTGCGCTCCGTGTCACGCAACTTGGGTCAAGATCTGTTTCTTGCCTTGCTCTTAGGAACAGGACACCATTGAATGGAGTGATTTTTATGGGGTAGCGTTATGTGTGGAGATGGAGCAATTGAAGTTGAAGATTCCTGGTGTTTGTGACGCTTGCCGTTTGGTGCGTCACAGACCCGGCGGTGAGTGTGGTGAAACAGGAGTCACTGTCAGAACTGTCAGTTCTTCTGAGTTTTGAGTCAGTCTCTACCAGACAAAGTCATGTTAGGATACATCCGTTATCCTGTTAGTGCTTGTGTGACAAATCCACTGCTCTGTTTCCGGGTTAACGTTTATGGTCATGTTGCAGCAGTGTGTAGGAGGGAGATTGCAAGATGTGGCAAGTGTGCAGGAAGGCATGGGACAGATGATTGTGTAGTTTCGGTGGATAAAGTGGTGTGTGTCAACTGTAGGGGTACCAAAGTTGCCGGTGATCGGAAGTGTCAGGTGTGAGAGAGGCAGGTTGAAGTGGCTGGAGTCCGATTTGTCCAGAAAGTGTCATATGCTGAGGCGGTGAAGAAAGTAGAGGAGGATGGGTCAAGGTGGAGGGATCCTGAGAGGATCGGAGTGAGTAGTAGATTTGTGCCAGCAGATAGGCCAACAAGTGATTTTTGCTTCAGTAAGGTTAGTCAAATCAAATTGTATTGGTCACATACACATATTTAACAGATGTTATTGGTCCATACACATATTTAACAGATGTTATTGGTCACATACACATATTTAACAGATGTTATTGGTCACATACACATATTTAACAGATGTTATTGGTCACATACACATATTTAACAGATGTTATTGGTCACATACACATATTTAACAGATGTTATTGGTCACATACACATATTTAACAGATGTTATTGGTCACATACACATATTTAACAGATGTTATTGGTCACATACACATATTTAACAGATGTTATTGGTCACATACACATATTTAGCAGATGTTATTGGTCACATACACATATTTAACAGATGTTATTGGTCACATACACATATTTAACAGATGTTATTGGTCACATACACATATTTAACAGATGTTATTGGTCACATACACATATTTAGCAGATGTTATTGGTCACATACACATATTTAGCAGATGTTATTGGTCACATACACATATTTAGCAGATGTTATTGGTCACATACACATATTTAGCAGATGTTATTGGTCACATGGTTAGCAGATGTTATTGGTCACATACACATATTTAGCAGATGTTATTGGTCACATATTTAGCAGATGTTATTGCGGGTGTAGTGAAATGCTTGTATTCCTAGCTTCACCAGTGCAGTAGTATCTAACAATACACAAAATCTAAAAGTAAAAGAATGGAATTAAGAAATATATAAATATTAGGATGAGCAATGTCGGAGTGGCATTAACTAAGATACAGTAGAATAGAATACAGTATATACATATGAAATGAGTAATGCATAGACTAAGATACAGTAGAATAGGATAGAATACAGTATATATATATATATATATATATATATATATACAGTGCCTTGCGAAAGTATTCGGCCCCCTTGAACTTTGCGACCTTTTGCCACATTTCAGGCTTCAAACATAAAATAATAAAAATGTATTTTTTTGTGAAGAATCAACAACAAGTGGGACACAATCATGAAGTGGAACGACATTTATTGGATATTTCAAACTTTTTTAACAAATCAAAAACTGAAAAATTGGGCGTGCAAAATTATTCAGCCCCTTTACTTTCAGTGCAGCAAACTCTCTCCAGAAGTTCAGTGAGGATCTCTGAATGATCCAATGTTGACCTAAATGACTAATGATAAATACAATCCACCTATGTGTAATCAAGTCTCTGTATAAATGCACCTGCACTGTGATAGTCTCAGAGGTCCGTTAAAAGCGCAGAGAGCATCATGAAGAACAAGGAACACACCAGGCAGGTCCGAGATACTGTTGTGAAGAAGTTTAAAGCCGGATTTGGATACAAAAAGATTTCCCAAGCTTTAAACATCCCAAGGAGCACTGTGCAAGCGATAATATTGAAATGGAAGGAGTATCAGACCACTGCAAATCTACCAAGACCTGGCCGTCCCTCTAAACTTTCAGCTCATACAAGGAGAAGACTGATCAGAGATGCAGCCAAGAGGCCCATGATCACTCTGGATGAACTGCAGAGATCTACAGCTGAGGTGGGAGACTCTGTCCATAGGACAACAATCAGTCGTATATTGCACAAATCTGGCCTTTATGGAAGAGTGGCAAGAAGAAAGCCATTTCTTAAAGATATCCATAAAAAGTGTTGATTAAAGTTTGCCACAAGCCACCTGGGAGACACACCAAACATGTGGAAGAAGGTGCTCTGGTCAGATGAAACCAAAATGAACTTTTTGGCAACAATGCAAAACGTTATGTTTGGCGTAAAAGCAACACAGCTGAACACACCATCCCCACTGTCAAACATGGTGGTGGCAGCATCATGGTTTGGGCCTGCTTTTCTTCAGCAAGGACAGGGAAGATGGTTAAAATTGATGGGAAGATGGATGGAGCCAAATACAGGACCATTCTGGAAGAAAACCTGATGGAGTCTGCAAAAGACCTGAGACTGGGACGGAGATTTGTCTTCCAACAAGACAATGATCCAAAACATAAAGCAAAATCTACAATGGAATGGTTCAAAAATAAACATATCCAGGTGTTAGAATGGCCAAGTCAAAGTCCAGACCTGAATCCAATCGAGAATCTGTGGAAAGAACTGAAAACTGCTGTTCACAAATGCTCTCCATCCAACCTCACTGAGCTCGAGCTGTTTTGCAAGGAGGAATGGGAAAAAATGTCAGTCTCTCGATGTGCAAAACTGATAGAGACATACCCCAAGCGACTTACAGCTGTAATCGCAGCAAAAGGTGGCGCTACAAAGTATTAACTTAAGGGGGCTGAATAATTTTGCACGCCCAATTTTTCAGTTTTTGATTTGTTAAAAAAGTTTGAAATATCCAATAAATGTTGTTCCACTTCATGATTGTGTCCCACTTGTTGTTGATTCTTCACAAAAAAATACAGTTTTATATCTTTATGTTTGAAGCCTGAAATGTGGCAAAAGGTCGCAAAGTTCAAGGGGGCCGAATACTTTCGCAAGGCACTGTATATAATATATATGTATATATGAGATGCGTAAAGCATAGACTAAAATACAGTTGAATATAATACACTAATACACTACATATGAGATGCGTAAAGCATAGACTAAAATACAGTTGAATATAATACACTAATACACTACATATGAGATGAGTAAAGCATAGACTAAAATACAGTTGAATATAATACACTAATACACTACATATGAGATGAGTAAAGCATAGACTAAAATACAGTTGAATATAATACACTAATACACTACATATGAGATGAGTAAAGCATAGACTAAAATACAGTTGAATATAATACACTAATACACTACATATGAGATGAGTAAAGCATAGACTAAAATACAGTTGAATATAATACACTAATACACTACATATGAGATGAGTAATGCAGTATGTAAATATTATTAAAGTGACCAGTGATTCCATGTCTATGTATATAAAGCAGCAGCCCCTAAGGTGCAGGGCTGAGTAACCGGGTGGCAGCCGACTAGTGACGGCTATTTAACAGTCTGATGGTCTTGAGATAGAAGCTGTTTTTCAGTCTCTCGGACCCAGCTCTGATGCACCTATACTGACCTCACCTTCTGGATTGTAAGCGGGGTGAACAGGCCGTGGCTCGGGTAGTTGATGTCCTTGATGATCTTTTTGGCCTTCCTGTGGCATCCGGTACTGTAGGTGTCCTGGAGGGCAGGCAGTGTGCCCCCAGTGATGCGTTGGACAGACAGCACCACCCTCTGGAGAGCCCTGCAGTTGCTGGCAGTGCAGTTGCCGTACCAGGCTGTGATACAGCCTGACATGCTCTCAATTGTGCATCTGTAAAGGTTTGTGAGGGTCTTAGGGGCCAAGACACATTTCTTCAGCCTCCTGAGGTTGAAGAGACGCTGTTGTGCCACCTTCACCACACTGTCTGTGTGGGTGGACCATTTCAGATTTTCAGTGATGTGTCCGCCGAGGAACTTGAAGCTTTTCACTTTCTCCACTGCGGTCCCGTCGATGTGGATAGGGGTGTATTCCCTCTGCTGTTTCCTGAAGTCCACGATCAGCTCCTTCATTTTGTTGAGGTAGAGGTTATTTTCCTGGCACCACTCCACCAGGGCCATCACCTCCTCCCCGTAGGCTGTCTCGTCATTGTTGGTAATCAGGCCTACTACTGTTCTGACGTCTGCAAACTTGGTTGAGTTGGAGGCCTGCGTTGCCACGCAGTCATGGGTGAACAGGGAGTACAGGAGGGGCTGAGCATGCACCCTTGTGGGGCCCCTGTGTTGAGCATCAGTGAAGTGGAGGTGTTGTTTCCTATCTTTACCACCTAGGGGAGACCCGTCAGGAAGTCCA
The DNA here is from genome assembly GCF_057628025.1 of Oncorhynchus mykiss. NCBI lineage: Eukaryota > Metazoa > Chordata > Actinopteri > Salmoniformes > Salmonidae > Oncorhynchus > Oncorhynchus mykiss. The sequence goes on from NC_143034.1 coordinate 10,667,112, forward strand.
GGACCTAGTTGCACAGGGCGGGGTTCAGACCCAGGGCCTCACGCTTAATGATGAGCTTGGAGAGTACTATGGTGTTGAAGGCTGAGCTGTAGTCAATAAACAGCATTCTTACATAGATATTCCTCTTGTCCAGATGGGATAGGGCAGTGTGCAGTGCAATGGCAATTGCATCATCTGTTGATCTATTGGGGCGGTATGCAAATTGAAGAGGGTCTACGGTGTCAGGTAAGGTAGAGGTGATATGATCCTTAACTTGCTTCTCAAAGTACTTCATGATGGCAGAAGTGAGTGCTGCTGGGCGATAGTCATTTAGTTCAGTTACCTTTGCTTTCTTGGGTACAGGAACAATGGTGGACATCTTGAAGCAGTAGGGACAGCAGACTGGGATAGGGAGATATTGAATAAGTAAACACTAGCGTTCATAGTAATGGTTATCAGCTGTATCACAGAAATGGAATGTAAAACACAGAAAATAGATGTTGTGGTGGCAGCTGCAGAGAAATATTTGCGTTTACGAGATATGACTATCAAAGAGTTACAGGGTCTGTTGAGGTAGTGTCCCGTCCTCCCAGGCTGTTGGCATTGTGCAGGAGCAGATATTGTCAAAGTAGTGGAATGGGCTAGTAGGTTTTTAATGAGTGTAAGTGGAAGCTGCAGAGAATTACATGGGTGTGTGACATTTTACTAAAGAAGAGTTATATGTTAATGAGATTTATATGAAATAGTGGGATACCAGTGGAAGCTGGAGGGAGGAGCTATAGGAGGACAGGCTCATTGTAATGGCTGGACTGGAATAAATGGAACGGAGTCAAACGTGAGCCTTGTTCAAATACTCATACTAACCATACTATTTGCGATGTAAATTGAGTATGTAGTATGTTTTTTGGTCATAAAGTTCCAAGATGTCGTACTAAATTCGCCAAAATACGAAGTATACAAGCAGTGGACACTATTTCCGTGCTTTTAGGGCCCATAATGCAATTCTTCCAAAAATGGGCGTGGCTTCACAATGTTTTCAGATTTGAAGAAAATTTAATAAAATATGCAGCCGAAGTCCGATGAGAGTGGATACAAATTCATTGCTTTAACCAATTATGACAAATGTTAAGAAAATGTTGAGAAATGTAATAAAGTAATGACTTGTCAAATAAGTTGGCTGACAATTTGTTAGCTACGCTATCCTTACGAACCGCATAGCATTACATCAGTATGTACCGGTATGTTAGCTAGTTACCTAAAGTTAGTTGGCTACTAATACATCAAATACATAATTCTGTCTATCTACTCCGATTTCAGAGCACTCTCGTTTGAGTGTGCCGCTCAACACCTATTGAATATATGGACGGTGTTAGTAAAAGTAGGCAAAAAAAAAAAAGCGTAATTAAATTGTTGCCAGCAGCACAGTTACATTTACCAACCCTCTGTATAACATGAAAACAGCCTAACCAGCTCTGCTAGGGTATGTAAAATGGTCAGAGTGAGGTGTTCTCTCATTTGTGTTTGGAGCTAGCTAGCCAGTTAGCTCGGGTGCTTGACTGCCATTGTGATTTCAGAACTCGTGAGGTCAGAACCTTACTCCTGATTTACAAAAAAGCCCAGAGCTCACTCTGGCACTCCAGATTGAATTTACAAACACCAAAATCGTAAAATTTCAGCTAGTTATTTTTTATGCCAACAAGCTAGCAAGAAGTTGCATAGCAACAGCATCAACTTCCGGTAGACAGGTGAAGCGCTAGTACTCTCAACTGAAAGGATACCGTTCGGTTACAGTGTACTAAAATGAACTAATAGAATGTACTCATTGTGTAGTATTCAAACACAGCTATGGTTTGTATATGTTTGATAACGTCCCATGTATTCCATTCCAGCCATTACAATGAGCCCGTCCTCCTATAGCTCCTCCAACCAGCCTCCTCTGTGGTATACAGGTGTCGGGCTGGTTGGTGGCCAATTTTTTTCTCCCTCTGTTTGTATCATAAATGTAACGTGATTGAACACACACTATCGCACAGTAGGTGGCGGCATCCACAAACAAAATGTGTGAACGCCATGATACCAAAGAAGAAGATATAACCCACCCTCGCCAGCCTTCCTTCTGAGAAGCAGTCAGTCAACCGGCTGTTGCATTTTTTTTTCGGTTATCGATTGGTCTTGTCTGGACCGTGAACTCGCGGGAGAGTTTGGACAAAAATGGTGGATAAATAAAATAGAGTTCACTAAGGCCGTTTTAAAAAAGTATCAATTTACGGTCTGGTTGGCGCTCCCATAGACACCAATGCGATAGCAGCTGGGTCTGTTCTGCTTTGTTCATTGATTGAACCAGAAAAAACAGCGACTGGATTGGATTCCTTCCTGCCCCCTTCAAAAAAACGTGACTAGCTAGCATATTGACGCCGATAAATACAGAAACAAATGGCTTTGAATGGTACGTTTTTATCAAATAATTAGCTACTAGTTACTATTCTTAAAATGTGAGGTAACGTTAGTTAACGTTGCAGTAGTTTGTCAGCTAACACTAGTTAGCTAACTAGGTAGTTTGTCAGCTAACGCTAGCTATGATTCTTGTTCACTTGCTAAATCTATAGTTTTTTTTTTTGGAAAACCTCTCGCTAACTGTCAAAGGTGACCGTTAGGATCGCGTGACAAGAATGGAGGATAATTTGGAGCGCGTGCTCCATTGCGATGACAAGGAGGAGGTAGGTGTATTGTTTACATATAGTAGGGCCTTGTGTAAGCGGTCTTAAAATGTAATGTAGCTAGGCTTATCTTCCTTCTCAAGTAGCATGATAAGTATGTGTGTGTGTCCCTCCCCAGTTGAGGCGGAAACTGGCCCTGCTACAGAGGGAGTACTCCAGGACAGTTCGGAGATTACAGGTGAGAGATATGGTGTGTAAAGGTGGTAACTGGTGTGTGTGTGGGGGGGGGGGCTATGTATGTGTGTGTAGTAAGTACCACAACCATGACTGATACCTGTGTTGTGTAGTACTGCACGCGTTTGACAACATTGATGTACATTATCCCCTCTACACACACAGCGAGCTGAGCGATCAGATGCCGTGCGGAAGCATGTGAGGAGTCGGATCTCTGAGCAGAACCTCCAGGACCAGACAGACCCAGTCCCAGCCAGCACCTTTCCCAACCCAGCTCTACCTCCCCTCTCCCTTGGTAGCCCTGCTAGGACAGCCCCAGGTTCAGCCTCACCACCAGGCCCCGCTGGAGGTCAGTCTGCCCGTATTAGAAGTGCTGTAAAAAAAAAAATGTGATGTTAGCATATTTGAGCTTACCACTATTATATTATTAAGGTTGTAGTGTGTGTGTTCAGGTTATATCCGGGTTGTAATGTGTATTGGAAATGACATTGTACTGTGTGTGTGTTCAGGTTATATCCAGGTTGTAATGTGTATTGGAAATGACATTGTACTGTGTGTGTATGTGTGCAGACTCGACTGTGGCGGCATCGTGTCCGGTGGAATCTGAGAACCTCAGGCGGAGGAGTCCGTCCATCCGCTTCCTCCTCCCCGTCGATGACTCTTGCCCTCGGACACCTGACCTTAACCCTCACAGACAAAGCCACTCCCTCCGGCTGAGGTCACGGAGAAGCCGGCTGCGCTGGGAGCGGACGGGGAGGCTCCAGGGCGGCGAGGGGGCAGGGGGGAGGTACGACACTGAGACCAGCGAGGATGGGCTGGAGCTGGAAGCACAAACAGAGAAAGAAGAGGATGGAGAGAAGAGAAATATGGAGGAAGAGAAGGAGGGTGTGAAGAAAGAGCTAGAGAGGGAGGAGAATGAGAGGGAAATTCCAGATAAAGAGGCAATGAAACAGAGCGATGGAGAGGAGAGAGAAGAACAGAGGACATATGGACAGAAGGAGATCGGTTCACCCCTTCCTTCTCTGAGGAGAGATGGAGAGAATGAGAGAGAAGAGGGAAGTGATTCAGTAGCTGTGGGAGTCTCCGTGTTAGGGGCTGTTGGGTTGTGTAACACTGGGCGAGTCCTGGACTCGTGCACCCTGGTGGAAGGTCTGCCGTTCCCAGTAGAATACTACATCAGAACCACAAGACGCATGGCCTCTTCACAGAGCCACAGGTTAGTGGTCACCTTTTAATATCTGTTGTTTTTATACTTGATTGTATTGTATTGTACTCTATTGTTGAGTACTACTTCAGAACCACTAGACGGCGACGCATGCCTTCGTCTCAGATCCACAGGTTGCCTGGGTGATTCCACGCCAGGGTGGGACCAATATATATTTTTGGTATCTCTGCTTGTTCTGGCAATTCTCACACATACATTTAATCGGGAGGAAGAATGTTTGATATGATTTTTACATTTGTGTCATGGCCCCCATTTAATCAATTTTAGAATAAGGCTGTAGCTAGGGATTAAATGGTTACTGGTTTCACGATTTAACCACGATAAAATTCCCGACGATTAGTATTATCGTTTCAAATGTATATTCTGATTAAAACCGTGTTTGATTACCGCGGCTTGCAGAAGTCTGATGCAACGCGGGTTTGGTTTTGTGTGAAAACATGGCGGGAGGCAGTGACGGCGCTCTGGAGATTTTTCAGCCTTCTAAGAGGACCAAATCTGAACTGTGGTTGTATTTAGGGTTTTCCCCTGAGTGCTGAGGGAAACTTAATCGAAAATGGTCACCCTGTCTGCAGAACATGCAACAAAATAATTGCTGCCAAAGGTGGCAACACTTCAAATCTCTCGAGTCATCTTCGTGACCATCACCCACTACTTTATAGCGAATGCAAGGTAAGTTAACTTTTAGCTCAATGCATGATGTGGGGACTTTGGGGTTGGGGGATATGTCATGGTTGGTCTAACTTGCTAATAGCTTGTCAATAATGTAAACTGAAGCGTTCAGTGTTACCTAGTCCTGTAAAAACACGTTGATCTGCTGTATGGGTCGTGTGTCTGCAGACTATTCTCCCATTGCACACGATAACGCGTTCTGTAGTTTAGTCACCCAAACAACATGTTTTGTTCATTTAAAATCCGTCAGTCGACGACTTGGTTGTTAGATTGTTATAACAGGTTAAACACTATATAGACTCCAATACAAGACTCCTGTATTTAGGTCAATTGTTGGGCTCACTGCAATTACTATCACTGTCCTCTTAAGACTCATTTGTATTTATGTCAATTGTGAATGGGGTCATTGCATATACTCAAATGCAACACAGAAGATAGACTGTGTGAGTTTATAATTATAATCTAACAACACATAATAATAATACATTTGCTATTCCCTTGTTTACAGAGGGTCGTGCAGCAAACCCAGTGACGCTACTGGTCCCTCCTCATCTACAGTTGTGACACAGACACTCCAGTAAGCATTTTAAAAGGCAGGCTGCTTATGGACCCACATCTAAACATGATCAAGACCTCACTGCAGCCCTTTCATATTACATTGCAAAGGACATGATGCCATTTCATAGTGTTGAGAGGCCTGGCTTTCTGAGGCTGATGAAGGTTGCTGTGCCCCACGACAAAAGTGCCATCACCAACATTATTTTCCAAGACTGAAATCCCAAACCTGTACAACCAGGTTAAAGCCGATGTTGGAAAAAGTTTGGCTCAAGGCACATGGTTTGCTGCAACTACTGACCTCTGGACCAGTGAAAGTGGGGGTGGTCAACCCTACATCAGCTTCAGTTATCCATTACCTCACCCCAGACTGGCAACTGGAATCAAACTGCCTGGAAACACAGTTCTTCCCAGAAGATCACTCTGCTCACAACATCAGAGTTTTTTTGAGAATATGTCCTGGACCACATCACCCGTGATGTTCTGGTGGAAACGGATACGGAGCCGTCCCTGACTAAGGAGATGAAAAGGGTAATGAGAGAAGACCTTAACAACATCCACAGAGAAGGCAAAGAGAGAGTCATGCACATGGCTTGTTTCATTGACCCCTGCTTCAAAAGGAGCTTGTTAGATGAGCCTGAGGCTGCAAACGTTGACACTGACCGCTGTGTCCAGGAGGCTTTGAAGCTGACAGCTGTACAAGTCAGGGAATAACCACAAAGCACCAGCAGCGCCTCCACCACCACCCCCACAGCGGCATCGGGGGGGAAAGGCCTGGCTGGGTTGCTGAGAAGGATTACCTCAACAAGGCAGCAGAGAGGTGAAGAGGGTCAGATTCTGACCTCCCCAGAAGACAGAGTGAAAGAAGAGATCAAGGTCTACCTGTCTCTGCCACCCATTCCAGCTGAAGAGGATCCACTGGTGTGGTGGAGAGGTTCTGCATCAGAGCTGCCTCGCCTTGCCAGGGTTGCCAGGAAGCTTTTATGCATTGCAGCAACCAGCAGTCAGAGAGAGAGTGTTCAGTGCCAGCGAGCACTTTGTCTCCCCTTGCAGATCACTATTTAAACCGGACAAAGTAAATATGTTGACATTTTTACATTTCAGTTTCAAGTGAACAAAGATGCAGGATGTTAGGCCAGCAGCACCTTGTTTCTATATGAAGGAGAGAACAGACATACAGGATGTTAGACCAGCAGCACCTTGTTTCTATATGAAGGAGAGAACAGACATACAGGATGTTAGACCAGCAGCACCTTGTTTCTATATGAAGGAGAGAACAGACAGGATGTTAGACCAGCAGCACCTTGTTTCTATATGAAGGAGAGAACAGACATACAGGATGTTAGACCAGCAGCACCTAGTTTCTATATGAAGGAGAGAAGAGACATACAGGATGTTAGACCAGCAGCACCTTGTTTCTATATGAAGGAGAGAACAGACAGGATGTTAGGCCAGCAGCACCTTGTTTCTATATGAAGGAGGGAACAGACAGGATGTTAGGCCAGCAGCACCTTGTTTCTATATGAAGGAGAGAACAGACATACTGGATGTTAGGCCAGCAGCACCTTGTTTCTATATGAAGGAGAGAACAGACATACTGGATGTTAGGCCAGCAGCACCTTGTTTCTATATGAAGGAGAGAACAGACATACTGGATGTTAGGCCAGCAGCACCTTGTTTCTATATCAAGGAGAGAACAGACATACAGGATGTTAGGCCAGCAGCACCTTGTTTCTATATGAAGGAGAGAACAGACATACTGGATGTTAGGCCAGCAGCACCTTGTTTCTATATGAAGGAGAGAACAGACATACAGGATGTTAGGCCAGCAGCACCTTGTTTCTATATGAAGGAGAGAACAGACATACTGGATGTTAGACCAGCAGCACCTTGTTTCTATATGAAGGAGAGAACAGACATACAGGATGTTAGGCCAGCAGCACCTTGTTTCTATATGAAGGAGAGAACAGACATACAGGATGTTAGGCCAGCAGCACCTTGTTTCTATATGAAGGAGAGAACAGACATACTGGATGTTAGACCAGCAGCACCTTGTTTCTATATGAAGGAGAGAACAGACATACAGGATGTTAGACCAGCAGCACCTTGTTTCTATATGAAGGAGAGAACAGACATACAGGATGTTAGACCAGCAGCACCTTGTTTCTATATGAAGGAGAGAACAGACATACAGGATGTTAGACCAGCAGCACCTTGTTTCTATATGAAGGAGAGAACAGACATACAGGATGTTAGGCCAGCAGCACCTTGTTTCTATATGAAGGAGAGAACAGACATACAGGATGTTAGACCAGCAGCACCTTGTTTCTATATGAAGGAGAGAACAGACATACAGGATGTTAGACCAGTAGCACCTTGTTTCTATATGAAGGAGAGAACAGACATACAGGATGTTAGGCCAGCAGCACCTTGTTTCTATATGAAGGAGAGAACAGACATACTGGATGTTAGACCAGCAGCACCTTGTTTCTATATGAAGGAGAGAACAGACGTACAGGATGTTAGACCAGCAGCACCTTGTTTCTATATCAAGGAGAGAACAGACATACAGGATGTTAGACCAGCAGCACCTTGTTTCTATATGAAGGAGAGAACAGACATACAGGATGTTAGGCCAGCAGCACCTTGTTTCTATATCAAGGAGAGAACAGACATACTGGATGTTAGGCCAGCAGCACCTTGTTTCTATATGAAGGAGAGAACAGACATACTGGATGTTAGGCCAGCAGCACCTTGTTTCTGTATGAAGGAGAGAACAGACATACAGGATGTTAGGCCAGCAGCACCTTGTTTCTATATGAAGGAGGGAACAGACAGGATGTTAGGCCAGCAGCACCTTGTTTCTATATGAAGGAGAGAACAGACATACAGGATGTTAGGCCAGCAGCACCTTGTTTCTATATGAAGGAGAGAACAGACATACAGGATGTTAGACCAGCAGCACCTTGTTTCTATATCAAGGAGAGAACAGACATACTGGATGTTAGGCCAGCAGCACCTTGTTTCTATATGAAGGAGAGAACAGACATACTGGATGTTAGGCCAGCAGCACCTTGTTTCTATATCAAGGCGAGAAGAGATAAACAATCAGTGTTGTTCGTTTGATTTGTTTAGATATTGTGTTATGTTAATGTCATCACCTGCACATTGGATGTGTTTACATATGGTTGTATTGTTCTGACATGCACATTGCTTTACTTGTGTTGCTTAAGGTTGTGTTCATTAAAACCTGCACTAAGGAAACTTAGTGGATGGCCACATGGCGCCATCTTTAATGTTAAGGATATTATTTTAAAAAGTGCATAGTGCTGATAATTGTATTTGTTTGTTGGTTTTCAGTATAAAATTGGTTGGTGAAATGATTTCAGTGTATCAGTACTTTTTGAACATCTTAACAGTACCGGGATAATACTGATAATACTGATAACCGCGATAATACTGATAATACTGATAATACTGATAATACTGATAACCGGGATAATACTGATAATACTGATAACCGGGATAATACTGATAATACTGATATCCCTGATAATACTGATAATACTGATAATACTGATAACCGGGATAATACTGATAATACTGATAATACTGATAACCGGGATAATACTGATAATACTGATATCCCTGATAATACTGATAATACTGATAATACTTATAACCGCGATAATACTGATAATACTGATAACCCTGATAACACTGATAATACTGATAACCGCGATAATACTGATAATACTGAAAATACTGATAACCGCGATAATACTGATAACCGCGATAATACTGATATCCCTGATAATACTGATAATACTGATAATACTTATAACCGCGATAATACTGATAATACTGATAACCCTGATAATACTGATAATACTGATAACCCTGATAATACTGATAACCGCGATAATACTGATAATACTGATAACCGCGATAATACTGATAACCGCGATAATACTGATAATTCTGATAACCGCGATAATACTGATAATACAAAATAATACTGATAACCGTGATCATTTTGGTCACTATAATGGTGATATGAAATGTTCATACAGTTTCAACTCTAGCTGTAACGTAACAAAAAGTGTTAGAAAAAGTCAAGGGGACTGAATACTTGATGAATGCACTGTATATTAGGTCAAACAGGAAATGCCTATCTAAAGCATTGTGGCCACCACGAGCCACCATAATAGCGCCGTTGTAAAGATGCTTTACGTGTCTGGAACTCTATTGGAGGGATGCATAACCATTCGTCCACGTGAAATTCTATCATTTAGCGTTTTCCGCCACCATCAACAAAACGCCGTCTCAGTTATTTGAATGTGAGCCTGCTCCATCTCGTCTGTGGTTCACAAATCTAATGTAAGGTGTTTTGTTAATGCTACTTTCAGAGACCTGCAGGCTGTCATTCTGAACCAACTCAACAGGGGGCGCCACAGAAGGAGCAGGGGCCGGATGTCTAACACACACTCACTCTCAACTTCACAGTCCGACTCACTAGCACAACCCTCCAATCACCGCCCGTGCTCAAGTCAACTGACCTCAAACTCACCGAACAATCGCACACCGGTTGAGGAGCCATCAGCCAATCAGATGCTTACCGCTGAGTCAGGGACCAATCAGAGTGAGAGTTTACCCTCCAGAGCCTGCAGTGTTCGGCCTATCAGAGGCCGGAGGAGGAGAGGAAGGAGGCCGAAACTGGGCCGCTCTCTAAGTTTGGACTCGGATCCCCCAGCACCCGTCCCAGACAACACCCAGACCCCGGCCGCTATTAGCCCAGCCTCGCAGCCTCTCCCTGGGGGTGGATGTCCGGAGCGCTGGCCTCTCTCTGGAGGTGTGGAGGAACAGCTTTATCCCATCTTCAGAAGGAGCTGTGTCTCTCCCCTCATTCACACAGCAAAGCAGAGCAAAGGTGGGACTGAGCCGTGTGGTGTATCTGAAGGCTGTTACACTTCACTGTGACTTCAATTATCAGCTAACATTTTCATTCTTTCACTCATGTTCTGTGTGTGTAGAGAGTGTGTGGTCTCTCCTCCTGCCCTCCTCCCTCTCCCCTGGAGGACCAGCAGTGCACCCTGGGAGTCTGGGCCGCGTCATCTCAACCTTTGACCTCCAGGATTTCCATCTCCCCGACGACCAGTTCGGACAGCTAAAGCTCCAGAAGCTTCGCGCCTCGTCTGCCGTTGCCGAACCGGAACCCTTCTCACCTTACAACATGCGTCGTCGCCGCAACAGAGGCTCGGTCTACGGTCTCCACGGCGACACAGGCGGTCAGACGTCTAAAGCGCCTACGCCTGAGCCCCTCCCTCTCAGCCTCACCCCTCCTGTCACAGACTGCGTCACTCCGGTAGAAGAGTCTATAGACAGATCTTTAGGCCAGCATCTTATAGACCACCCTATAGGCCAGCAGTCTACAGACGCACTAGACCATTCTACAGACCTCCATTCGGAGTACCATTCAGTTTGCCAGTTTACAGACCACCTTGTAGACCAGCCTACTGGCCATCAGTCTACAGACCACCTTGTAGACCAGCCTACTGGCCATCAGTCTACAGACCACCCTGTAGGCCATCAGTCTACAGACCTTCCTGTAGACCAGCCTATAGGCCGTCAGTCTACAGACCTTCCTGTAGACCAGCCTATTGGCCATCAGTCTACAGACCAACCCGTAGACCAGCCTACTGGCCATCAGTCTACAGACCAGCCTATAGGCCATCAGTCTACAGACCAGCCTACTGGCCATCAGTCTACAGACCACCCTGTAGACCAGCCTATTGGCCATCAGTCTACAGACCAACCCGTAGACCAGCCTATTGGCCATCAGTCTACAGACCAACCCGTAGACCAGCCTACTGGCCATCAGTCTACAGACCACCCCGTAGACCAGCCTATAGGCCATCAGTCTACAGACCTTCCTGTAGACCAGCCTATTGGCCATCAGTCTACAGACCAGCCTACTGGCCATCAGTCTACAGACCACCCTGTAGACCAGCCTATTGGCCATCAGTCTACAGACCAACCTGTAGACCAGCCTATTGGCCATCAGTCTACAGACCAACCCGTAGACCAGCCTACTGGCCATCAGTCTACAGACCACCCCGTAGACCAGCCTACTGGCCATCAGTCTACAGACCACCCCGTAGACCAGCCTACTGGCCATCAGTCTACAGACCAACCCGTAGACCAGCCTACTGGCCATCAGTCTACAGACCACCCCGTAGACCAGCCTGTAGGCCATCAGCTTACCGTTTTAGTAGGCCAGTCTATAGACTTTCCTTCAGTTGACCAGCAGACAGGCCGACTCACTACTGAGTGCCCTTCCCTTCAAACTGAAACCGAGACCGAGTGCCCTCCCGAGTGTCCATCCTTCCACACAAAGACTAAGTGCCTTTCTCCGTGCCCTACGGAGTTCTCTGTCGAGTGCCTTACCAAATGTCCTTCCGTGTGCACTACTGAGTGCCCTTCCCTCCGGACGGAGACAGATGCAGAGTGTGCTGTCTCCCCCAGCCCTTCCCTGCTCCTCCTTAGCCCCTCCCTAACCAGCCACACCCCTCACGGACACACCCTTTCCCTCTCCTCCATTCCCCCCTTACCTTCCTTAGGGATGACCCCTAGCCCCTTGACCCCTAACCCCAACATACCCCTCTCCCTCCCTGACAGCCCCCCATTACCTTCTTTAGAGGCGGTGACTCACATCCTCTCCTGCCCCCCCACTCTGACCCTCCCTCTCTCCTGCCCTCCCTGCCGCCCCACTCTGACCCTCCCCCTCTCCTGCCCTCCCACTCTGACCCTCCCCCTCTCCTGCTCTCCCTGTCCCCCTACTCTGACCCTCCCCTTCCCCTCTAGTCCCTCCACCCAAGCCCTCTCTCCTCCCTCCCTCTCTCCCTGCCCATCTCCAATCATCCCTCTCTCCTCCTCCCCTCCCTCCCTCGCTCTCTGCCACCCCAGCCTGGTTGATTCCCTGCCCCAACTTTTGCTCCCTCCCACTCCTCTACTACTGCCTCAATCTCTCCCTCCAACCCCAAATACACCCCCTCCATCGCCCCCTATCCAGCTTCTTCGCCAGCCAGCTCCCTCTCTCCACTCAACCAGACAGGCCACCGAGGAGAGAGGAGAGGGAGAGGAGGAGAGAGCGTTGAGGAAGAAAGAGGAGAAGAGGAGGGATGGGATGACAGAGGAGGGTGTCTTAAAGCTCTCTCACACACTGAAGGTCAATACTGTGATGACAAGCCATTGTTGTGTATTTCAACATCCATGTCACCACTCACTTCAGAGAATGTCTGTGTGTGTAATAATAATGTGTGTGTGTGTGTGTGTAGGCCCCTGCAGGAGGCAGCCTGGTGGATGTCTGCTGTGTGTCGTGGCTGTCAGTAGGTGTATGTGTAGCGGTGGCAGGAGAGTGGGAGGTGTGTGTTTGGGGTCAGAACAACCCCCCACACTGGAGACGACTCCACACCTGGACCTTCATAGAAGTAACTTTGTGTTGTGTGTCTTTGTGTGTGTGTGTGTAACAACTGTGAGTTTATATTGTTCATGGGTGTTTCTGTGTTTA